>NW_028182183.1:4800000-5526164 GCF_964271855.1 Acomys minous | reverse complement strand
GTACATACTCAGAATCTGTACTACTGCGCAAATAGGCATGTCTCTGTAGGCAAAAAACTCATTTCTGACAAAGTTGCCCAAATGCATCTCAGAAGTGTGCAACTTGTTCCCTGAGTTAGAAAACGTCGAGAAACGTTCGTTTCTGCTAGCGCTGTGCTTCTACACATGTATTTGCTGAACGGTGAAAGCGCACAGTAATGCACTTTTCTCCCAGCAAATACACTGTTTCTAAGGAAATGGGAACACACTGAGGAGACACTTGTGGGAGCTACTGTGACTAAAACTGAGCTTCCCTACGCACAGGGAAGCAAGAGAAATGCTGATTTCATCATGACCAGGTACATACTCAGAATCTGTACTACTGCGCAAATAGGCATGTCTCTGTAGGCAAAAAACTCATTTCTGACAAAGTTGCCCAAATGCATCTCAGAAGTGTGCAACTTGTTCCCTGAGTTAGAAAACGTCGAGAAACGTTCGTTTCTGCTAGCGCTGTGCTTCTACACATGTATTTGCTGAACGGTGAAAGCGCACAGTAATGCACTTTTCTCCCAGCAAATGCACTGTTTCTAAGGAAATGGGAACACACTGAGGAGACACTTGTGGGAGCTACTGTGACTAAAACTGAGCTTCCCTACGCACAGGGAAGCAGGAGAAATGCTGATTTCATCAAGCCCAGGTACATACTCAGAATCTGTACTACTGCGCAAATAGGCATGTCTCTGTAGGCAAAAAACTCATTTCGGACAAAGTTGCCCAAAGGCATCTCAGAAGTGTGCCACTTATTCCCTGAGTTAGAAAACATCGAGAAACGGTCGTTTCAGCTAGCGCTGTGCTTCTACACATGTATTTGCTGAACGGTGAAAGCGCACAGTAATGCACTTTTCTCCCAGCAAATACACTGTTTCTAAGGAAATGGGAACACACTGAGGAGACACTTGTGGGAGCTACTGTGACTAAAACTGAGCTTCCCTACGCACTGGGAAGCAAGAGAAATGCTGATTTCATCAAGCCCAGTTACATACTCAGAATCTGTACTACTGCGCAAATAGGCATGTCTCTGTAGGCAAAAAACTCATTTCTGACAAAGTTGCCCAAATGCATCTCAGAAGTGTGCAACTTGTTCCCTGAGTTAGAAAACGTCGAGAAACGTTCGTTTCTGCTAGCGCTGTGCTTCTACACATGTATTTGCTGAACGGTGAAAGCGCACAGTAATGCACTTTTCTCCCAGAAAATACACTGTTTCTAAGGAAATGGGAACACACTGAGGAGACACTTGTGGGAGATACTGTGACTAAAACTGAGCTTCCCTACGCACAGGGAAGCAAGAGAAATGCTGATTTCATCAAGCCCAGGTACATACTCAGAATCTGTACTACTGCGCAAATAGGCATGTCTCTGTAGGCAAAAAACTCATTTCGGACAAAGTTGCCCAAATGCATCTCAGAAGTGTGCCACTTATTCCCTAAGTTAGAAAACATCGAGAAACGGTCGTTTCAGCTAGCGCTGTGCTTCTACACATGTATTTGCTGAACGGTGAAAGCGCACAGTGATACACTTTTCTCCCATCAAATACACTGTAAGGAACTGGGAACACACTGAGGAGACACTTGTGGGAGCTACTGTGACTAAAACTGAGCTTCCCTACGCACAGGGAAGCAAGAGAAATGCTGATTTCATCAAGCCCAGTTACATACTCAGAATCTGTACTACTGCGCAAATAGGCATGTCTCTGTAGGCAAAAAACTCATTTCTGACAAAGTTGCCCAAATGCATCTCAGAAGTGTGCAACTTGTTCCCTGAGTTAGAAAACGTCGAGAAACGTTCGTTTCTGCTAGCGCTGTGCTTCTACACATGTGTTTGCTGAACGGTGAAAGCGCACAGTAATGCACTTTTCTCCCAGCAAATACACTGTTTCTAAGGAAATGGGAACACACTGAGGAGACACTTGTGGGAGCTACAGTGACTAAAACTGAGCTTCCCTACTCACAGGGAAGCAGGAGAAATGCTGATTTCATCAAGCCCAGGTACATACTCAGAATCTGTACTACTGCGCAAATAGGCATGTCTCTGTAGGCAAAAAACTCATTTCGGACAAAGTTGCCCAAATGCATCTCAGAAGTGTGCCACTTATTCCCTGAGTTAGAAAACGTCGAGAAACGGACGTTTCAGCTAGCGCTGTGCTTCTACACATGTATTTGCTGAACGGTGAAAGCGCACAGTAATGCACTTTTCTCCCAGCAAATACACTGTTTCTAAGGAAATGGGAACACACTGAGGAGACACTTGTGGGAGCTACTGTGACTAAAACTGAGCTTCCCTACGCACAGCGAAGCAAGAGAAATGCTGATTTCATCAAGCCCAGTTACATACTCAGAATCTGTACTACTGCGCAAACAGGCATGTCTCTGTAGGCAAAAAACTCATTTCTGACAAAGTTGCCCAAATGCATCTCAGAAGTGTGCAACTTGTTCCCTGAGTTAGAAAACGTCGAGAAACGTTCGTTTCTGCTAGCGCTGTGCTTCTACACATGTATTTGCTGAACGGTGAAAGCGCACAGTAATGCACTTTTCTCCCAGCAAATACACTGTTTCTAAGGAAATGGGAACACACTGAGGAGACACTTGTGGGAGCTACTGTGACTAAAACTGAGCTTCCCTACGCACAGGGAAGCAAGAGAAATGCTGATTTCATCATGACCAGGTACATACTCAGAATCTGTACTACTGCGCAAATAGGCATGTCTCTGTAGGCAAAAACCGCATTTCTGACAAAGTTGCCCAAATGCATCTCAGAAGTGTGCAACTTGTTCCCTGAGTTAGAAAACGTCGAGAAACGTTCGTTTCTGCTAGCGCTTTGCTTCTACACATGTATTTGCTGAACGGTGAAAGCGCACAGTAATGCACTTTTCTCCCAGCAAATACACTGTTTCTAAGGAAATGGGAACACACTGAGGAGACACTTGTGGGAGCTACTGTGACTAAAACTGAGCTTCCCTACGCACAGGGAAGCAAGAGAAATGCTGATTTCATCATGACCAGGTACATACTCAGAATCTGTACTACTGCGCAAATAGGCATGTCTCTGTAGGCAAAAAACTCATTTCTGACAAAGTTGCCCAAATGCATCTCAGAAGTGTGCAACTTGTTCCCTGAGTTAGAAAACGTCGAGAAACGGTCGTTTCTGCTAGCGCTGTGCTTCTACACATGTATTTCCTGAACGGTGAAAGCGCACAGTAATGCACTTTTCTCCCAGCAAATACACTGTTTCTAAGGAAATGGGAACACACTGAGGAGACACTTGTGGGAGCTACTGTGACTAAAACTGAGCTTCCCTACGCACAGGGAAGCAAGAGAAATGCTGATTTCATCAAGCCCAGTTACATACTCAGAATCTGTACTACTGCGCAAATAGGCATGTCTCTGTAGGCAAAAAACTCATTTCTGACAAAGTTGCCCAAATGCATCTCAGAATTGTGCAACTTGTTCCCTGAGTTAGAAAACGTCGAGAAACGTTCGTTTCTGCTAGCGCTGTGCTTCTACACATGTATTTGCTGAACGGTGAAAGCGCACAGTAATGCACTTTTCTCCCAGCAAATACACTGTTTCTAAGGAAATGGGAACACACTGAGGAGACACTTGTGGGAGCTACTGTGACTAAAACTGAGCTTCCCTACGCACAGGGAAGCAAGAGAAATGCTGATTTCATCAAGCCCAGTTACATACTCAGAATCTGTACTACTGCGCAAATAGGCATGTCTCTGTAGGCAAAAAACTCATTTCTGACAAAGTTGCCCAAATGCATCTCAGAAGTGTGCAACTTGTTCCCTGAGTTTGAAAACGTCGAGAAACGGTCATTTCTGCTAGCGCTGTGCTTCTACACATGTATTTGCTGAACGGTGAAAGCGCACAGTAATGCACTTTTCTCCCAGCAAATACACTGTTTCTAAGGAAATGGGAACACACTGAGGAGACACTTGTGGGAGCTACTGTGACTAAAACTGAGCTTCCCTACGCACAGGGAAGCAAGAGAAATGCTGATTTCATCAAGCCCAGTTACATACTCAGAATCTGTACTACTGTGCAAATAGGCATGTCTCTGTAGGCAAAAAACTCATTTCTGACAAAGTTGCCCAAATGCATCTCAGAAGTGTGCAACTTGTTCCCTGAGTTAGAAAACGTCGAGAAACGTTCGTTTCTGCTAGCGCTGTGCTTCTACACATGTATTTGCTGAACGGTGAAAGCGCACAGTAACGCACTTTTCTCCCAGCAAATACACTGTTTCTAAGGAAATGGGAACACACTGAGGAGACACTTGTGGGAGCTACTGTGACTAAAACTGAGCTTCCCTACGCACAGGGAAGCAAGAGAAATGCTGATTTCATCATGACCAGGTACATACTCAGAATCGGTACTACTGCGCAAATAGGCATGTCTCTGTAGGCAAAAAACTCATTTCTGACAAAGTTGCCCAAATGCATCTCAGAAGTGTGCAACTTGTTCCCTGAGTTAGAAAACGTCGAGAAACGGTCGTTTCTGCTAGCGCTGTGCTTCTACACATGTATTTGCTGAACGGTGAAAGCGCACAGTAATGCACTTTTCTCCCAGCAAATACACTGTTTCTAAGGAAATGGGAACACACTGAGGAGACACTTGTGGGAGCTACTGTGACTAAAACTGAGCTTCCCTACGCACAGGGAAGCAAGAGAAATGCTGATTTCATCATGACCAGGTACATACTCAGAATCTGTACTACTGCGCAAATAGGCATGTCTCTGTAGGCAAAAAACTCATTTCTGACAAAGTTGCCCAAATGCATCTCAGAAGTGTGCAACTTGTTCCCTGAGTTAGAAAACGTCGAGAAACGGTCGTTTCTGCTAGCGCTGTGCTTCTACACATGTATTTGCTGAACGGTGAAAGCGCACAGTAATGCACTTTTCTCCCAGCAAATGCACTGTTTCTAAGGAAATGGGAACACACTGAGGAGACACTTGTGGGAGCTACTGTGACTAAAACTGAGCTTCCCTACGCACTGGGAAGCAAGAGAAATGCTGATTTCATCAAGCCCAGTTACATACTCAGAATCTGTACTACTGCGCAAATAGGCATGTCTCTGTAGGCAAAAAACTCATTTCTGACAAAGTTGCCCAAATGCATCTCAGAAGTGTGCAACTTGTTCCCTGAGTTAGAAAACGTTGAGAAACGTTCGTTTCTGCTAGCGCTGTGCTTCTACACATGTATTTGCTGAACGGTGAAAGCGCACAGTAATGCACTTTTCTCCCAGAAAATACACTGTTTCTAAGGAAATGGGAACACACTGAGGAGACAATTGTGGGAGATACTGTGACTAAAACTGAGCTTCCCTACGCACAGGGAAGCAAGAGAAATGCTGATTTCATCAAGCCCAGGTACATACTCAGAATCTGTACTACTGCGCAAATAGGCATGTCTCTGTAGGCAAAAAACTCATTTCGGACAAAGTTGCCCAAATGCATCTCAGAAGTGTGCCACTTATTCCCTAAGTTAGAAAACATCGAGAAACGGTCGTTTCAGCTAGCGCTGTGCTTCTACACATGTATTTGCTGAACGGTGAAATCGCACAGTGATACACTTTTCTCCCATCAAATACACTGTTTGTAAGGAACTGGGAACACACTGAGGAGACACTTGTGGGAGCTACTGTGACTAAAACTGAGCTTCCCTACGCATAGGGAAGCAAGAGAAATGCTGATTTCATCAAGCCCAGTTACATACTCAGAATCTGTACTACTGCGCAAATAGGCATGTCTCTGTAGGCAAAAAACTCATTTCTGACAAAGTTGCCCAAATGCATCTCAGAAGTGTGCAACTTGTTCCCTGAGTTAGAAAACGTCGAGAAACGTTCGTTTCTCCTAGCGCTGTGCTTCTACACATGTGTTTGCTGAACGGTGAAAGCGCACAGTAATGCACTTTTCTCCCAGCAAATACACTGTTTCTAAGGAAATGGGAACACACTGAGGAGACACTTGTGGGAGCTACAGTGACTAAAACTGAGCTTCCCTACGCACAGGGAAGCAGGAGAAATGCTGATTTCATCAAGCCCAGGTACATACTCAGAATCTGTACTACTGCGCAAATAGGCATGTCTCTGTAGGCAAAAAACTCATTTCGGACAAAGTTGCCCAAATGCATCTCAGAAGTGTGCCACTTATTCCCTGAGTTAGAAAACGTCGAGAAACGGACGTTTCAGCTAGCGCTGTGCTTCTACACATGTATTTGCTGAACGGTGAAAGTGCACAGTAATGCACTTTTCTCCCAGCAAATACACTGTTTCTAAGGAAATGGGAACACACTGAGGAGACACTTGTGGGAGCTACTGTGACTAAAACTGAGCTTCCCTACGCACAGGGAAGCAAGAGAAATGCTGATTTCATCAAGCCCAGTTACATACTCAGAATCTGTACTACTGCGCAAATAGGCATGTCTCTGTAGGCAAAAAACTCATTTCTGACAAAGTTGCCCAAATGCATCTCAGAAGTGTGCAACTTGTTCCCTGAGTTAGAAAACGTCGAGAAACGTTCGTTTCTGCTAGCGCTGTGCTTCTACACATGTATTTGCTGAACGGTGAAAGCACACAGTAATGCACTTTTCTCCCAGCAAATACACTGTTTCTAAGGAAATGGGAACACACTGAGGAGACACTTGTGGGAGCTACTGTGACTAAAACTGAGCTTCCCTACGCACAGGGAAGCAAGAGAAATGCTGATTTCATCATGACCAGGTACATACTCAGAATCTGTACTACTGCGCAAATAGGCATGTCTCTGTAGGCAAAAACCGCATTTCTGACAAAGTTGCCCAAATGCATCTCAGAAGTGTGCAACTTGTTCCCTGAGTTAGAAAACGTCGAGAAACGTTCGTTTCTGCTAGCGCTGTGCTTCTACACATGTATTTCCTGAACGGTGAAAGCGCACAGTAATGCACTTTTCTCCCAGCAAATACACTGTTTCTAAGGAAATGGGAACACACTGAGGAGACACTTGTGGGAGCTACTGTGACTAAAACTGAGCTTCCCTACGCACAGGGAAGCAATAGAAATGCTGATTTCATCAAGCCCAGTTACATACTCAGAATCTGTACTACTGCGCAAATAGGCATGTCTCTGTAGGCAAAAAACTCATTTCGGACAAAGTTGCCCAAATGCATCTCAGAAGTGTGCCACTTATTCCCTAAGTTAGAAAACATCGAGAAACGGTCGTTTCAGCTAGCGCTGTGCTTCTACACATGTATTTGCTGAACGGTGAAAGCGCACAGTGATACACTTTTCTCCCAACAAATACACTGTTTCTAAGGAACTGGGAACACACTGAGGAGACACTTGTGGGAGCTACTGTGACTAAAACTGAGCTTCCCTACGCACAGGGAAGCAAGAGAAATGCTGATTTCATCAAGCCCAGGTACATACTCAGAATCTGTACTACTGCGCAAATAGGCATGTCTCTGTAGGCAAAAAACTCATTTCGGACAAAGTTGCCCAAATGCATCTCAGAAGTGTGCAACTTGTTCCCTGAGATAGAAAACGTCGAGAAACGGTCGTTTCTGCTAGCGCTGTGCTTCTACACATGTATTTGCTGAACGGTGAAAGCGCACAGTAATGCACTTTTCTCCCAGCAAATACACTGTTTCTAAGGAAATGGGAACACACTGAGGAGACACTTGTGGGAGCTACTGTGACTAAAACTGAGCTTCCCTACGCACAGGGAAGCAAGAGAAATGCTGATTTCATCAAGCCCAGTTACATACTCAGAATCTGTACTACTGCGCAAATAGGCATGTCTCTGTAGGCAAAAAACTCATTTCTGACAAAGTTGCCCAAATGCATCTCAGAAGTGTGCAACTTGTTCCCTGAGTTAGAAAACGTCGAGAAACGTTCGTTTCTGCTAGCGCTTTGCTTCTACACATGTATTTGCTGAACGGTGAAAGCGCACAGTAATGCACTTTTCTCCCAGCAAATACACTGTTTCTAAGGAAATGGGAACACACTGAGGAGACACTTGTGGGAGCTACTGTGACTAAAACTGAGCTTCCCTACGCACAGGGAAGCAAGAGAAATGCTGATTTCATCATGACCAGGTACATACTCAGAATCTGTACTACTGCGCAAATAGGCATGTCTCTGTAGGCAAAAAACTCATTTCTGACAAAGTTGCCCAAATGCATCTCAGAAGTGTGCAACTTGTTCCCTGAGTTAGAAAACGTCGAGAAACGGTCGTTTCTGCTAGCGCTGTGCTTCTACACATGTATTTCCTGAACGGTGAAAGCGCACAGTAATGCACTTTTCTCCCAGCAAATACACTGTTTCTAAGGAAATGGGAACACACTGAGGAGACACTTGTGGGAGCTACTGTGACTAAAACTGAGCTTCCCTACGCACAGGGAAGCAAGAGAAATGCTGATTTCATCAAGCCCAGTTACATACTCAGAATCTGTACTACTGCGCAAATAGGCATGTCTCTGTAGGCAAAAAACTCATTTCTGACAAAGTTGCCCAAATGCATCTCAGAATTGTGCAACTTGTTCCCTGAGTTAGAAAACGTCGAGAAACGTTCGTTTCTGCTAGCGCTGTGCTTCTACACATGTATTTGCTGAACGGTGAAAGCGCACAGTAATGCACTTTTCTCCCAGCAAATACACTGTTTCTAAGGAAATGGGAACACACTGAGGAGACACTTGTGGGAGCTACTGTGACTAAAACTGAGCTTCCCTACGCACAGGGAAGCAAGAGAAATGCTGATTTCATCAAGCCCAGTTACATACTCAGAATCTGTACTACTGCGCAAATAGGCATGTCTCTGTAGGCAAAAAACTCATTTCTGACAAAGTTGCCCAAATGCATCTCAGAAGTGTGCAACTTGTTCCCTGAGTTAGAAAACGTCGAGAAACGTTCGTTTCTGTTAGCGCTGTGCTTCTACACATGTATTTGCTGAACGGTGAAAGCGCACAGCAACCCACTTTTCTCCCAGCAAATACACTGTTTCTAAGGAAATGGGAACACACTGAGGAGACACTTGTGGGAGCTACAGTGACTAAAACTGAGCTTCCCTACGCACAGGGAAGCAGGAGAAATGCTGATTTCATCAAGCCCAGGTACATACTCAGAATCTGTACTACTGCGAAAATAGGCATGTCTCTGTAGGCAAAAAACTCATTTCGGACAAAGTTGCCCAAATGCATCTCAGAAGTGTGCCACTTATTCCCTGAGTTAGAAAACATCGAGAAACGGTCGTTTCAGCTAGCGCTGTGCTTCTACACATGTATTTGCTGTACGGTGAAAGCGCACAGTGATACACTTTTCTCCCAACAAATACACTGTTTCTAAGGAACTGGGAACACACTGAGGAGACACTTGTGGGAGCTACTGTGACTAAAACTGAGCTTCCCTACGCACAGGGAAGCAAGAGAAATGCTGATTTCATCAAGCCCAGGTACATACTCAGAATCTGTACTACTGCGCAAATAGGCATGTCTCTGTAGGCAAAAAACTCATTTCGGATAAAGTTGCCCAAATGCATCTCAGAAGTGTGCAACTTGTTCCCTGAGATAGAAAACGTCGAGAAACGGTCGTTTCTGCTAGCGCTGTGCTTCTACACATGTATTTGCTGAACGGTGAAAGCGCACAGTAATGCACTTTTCTCCCAGCAAATACACTGTTTCTAAGGAAATGGGAACACACTGAGGAGACACTTGTGGGAGCTACTGTGACTAAAACTGAGCTTCCCTACGCACAGGGAAGCAAGAGAAATGCTGATTTCATCAAGCCCAGGTACATACTCAGAATCTGTACTACTGCGCAAATAGGCATGTCTCTGTAGGCAAAAAACTCATTTCGGACAAAGTTGCCCAAATGCATCTCAGAAGTGTGCAACTTGTTCCCTGAGTTAGAAAACGTCGAGAAACGGTCGTTTCTGCTAGCTCTGTGCTTCTACACATGTATTTGCTGAACGGTGAAAGCGCACAGTAATGCACTTTTCTCCCAGCAAATACACTGTTTCTAAGGAAATGGGAACACACTGAGGAGACACTTGTGGGAGCTACTGTGACTAAAACTGAGCTTCCCTACGCACAGGGAAGCAAGAGAAATGCTGATTTCATCAAGCCCAGTTACATACTCAGAATCTGTACTACTGCGCAAATAGGCATGTCTCTGTAGGCAAAAACCTCATTTCTGACAAAGTTGCCCAAATGCATCTCAGAAGTGGGCAACTTGTTCCCTGAGTTAGAAAACGTTGAGAAACGGTCGTTTCAGCTAGCGCTGTGCTTCTACACATGTATTTGCTGAACGGTGAAAGCGCACAGTAATGCACATTTCTCCCAGCAAAAACACTGTTTCTAAGGAAATGGGAACACACTGAGGAGACACTTGTGGGAGCTACTGTGACTAAAATTGAGCTTCCCTACGCACAGGGAAGCAAGAGAAATGCTGATTTCATCCAGCCCAATTACATACTCAGAATCTGTACTACTGCGCAAATAGGCATGTCTCTGTAGGCAAAAAACTCATTTCTGACAAAGTTGCCCGAATGCATCTCAGAAGTGTGCAACTTGTTCCCTGAGTTAGAAAACGTCGAGAAACGGTCGTTTCTGCTAGCGCTGTGCTTCTACACATGTATTTGCTGAACGGTGAAAGCGCACAGTAATGCACTTTTCTCCCAGCAAATACACTGTTTCTAAGGAAATGGGAACACACTGAGGAGACACTTGTGGGAGCTACTGTGACTAAAACTGAGCTTCGCTACGCACAGGGAAGCAAGAGAAATGCTGATTTCATCAAGCCCAGTTACATACTCAGAATCTGTACTACTGCGCAAATAGGCATGTCTCTGTAGGCAAAAAACTCATTTCTGACAAAGTTGCCCAAATGCATCTCAGAAGTGTGCAACTTGTTCCCTGAGTTAGAAAACGTCGAGAAACGGTCATTTCTGCTAGCGCTGTGCTTCTACACATGTATTTGCTGAACGGTGAAAGCGCACAGTAATGCACTTTTCTCCCAGCAAATACACTGTTTCTAAGGAAATGGGAACACACTGAGGAGACACTTGTGGGAGCTAATGTGACTAAAACTGAGCTTCCCTACGCACAGGGAAGCAAGAGAAATGCTGATTTCATCAAGCCCAGTTACATACTCAGAATCTGTACTACTGCGCAAATAGGCATGTCTCTGTAGGCAAAAAACTCATTTCTGACAAAGTTGCCCAAATGCATCTCAGAAGTGTGCCACTTATTCCCTGAGTTAGAAAACGTCGAGAAACGGTCGTTTCAGCTAGCGCTGTGCTTCTACACATGTATTTGCTGAACGGTGAAAGCGCACAGTAATGCACTTTTCTCCCAGCAAAAACACTGTTTCTAAGGAAATGGGAACACACTGAGGAGACATTTGTGGGAGTTACTGTGACTAAAATTGAGCTTCCCTACGCACAGGGAAGCAAGAGAAATGCTGATTTCATCCAGCCCAATTACATACTCAGAATCTGTACTACTACGCAAATAGGCATGTCTTTGTAGGCAAAAAACTCATTTCTGACAAAGTTGCCCAAATGCATCTCAGAAGTGTGCAACTTGTTCCCTGAGTTAGAAAACGTCGAGAAACGTTCGTTTCTGCTAGCGCTGTGCTTCTACACATGTATTTGCTGAACGGTGAAAGCGCACAGTAATGCACTTTTCTCCCAGCAAATACACTGTTTCAAAGGAAATGGGAACACACTGAGGAGACACTTGTGGGAGCTACTGTGACTAAAACTGAGCTTCCCTACGCACAGGGAAGCAAGAGAAATGCTGATTTCATCAAGCCCAGTTACATACTCAGAATCTGTACGACTGCGCAAATAGGCATGTCTCTGTAGGCAAAAAACTCATTTCTGACAAAGTTGCCCAAATGCATCTCAGAAGTGTGCCACTTATTCCCTGAGTTAGAAAACGTCGAGAAAACGTCGTTTCAGCTAGCGCTGTGCTTCTACACATGTATTTGCTGAACGGTGAAAGCACACAGTGATACACTTTTCTCCCAACAAATACACTGTTTCTAAGGAACTGGGAACACACTGAGGAGACACTTGTGGGAGCTACTGTGACTAAAACTGAGCTTCCCTACGCACAGGGAAGCAAGAGAAATTCTGATTTCATCAAGCCCAGTTACATACTCAGAATCTGTACTACTGCGCAAATAGGCATGTCTCTGTAGGCAAAAAACTCATTTCTGAGAAAGTTACCCAAATGCATCTCAGAAGTGTGCAACTTGTTCCCTAGGTTAGAAAACGTCGAGAAACGGTCGTTTCTACTAGCGCTGTGCTTCTACACATGTATTTGCTGAACGGTGAAAGCGCACAGTAATGCACTTTTCTCCCAGCAAATACACTGTTTCTAAGGAAATGGGAACACACTGAGGAGACACTTGTGGGAGCTACTGTGACTAAAACTGAGCTTCCCTATGCACAGGGAAGCAAGAGAAATGCTGATTTCATCAAGCCCAGTTACATACTCAGAATCTGTACTACTGCGCAAATAGGCATGTCTCTGTAGGCAAAAAACTCATTTCTGACAAAGTTGCCCAAATGCATCTCAGAAGTGTGCAACTTGTTCCCTGAGTTAGAAAACGTCGAGAAACGGTCGTTTCTGCTAGCTCTGTGCTTCTACACATGTATTTGCTGAACGGTGAAAGCGCACAGTAATGCACTTTTCTCCCAGCAAATACACTGTTTCTAAGGAAATGGGAACACACTGAGGAGACACTTGTGGGAGCTACTGTGACTAAAACTGAGCTTCCCTACGCACAGGGAAGCAAGAGAAATTCTGATTTCATCAAGCGCAGTTACATACTCAGAATCTGTACTACTGCGCAAATAGGCATGTCTCTGTAGGCAAAAAACTCATTTCTGACAAAGTTACCCAAATGCATCTCAGAAGTGTGCAACTTGTTCCCTAGGTTAGAAAACGTCGAGAAACGGTCGTTTCTACTAGCGCTGTGCTTCTACACATGTATTTGCTGAACGGTGAAAGCGCACAGTAATGCACTTTTCTCCCAGCAAATACACTGTTTCTAAGGAAATGGGAACACACTGAGGAGACACTTGTGGGAGCTACTGTGACTAAAACTGAGCTTCCCTATGCACAGGGAAGCAAGAGAAATGCTGATTTCATCAAGCCCAGTTACATACTCAGAATCTGTACTACTGCGCAAATAGGCATGTCTCTGTAGGCAAAAAACTCATTTCTGACAAAGTTGCCCAAATGCATCTCAGAAGTGTGCAACTTGTTCCCTGAGTTAGAAAACGTCGAGAAACGGTCGTTTCTGCTAGCTCTGTGCTTCTACACATGTATTTGCTGAACGGTGAAAGCGCACAGTAATGCACTTTTCTCCCAGCAAATACACTGTTTCTAAGGAAATGGGAACACACTGAGGAGACACTTGTGGGAGCTACTGTGACTAAAACTGAGCTTCCCTATGCACAGGGAAGCAAGAGAAATGCTGATTTCATCAAGCCCAGTTACATACTCAGAATCTGTACTACTGCGCAAATAGGCATGTCTCTGTAGGCAAAAAACTCATTTCTGACAAAGTTGCCCAAATGCATCTCAGAAGTGTGCAACTTGTTCCCTGAGTTAGAAAACGTCGAGAAACGGTCGTTTCTGCTAGCTCTGTGCTTCTACACATGTATTTGCTGAACGGTGAAAGCGCACAGTAATGCACTTTTCTCCCAGCAAATACACTGTTTCTAAGGAAATGGGAACACACTGAGGAGACACTTGTGGGAGCTACTGTGACTAAAACTGAGCTTCCCTACGCACAGGGAAGCAAGAGAAATGCTGATTTCATCAAGCCCAGTTACATACTCAGAATCTGTACTACTGCGCAAATAGGCATGTCTCTGTAGGCAAAAAACTCATTTCTGACAAAGTTGCCCAAATGCATCTCAGAAGTGTGCAACTTGTTCCCTGAGTTAGAAAACGTCGAGAAACGTTCGTTTCTGCTAGCGCTGTGCTTCTACACATGTATTTGCTGAACGGTGAAAGCGCACAGTAATGCACTTTTCTCCCAGCAAATACACTGTTTCTAAGGAAATGGGAACACACTGAGGAGACACTTGTGGGAGCTACTGTGACTAAAACTGAGCTTCCCTACACACAGGGAAGCAAGAGAAATGCTGATTTCATCAAGCCCAGGTACATACTCAGAATCTGTACTACTGCGCAAATAGGCATGTCTCTGTAGGCAAAAAACTCATTTCTGACAAAGTTGCCCAAATGCATCTCAGAAGTGTGCAACTTGTTCCCTGAGTTAGAAAACGTCGAGAAACGGTCGTTTCTGCTAGCGCTGTGCTTCTACACATGTATTTGCTGAACGGTGAAAGCGCACAGTAATGCACTTTTCTCCCAGCAAATACACTGTTTCTAAGGAAATGGGAACACACTGAGGAGACACTTGTGGGAGCTACTGTGACTAAAACTGAGCTTCCCTACGCACAGGGAAGCAAGAGAAATGCTGATTTCATCAAGCCCAGTTACATACTCAGAATCTGTACTACTGCGCAAATAGGCATGTCTCTGTAGGCAAAAAACTCATTTCTGACAAAGTTGCCCAAATGCATCTCAGAAGTGTGCAACTTGTTCCCTGAGTTAGAAAACGTCGAGAAACGTTCGTTTCTGCTAGCGCTGTGCTTCTACACATGTATTTGCTGAACGGTGAAAGCGCACAGCAACGCACTTTTCTCCCAGCAAATACACTGTTTCTAAGGAAATGGGAACACACTGAGGAGACACTTGTGGGAGCTACTGGGACTAAAACTGAGCTTCCCTACGCACAGGGAAGCAAGAGAAATGCTGATTTCATCAAGCCCAGTTACATACTCAGAATCTGTACTACTGCGCAAATAGGCATGTCTCTGTAGGCAAAAAACTCATTTCGGACAAAGTTGCCCAAATGCATCTCAGAAGTGTGCAACTTGTTCCCTGAGATAGAAAACGTCGAGAAACGGTCGTTTCTGCTAGCGCTGTGCTTCTACACATGTATTTGCTGAACGGTGAAAGCGCACAGTAATGCACTTTTCTCCCAGCAAATACACTGTTTCTAAGGAAATGGGAACACACTGAGGAGACACTTGTGGGAGCTACTGTGACTAAAACTGAGCTTCCCTATGCACAGGGAAGCAAGAGAAATGCTGATTTCATCAAGCCCAGTTACATACTCAGAATCTGTACTACTGCGCAAATAGGCATGTCTCTGTAGGCAAAAAACTCATTTCTGACAAAGTTGCCTAAATGCATCTCAGAAGTGTGCAACTTGTTCCCTGAGTTAGAAAATGTCGAGAAACGGTCGTTTCTGCTAGCGCTGTGCTTCTACACATGTATTTGCTGAACGGTGAAAGCGCACAGTAATGCACTTTTCTCCCAGCAAATACACTGTTTCTAATGAAATGGGAACACACTGAGGAGACACTTGTGGGAGCTACTGTGACTAAAACTGAGCTTCCCTACGCACAGGGAAGCAAGAGAAATGCTGATTTCATCAAGCCCAGTTACATACTCAGAATCTGTACTACTGCGCAAATAGGCATGTCTCTGTAGGCAAAAAACTCATTTCGGACAAAGTTGCCCAAATGCATCTGAGAAGTGTGCCACTTATTCCCTGAGTTAGAAAACGTCGAGAAACGGTCGTTTCAGCTAGCGCTGTGCTTCTACACATGTATTTGCTGAACGGTGAAAGCGCACAGTGATACACTTTTCTCCCAACAAATACACTGTTTCTAATGAACTGGGAACACAATGAGGAGACACTTGTGGGAGCTACTGTGACTAAAACTGAGCTTCCCTACGCACAGGGAAGCAAGAGAAAGGCTGATTTCATCAATCCCAGTTACATACTCAGAATCTGTACTACTGCGCAAATAGGCATGTCTCTGTAGGCAAAAAACTCATTTCTGACAAAGTTGCCCAAATACATCTCAGAAGTGTGCAACTTGTTCTCTGAGTTAGAAAACGTCGAGAAACGGTCGTTTCTGCTAGCGCTGTGCTTCTACACATGTATTTGCTGAACGGTGAAAGCGCACAGTAATGCACTTTTCTCCCAGCAAATACACTGTTTCTAAGGAAATGGGAACACACTGAGGAGACACTTGTGGGAGCTACTGTGACTAAAACTGAGCTTCCCTACTCACAGGGAAGCAAGAGAAATGCTGATTTCATCAAGCCCAGTTACATACTCAGAATCTGTACTACTGCGCAAATAGGCATGTCTCTGTAGGCAAAAAGCGCATTTCTGACAAAGTTGCCCAAATGCATCTCAGAAGTGTGCAACTTGTTCCCTGAGTTAGAAAACGTTGAGAAACGGTCGTTTCAGCTAGCGCTGTGCTTCTACACATGTATTTGCTGAACATCGAAAGCGCACAGTAATGCACTTTTCTCCCAGCAAAAACACTGTTTCTAAGGAAATGGGAACACACTGAGGAGACATTTGTGGGAGTTACTGTGACTAAAATTGAGCTTCCCTATGCACAGGGAAGCAAGAGAAATGCTGATTTCATCCAGCCCAATTACATACTCAGAATCTGTACTACTACGCAAATAGGCATGTCTTTGTAGGCAAAAAACTCATTTCTGACAAAGTTGCCCAAATGCATCTCAGAAGTGTGCAACTTGTTCCCTGAGTTAGAAAACGTCGAGAAACGTTCGTTTCTGCTAGCGCTGTGCTTCTACACATGTATTTGCTGAACGGTGAAAGCGCACAGTAATGCACTTTTCTCCCAGCAAATACACTGTTTCAAAGGAAATGGGAACACACTGAGGAGACACTTGTGGGAGCTACTGTGACTAAAACTGAGCTTCCCTACGCACAGGGAAGCAAGAGAAATGCTGATTTCATCAAGCCCAGTTACATACTCAGAATCTGTACGACTGCGCAAATAGGCATGTCTCTGTAGGCAAAAAACTCATTTCTGACAAAGTTGCCCAAATGCATCTCAGAAGTGTGCCACTTATTCCCTGAGTTAGAAAACGTCGAGAAAACGTCGTTTCAGCTAGCGCTGTGCTTCTACACATGTATTTGCTGAACGGTGAAAGCACACAGTGATACACTTTTCTCCCAACAAATACACTGTTTCTAAGGAACTGGGAACACACTGAGGAGACACTTGTGGGAGCTACTGTGACTAAAACTGAGCTTCCCTACGCACAGGGAAGCAAGAGAAATTCTGATTTCATCAAGCCCAGTTACATACTCAGAATCTGTACTACTGCGCAAATAGGCATGTCTCTGTAGGCAAAAAACTCATTTCTGACAAAGTTACCCAAATGCATCTCAGAAGTGTGCAACTTGTTCCCTAGGTTAGAAAACGTCGAGAAACGGTCGTTTCTACTAGCGCTGTGCTTCTACACATGTATTTGCTGAACGGTGAAAGCGCACAGTAATGCACTTTTCTCCCAGCAAATACACTGTTTCTAAGGAAATGGGAACACACTGAGGAGACACTTGTGGGAGCTACTGTGACTAAAACTGAGCTTCCCTATGCACAGGGAAGCAAGAGAAATGCTGATTTCATCAAGCCCAGTTACATACTCAGAATCTGTACTACTACGCAAATAGGCATGTCTTTGTAGGCAAAAAACTCATTTCTGACAAAGTTGCCCAAATGCATCTCAGAAGTGTGCAACTTGTTCCCTGAGTTAGAAAACGTCGAGAAACGTTCGTTTCTGCTAGCGCTGTGCTTCTACACATGTATTTGCTGAACGGTGAAAGCGCACAGTAATGCACTTTTCTCCCAGCAAATACACTGTTTCAAAGGAAATGGGAACACACTGAGGAGACACTTGTGGGAGCTACTGTGACTAAAACTGAGCTTCCCTACGCACAGGGAAGCAAGAGAAATGCTGATTTCATCAAGCCCAGTTACATACTCAGAATCTGTACGACTGCGCAAATAGGCATGTCTCTGTAGGCAAAAAACTCATTTCTGACAAAGTTGCCCAAATGCATCTCAGAAGTGTGCCACTTATTCCCTGAGTTAGAAAACGTCGAGAAAACGTCGTTTCAGCTAGCGCTGTGCTTCTACACATGTATTTGCTGAACGGTGAAAGCACACAGTGATACACTTTTCTCCCAACAAATACACTGTTTCTAAGGAACTGGGAACACACTGAGGAGACACTTGTGGGAGCTACTGTGACTAAAACTGAGCTTCCCTACGCACAGGGAAGCAAGAGAAATTCTGATTTCATCAAGCCCAGTTACATACTCAGAATCTGTACTACTGCGCAAATAGGCATGTCTCTGTAGGCAAAAAACTCATTTCTGACAAAGTTACCCAAATGCATCTCAGAAGTGTGCAACTTGTTCCCTAGGTTAGAAAACGTCGAGAAACGGTCGTTTCTACTAGCGCTGTGCTTCTACACATGTATTTGCTGAACGGTGAAAGCGCACAGTAATGCACTTTTCTCCCAGCAAATACACTGTTTCTAAGGAAATGGGAACACACTGAGGAGACACTTGTGGGAGCTACTGTGACTAAAACTGAGCTTCCCTATGCACAGGGAAGCAAGAGAAATGCTGATTTCATCAAGCCCAGTTACATACTCAGAATCTGTACTACTGCGCAAATAGGCATGTCTCTGTAGGCAAAAAACTCATTTCTGACAAAGTTGCCCAAATGCATCTCAGAAGTGTGCAACTTGTTCCCTGAGTTAGAAAACGTCGAGAAACGGTCGTTTCTGCTAGCTCTGTGCTTCTACACATGTATTTGCTGAACGGTGAAAGCGCACAGTAATGCACTTTTCTCCCAGCAAATACACTGTTTCTAAGGAAATGGGAACACACTGAGGAGACACTTGTGGGAGCTACTGTGACTAAAACTGAGCTTCCCTACGCACAGGGAAGCAAGAGAAATGCTGATTTCATCAAGCCCAGTTACATACTCAGAATCTGTACTACTGCGCAAATAGGCATGTCTCTGTAGGCAAAAAACTCATTTCTGACAAAGTTGCCCAAATGCATCTCAGAAGTGTGCAACTTGTTCCCTGAGTTAGAAAACGTCGAGAAACGTTCGTTTCTGCTAGCGCTGTGCTTCTACACATGTATTTGCTGAACGGTGAAAGCGCACAGTAATGCACTTTTCTCCCAGCAAATACACTGTTTCTAAGGAAATGGGAACACACTGAGGAGACACTTGTGGGAGCTACTGTGACTAAAACTGAGCTTCCCTACACACAGGGAAGCAAGAGAAATGCTGATTTCATCAAGCCCAGGTACATACTCAGAATCTGTACTACTGCGCAAATAGGCATGTCTCTGTAGGCAAAAAACTCATTTCTGACAAAGTTGCCCAAATGCATCTCAGAAGTGTGCAACTTGTTCCCTGAGTTAGAAAACGTCGAGAAACGGTCGTTTCTGCTAGCGCTGTGCTTCTACACATGTATTTGCTGAACGGTGAAAGCGCACAGTAATGCACTTTTCTCCCAGCAAATACACTGTTTCTAAGGAAATGGGAACACACTGAGGAGACACTTGTGGGAGCTACTGTGACTAAAACTGAGCTTCCCTACGCACAGGGAAGCAAGAGAAATGCTGATTTCATCAAGCCCAGTTACATACTCAGAATCTGTACTACTGCGCAAATAGGCATGTCTCTGTAGGCAAAAAACTCATTTCTGACAAAGTTGCCCAAATGCATCTCAGAAGTGTGCAACTTGTTCCCTGAGTTAGAAAACGTCGAGAAACGTTCGTTTCTGCTAGCGCTGTGCTTCTACACATGTATTTGCTGAACGGTGAAAGCGCACAGCAACGCACTTTTCTCCCAGCAAATACACTGTTTCTAAGGAAATGGGAACACACTGAGGAGACACTTGTGGGAGCTACTGGGACTAAAACTGAGCTTCCCTACGCACAAGGAAGCAAGAGAAATGCTGATTTCATCAAGCCCAGTTACATACTCAGAATCTGTACTACTGCGCAAATAGGCATGTCTCTGTAGGCAAAAAACTCATTTCGGACAAAGTTGCCCAAATGCATCTCAGAAGTGTGCAACTTGTTCCCTGAGATAGAAAACGTCGAGAAACGGTCGTTTCTGCTAGCGCTGTGCTTCTACACATGTATTTGCTGAACGGTGAAAGCGCACAGTAATGCACTTTTCTCCCAGCAAATACACTGTTTCTAAGGAAATGGGAACACACTGAGGAGACACTTGTGGGAGCTACTGTGACTAAAACTGAGCTTCCCTATGCACAGGGAAGCAAGAGAAATGCTGATTTCATCAAGCCCAGTTACATACTCAGAATCTGTACTACTGCGCAAATAGGCATGTCTCTGTAGGCAAAAAACTCATTTCTGACAAAGTTGCCTAAATGCATCTCAGAAGTGTGCAACTTGTTCCCTGAGTTAGAAAATGTCGAGAAACGGTCGTTTCTGCTAGCGCTGTGCTTCTACACATGTATTTGCTGAACGGTGAAAGCGCACAGTAATGCACTTTTCTCCCAGCAAATACACTGTTTCTAAGGAAATGGGAACACACTGAGGAGACACTTGTGGGAGCTACTGTGACTAAAACTGAGCTTCCCTACGCACAGGGAAGCAAGAGAAATGCTGATTTCATCAAGCCCAGTTACATACTCAGAATCTGTAGTACTGCGCAAATAGGCATGTCTCTGTAGGCAAAAAACTCATTTCTGACAAAGTTGCCCAAATGCATCTCAGAAGTGTGCAATTGTTCCCTGAGTTAGAAAACGTCGAGAAACGTCGTTTCTGCTAGCGCTGTGCTTCTACACATGTATTTGCTGAACGGTGAAAGCACACAGTAATGCACTTTTCTCCCAGCAAATACACTGTTTCTAAGGAAACGGGAACACACTGAGGAGACACCTGTGGGAGCTACTGGGACAAAACTGAGCTTCCCTACGCACAGGGAAGCAAGAGAAATGCTGATTTCATCAAGCCCAGTTACATACTCAGAATCTGTACTACTGCGCAAATAGGCATGTCTCTGTAGGCAAAAAACTCATTTCTGACAAAGTTGCCTAAATGCATCTCAGAAGTGTGCAACTTGTTCCCTGAGTTAGAAAACGTTGAGAAACGGTCGTTTCAGCTAGCGCTGTGCTTCTACACATGTATTTGCTGAACGGTGAAAGCGCACAGTAATGCACTTCTCTCCCAGCAAATACACTGTTTCTAAGGAAATGGGAACACACTGAGGAGACACTTGTGGGAGTTACTGTGACTAAAATTGAGCTTCCCTACGCACAGGGAAGCAAGAGAAATGCTGATTTCATCAAGCCCAGTTACATACTCAGAATCTGTACTACTGGGCAAATAGGCATGTCTCTGTAGGCAAAAAACTCATTTCTGACAAAGTTGCCTAAATGCATCTCAGAAGTGTGCAACTTGTTCCCTGAGTTAGAAAATGTCGAGAAACGGTCGTTTCTGCTAGCGCTGTGCTTCTACACATGTATTTGCTGAACGGTGAAAGCGCACAGTAATGCACTTTTCTCCCAGCAAATACACTGTTTCTAAGGAAATGGGAACACACTGAGGAGACACTTGTGGGAGCTACTGTGACTAAAACTGAGCTTCCCTACGCACAGGGAAGCAAGAGAAATGCTGATTTCATCAAGCCCAGTTACATACTCAGAATCTGTACTACTGCGCAAATAGGCATGTCTCTGTAGGCAAAAAACTCATTTCTGACAAAGTTGCCCAAATGCATCTCAGAAGTGTGCAACTTGTTCCCTGAGTTAGAAAACGTCGAGAAAAGGTCGTTTCTGCTAGCGCTGTGCTTCTACACATGTATTTGCTGAACGGTGAAAGCGCACAGTAATGCACTTTTCTCCCAGCAAATACACTGTTTCTAAGGAAATGGGAACACACTGAGGAGACACTTGTGGGAGCTACTGTGACTAAAACTGAGCTTCCCTACGCACAGGGAAGCAAGAGAAATGCTGATTTCATCAAGCCCAGTTACATACTCAGAATCTGTACTACTGCGCAAATAGGCATGTCTCTGTAGGCAAAAAACTCATTTCTGACATAGTTGCCCAAATGCATCTCAGAAGTGTGCAACTTGTTCCCTGAGTTAGAAAACGTCGAGAAACGTTCCTTTCTGCTAGTGCTGTGCTTCTACACATGTATTTGCTGAACGGTGAAAGCGCACAGTAATGCACTTTTCTCCCAGCAAATACACTGTTTCTAAGGAAATGGGAACACACTGAGGAGACACTTGTGGGAGCTACTGTGACTAAAACTGAGCTTCCCTACGCACAGGGAAGCAAGAGAAATGCTGATTTCATCAAGCCCAGTTACATACTCAGAATCTGTACTACTGCGCAAATAGGCATGTCTCTGTAGGCAAAAACCTCATTTCTGACAAAGTTGCCCAAATGCATCTCAGAAGTGTGCAACTTGTTCCCTGAGTTAGAAAACGTTGAGAAACGGTCGTTTCAGCTAGCGCTGTGCTTCTACACATGTATTTGCTGAACGGTGAAAGCGCACAGTAATGCACTTCTCTCCCAGTAAATACACTGTTTCTAAGGAAATGGGAACACACTGAGGAGACACTTGTGGGAGTTACTGTGACTAAAATTGAGCTTCCCTACGCACAGGGAAGCAAGAGAAATGCTGATTTCATCAAGCCCAGTTACATACTCAGAATCTGTACTACTGCGCAAATAGGCATGTCTCTGTAGGCAAAAAACTCATTTCTGACATAGTTGCCCAAATGCATCTCAGAAGTGTGCAACTTGTTCCCTGAGTTAGAAAACGTCGAGAAACGGTCATTTCTGCTAGCGCTGTGCTTCTACACATGTATTTGCTGAACGGTGAAAGCGCACAGTAATGCAATTTTCTCCCAGCAAATACACTGTTTCTAAGGAAATGGGAACACACTGAGGAGACACTTGTGGGAGCTACTGTGACTAAAACTGAGCTTCCCTACGCACAGGGAAGCAAGAGAAATGCTGATTTCATCAAGCCCAGTTACATACTCAGAATCTGTACTACTGCGCAAATAGGCATGTCTCTGTAGGCAAAAACCTCATTTCTGACAAAGTTGCCCAAATGCATCTCAGAAGTGTGCAACTTGTTCCCTGAGTTAGAAAACGTTGAGAAACGGTCGTTTCAGCTAGCGCTGTGCTTCTACACATGTATTTGCTGAACGGTGAAAGCGCACAGTAATGCACATTTCTCCCAGCAAAAACACTGTTTCTAAGGAAATGGGAACACACTGAGGAGACACTTGTGGGAGTTACTGTGACTAAAATTGAGCTTCCCTACGCACAGGGAAGCAAGAGAAATGCTGATTTCATCCAGCCCAATTACATACTCAGAATCTGTACTACTGCGCAAATAGGCATGTCTCTGTAGGCAAAAAACTCATTTCTGACAAAGTTGCCCAAATGCATCTCAGAAGTGTGCAACTTATTCCCTGAGTTAGAAAACGTCGAGAAACGTTCGTTTCTGCTAGCGCTGTGCTTCTACACATGTATTTGCTGAACGGTGAAAGCGCACAGTAACGCACTTTTCTCCCAGCAAATACACTGTTTCTAAGGAAATGGGAACACACTGAGGAGACACTTGTGGGAGCTACTGTGACTAAAACTGAGCTTCCCTACGCACAGGGAAGCAAGAGAAATGCTGATTTCATCAAGCCCAGTTACATACTCAGAATCTGTACTACTGCGCAAATAGGCATGTCTCTGTAGGCAAAAAACTCATTTCTGACAAAGTTGCCCAAATGCATCTCAGAAGTGTGCCACTTATTCCCTGAGATAGAAAACGTCGAGAAACGTTCGTTTCTGCTAGCGCTGTGCTTCTACACATGTATTTGCTGAACGGTGAAAGCGCACAGTAACGCACTTTTCTCCCAGCAAATACACTGTTTCTAAGGAAATGGGAACACACTGAGGAGACAATTGTGGGAGCTACTGTGACTAAAACTGAGCTTCCCTACGCACAGGGAAGCAAGAGAAATGCTGATTTCATCAAGCCCAGTTACATACTCAGAATCTGTACTACTGCGCAAATAGGCATGTCTCTGTAGGCAAAAAACTCATTTCTGACAAAGTTGCCCAAATGCATCTCAGAAGTGTGCCACTTATTCCCTGAGTTAGAAAACGTCGAGAAACGGTCGTTTCAGCTAGCGCTGTGCTTCTACACATGTATTTGCTGAACGGTGAAAGCGCACAGTGATACACTTTTCTCCCAACAAATACACTGTTTCTAAGGAACTGTGAACACACTGAGGAGACACTTGTGGGAGCTACTGTGACTAAAACTGAGCTTCCCTACGCACAGGGAAGCAAGAGAAATGCTGATTTCATCAAGCCCAGTTACATACTCAGAATCTGTACTACTGCGCAAATAGGCATGTCTCTGTAGGCAAAAAACTCATTTCTGACAAAGTTACCCAAATGCATCTCAGAAGTGTGCAACTTGTTCCCTGAGTTAGAAAACGTCGAGAAACGGTCGTTTCTACTAGCGCTGTGCTTCTACACATGTATTTGCTGAACGGTGAAAGCGCACAGTAATGCACTTTTCTCCCAGCAAATACACTGTTTCTAAGGAAATGGGAACACACTGAGGAGACACTTGTGGGAGCTGCTGTGACTAAAACTGAGCTTCCCTATGCACAGGGAAGCAAGAGAAATGCTGATTTCATCAAGCCCAGTTACATACTCAGAATCTGTACTACTGCGCAATTAGGCATGTCTCTGTAGGCAAAAAACTCATTTCTGACAAAGTTGCCCAAATGCATCTCAGAAGTGTGAAACTTGTTCCCTGAGTTAGAAAACGTCGAGAAACGGTCGTTTCTGCTAGCACTGTGCTTCTACACATGTATTTGCTGAACGGTGAAAGCGCACAGTAATGCACTTTTCTCCCAGCAAATACACTGTTTCTAAGGAAATGGGAACACACTGAGGAGACACTTGTGGGAGCTACTGTGACTAAAACTGAGCTTCCCTACGCACAGGGAAGCAAGAGAAATGCTGATTTCATCAAGCCCAGTTACATACTCAGAATCTGTACTACTGCGCAAATAGGCATGTCTCTGTAGGCAAAAAACTCATTTCTGACAAAGTTGCCCAAATGCATCTCAGAAGTGTGCAACTTGTTCCCTGAGTTAGAAAACGTCGAGAAACGGTCGTTTCTGCTAGCGCTATGCTTCTACACATGTATTTGCTGAACGGTGAAAGCGCACAGTAATGCACTTTTCTCCCAGCAAATACACTGTTTCTAAGGAAATGGGAACACACTGAGGAGACACTTGTGGGAGCTACTGTGACTAAAACTGAGCTTCCCTACGCACAGGGAAGCTAGAGAAATGCTGATTTCATCAAGCCCAGTTACATACTCAGAATCTGTACTACTGCGCAAATAGGCATGTCTCTGTAGGCAAAAAAACTCATTTCTGACAAAGTTGCCCAAATGCACCTCAGAAGTGTGCAACTTGTTCCCTGATTTAGAAAACGTCGAGAAACGGTCGTTTTTGCCAGCGCTGTGCTTCTACACATGTATTTTCTGAACGGTGAAAGCGCACAGTAATGCACTTTTCTCCCAGCAAATAAACTGTTTCTAAGGAAATGGGAACACACTGAGGAGACACTTGTGGGAGCTACTGTGACTAAAACTGAGCTTCCCTACGCACAGGGAAGCAAGAGAAATGCTGATTTCATCAAGCCCAGTTACATACTCAGAATCTGTACTACTGCGCAAATAGGCATGTCTCTGTAGGCAAAAAACTCATTTCGGACAAAGTTGCCCAAATGCATCTCAGAAGTGTGCAACTTGTTCCCTGAGTTAGAAAACGTCAAGAAACGTTCGTTTCTGCTAGCGCTGTGCTTCTACACATGTATTTGCTGAACGGTGAAAGCGCACAGTAATGCACTTTTCTCCCAGCAAATACACTGTTTCTAAGGAAATGGGAACACACTGAGGAGACACTTGTGGGAGCTACTGTGACTAAAACTGAGCTTCCCTACGCACAGGGAAGCAAGAGAAATGCTGATTTCATCAAGCCCAGTTACATACTCAGAATCTGTACTACTGCGCAAATAGGCATGTCTCTGTAGGCAAAAAACTCATTTCTGACAAAGTTGCCCAAATTCATCTTAGAAGTGTGCCACTTGTTCCCTGAGTTAGAAAATGTCGAGAAACGTTCGTTTCTGCTAGCGCTGTGCTTCTACACATGTATTTGCTGAACGGTGAAAGCACACAGTGATACACTTTTCTCCCAACAAATACACTGTTTCTAAGTAACTGGGAACACACTGAGGAGACACTTGTGGGAGCTACTGTGACTAAAACTGAGCTTCCCTACGCACAGGGAAGCAAGAGAAATGCTGATTTCATCAAGCCCAGGTACATACTCAGAATCTGTACTACTGCGCAAATAGGCATGTCTCTGTAGGCAAAAAACTCATTTCTGACAAAGTTGCCCAAATGCATCTCAGAAGTGTGCAACTTGTTCCCTGAGTTAGAAAACGTCGAGAAACGGTCGTTTCTGCTAGCGCTGTGCTTCTACACATGTATTTGCTGAACGGTGAAAGCGCACAGTAATGCACTTTTCTCCCAGCAAATACACTGTTTCTAAGGAAATGGGAACACACTGAGGAGACACTTGTGGGAGCTACTGTGACTAAAACTGAGCTTCCCTACGCACAGGGAAGCAAGAGAAATGCTGATTTCATCAAGCCCAGTTACATAATCAGAATCTGTACTACTGCGCAAATAGGCATGTCTCTGTAGGCAAAAAACTCATTTCTGACAAAGTTGCCCAAATGCATCTCAGAAGTGTGCAACTTGTTCCCTGAGTTAGAAAACGTCGAGAAACGTTCGTTTCTGCTAGCGCTGTGCTTCTACACATGTATTTGCTGAACGGTGAAAGCGCACAGTAACGCACTTTTCTCCCAGCAAATACACTGTTTCTAAGGAAATGGGAACACACTGAGGAGACACTTGTGGGAGCTACTGTGACTAAAACTGAGCTTCCCTACGCACAGGGAAGCAAGAGAAATGCTGATTTCATCAAGCCCAGTTACATAATCAGAATCTGTACTACTGCGCAAATAGGCATGTCTCTGTAGGCAAAAAACTCATTTCGGACAAAGTTGCCCAAATGCATCTCAGAAGTGTGCAACTTGTTCCCTGAGATAGAAAACGTCGAGAAACGGTCGTTTCTGCTAGCGCTGTGCTTCTACACATGTATTTGCTGAACGGTGAAAGCGCACAGTAACGCACTTTTCTCCCAGCAAATACACTGTTTCTAAGGAAATGGGAACACACTGAGGAGACACTTGTGGGAGCTACTGTGACTAAAACTGAGCTTCCCTACGCACAGGGAAGCAAGAGAAATGCTGATTTCATCAAGCCCAGTTACATACTCAGAATCTGTACTACTGCGCAAATAGGCATGTCTCTGTAGGCAAAAAACTCATTTCTGACAAAGTTGCCCAAATGCATCTCAGAAGTGTGCCACTTATTCCCTGAGATAGAAAACGTCGAGAAACGTTCGTTTCTGCTAGCGCTGTGCTTCTACACATGTATTTGCTGAACGGTGAAAGCGCACAGTAACGCACTTTTCTCCCAGCAAATACACTGTTTCTAAGGAAATGGGAACACACTGAGGAGACACTTGTGGGAGCTACTGTGACTAAAACTGAGCTTCCCTACGCACAGGGAAGCAAGAGAAATGCTGATTTCATCAAGCCCAGTTACATACTCAGAATCTGTACTACTGCGCAAATAGGCATGTCTCTGTAGGCAAAAAACTCATTTCTGACAAAGTTGCCCAAATGCATCTCAGAAGTGTGCCACTTATTCCCTGAGTTAGAAAACGTCGAGAAACGGTCGTTTCAGCTAGCGCTGTGCTTCTACACATGTATTTGCTGAACGGTGAAAGCGCACAGTGATACACTTTTCTCCCAACAAATACACTGTTTCTAAGGAACTGTGAACACACTGAGGAGACACTTGTGGGAGCTACTGTGACTAAAACTGAGCTTCCCTACGCACAGGGAAGCAAGAGAAATGCTGATTTCATCAAGCCCAGTTACATACTCAGAATCTGTACTACTGCGCAAATAGGCATGTCTCTGTAGGCAAAAAACTCATTTCTGACAAAGTTACCCAAATGCATCTCAGAAGTGTGCAACTTGTTCCCTGAGTTAGAAAACGTCGAGAAACGGTCGTTTCTACTAGCGCTGTGCTTCTACACATGTATTTGCTGAACGGTGAAAGCGCACAGTAATGCACTTTTCTCCCAGCAAATACACTGTTTCTAAGGAAATGGGAACACACTGAGGAGACACTTGTGGGAGCTGCTGTGACTAAAACTGAGCTTCCCTATGCACAGGGAAGCAAGAGAAATGCTGATTTCATCAAGCCCAGTTACATACTCAGAATCTGTACTACTGCGCAATTAGGCATGTCTCTGTAGGCAAAAAACTCATTTCTGACAAAGTTGCCCAAATGCATCTCAGAAGTGTGAAACTTGTTCCCTGAGTTAGAAAACGTCGAGAAACGGTCGTTTCTGCTAGCACTGTGCTTCTACACATGTATTTGCTGAACGGTGAAAGCGCACAGTAATGCACTTTTCTCCCAGCAAATACACTGTTTCTAAGGAAATGGGAACACACTGAGGAGACACTTGTGGGAGCTACTGTGACTAAAACTGAGCTTCCCTACGCACAGGGAAGCAAGAGAAATGCTGATTTCATCAAGCCCAGTTACATACTCAGAATCTGTACTACTGCGCAAATAGGCATGTCTCTGTAGGCAAAAAACTCATTTCTGACAAAGTTGCCCAAATGCATCTCAGAAGTGTGCAACTTGTTCCCTGAGTTAGAAAACGTCGAGAAACGGTCGTTTCTGCTAGCGCTATGCTTCTACACATGTATTTGCTGAACGGTGAAAGCGCACAGTAATGCACTTTTCTCCCAGCAAATACACTGTTTCTAAGGAAATGGGAACACACTGAGGAGACACTTGTGGGAGCTACTGTGACTAAAACTGAGCTTCCCTACGCACAGGGAAGCTAGAGAAATGCTGATTTCATCAAGCCCAGTTACATACTCAGAATCTGTACTACTGCGCAAATAGGCATGTCTCTGTAGGCAAAAAAACTCATTTCTGACAAAGTTGCCCAAATGCACCTCAGAAGTGTGCAACTTGTTCCCTGATTTAGAAAACGTCGAGAAACGGTCGTTTTTGCCAGCGCTGTGCTTCTACACATGTATTTTCTGAACGGTGAAAGCGCACAGTAATGCACTTTTCTCCCAGCAAATAAACTGTTTCTAAGGAAATGGGAACACACTGAGGAGACACTTGTGGGAGCTACTGTGACTAAAACTGAGCTTCCCTACGCACAGGGAAGCAAGAGAAATGCTGATTTCATCAAGCCCAGTTACATACTCAGAATCTGTACTACTGCGCAAATAGGCATGTCTCTGTAGGCAAAAAACTCATTTCGGACAAAGTTGCCCAAATGCATCTCAGAAGTGTGCAACTTGTTCCCTGAGTTAGAAAACGTCAAGAAACGTTCGTTTCTGCTAGCGCTGTGCTTCTACACATGTATTTGCTGAACGGTGAAAGCGCACAGTAATGCACTTTTCTCCCAGCAAATACACTGTTTCTAAGGAAATGGGAACACACTGAGGAGACACTTGTGGGAGCTACTGTGACTAAAACTGAGCTTCCCTACGCACAGGGAAGCAAGAGAAATGCTGATTTCATCAAGCCCAGTTACATACTCAGAATCTGTACTACTGCGCAAATAGGCATGTCTCTGTAGGCAAAAAACTCATTTCTGACAAAGTTGCCCAAATTCATCTTAGAAGTGTGCCACTTGTTCCCTGAGTTAGAAAATGTCGAGAAACGTTCGTTTCTGCTAGCGCTGTGCTTCTACACATGTATTTGCTGAACGGTGAAAGCACACAGTGATACACTTTTCTCCCAACAAATACACTGTTTCTAAGTAACTGGGAACACACTGAGGAGACACTTGTGGGAGCTACTGTGACTAAAACTGAGCTTCCCTACGCACAGGGAAGCAAGAGAAATGCTGATTTCATCAAGCCCAGGTACATACTCAGAATCTGTACTACTGCGCAAATAGGCATGTCTCTGTAGGCAAAAAACTCATTTCTGACAAAGTTGCCCAAATGCATCTCAGAAGTGTGCAACTTGTTCCCTGAGTTAGAAAACGTCGAGAAACGGTCGTTTCTGCTAGCGCTGTGCTTCTACACATGTATTTGCTGAACGGTGAAAGCGCACAGTAATGCACTTTTCTCCCAGCAAATACACTGTTTCTAAGGAAATGGGAACACACTGAGGAGACACTTGTGGGAGCTACTGTGACTAAAACTGAGCTTCCCTACGCACAGGGAAGCAAGAGAAATGCTGATTTCATCAAGCCCAGTTACATAATCAGAATCTGTACTACTGCGCAAATAGGCATGTCTCTGTAGGCAAAAAACTCATTTCTGACAAAGTTGCCCAAATGCATCTCAGAAGTGTGCAACTTGTTCCCTGAGTTAGAAAACGTCGAGAAACGTTCGTTTCTGCTAGCGCTGTGCTTCTACACATGTATTTGCTGAACGGTGAAAGCGCACAGTAACGCACTTTTCTCCCAGCAAATACACTGTTTCTAAGGAAATGGGAACACACTGAGGAGACACTTGTGGGAGCTACTGTGACTAAAACTGAGCTTCCCTACGCACAGGGAAGCAAGAGAAATGCTGATTTCATCAAGCCCAGTTACATAATCAGAATCTGTACTACTGCGCAAATAGGCATGTCTCTGTAGGCAAAAAACTCATTTCGGACAAAGTTGCCCAAATGCATCTCAGAAGTGTGCAACTTGTTCCCTGAGATAGAAAACGTCGAGAAACGGTCGTTTCTGCTAGCGCTGTGCTTCTACACATGTATTTGCTGAACGGTGAAAGCGCACAGTAATGCACTTTTCTCCCAGCAAATACACTGTTTCTACGGAAATGGGAACACACTGAGGAGACACTTGTGGGAGCTACTGTGACTAAAACTGAGCTTCCCTACGCACAGGGAAGCAAGAGAAATGCTGATTTCATCAAGCCCAGTTACATACTCAGAATCTGTACTACTGCGCAAATAGGCATGTCTCTGTAGGCAAAAAACTCATTTCTGACAAAGTTGCCCAAATGCATCTCAGAAGTGTGCAACTTGTTTCCTGAGTTAGAAAACGTCGAGAAACGGTCGTTTCTGCTAGCGCTGTGCTTCTACACATGTATTTGCTGAACGGTGAAAGCGCACAGTAATGCACTTTTCTCCCAGCAAATACACTGTTTCTAAGGAAATGGGAACACACTGAGGAGACACTTGTGGGAGCTACTGTGACTAAAACTGAGCTTCCCTACGCACAGGGAAGCAAGAGAAATGCTGATTTCATCAAGCCCAGTTACATACTCAGAATCTGTACTACTGCGCAAATAGGCATGTCTCTGTAGGCAAAAAACTCATTTCTGACAAAGTTGCCCAAATGCATCTCAGAAGTGTGCCACTTATTCCCTGAGCTAGAAAACGTCGAGAAACAGTCGTTTCAGCTAGCGCTGTGCTTCTACACATGTATTTGCTGAACGGTGAAAGCGCACAGTGATACACTTTTCTCCCAACAAATACACTGTTTCTAAAGAACTGGGAACACACTGAGGAGACACTTGTGGGAGCTACTGTGACAAAAACTGAGCTTCCCTACGCACAGGGAAGCAAGAGAAATGCTGATTCCATCAAGCCCAGTTACATACTCAGAATCTGTACTACTGCGCAAATAGGCATGTCTCTGTAGGCAAAAAACTCATTTCTGACAAAGTTACCCAAATGCATCTCAGAAGTGTGCAACTTGTTCCCTGAGTTAGAAAACGTCGAGAAACGGTCGTTTCTACTAGCGCTGTGCTTCTACACATGTATTTGCTGAACGGTGAAAGCGCACAGTAATGCACTTTTCTCCCAGCAAATACACTGTTTCTAAGGAAATGGGAACACACTGAGGAGACACTTGTGGGAGCTACTGTGACTAAAACTGAGCTTCCCTACGCACAGGGAAGCAAGAGAAATGCTGATTTTATCATACCGATTTACATACTCAGAATCTGTACTACTGCGCAAATAGGCATGTCTCTGTAGGCAAAAAACTCATTTCTGACAAAGTTGCCCAAATGCATCTCAGAAGTGTGCAACTTGTTCCCTGAGTTATAAAACGTCGAGAAACGGTCGTTTCTGCTAGCGCTGTGCTTCTACACATGTATTTGCTGAACGGTGAAAGCGCACAGTAATGCACTTTTCTCCCAGCAAATACACTGTTTCTAAGGAAATGGGAACACACTAAGGAGACACTTGTGGGAGCTACTGTGACTAAAACTGAGCTTCCCTACGCACAGGGAAGCAAGAGAAATGCTGATTTCATCAAGCCCAGTTACATACTCAGAATCTGTACTACTGCGCAAATTGGCATGTCTCTGTAGGCAAAAAACTCATTTCGGACAAAGTTGCCCAAATGCATCTCAGAAGTGTGCAACTTGTTCCCTGAGTTAGAAAACATCGAGAAACGGTCGTTTCTGCTAGCGCTATGCTTCTACACATGTATTTGCTGAACGGTGAAAGCGCACAGTAATGTACTTTTCTCCCAGCAAATACACTGTTTCTAAGGAAATGGGAACACACTGAGGAGACACTTGTGGGAGCTACTGTGACTAAAACTGAGCTTCCCTACGCACAGGGAAGCAAGAGAAATGCTGATTTCATCAAGCCCAGTTACATACTCAGAATCTGTACTACTGCGCAAATAGACATGTCTCTGTAGGCAAAAAAACTCATTTCTGACAAAGTTGCCCAAATGCACCTCAGAAGTGTGCAACTTGTTCCCTGATTTAGAAAACGTCGAGAAACGGTCGTTTCTGCTAGCGCTGTGCTTCTACACATGTATTTGCTGAACGGTGAAAGCGCACAGTAATGCACTTTTCTCCCAGCAAATACACTGTTTCTAAGGAAATGGGAACACACTGAGGAGACACTTGTGGGAGCTACTGTGACTAAAACTGAGCTTCCCTACGCACAGGGAAGCAAGAGAAATGCTGATTTCATCAAGCCCAGTTACATACTCAGAATCTGTACTACTGCGCAAATAGGCATGTCTCTGTAGGCAAAAAACTCATTTCTGACAAACTTGCCCAAATGCATCTCAGAAGTGTGCATCTTGTTCCCTGAGTTAGAAAACGTCGAGAAACGTTCGTTTCTGCTAGCGCTGTGCTTCTACACATGTATTTGCTGAATGGTGAAAGCGCACAGTAATGCACTTTTCTCCCAGCAAATACACTGTTTCTAAGGAAATGGGAACACACTGAGGAGACACTTGTGGGAGCTACTGTGACTAAAACTGAGCTTCCCTACGCACAGGGAAGCAAGAGAAATGCTGATTTCATCAAACCGATTTACATACTCAGAATCTGTACTACTGCGCAAATAGGCATGTCTCTGTAGGCAAAAAACTCATTTCTGACAAAGTTGCCCAAATGCATCTCAGAAGTGTGCAACTTGTTGCCTGAGTTCGAAAACGTCGAGAAACGGTCGTTTCTGCTAGCGCTGTGCTTCTACACATGTATTTGCTGAACGGTGAAAGCGCACAGCAATGCACTTTTCTCCCAGCAAATACACTGTTTCTAAGGAACTGGGAACACACTGAGGAGACACTTGTGGGAGCTACTGTGACTAAAACTGAGCTTCCCTATGCACAGGGAAGCAAGAGAAATGCTGATTTCATCAAGCCCAGTTACATACTCAGAATCTGTACTACTGCGCAAATAGGCATGTCTCTGTAGGCAAAAAACTCATTTCTGACAAAGTTGCCCAAATGCATCTCAGAAGTGTGCCACTTATTCCCTGAGTTAGAAAACGTCGAGAAACGGTCGTTTCAGCTAGCGCTGTGCTTCTACACATGTATTTGCTGAACGGTGAAAGCGCACAGTGATACACTTTTCTCCCAACAAATACACTGTTTCTAAGGAACTGGGAACACACTGAGGAGACACTTGTGGGAGCTACTGTGACTAAAACTGAGCTTCCCTACGCACAGGGAAGCAAGAGAAATGCTGATTCCATCAAGCCCAGTTACATACTCAGAATCTGTACTACTGCGCAAATAGGCATGTCTCTGTAGGCAAAAAACTCATTTCTGACAAAGTTACCCAAATGCATCTCAGAAGTGTGCAACTTGTTCCCTGAGTTAGAAAACATCGAGAAACGGTCGTTTCTACTAGCGCTGTGCTCCTACACATGTATTTGCTGAACGGTGAAAGCGCACAGTAATGCACTTTTCTCCCAGCAAATACACTGATTCTAAGGAAATGGGAACACACTGAGGAGACACTTGTGGGAGCTACTGTGACTAAAACTGAGCTTCCCTATGCACAGGGAAGCAAGAGAAATGCTGATTTCATCAAGCCCAGTTACATACTCAGAATCTGTACTACTGCGCAAATAGGCATGTCTCTGTAGTCAAAAAACTCATTTCTGACAAAGTTGCCCAAATGCATCTCAGAAGTGTGCAACTTGTTCCCTGAGTTAGAAAACGTCGAGAAACGGTCGTTTCTGCTAGCGCTGTGCTTCTACACATGTATTTGCTGAACGGTGAAAGCGCACAGTAATGCACTTTTCTCCCAGCAAATACACTGTTTCTAAGGAAATGGGAACACACTGAGGAGACACTTGTGGGAGATACTGTGACTAAAACTGAGCTTCCCTACGCACAGGGAAGCCAGAGAAATGCTGATTTCATCAAGCCCAGTTACATAATCAGAATCTGTACTACTGCGCAAATAGGCATGTCTCTGTAGGCGAAAAACTCATTTCGGACAAAGTTGCCTAAATGCATCTCAGAAGTGTGCAACTTGTTCCCTGAGTTAGAAAACGTCGAGAAACGGTCGTTTCTGCTAGCGCTGTGCTTCTACACATGTATTTGTTGAACGGTGAAAGCGCACTGTAATGCACTTTTCTCCCAGCAAATACACTGTTTCTAAGGAAATGGGAACACACTGAGGAGACACTTGTGGGAGCTACTGTGACTAAAACTGAGCTTCCCTACGCACAGGGAAGCAAGAGAAATGCTGATTTCATCAAACCGATTTACATACTCAGAATCTGTACTACTGCGCAAATAGGCATGTCTCTGTAGGCAAAAAACTCATTTCTGACAAAGTTGCCCAAATGCATCTCAGAAGTGTGCAACTTGTTGCCTGAGTTCGAAAACGTCGAGAAACGGTCGTTTCTGCTAGCGCTGTGCTTCTACACATGTATTTGCTGAACGGTGAAAGCGCACAGTAATGCACTTTTCTCCCAGCAAATACACTGTTTCTAAGGAAATGGGAACACACTGAGGAGACACTTGTGGGAGCTACTGTGACTAAAACTGAGCTTCCCTACGCACAGGGAAGCAAGAGAAATGCTGATTTCATCAAGCCCAGTTACATACTCAGAATCTGTACTACTGCGCAAATAGGCATGTCTCTGTAGGCAAAAAACTCATTTCTGACAAAGTTGCCCAAATGCATCTCAGAAGTGTGCCACTTATTCCCTGAGTTAGAAAACGTCGAGAAACGGTCGTTTCAGCTAGCGCTGTGCTTCTACACATGTATTTGCTGAACGGTGAAAGCGCACAGTGATACACCTTTCTCCCAACAAATACACTGTTTCTAAGGAACTGGGAACACACTGAGGAGACACTTGTGGGAGCTACTGTGACTAAAACTGAGCTTCCCTACGCACAGGGAAGCCAGAGAAATGCTGATTTCATCAAGCCCAGTTACATAATCAGAATCTGTACTACTGCGCAAATAGGCATGTCTCTGTAGGCAAAAAACTCATTTCGGACAAAGTTGCCCAAATGCATCTCAGAAGTGTGCAACTTGTTCCCTGAGTTAGAAAACGTCGAGAAACGGTCGTTTCTGCTAGCGCTATGCTTCTACACATGTATTTGCTGAACGGTGAAAGCGCACAGTAATGCACTTTTCTCCCAGCAAATACACTGTTTCTAAGGAAATGGGAACACACTGAGGAGACACTTGTGGGAGCTACTGTGACTAAAACTGAGCTTCCCTACGCACAGGGAAGCAAGAGAAATGCTGATTTCATCAAGCCCAGTTACATACTCAGAATCTGTACTACTGCGCAAATAGGCATGTCTCTGTAGGCAAAAAAACTAATTTCTGACAAAGTTGCCTAAATGCATCTCAGAAGTGTGCAACTTGTTCCCTGATTTAGAAAACGTCGAGAAACGGTCGTTTCTGCTAGCGCTGTGCTTCTACACATGTATTTGCTGAACGGTGAAAGCACACAGTAATGCACTTTTCTCCCAGCAAATACACTGTTTCTAAGGAAATGGGAACACACTGAGGAGACACTTGTGGGAGCTACTGTGACTAAAACTGAGCTTCCCTACGCACAGGGAAGCAAGAGAAATGCTGATTTCATCAAGCCCAGTTACATACTCAGAATCTGTACTACTGCGCAAATAGGCATGTCTCTGTAGGCAAAAAACTCATTTCTGACAAAGTTGCCCAAATGCATCTCAGAAGTGTGCAACTTGTTCCCTGAGTTAGAAAACGTCGAGAAACGGTCGTTTCTGCTAGCGCTGTGCTTCTACACATGTATTTGCTGAACGGTGAAAGCGCACAGTAATGCACTTTTCTCCCAGCAAATACACTGTTTCTAAGGAAATGGGAACACACTGAGGAGACACTTGTGGGAGCTACTGTGACTAAAACTGAGCTTCCCTACGCACAGGGAAGCAAGAGAAATGCTGATTTTATCATACCGATTTACATACTCAGAATCTGTACTACTGCGCAAATAGGCATGTCTCTGTAGGCAAAAAACTCATTTCTGAAAAAGTTGCCCAAATGCATCTCAGAAGTGTGCAACTTGTTCCCTGAGTTAGAAAACGTCGAGAAACGTTCGTTTCTGCTAGCGCTGTGCTTCTACACATGTATTTGCTGAACGGTGAAAGCGCACAGTGATGCACTTTTCTCCCAGCAAATACACTGTTTCTAAGGAAATGCGAACACACTGAGGAGACACTTGTGGGAGCTACTGTGACTAAAACTGAGCTTCCCTACGCACAGGGAAGCAAGAGAAATGCTGATTTCATCAAGCCCAGTTACATACTCAGAATCTGTACTACTGCGCAAATAGGCATGTCTCTGTAGGCAAAAAACTCATTTCTGACAAAGTTGCCCAAATGCATCTCAGAAGTGTGCAACTTGTTCCCTGAGTTAGAAAACATCGAGAAACGGTCGTTTCTGCTAGCGCTGTGCTTCTACACATGTATTTGCTGAACGGTGAAAGCGCACAGTAATGCACTTTTCTCCCAGCAAATACACTGTTTCTAAGGAAATGGGAACACACTGAGGAGACACTTGTGGGAGCTACTGTGACTAAAACTGAGCTTCCCTACGCACAGGGAAGCAAGAGAAATGCTGATTTCATCAAGCCCAGTTACATACTCAGAATCTGTACTACTGCGCAAATAGGCATGTCTCTGTAGGCAAAAAACACATTTCTGACAAAGTTGCCTAAATTCATCTCAGAAGTGTGCAACTTGTTCCCTGAGTTAGAAAACATCGAGAAACAGTCGTTTCTGCTAGCGCTGTGCTTCTACACATGTATTTGCTGAACGGTGAAAGCGCACAGTAATGCACTTTTCTCCCAGCAAATACACTGTTTCTAAGGAAATGGGAACACACTGAGGAGACACTTGTGGGAGCTACTGTGACTAAAACTGAGCTTCCCTACGCACAGGAAAGCAAGAGAAATGCTGATTTCATCAAGCCCAGTTACATACTCAGAATCTGTACTACTGCGCAAATAGGCATGTCTCTGTAGGCAAAAAACTCATTTCTGACAAAGTTGCCCAAATGCATCTCAGAAGTGTGCATCTTGTTCCCTGAGTTAGAAAATGTCGAGAAACGTTCGTTTCTGCTAGCGCTGTGCTTCTACACATGTATTTGCTGAACGGTGAAAGCGCACAGTAATGCACTTTTCTACCAGCAAATACACTGTTTCTAAGGAAATGGGAACACACTGAGGAGACACTTGTGGGAGCTACTGTGACTAAAACTGAGCTTCCCTACGCACAGGGAAGCAAGAGAAATGCTGATTTTATCAAACCGATTTACATACTCAGAATCTGTACTACTGCGCAAATAGGCATGTCTCTGTAGGCAAAAAACTCATTTCTGAAAAAGTTGCCCAAATGCATCTCAGAAGTGTGCAACTTGTTCCCTGAGTTAGAAAATGTCGAGAAACGTTCGTTTCTGCTAGCGCTGTGCTTCTACACATGTATTTGCTGAACGGTGAAAGCGCACAGTGATGCACTTTTCTCCCAGCAAATACACTGTTTCTAAGGAAATGCGAACACACTGAGGAGACACTTGTGGGAGCTACTGTGACTAAAACTGAGCTTCCCTACGCACAGGGAAGCAAGAGAAATGCTGATTTCATCAATCCCAGTTACATACTCAGAATCTGTACTACTGCGCAAATAGGCATGTCTCTGTAGGCAAAAAACTCATTTCTGACAAAGTTGCCCAAATGCATCTCAGAAGTGTGCAACTTGTTCCCTGAGTTAGAAAACATCGAGAAACGGTCGTTTCTGCTAGCGCTGTGCTTCTACACATGTATTTGCTGAACGGTGAAAGCGCACAGTAATGCACTTTTCTCCCAGCAAATACACTGTTTCTAAGGAAATGGGAACACACTGAGGAGACACTTGTGGGAGCTACTGTGACTAAAACTGAGCTTCCCTACGCACAGGGAAGCAAGAGAAATGCTGATTTCATCAAGCCCAGTTACATACTCAGAATCTGTACTACTGCGCAAATAGGCATGTCTCTGTAGGCAAAAAACACATTTCTGACAAAGTTGCCTAAATTCATCTCAGAAGTGTGCAACTTGTTCCCTGAGTTAGAAAACATCGAGAAACAGTCGTTTCTGCTAGCGCTGTGCTTCTACACATGTATTTGCTGAACGGTGAAAGCGCACAGTAATGCACTTTTCTCCCAGCAAATACACTGTTTCTAAGGAAATGGGAACACACTGAGGAGACACTTGTGGGAGCTACTGTGACTAAAACTGAGCTTCCCTACGCACAGGGAAGCAAGAGAAATGCTGATTTCATCAATCCCAGTTACATACTCAGAATCTGTACTACTGCGCAAATAGGCATGTCTCTGTAGGCAAAAAACTCATTTCTGACAAAGTTGCCCAAATGCATCTCAGAAGTGTGCAACTTGTTCCCTGAGTTAGAAAACATCGAGAAACGGTCGTTTCTGCTAGCGCTGTGCTTCTACACATGTATTTGCTGAACGGTGAAAGCGCACAGTAATGCACTTTTCTCCCAGCAAATACACTGTTTCTAAGGAAATGGGAACACACTGAGGAGACACTTGTGGGAGCTACTGTGACTAAAACTGAGCTTCCCTACGCACAGGGAAGCAAGAGAAATGCTGATTTCATCAAGCCCAGTTACATACTCAGAATCTGTACTACTGCGCAAATAGGCATGTCTCTGTAGGCAAAAAACACATTTCTGACAAAGTTGCCTAAATTCATCTCAGAAGTGTGCAACTTGTTCCCTGAGTTAGAAAACATCGAGAAACAGTCGTTTCTGCTAGCGCTGTGCTTCTACACATGTATTTGCTGAACGGTGAAAGCGCACAGTAATGCACTTTTCTCCCAGCAAATACACTGTTTCTAAGGAAATGGGAACACACTGAGGAGACACTTGTGGGAGCTACTGTGACTAAAACTGAGCTTCCCTACGCACAGGGAAGCAAGAGAAATGCTGATTTCATCAAGCCCAGTTACATACTCAGAATCTGTACTACGGCGCAAATTGGCATGTCTCTGTAGGCAAAAAACTCATTTCGGACAAAGTTGCCCAAATGCATCTCAGAAGTGTGCAACTTGTTCCCTGAGTTAGAAAACGTCGAGAAACGTTCGTTTCTGCTAGCGCTGTGCTTCTACACATGTATTTGCTGAACGGTGAAAGCGCACAGTAATGCACTTTTCTCCCAGCAAATACACTGTTTCTAAGGAAATGGGAACACACTGAGGAGACACTTGTGGGAGCTACTGTGACTAAAACTGAGCTTCCCTACGCACAGGGAAGCAAGAGAAATGCTGATTTCATCAAACCGATTTACATACTAAGAATCTGTACTACTGCGCAAATAGGCATGTCTCTGTAGGCAAAAAACTCATTTCTGACAAAGTTGCCCAAATGCATCTCAGAAGTGTGCAACCTGTTGCCTGAGTTCGAAAACGTCGAGAAACGGTCGTTTCTGCTAGCACTGTGCTTCTACACATGTATTTGCTGAACGGTGAAAGCGCACAGTAATGCACTTTTCTCCCAGCAAATACACTGTTTCTAAGGAAATGGGAACACACTGAGGAGACACTTGTGGGAGCTACTGTGACTAAAACTGAGCTTCCCTACGCACAGGGAAGCAAGAGAAATGCTGATTTCATCAAGCCCAGTTACATACTCAGAATCTGTACTACTGCGCAAATTGGCATGTCTCTGTAGGCAAAAAACTCATTTCGGACAAAGTTGCCCAAATGCATCTCAGAAGTGTGCAACTTGTTCCCTGAGTTAGAAAACGTCGAGAAACGGTCGTTTCTGCTAGCGCTATGCTTCTACACATGTATTTGCTGAACGGTGAAAGCGCACAGTAATGCACTTTTCTCCCAGCAAATACACTGTTTCTAAGGAAAGGGGAACACACTGAGGAGACACTTGTGGGAGCTACTGTGACTAAAACTGAGCTTCCCTACGCACAGGGAAGCAAGAGAAATGCTGATTTCATCAAGCCCAGTTACATACTCAGAATCTGTACTACTGCGCAAATAGGCATGTCTCTGTAGGCAAAAAAACTCATTTCTGACAAAGTTGCCCAAATGCACCTCAGAAGTGTGCAACTTGTTCCCTGATTTAGAAAACGTCGAGAAACGGTCGTTTCTGCTAGCGCTGTGCTTCTACACATGTATTTGCTGAACGGTGAAAGCGCACAGTAATGCACTTTTCTCCCAGCAAATACACTGTTTCTAAGGAAATGGGAACACACTGAGGAGACACTTGTGGGAGCTACTGTGACTAAAACTGAGCTTCCCTACGCACAGGGAAGCAAGAGAAATGCTGATTTCATCAAGCCCAGTTACATACTCAGAATCTGTACTACTGCGCAAATAGGCATGTCTCTGTAGGCAAAAAACTCATTTCTGACAAAGTTGCCCAAATGCATCTCAGAAGTGTGCAACTTGTTGCCTGAGTTCGAAAACGTCGAGAAACGGTCGTTTCTGCTAGCGCTGTGCTTCTACACATGTATTTGCTGAACGGTGAAAGCGCACAGTAATGCACTTTTCTCCCAGCAAATACACTGTTTCTAAGGAAATGGGAACACACTGAGGAGACACTTGTGGGAGCTACTGTGACTAAAACTGAGCTTCCCTACGCACAGGGAAGCAAGAGAAATGCTGATTTCATCAAGCCCAGTTACATACTCAGAATCTGTACTACTGCGCAAATAGGCATGTCTCTGTAGGCAAAAAACTCATTTCTGACAAAGTTGCCCAAATGCATCTCAGAAGTGTGCCACTTATTCCCTGAGTTAGAAAACGTCGAGAAACGGTCGTTTCAGCTAGCGCTGTGCTTCTACACATGTATTTGCTGAACGGTGAAAGCGCACAGTGATACACTTTTCTCCCAACAAATACACTGTTTCTAAGGAACTGGGAACACACTGAGGAGACACTTGTGGGAGCTACTGTGACTAAAACTGAGCTTCCCTACCCACAGGGAAGCAAGAGAAATGCTGATTCCATCAAGCCCAGTTACATACTCAGAATCTGTACTACTGCGCAAATAGGCATGTCTCTGTAGGCAAAAAACTCATTTCTGACAAAGTTACCCAAATGCATCTCAGAAGTGTGCAACTTGTTCCCTGAGTTAGAAAACATCGAGAAACGGTCGTTTCTACTAGCGCTGTGCTTCTACACATGTATTTGCTGAACGGTGAAATCGCACAGTAATGCACTTTTCTCCCAGCAAATACACTGATTCTAAGGAAATGGGAACACACTGAGGAGACACTTGTGGGAGCTACTGGGACTAAAACTGAGCTTCCCTACGCACAGGGAAGCAAGAGAAATGCTGATTTCATCAAGCCCAGTTACATACTCAGAATCTGTACTACTGCGCAAATTGGCATGTCTCTGTAGGCAAAAAACTCATTTCGGACAAAGTTGCCCAAATGCATCTCAGATGTGTGCAACTTGTTCCCTGAGTTAGAAAACGTCGAGAAACGGTCGTTTCTGCTAGCGCTATGCTTCTACACATGTATTTGCTGAACGGTGAAAGCGCACAGTAATGCACTTTTCTCCCAGCAAATACACTGTTTCTAAGGAAATGGGAACACACTGAGGAGACACTTGTGGGAGCTACTGTGACTAAAACTGAGCTTCCCTACGCACAGGGAAGCAAGAGAAATGCTGATTTCATCAAGCCCAGTTACATACTCAGAATCTGTACTACTGCGCAAATAGGCATGTCTCTGTAGGCAAAAAAACTCATTTCTGACAAAGTTGCCCAAATGCACCTCAGAAGTGTGCAACTTGTTCCCTGATTTAGAAAACGTCGAGAAACGGTCGTTTCTGCTAGCGCTGTGCTTCTACACATGTATTTGCTGAACGGTGAAAGCGCACAGTAATGCACTTTTCTCCCAGCAAATACACTGTTTCTAAGGAAATGGGAACACACTGAGGAGACACTTGTGGGAGCTACTGTGACTAAAACTGAGCTTCCCTACGCACAGGGAAGCAAGAGAAATGCTGATTTCATCAAGCCCAGTTACATACTCAGAATCTGTACTACTGCGCAAATAGGCATGTCTCTGTAGGCAAAAAACTCATTTCTGACAAAGTTGCCCAAATGCATCTCAGAAGTGTGCCACTTATTCCCTGAGTTAGAAAACGTCGAGAAACGGTCGTTTCAGCTAGCGCTGTGCTTCTACACATGTATTTGCTGAACGGTGAAAGCGCACAGTGATACACTTTTCTCCCAACAAATACACTGTTTCTAAGGAACTGGGAACACACTGAGGAGACACTTGTGGGAGCTACTGTGACTAAAACTGAGCTTCCCTACCCACAGGGAAGCAAGAGAAATGCTGATTCCATCAAGCCCAGTTACATACTCAGAATCTGTACTACTGCGCAAATAGGCATGTCTCTGTAGGCAAAAAACTCATTTCTGACAAAGTTACCCAAATGCATCTCAGAAGTGTGCAACTTGTTCCCTGAGTTAGAAAACATCGAGAAACGGTCGTTTCTACTAGCGCTGTGCTTCTACACATGTATTTGCTGAACGGTGAAATCGCACAGTAATGCACTTTTCTCCCAGCAAATACACTGATTCTAAGGAAATGGGAACACACTGAGGAGACACTTGTGGGAGCTACTGGGACTAAAACTGAGCTTCCCTACGCACAGGGAAGCAAGAGAAATGCTGATTTCATCAAGCCCAGTTACATACTCAGAATCTGTACTACTGCGCAAATTGGCATGTCTCTGTAGGCAAAAAACTCATTTCGGACAAAGTTGCCCAAATGCATCTCAGATGTGTGCAACTTGTTCCCTGAGTTAGAAAACGTCGAGAAACGGTCGTTTCTGCTAGCGCTATGCTTCTACACATGTATTTGCTGAACGGTGAAAGCGCACAGTAATGCACTTTTCTCCCAGCAAATACACTGTTTCTAAGGAAATGGGAACACACTGAGGAGACACTTGTGGGAGCTAATGTGACTAAAACTGAGCTTCCCTACGCACAGGGAAGCAAGAGAAATGCTGATTTCATCAAGCCCAGTTACATACTCAGAATCTGTACTACTGCGCAAATAGGCATGTCTCTGTAGGCAAAAAACTCATTTCTGACAAAGTTGCCCAAATGCATCTCAGAAGTGTGCATCTTGTTCCCTGAGTTAGAAAACGTCGAGAAACGTTCGTTTCTGCTAGCGCTGTGCTTCTACACATGTATTTGCTGAACGGTGAAAGCGCACAGTAATGCACTTTTCTCCCAGCAAATACACTGTTTCTAAGGAAATGGGAACACACTGAGGAGACACTTGTGGGAGCTACTGTGACTCAAACTGATCTTCCCTACGCACAGGGAAGCAAGAGAAATGCTGATTTCATCAAGCCCAGTTACATACTCAGAATCTGTACTACTGCGCAAATAGGCATGTCTCTGTAGGCAAAAAACTCATTTCTGACAAAGTTGCCCAAATGCATCTCAGAAGTGTGCCACTTATTCCCTGAGTTAGAAAACGTCGAGAAACGGTCGTTTCAGCTAGCGCTGTGCTTCTACACATGTATTTGCTGAACGGTGAAAGCGCACAGTGATACACTTTTCTCCCAACAAATACACTGTTTCTAAGGAACTGGGAACACACTGAGGAGACACTTGTGGGAGCTACTGTGACTAAAACTGAGCTTCCCTACGCACAGGGAAGCAAGAGAAATGCTGATTCCATCAAGCCCAGTTACATACTCAGAATCTGTACTACTGCGCAAATAGGCATGTCTCTGTAGGCAAAAAACTCATTTCTGACAAAGTTACCCAAATGCATCTCAGAAGTGTGCAACTTGTTCCCTGAGTTAGAAAACATCGAGAAACGGTCGTTTCTACTAGCGCTGTGCTTCTACACATGTATTTGCTGAACGGTGAAATCGCACAGTAATGCACTTTTCTCCCAGCAAATACACTGATTCTAAGGAAATGGGAACACACTGAGGAGACACTTGTGGGAGCTACTGTGACTAAAACTGAGCTTCCCTATGCACAGGGAAGCAAGAGAAATGCTGATTTCATCAAGCCCAGTTACATACTCAGAATCTGTACTACTGCGCAAATAGGCATGTCTCTGTAGGCAAAAAACTCATTTCTGACAAAGTTGCCCAAATGCATCTCAGAAGTGTGCAACTTGTTCCCCGAGTTAGAAAACGTCGAGAAACGGTCGTTTCTGCTAGCGCTGTGCTTCTACACATGTATTTGCTGAACGGTGAAAGCGCACAGTAATGCACTTTTCTCCCAGCAAATACCACTGTTTCTAAGGAAATGGGAACACACTGAGGAGACACTTGTGGGAGCTACTGGGACTAAAACTGAGCTTCCCTACGCACAGGGAAGCAAGAGAAATGCTGATTTCATCAAGCCCAGTTACATACTCAGAATCTGTACTACTGCGCAAATAGGCATGTCTCTGTAGGCAAAAAACTCATTTCTGACAAAGTTGCCCAAATGCATCTCAGAAGTGTGCAACTTGTTGCCTGAGTTCGAAAACGTCGAGAAACGGTCGTTTCTGCTAGCGCTGTGCTTCTACACATGTATTTGCTGAACGGTGAAAGCGCACAGTAATGCACTTTTCTCCCAGCAAATACACTGTTTCTAAGGAAATGGGAACACACTGAGGAGACACTTGTGGGAGCTACTGTGACTAAAACTGAGCTTCCCTACGCACAGGGAAGCAAGAGAAATGCTGATTTCATCAAGCCCAGTTACATACTCAGAATCTGTACTACTGCGCAAATAGGCATGTCTCTGTAGGCAAAAAACTCATTTCTGACAAAGTTGCCCAAATGCATCTCAGAAGTGTGCCACTTATTCCCTGAGTTAGAAAACGTCGAGAAACGGTCGTTTCAGCTAGCGCTGTGCTTCTACACATGTATTTGCTGAACGGTGAAAGCGCACAGTGATACACTTTTCTCCCAAGAAATACACTGTTTCTAAGGAACTGGGAACACACTGAGGAGACACTTGTGGGAGCTACTGTGACTAAAACTGAGCTTCCCTACGCACAGGGAAGCAAGAGAAATGCTGATTCCATCAAGCCCAGTTACATACTCAGAATCTGTACTACTGCGCAAATAGGCATGTCTCTGTAGGCAAAAAACTCATTTCTGACAAAGTTACCCAAATGCATCTCAGAAGTGTGCAACTTATTCCCTGAGTTAGAAAAATCGAGAAACGGTCGTTTCTACTAGCGCTGTGCTTCTACACATGTATTTGCTGAACGGTGAAAGCGCACAGTAATGCACTTTTCTCCCAGCAAATACACTGATTCTAAGGAAATGGGAACACACTGAGGAGACACTTGTGGGAGCTACTGTGACTAAAACTGAGCTTCCCTATGCACAGGGAAGCAAGAGAAATGCTGATTTCATCAAGCCCAGTTACATACTCAGAATCTGTACTACTGCGCAAATAGGCATGTCTCTGTAGGCAAAAAACTCATTTCTGACAAAGTTGCCCAAATGCATCTCAGAAGTGTGCAACTTGTTCCCTGAGTTAGAAAACGTCGAGAAACGTTCGTTTCTGCTAGCGCTGTGCTTCTACACATGTATTTGCTGAACGGTGAAAGCGCACAGTAATGCACTTTTCTCCCAGCAAATACACTGTTTCTAAGGAAATGGGAACACACTGAGGAGACACTTGTGGGAGCTACTGTGACTAAAACTGAGCTTCCCTACGCACAGGGAAGCAAGAGAAATGCTGATTTCATCAAGCCCAGTTACATACTCAGAATCTGTACTACTGCGCAAATAGGCATGTCTCTGTAGGCAAAAAACTAATTTCGGACAAAGTTGCCCAAATGCATCTCAGAAGTGTGCAACTTGTTCCCTGAGTTAGAAAACGTCGAGAAACGGTCGTTTCTGCTAGCGCTATGCTTCTACACATGTATTTGCTGAACGGTGAAAGCGCACAGTAATGCACTTTTCTCCCAGCAAATACACTGTTTCTAAGGAACTGGGAACACACTGAGGAGACACTTGTGGGAGCTACTGTGACTAAAACTGAGCTTCCCTACGCACAGGGAAGCAAGAGATATGCTGATTTCATCAAGCCCAGTTACATACTCAGAATCTGTACTACTGCGCAAATAGGCATGTCTCTGTAGGCAAAAAAACTAATTTCTGACAAAGTTGCCTAAATGCATCTCAGAAGTGTGCAACTTGTTCCCTGATTTAGAAAACGTCGAGAAACGGTCGTTTCTGCTAGCGCTGTGCTTCTACACATGTATTTGCTGAACGGTGAAAGCGCACAGTAATGCACTTTTCTCCCAGCAAATACACTGTTTCTAAGGAAATGGGAACACACTGAGGAGACACTTGTGGGAGCTACTGTGACTAAAACTGAGCTTCCCTACGCACAGGGAAGCAAGAGAAATGCTGATTTCATCAAGCCCTGTTACATACTCAGAATCTGTACTACTGCGCAAATAGGCATGTCTCTGTAGGCAAAAAAACTCATTTCTGACAAAGTTGCCCAAATGCATCTCAGAAGTGTGCATCTTGTTCCCTGAGTTAGAAAACGTCGAGAAACGTTCGTTTCTGCTAGCGCTGTGCTTCTACACATGTATTTGCTGAACGGTGAAAGCGCACAGTAATGCACTTTTCTCCCAGCAAATACACTGTTTCTAAGGAAATGGGATCACACTGAGGAGACACTTGTGGGAGCTACTGTGACTAAAACTGAGCTTCCCTATGCACAGGGAAGCAAGAGAAATGCTGATTTCATCAAGCCCAGTTACATACTCAGAATCTGTACTACTGCGCAAATAGGCATGTCTCTGTAGGCAAAAAACTCATTTCTGACAAAGTTGCCCAAATGCATCTCAGAAGTGTGCAACTTGTTCCCCGAGTTAGAAAACGTCGAGAAACGGTCGTTTCTGCTAGCGCTGTGCTTCTACACATGTATTTGCTGAACGGTGAAAGCGCACAGTGATACACTTTTCTCCCAACAAATACACTGTTTCTAAGGAACTGGGAACACACTGAGGAGACACTTGTGGGAGCTACTGTGACTAAAACTGAGCTTCCCTACGCACAGGGAAGCAAGAGAAATGCTGATTCCATCAAGCCCAGTTACATACTCAGAATCTGTACTACTGCGCAAATAGGCATGTCTCTGTAGGCAAAAAACTCATTTCTGACAAAGTTACCCAAATGCATCTCAGAAGTGTGCAACTTATTCCCTGAGTTAGAAAAATCGAGAAACGGTCGTTTCTACTAGCGCTGTGCTTCTACACATGTATTTGCTGAACGGTGAAAGCGCACAGTAATGCACTTTTCTCCCAGCAAATACACTGATTCTAAGGAAATGGGAACACACTGAGGAGACACTTGTGGGAGCTACTGTGACTAAAACTGAGCTTCCCTATGCACAGGGAAGCAAGAGAAATGCTGATTTCATCAAGCCCAGTTACATACTCAGAATCTGTACTACTGCGCAAATAGGCATGTCTCTGTAGGCAAAAAACTCATTTCTGACAAAGTTGCCCAAATGCATCTCAGAAGTGTGCAACTTGTTCCCTGAGTTAGAAAACGTCGAGAAACGGTCGTTTCTGCTAGCGCTGTGCTTCTACACATGTATTTGCTGAACGGTGAAAGCGCACAGTAATGCACTTTTCTCCCAGCAAATACACTGTTTCTAAGGAAATGGGAACACACTGAGGAGACACTTGTGGGAGCTACTGTGACTAAAACTGAGCTTCCCTACGCACAGGGAAGCAAGAGAAATGCTGATTTCATCAAGCCCAGTTACATACTCAGAATCTGTACTACTGCGCAAATAGGCATGTCTCTGTAGGCAAAAAACTAATTTCGGACAAAGTTGCCCAAATGCATCTCAGAAGTGTGCAACTTGTTCCCTGAGTTAGAAAACGTCGAGAAACGGTCGTTTCTGCTAGCGCTATGCTTCTACACATGTATTTGCTGAACGGTGAAAGCGCACAGTAATGCACTTTTCTCCCAGCAAATACACTGTTTCTAAGGAAATGGGAACACACTGAGGAGACACTTGTGGGAGCTACTGTGACTAAAACTGAGCTTCCCTACGCACAGGGAAGCAAGAGATATGCTGATTTCATCAAGCCCAGTTACATACTCAGAATCTGTACTACTGCGCAAATAGGCATGTCTCTGTAGGCAAAAAAACTAATTTCTGACAAAGTTGCCTAAATGCATCTCAGAAGTGTGCAACTTGTTCCCTGATTTAGAAAACGTCGAGAAACGGTCGTTTCTGCTAGCGCTGTGCTTCTACACATGTATTTGCTGAACGGTGAAAGCGCACAGTAATGCACTTTTCTCCCAGCAAATACACTGTTTCTAAGGAAATGGGAACACACTGAGGAGACACTTGTGGGAGCTACTGTGACTAAAACTGAGCTTCCCTACGCACAGGGAAGCAAGAGAAATGCTGATTTCATCAAGCCCAGTTACATACTCAGAATCTGTACTACTGCGCAAATAGGCATGTCTCTGTAGGCAAAAAAACTCATTTCTGACAAAGTTGCCCAAATGCATCTCAGAAGTGTGCATCTTGTTCCCTGAGTTAGAAAACGTCGAGAAACGTTCGTTTCTGCTAGCGCTGTGCTTCTACACATGTATTTGCTGAACGGTGAAAGCGCACAGTAATGCACTTTTCTCCCAGCAAATACACTGTTTCTAAGGAAATGGGATCACACTGAGGAGACACTTGTGGGAGCTACTGTGACTAAAACTGAGCTTCCCTACGCACAGGGAAGCAAGAGAAATGCTGATTTCATCAAACCGATTTACATACTCAGAATCTGTACTACTGCGCAAATAGGCATGTCTCTGTAGGCAAAAAACTCATTTCTGACAAAGTTGCCCAAATGCATCTCAGAAGTGTGCAACTTGTTCCCTGAGTTAGAAAACGTCGAGAAACGTTCGTTTCTGCTAGCGCTGTGCTTCTACACATGTATTTGCTGAACGGTGAAAGCGCACAGTGATGCACTTTTCTCCCAGCAAATACACTGTTTCTAAGGAAATGCGAACACACTGAGGAGACACTTGTGGGAGCTACTGTGACTAAAACTGAGCTTCCCTACGCACAGGGAAGCAAGAGAAATGCTGATTTCATCAAGCCCAGTTACATACTCAGAATCTGTACTACTGCGCAAATAGGCATGTCTCTGTAGGCAAAAAACTCATTTCTGACAAAGTTGCCCAAATGCATCTCAGAAGTGTGCAACTTGTTCCCTGAGTTAGAAAACATCGAGAAACGGTCGTTTCTGCTAGCGCTGTGCTTCTACACATGTATTTGCTGAACGGTGAAAGCGCACAGTAATGCACTTTTCTCCCAGCAAATACACTGTTTCTAAGGAAATGGGAACACACTGAGGAGACACTTGTGGAAGCTACTGTGACTAAAACTGAGCTTCCCTACGCACAGGGAAGCAAGAGAAATGCTGATTTCATCAAGCCCAGTTACATACTCAGAATCTGTACTACTGCGCAAATAGGCATGTCTCTGTAGGCAAAAAACACATTTCTGACAAAGTTGCCTAAATTCATCTCAGAAGTGTGCAACTTGTTCCCTGAGTTAGAAAACATCGAGAAACAGTCGTTTCTGCTAGCGCTGTGCTTCTACACATGTATTTGCTGAACGGTGAAAGCGCACAGTAATGCACTTTTCTCCCAGCAAATACACTGTTTCTAAGGAAATGGGAACACACTGAGGAGACACTTGGGGGAGCTACTGTGACTAAAACTGAGCTTCCCTATGCACAGGGAAGCAAGAGAAATGCTGATTTCATCAAGCCCAGTTACATACTCAGAATCTGTACTACTGCGCAAATAGGCATGTCTCTGTAGGCAAAAAACTCATTTCTGACAAAGTTGCCCAAATGCATCTCAATAGTGTGCCACTTATTCCCTGAGTTAGAAAACGTCGAGAAACGGTCGTTTCAGCTAGCGCTGTGCTTCTACACATGTATTTGCTGAACGGTGAAAGCGCACAGTGATACACTTTTCTCCCAACAAATACACTGTTTCTAAGGAACTGGGAACACACTGAGGAGACACTTGTGGGAGCTACTGTGACTAAAACTGAGCTTCCCTACGCACAGGGAAGCAAGAGAAATGCTGATTCCATCAAGCCCAGTTACATACTCAGAATCTGTACTACTGCGCAAATAGGCATGTCTCTGTAGGCAAAAAACTCATTTCTGACAAAGTTACCCAAATGCATCTCAGAAGTGTGCAACTTGTTCCCTGAGTTAGAAAACGTCGAGAAACGGTCGTTTCTACTAGCGCTGTGCTTCTACACATGTATTTGCTGAACGGTGAAAGCGCACAGTAATGCACTTTTCTCCCAGCAAATACACTGTTTCTAAGGAAATGGGAACACACTGAGGAGACACTTGTGGGAGCTACTGTGACTAAAACTGAGCTTCCCTATGCACAGGGAAGCAAGAGAAATGCTGATTTCATCAAGCCCAGTTACATACTCAGAATCTGTACTACTGCGCAAATAGGCATGTCTCTGTAGGCAAAAAACTCATTTCTGACAAAGTTGCCCAAATGCATCTCAGAGGTGTGCAACTTGTTCCCTGAGTTAGAAAACGTCGAGAAACGGTCGTTTCTGCTAGCGCTGTGCTTCTACACATGTATTTGCTGAACGGTGAAAGCGCACAGTAATGCACTTTTCTCCCAGCAAATACACTGTTTCTAAGGAAATGGGAACACACTGAGGAGACACTTGTGGGAGCTACTGTGACTAAAACTGAGCTTCCCTACGCACAGGGAAGCAAGAGAAATGCTGATTTCATCAAGCCCAGTTACATACTCAGAATCTGTACTACTGCGCAAATAGGCATGTCTCTGTAGGCAAAAAACTCATTTCGGACAAAGTTGCCCAAATGCATCTCAGAAGTGTGCAACTTGTTCCCTGAGTTAGAAAACGTCGAGAAACGGGCGTTTCTGCTAGCGCTATGCTTCTACACATGTATTTGCTGAACGGTGAAAGCGCACAGTAATGCACTTTTCTCCCAGCAAATACACTGTTTCTAAGGAAATGGGAACACACTGAGGAGACACTTGTGGGGGCTACTGTGACTAAAACTGAGCTTCCCTACGCACAGGGAAGCTAGAGAAATGCTGATTTCATCAAGCCCAGTTATATACTCAGAATCTGTACTACTGCGCAAATAGGCATGTCTCTGTAGGCAAAAAAACTCATTTCTGACAAAGTTGCCCAAATGCACCTCAGAAGTGTGCAACTTGTTCCCTGATTTAGAAAACGTCGAGAAACGTTCGTTTCTGCTAGCGCTGTGCTTCTACACATGTATTTGCTGAACGGTGAAAGCGCACAGTAATGCACTTTTCTCCCAGCAAATACACTGTTTCTAAGGAAATGGGAACACACTGAGGAGACACTTGTGGGAGCTACTGTGACTAAAACAGAGCTTCCCTACGCACAGGGAAGCAAGAGAAATGCTGATTTCATCAAGCCCAGTTACATACTCAGAATCTGTACTACTGCGCAAATAGGCATGTCTCTGTAGGCAAAAAACTCATTTCTGACAAAGTTGCCCAAATGCATCTCAGAAGTGTGCAACTTGTTCCCTGAGTTAGAAAACGTCGAGAAACGTTTGTTTCTGCTAGCGCTGTGCTTCTACACATGTATTTGCTGAACGGTGAAAGCGCACAGTAATGCACTTTTCTCCCAGCAAATACACTGTTTCTAAGGAAATGGGAACACACTGAGGAGACACTTGTGGGAGCTACTGTGACTAAAACTGAGCTTCCCTACGCACAGGGAAGCAAGAGAAATGCTGATTTCATCAAGCCCAGTTACATACTCAGAATCTGTACTACTGCGCAAATAGGCATGTCTCTGTAGGCAAAAAACTCATTTCTGACAAAGTTGCCCAAATGCATCTCAGAAGTGTGCAACTTGTTCCCTGAGTTAGAAAACGTCGAGAAACGGGCGTTTCTGCTAGCGCTATGCTTCTACACATGTATTTGCTGAACGGTGAAAGCGCACAGTAATGCACTTTTCTCCCAGCAAATACACTGTTTCTAAGGAAATGGGAACACACTGAGGAGACACTTGTGGGAGCTACTGTGACTAAAACTGAGCTTCCCTACGCACAGGGAAGCTAGAGAAATGCTGATTTCATCAAGCCCAGTTACATACTCAGAATCTGTACTACTGCGCAAATAGGCATGTCTCTGTAGGCAAAAAAACTCATTTCTGACAAAGTTGCCCAAATGCACCTCAGAAGTGTGCAACTTGTTCCCTGATTTAGAAAACGTCGAGAAACGGTCGTTTCTGCTAGCGCTGTGCTTCTACACATGTATTTGCTGAACGGTGAAAGCGCACAGTAATGCCCTTTTCTCCCAGCAAATACACTGTTTCTAAGGAAATGGGAACACACTGAGGAGACACTTGTGGGAGCTACTGGGACTAAAACTGAGCTTCCCTACGCACAGGGAAGCAAGAGAAATGCTGATTTCATCAAGCCCAGTTACATACTCAGAATCTGTACTACTGCGCAAATAGGCATGTCTCTGTAGGCAAAAAACTCATTTCTGACAAAGTTGCCCAAATGCATCTCAGAAGTGTGCAACTTGTTCCCTGAGTTAGAAAAGGTCGAGAAACGTTCGTTTCTGCTAGCGCTGTGCTTCTACACATGTATTTGCTGAACGGTGAAAGCGCACAGTAATGCACTTTTCTCCCAGCAAATACACTGTTTCTAAGGAAATGGGAACACACTGAGGAGACACTTGTGGGAGCTACTGTGACTAAAACTGAGCTTTGCTACGCACAGGGAAGCAAGAGAAATGCTGATTTCATCAAGCCCAGTTACATATTCAGAATCTGTACTATTGTGCAAATAGGCATGTCTCTGTAGGCAAAAAAATCATTTCGGACAAAGTTGCCCAAATGCATCTCAGAAGTGTGCAACTTGTTCCCTGAGTTAGAAAACGTCGATAAACGTTCGTTTCTGCTAGCGCTGTGCTTCTACACATGTATTTGCTGAACGGTGAAAGCGCACAGTAATGCACTTTTCTCCCAGCAAATACACTGTTTCTAAGGAAATGGGAACACACTGAGGAGACACTTGTGGGAGCTACTGTGACTAAAACTGAGCTTCCCTACGCACAGGGAAGCAAGAGAAATGCTGATTTCATCAAACCGATTTACATACTCAGAATCTGTACTACTGCGCAAATAGGCATGTCTCTATAGGCAAAAAACTCATTTCTGACAAAGTTGCCCAAATGCATCTCAGAAGTGTGCAACTTGTTCCCTGAGTTAGAAAACGTCGAGAAACGTTCGTTTCTGCTAGCGCTGTGCTTCTACACATGTATTTGCTGAACGGTGAAAGCGCACAGTGATGCACTTTTCTCCCAGCAAATACACTGTTTCTAAGGAAATGGGAACACACTGAGGAGACACTTGTGGGAGCTACTGTGACTAAAACTGAGCTTCGCTAATCACAGGGAAGCAAGAGAAATGCTGATTTCATCAAGCCCAGTTACATACTCAGAATCTGTACTACTGCGCAAATAGGCATGTCTCTGTAGGCAAAAAACTCATTTCTGACAAAGTTGCCCAAATGCATCTCAGAAGTGTGCAACTTGTTCCCTGAGTTAGAAAACATCGAGAAACGGTTGTTTCTGCTAGCGCTGTGCTTCTACACATGTATTTGCTGAACGGTGAAAGCGCACAGTAATGCACTTTTCTCCCAGCAAATACACTGTTTCTAATGAAATGGGAACACACTGAGGAGACACTTGTGGGAGCTACTGTGACTAAAACTGAGCTTCCCTACGCACAGGGAAGCAAGAGAAATGCTGATTTCATCAAGCCCAGTTACATACTCAGAATCTGTACTACTGCGCAAATAGGCAGGTCTCTGTAGGCAAAAAACACATTTCTGACAAAGTTGCCCAAATTCATCTCAGAAGTGTGCAACTTGTTCCCTGAGTTAGAAAACATCGAGAAACAGTCATTTCTGCTAGCGCTGTGCTTCTACACATGTATTTGCTGAACGGTGAAAGCGCACAGTAATGCACTTTTCTCCCAGCAAATACACTGTTTCTAAGGAAATGGGAACACACTGAGGAGACACTTGTGGGAGCTACTGTGACTTAAACTGAGCTTCCCTATGCACAGGGAAGCAAGAGAAATGCTGATTTCATCAAGCCCAGTTACATACTCAGAATCTGTACTACTGCGCAAATAGGCATGTCTCTGTAGGCAAAAAACTCATTTCTGACAAAGTTGCCCAAATGCATCTCAGAAGTGTGCAACTTGTTCCCTGAGTTAGAAAACGTCGAGAAACGGTCGTTTCTGCTAGCGTTGTGCTTCTACACATGTATTTGCTGAACGGTGAAAGCGCACAGTAATGCACTTTTCTCCCAGCAAATACACTGTTTCTAAGGAAATGGGAACACACTGAGGAGACACTTGTGGGAGCTACTGTGACTAATACTGAGCTTCCCTACGCACAGGGAAGCAAGAGAAATGCTGATTTCATCAAGCCCAGTTACATACTCAGAATCTGTACTACTGCGCAAATAGGCATGTCTCTTTAGGCAAAAAACTAATTTCTGACACAGTTGCCCAAATGCATCTCAGAAGTGTGCAACTTGTTCCCTGAGTTAGAAAACGTCGAGAAACGTTCGTTTCTGCTAGCACTGTGCTTCTACACATGTATTTGCTGAACGGTGAAAGCGCACAGTAATGCACTTTTCTCCCAGCAAATACACTGTTTCTAAGGAAATGGGAACACACTGAGGAGACACTTGTGGGAGCTACTGTGACTAAAACTGAGCTTCCCTACGCACAGGGAAGCAAGAGAAATGCTGATTTCATCAAGCCCAGTTACATACTCAGAATCTGTACTACTGCGCAAATAGGCATGTCTCTGTAGGCAAAAAACTCATTTCTGACAAAGTTGCCCGAATGCATCTCAGAAGTGTGCAACTTGTTCCCTGAGTTAGAAAACGTCGAGAAACGGTCGTTTCTGCTAGCGCTGTGCTTCTACACATGTATTTGCTGAACGGTGAAAGCGCACAGTAATGCACTTTTCTCCCAGCAAATACACTGTTTCTAAGGAAATGGGAACACACTGAGGAGACACTTGTGGGAGCTACTGTGACTAAAACTGAGCTTCGCTACGCACAGGGAAGCAAGAGAAATGCTGATTTCATCAATCCCAGTTACATACTCAGAATCTGTACTACTGCGCAAATAGGCATGTCTCTATAGGCAAAAAACTCATTTCTGACAAAGTTGCCCAAATGCATCTCAGAAGTATGCAACTTGTTCCCTGAGTTAGAAAACATCGAGAAACGGTCGTTTCTGCTAGCGCTGTGCTTCTACACATGTATTTGCTGAACGGTGAAAGCGCACAGTAATGCACTTTTCTCCCAGCAAATACACTGTTTCTAAGGAACTGGGAACACACTGAGGAGACACTTGTGGGAGCTACTGTGACTAAAACTGAGCTTCCCTACGCACAGGGAAGCAAGAGAAATGCTGATTTCATCAAGCCCAGTTACATACTCAGAATCTGTACTACTGCGCAAATAGGCATGTCTCTGTAGGCAAAAAACACATTTCTGACAATGTTGCCCAAATTCATCTCAGAAGTGTGCAACTTGTTCCCTGAGTTAGAAAACATCGAGAAACAGTCGTTTCTGCTAGCGCTGTGCTTCTACACATGTATTTGCTGAACGGTGAAAGCGCACAGTAATGCACTTTTCTCCCAGCAAATACACTGTTTCTAAGGAAATGGGAACACACTGAGGAGACACTTGTGGGAGCTACTGTGACTAAAACTGAGCTTGCCTATGCACAGGGAAGCAAGAGAAATGCTGATTTCATCAAGCCCAGTTATATACTCAGAATCTGTACTACTGCGCAAATAGGCATGTCTCTGTAGGGAAAAAACTCATTTCTGACAAAGTTGCCCAAATGCATCTCAGAAGTGTGCAACTTGGTCCCTGAGTTAGAAAACATCGAGAAACGGTCGTTTCTGCTAGCGCTGTGCTTCTACACATGTATTTGCTGAACGGTGAAAGCTCACAGTAATGCACTTTTCTCCCAGCAAATACACTGTTTCTAAGGAAATGGGAACACACTGAGAAGACACTTGTGGGAGCTACTGTGACTAAAACTGAGCTTCCCTACGCACAGGGAAGCAAGAGAAATGCTGATTTCATCCAGCCCAGTTACATACTCAGAATCTGTACTACTGCGCAAATAGGCATGTCTCTGTAGGCAAAAAACTCATTTCTGACAAAGTTGCCCAAATGCATCTCAGAAGTGTGCAACTTGTTCCCTGAGTTAGAAAACGTCGAGAAACGTTCGTTTCTGCTAGCGCTGTGCTTCTACACATGTATTTGCTGAACGGTGAAAGCGCACAGTAATGCACTTTTCTCCCAGCAAATACACTGTTTCTAAGGAAATGGGAACACACTGAGGAGACACTTGTGGGAGCTACTGTGACTAAAACTGAGCTTCCCTACGCACAGGGAAGCAAGAGAAATGCTGATTTCATCCAGCCCAGTTACATACTCCGAATCTGTACTACTGCGCAAATAGGCATGTCTCTGTAGGCAAAAAACTCATTTCTGACAAAGTTGCCCAAATGCATCTCAGAAGTGTGCAACTTGTTCCCTTAGTTAGAAAACGTCGAGAAACGTTCGTTTCTGCTAGCGCTGTGCTTCTACACATGTATTTGCTGAACGGTGAAAGCGCACAGTAATGCACTTTTCTCCCTGCAAATACACTGTTTCTGAGGAAATGGGAACACACTGAGGAGACACTTGTGGGAGCTACTGTGACTAAAACTGAGCTTCTCTACGCACAGGGAAGCAAGAGAAATGCTGATTTCATCAAGCCCAGTTACATACTCAGAATCTGTACTACTGCGCAAATAGGCATGTCTCTGTAGGCAAAAAACTCATTTCTGACAAAGTTGCCCAAATGCATCTCAGAAGTGTGCAACTTGTTCCCTGAGTTAGAAAACGTCGAGAAACTTTCATATCTGCTAACGCTGTGCTTCTACACATGTATTTGCTGAACGGTGAAAGCGCACAGTAATGCACTTTTCTCCCAGCAAATACACTGTTTCTAAGGAAATGGGAACACACTGAGGAGACACTTGTGGGAGCTACTGTGACTAAAACTGAGCTTCCCTACGCACAGGGAAGCAAGTGAAATGCTGATTTCATCAAGCCCAGTTACATACTCAGAATCTGTACTACTGCGCAAATAGGCATGAATCTGTAGGCAAAAAACTCATTTCTGACAAAGTTGCCCAAATGCATCTCAGAAGTGTGCAACTTGTTCCCTGAGTTAGAAAACTTCGAGAAACGGTCGTTTCTCCTAGCGCTGTGCTTCTACTCATGTATTTGCTGAACGGTGAAAGTGCACAGTAATGCACTTTTCTCCCAGCAAAAACACTGTTTCTAAGGAAATGGGAACACACTGAGGAGACACTTGTGGGAACTACTGTGACTAAAACTGAGCTTCCCTACGCACAGGGAAGCAAGAGAAATGCTGATTTCATCAAGCCCAGTTACATACTCAGAATCTGTACTACTGCGCAAATAGGCATGTCTCTGTAGGCAAAAAACTCATTTCTGACAAAGTTGCCCAAATGCATCTCAGAAGTGTGCAACTTGTTCCCTGAGTTAGAAAACGTGGAGAAACGTTTGTTTCTGCTAGCGCTGTGCTTCTACACATGTATTTGCTGAACGGTGAAAGCGCACAGTAATGCACTTTTCTCCCAGCAAATACACTGTTTCTACGGAAATGGGAACACACTGAGGAGACACTTGTGGGAGCTACTGTGACTAAAACTGAGCTTCCCTACGCACAGGGAAGCAAGAGAAATGCTGATTTAATCAAGCCCAGTTACATACTCAGAATCTGTACTACTGCGCAAATAGGCATGTCTCTGTAGGCAAAAAACTCATTTCTGACAAAGTTTCCCAAATGCATCTCAGAAGTGTGCAACTTGTTCCCTGAGTTAGAAAACGTTGAGAAACGGTCGTTTCTGCTAGCGCTGTGCTTCTACACATGTATTTGCTGAACGGTGAAAGCGCACAGTAATGCACTTTTCTCCCAGCAAATACACTGTTTCTAAGGAAATGGGGACACACTGAGGAGACACTTGTGGGAGCTACTGTGACTAAAACTGAGCTTCCCTACGCACAGGGAAGCAAGAGAAATGCTGATTTCATCAAGCCCAGTTACATACTCAGAATCTGTACTACTGCGCAAATAGGCATGTCTCTGTAGGCAAAAAACTCATTTCTGACAAAGTTTCCCAAATGCATCTCAGAAGTGTGCAACTTGTTCCCTGAGTTAGAAAACGTTGAGAAACGGTCGTTTCTGCTAGCGCTGTGCTTCTACACATGTATTTGCTGAACGGTGAAAGCGCACAGTAATGCACTTTTCTCCCAGCAAATACACTGTTTCTAAGGAAATGGGGACACACTGAGGAGACACTTGTGGGAGCTACTGTGACTAAAACTGAGCTTCCCTACGCACAGGGAAGCAAGAAAAATGCTGATTTCATCAAGCCCAGTTACATACTCAGAATCTGTACTACTGCGCAAATAGGCATGTCTCTGTAGGCAAAAAACCCATTTCTGACAAAGTTGCCCAAATGCATCTCAGAAGTATGCCACTTGTTCCCTGAGTTAGAAAACGTCGAGAAACGGTCGTTTCAGCTAGCGCTGTGCTTCTACACATGTATTTGCTGAACGGTGAAAGCGCACAGAAATGCACTTTTCTCCCAGCAAATACACTGTTTCTAAGGAAATGGTAACACACTGAGGAGACACTTGTGGGAGCTACTGTGACTAAAACTGAGCTTCGCTAATCACAGGGAAGCAAGAGAAATGCTGATTTCATCAAGCCCAGTTACATACTCAGAATCTGTACTACTGCGCAAATAGGCATGTCTCTGTAGGCAAAAAACTCATTTCTGACAAAGTTTCCCAAATGCATCTCAGAAGTGTGCAACTTGTTCCCTGAGTTAGAAAACGTTGAAAAACGGTCGTTTCTGCTAGAGCTGTGCTTCTACACATGTATTTGCTGAACGGTGAAAGCGCAGAGTAATGCACTTTTCTCCCAGCAAATACAATGTTTCTAAGGAAATGGGAACACACTGAGGAGACACTTGTGGGAGCTACTGTGACTAAAACTGTGCTTCCCTACGCACAGGGAAGCAAGAGAAATGCTGATTTCATCAAGCCCAGTTACATACTCAGAATCTGTACTACTGCGCAAATAGGCATGTCTCTGTAGGCAAAAAACTCATTTCTGACAAAGTTGCCCAAATGCATCTCAGAAGTGTGCAACTTGTTCCCTGAGTTAGAAAACGTCGAGAAACGTTCGTTTCTGCTAGCGCTGTGCTTCTACACATGTATTTGCTGAACGGTGAAAGCGCACAGTGATGCACTTTTCTCCCAGCAAATACACTGTTTCTAAGGAACTGGGAACACACTGAGGAGACACTTGTGGGAGCTACTGTGACTAAAACTGAGCTTCCCTACGCACAGGGAAGCAAGAGAAATGCTGATTTCATCAAGCCCAGTTACATACTCAGAATCTGTACTATTGCGCTAATAGGCATGTCTCTGTAGGCAAAAAACTCATTTCTGACAAAGTTGCCCAAATGCATCTCAGAAGTGTGCAACTTGTTCCCTGAGTTAGAAAACGTGGAGAAACGTTTGTTTCTGCTAGCGCTGTGCTTCTACACATGTATTTGCTGAACGGTGAAAGCGCAAAGTAATGCACTTTTTTCCCAGCAAATACACTGTTTCTAAGGAACTGGGAACACACTGAGGAGACACTTGTGGGAGCTACTGTGACTAAAACTGAGCTTCCCTACGCACAGGGAAGCAAGAGAAATGCTGATTTCATCAAGCCCAGTTACATACTCAGAATCTGTACTACTGCGCAAATAGGCATGTCTCTGTAGGCAAAAAACTCATTTCTGACAAAGTTGCCCAAATGCATCTCAGAAGTGTGCAACTTGTTCCCTGAGTTAGAAAACGTCAAGAAACGGTCGTTTCTGTTAGCGCTGTGCTTCTACACATGTATTTGCTGAACGGTGAAAGCGCACAGTGATGCACTTTTCTCCCAGCAAATACACTGTTTCTAAGGAAATGGGAACACACTGAGGAGACACTTGTGGGAGCTACTGTGACTAAAACTGAGCTTCCCTACGCACAGGGAAGCAAGAGAAATGCTGATTTCATCAAGCCCAGTTACATACTCAGAATCTGTACTACTGCGCAAATAGGCATGTCTCTGTAGGCAAAAAACTCATTTCTGACAAAGTTTCCCAAATGCATCTCAGAAGTGTGCAACTTGTTCCCTGAGTTAGAAAACGTTGAAAAACGGTCGTTTCTGCTAGAGCTGTGCTTCTACACATGTATTTGCTGAACGGTGAAAGCGCAGAGTAATGCACTTTTCTCCCAGCAAATACAATGTTTCTAAGGAAATGGGAACACACTGAGGAGACACTTGTGGGAGCTACTGTGACTAAAACTGTGCTTCCCTACGCACAGGGAAGCAAGAGAAATGCTGATTTCATCAAGCCCAGTTACATACTCAGAATCTGTACTACTGCGCAAATAGGCATGTCTCTGTAGGCAAAAAACTCATTTCTGACAAAGTTGCCCAAATGCATCTCAGAAGTGTGCAACTTGTTCCCTGAGTTAGAAAACGTCGAGAAACGTTCGTTTCTGCTAGCGCTGTGCTTCTACACATGTATTTGCTGAACGGTGAAAGCGCACAGTGATGCACTTTTCTCCCAGCAAATACACTGTTTCTAAGGAACTGGGAACACACTGAGGAGACACTTGTGGGAGCTACTGTGACTAAAACTGAGCTTCCCTACGCACAGGGAAGCAAGAGAAATGCTGATTTCATCAAGCCCAGTTACATACTCAGAATCTGTACTATTGCGCTAATAGGCATGTCTCTGTAGGCAAAAAACTCATTTCTGACAAAGTTGCCCAAATGCATCTCAGAAGTGTGCCACTTGTTCCCTGAGTTAGAAAACATCGAGAAACGGTCGTTTCAGCTAGCGCTGTGCTTCTACACATGTATTTGCTGAACGGTGAAAGCGCACAGTAATGCACTTTTCTCCCAGCAAATACACTGTTTCTAAGGAAATGGGAACACACTAAGGAGACACTTGTGGGAGCTACTGTGACTAAAACTGAGCTTGCCAACGCACAGGGAAGCAAGAGAAATGCTGATTTCATCAAGCCCAGTTACCTACTCAGAATCTGTACTACTGCGCAAATAGGCATGTCTCTGTAGGCAAAAAACTCATTTCTGACAAAGTTGCCCAAATGCATCTCAGAAGTGTGCAACTTGTTCCCTGAGTTAGAAAACATCGAGAAACGGTCGTTTCAGCTAGCGCTGTGCTTCTACACATGTATTTGCTGAACGGTGAAAGCGCACAGTAATGCACTTTTCTCCCAGCAAATACACTGTTTCTAAGGAACTGGGAACACACTGAGGAGACACTTGTGGGAGCTACTGTGACTAAAACTGAGCTTCCCTACGCACAGGGAAGCAAGAGAAATGCTGATTTCATCAAGCCCAGTTACATACTCAGAATCTGTACTACTGCGCAAATTGGCATGTCTCTGTACGCAAAAAACTCATTTCTGACAAAGTTTCCCAAATGCATCTCAGAAGTGTGCAACTTGTTCCCTGAGTTAGAAAACGTTGAGAAATGGTCGTTTCTGCTAGCACTGTGCTTCTACAAATGTATTTGCTGAACGGTGAAAGCGCACAGTAATGCACTTTTCTCCCAGCAAATACACTGTTTCTAAGGAAATGGGAACACACTGAGGAGACACTTGTGGGAGCTACTGTGACTAAAACTGTGCTTCCCTACGCACAGGGAAGCAAGAGAAATGCTGATTTCATCAAGCCCAGTTACATACTCAGAATCTGTACTACTGCGCAAATAGGCATGTCTCTGTAGGCAAAAAACTCATTTCTGACAAAGTTGCCCAAATGCATCTCAGAAGTGTGCAACTTGTTCCCTGAGTTAGAAAACGTCGAGAAACGTTCGTTTCTGCTAGCGCTGTGCTTCTACACATGTATTTGCTGAACGGTGAAAGCACACAGTGATGCACTTTTCTCCCAGCAAATACACTGTTTCTAAGGAAATGGGAACACACTGAGGAGTCACTTGTGGGAGCTACTGTGACTAAAACTGAGCTTCCCTACGCACAGGGAAGCAAGAGAAATGCTGATTTCAACAAGCCCAGTTACATACTCAGAATCTGTACTACTGCGCAAATAGGCATGTCTCTGTAGGCAAAAAACTCATTTCTGACAAAGTTGCCCAAATGCATCTCAGAAGTGTGCAACTTGTTCCCTGATTTAGAAAACGTCGAGAAACGTTCGTTTCTGCTAGCGCTGTGCTTCTACACATGTATTTGCTGAACGGTGAAAGCGCACAGTAATGCACTTTTCTCCCAGCAAATACACTGTGTCTAAGGAAATGGGAACACACTGAGGAGACACTTGTGGGAGCTACTGTGACTAAAACTGAGCTTCCCTACGCACAGGGAAGCAAGAGAAATGCTGATTTCATCCAGCCCAGTTACATACTCAGAATCTGTACTACTGCGCAAATAGGCATGTCTCTGTAGGCAAAAAACTCATTTCTGACAAAGTTGCCCAAATGCATCTCAGAAGTGTGCAACTTGCTCCCTGAGTTAGAAAATGTCGAGAAACGGTCGTTTCTGCTAGCGCTGTGCTTCTACACATGTATTTGCTGAACGGTGAAATCGCACAGTAATGCACTTTTCTCCCAGCAAATACACTGTTTCTAAGGAAATGGGAACACACTGAGGAGACACTTGTGGGAGCTACTGTGACTAAAACTGAGCTTCCCTACGCACAGGGAAGCAAGAGAAATGCTGATTTCATCAAGCCCAGTTACATACTCAGAATCTGTACTACTGCGCAAATAGGCATGAATCTGTAGGCAAAAAACTCATTTCTGACAAAGTTGCCCAAATGCATCTCAGAAGTGTGCAACTTGTTCCCTGAGTTAGAAAACGTCGAGAAACGGTCGTTTCTGCTAGCGCTGTGCTTCTACACATGTATTTGCTGAACGGTGAAAGCGCACAGTAATGCGCTTTTCTCCCAGCAAATACACTGTGTCTAAGGAAATGGGAACACACTGAGGAGACACTTGTGGGAGCTACTGTGACTAAAACTGAGCTTCCCTACGCACAGGGAAGCAAGAGAAATGCTGATTTCATCAAGCCCAGTTACATACTCAGAATCTGTACTACTGCGCAAATTGGCATGTCTCTGTAAGCAAAAAACTCATTTTTGAGATAGTTACACAATTGCACCTCAGAAGTGTGCAACTTGTTCCCTGAGTTAGAAAACGTCGAGAAACGTTCGTTTCTGCTAGCGCTGTGCTTCTACACATGTATTTGCTGAACGGTGAAAGCGCACAGTAATGCACTTTTCTCCCAGCAAATACACTGTTTCTAAGGAACAGAGAACACACTGAGGAGACACTTGTGGGAGCTACTGTGATTAAAACTGAGCTTCCCTACGCACAGGGAAGCAAGAGAAATGCTGATTTCATCAAGCCCAGTTACATACTCAGAATCTGTACTACTGCGCAAATAGGCATGTCTCTGTAGGCAAAAAACTCATTTCTGACAAAGTTGCCCAAATGCATCCCAGAAGTGTACAACTTGTTCCCTGAGTTAGAAAATGTCGAGAAACGGTCGTTTCTGCTAGCGCTGTGCTTCTACACATGTATTTGCTGAACAGTGAAAGCACAAAGTGATGCACTTTTCTCCTAGCAAATACACTGTTTCTAAGGAAATGGGAACACACTGAGGAGACACTTTTAGGAGCTACTGTGACTAAAACTGAGCTTCCCTACGCACATGGAAGCAAGAGAAATGCTGATTTCATCAAGCCCAGTTACATACTCAGAATCTGTACTACTGCGCAAATAGGCATGTCTCTGTAGGAAAAAAACTCATTTCTGACAAAGTTGCCCAAATGCATCTCAGAAGTGTGCAACTTGTTCCCTGCGTTAGAAAACGTCGAGAAACGGTCGTTTCAGCTAGCGCTGTGCTTCTACACATGTATTTGCTGAACGGTGAAAGCGCACAGTAATGCACTTTTCTCCCAGCAAATACACTGTTTCTAAGGAACTGGGAACACACTGAGGAGACACTTGTGGGAGCTACTGTGACTAAAACTGAGCTTCCCTACGCACAGGGAAGCAAGAGAAATGCTGATTTCATCAAGCCCAGTTACATACTCAGAATCTGTACTACTGCGCAAATTGGCATGTCTCTGTAAGCACAAAACTCATTTTTGAGATAGTTACACAATTGCACCTCAGAAGTGTGCAACTTGTTCCCTGAGTTAGAAAACGTCGAGAAACGTTCGTTTCTGCTAGCGCTGTGCTTCTACACATGTATTTGCTGAAAGGTGAAAGCGCACAGTAATGCACTTTTCTCCCAGCAAATACACTGTTTCTAAGGAACTGGGAACACACTGAGGAGACACTTGTGGGAGCTACTGTGACTAAAACTGAGCTTCCCTACGCACAGGGAAGCAAGAGAAATGCTGATTTCATCAAGCCCAGTTACATACTCAGAATCTGTACAACTGCGCAAATGGCATGTCTCTGTAGGCAAAAAACTCATTTCTGACAAAGTTGCCCAAATGCAACTCAGAAGTGTGCAACTTGTTCCCTGAGTTAGAAAACGTCGAGAAACAGTCGTTTCTGCTAGCGCTGTGCTTCTACACATGTATTTGCTGAACGGTGAAAGCGCACAGTAATGCACTTTTCTCCCAGCAAATACACTGTTTCTAAGGAACTGGGAACACACGTAGGAGACACATGTGGGAGCTACTGTGACTAAAACTGAGCTTCCCTACGCACAGGGAAGCAAGAGAAATGCTGATTTCATCAAGCCCAGTTACATACTCAGAATCTGTACTACTGCGCAAATAGGCATGTCTCTGTAGGCAAAAAACTCATTTCTGACAAAGTTGCCCAAATGCAACTCAGAAGTGTGCAACTTGTTCCCTGAGTTAGAAAACGTCGAGAAACAGTCGTTTCTGCTAGCGCTGTGCTTCTACACATGTATTTGCTGAACGGTGAAAGCACAAAGTGATGCACTTTTCTCCCAGCAAATACACTGTTTCTAAGGAAATGGGAACACACTGAGGAGACACTTGTGGGAGCTACTGTGACTAAACTGAGCTTCCCTATGCACAGGGAAACAAGAGAAATGCTGATTTCATCAAGCCCAGTTACATACTCAGAATCTGTACTACTGCGCAAATAGGCATGTCTCTGTAGGCAAAAAACTCATTTCTGACAAAGTTGCCCAAATGCATCTCAGAAGTGTGCAACTTGTTCCCTTAGTTAGAAAATGTCGAGAAACGTTCGTTTCTGCTAGCGCTGTGCTTCTACACATGTATTTGCTGAACGGTGAAAGCGCACAGTAATGCACTTTTCTCCCAGCAAATACACTGTTTCTACGGAAATGGGAACACACTGAGGAGACACTTGTGGGAGCTACTGTGACTAAAACTGAGCTTCCCTACGCACAGGGAAGCAAGAGAAATGCTGATTTCATCCAGCCCAGTTACATACTCAGAATCTGTACTACTGCGCAAATAGGCATGTCTCTGTAGGCAAAAAACTCATTTCTGACAAAGTTGCCAAAATGCTTCTCAGAAGTGTGCAACTTGTTCCCTGAGTTAGAAAACGTCGAGAAACATTCATTTCTGCTAGCGCTGTGCTTCTACACATGTATTTGCTGAACGGTGAAAGCGCACAGTAATGCACTTTTCTCCCAGCAAATATACTGTTTCTAAGGAAATGGGAACACACTGAGGAGACACTTGTGGGAGCTACTGTGACTAAAACTGAGCTTCCCTACGCACAGGGAAGCAAGAGTAATGCTGATTTCATCAAGCCCAGTTACATACTCAGAATCTGTACTACTGCGCAAATAGGCATGTCTCTGTAGGCAAAAAACTCATTTCTGACAAAGTTGCCCAAATGCATCTCAGAAGTGTGCAACTTGCTCCCTGAGTTAGAAAATGTCGAGAAACGGTCGTTTCTGCTAGCGCTGTGCTTCTACACATGTATTTGCTGAACGGTGAAAGCGCACAGTAATGCACTTTTCTCCCAGCAAATACACTGTTTCTAAGGAAATGGGAACACACTGAGGAGACACTTGTGGGAGCTACTGTGACTAAAACTGAGCTTCCCTACGCACAGGGAAGCAAGAGAAATGCTGATTTCATCAAGCCCAGTTACATACTCAGAATCTGTACTACTGCGCAAATAGGCATGAATCTGTAGGCAAAAAACTCATTTCTGACAAAGTTGCCCAAATGCATCTCAGAAGTGTGCAACTTGTTCCCTGAGTTAGAAAACGTCGAGAAACGTTCGTTTCTGCTAGCGCTGTGCTTCTACACATGTATTTGCTGAACGGTGAAAGCGCACAGTGATGCACTTTTCTCCCAGCAAATACACTGTTTCTAAGGAAATGGGAACACACTGAGGAGACACTTGTGGGAGCTACTGTGACTAAAACTGAGCTTCCCTACGCACAGGGAAGGAAGAGAAATGCTGATTTCATCAAGCCCAGTTACATACTCAGAATCTGTACTACTGCGCAAATAGGCATGTCTCTGTAGGCAAAAAACTCATTTCTGACAAAGTTGCCCAAATGCATCTCAGAAGTGTGCAACTTGTTCCCTGAGTTAGAAAACGTCGAGAAACGGTCGTTTCTGCTAGCGCTGTGCTTCTACACATGTATTTGCTGAACGGTGAAAGCGCACAGTAATGCACTTTTCTCCCCGCAAATACACTGTGTCTAAGGAACTGGGAACACACTGAGGAGACACTTGTGGGAGCTACTGTGACTAAAACTGAGCTTCCCTACGCACAGGGAAGCAAGAGAAATGCTGATTTCATCAAGCCCAGTTACATACTCAGAATCTGTACTACTGCGCAAATTGGCATGTCTCTGTAAGCAAAAAACTCATTTTTGAGATAGTTACACAATTGCACCTCAGAAGTATGCAACTTGTTCCCTGAGTTAGAAAACGTCGAGAAACGTTCGTTTCTGCTAGCGCTGTGCTTCTACACATGTATTTGCTGAACGGTGAAAGCGCACAGTAATGCACTTTTCTCCCAGCAAATACACTCTTTCTACGGAACTGAGAACACACTGAGGAGACATTTGTGGGAGCTACTGTGATTAAAACTGAGCTTCCCTACGCACAGGGAAGCAAGAGAAATGCTGATTTCATCAAGCCCAGTTACATACTCAGAATCTGTACTACTGCGCAAATAGGCATGTCTCTGTAGGCAAAAAACTCATTTCAGACAAAGTTGCCCAAATGCATCCCAGAAGTGTACAACTTGTTCCCTGAGTTAGAAAATGTCGAGAAACGGTCGTTTCTGCTAGCGCTGTGCTTCTACACATGTATTTGCTGAACAGTGAAAGCACAAAGTGATGCTCTTTTCTCCCAGCAAATACACTGTTTCTAAGGAAATGGTAACACACTGAAGAGACACTTTTGGGAGCTACTTTGACTAAAACTGAGCTTCCCTACGCACAGGGAAGCAAGAGAAATGCTGATTTCATCAAGCCCAGTTACATACTCAGAATCTGTAATACTGCGCAAATAGGCATGTCTCTGTAGGCAAAAAACTCATTTCTGACAACGTTGCCCAAATGCATCTCAGAAGTGTGCAACTTGTTCCCTGATTTAGAAAACGTCGAGAAATGTTCGTTTCTGCTAGCGCTGTGCTTCTACACATGTATTTGTTGAACGGTGAAAGCGCACAGTAATGCACTTTTCTCCCAGCAAATACACTGTTTCTAAGGAAAGTGGAACACACTGAGGAGACACTTGTGGGAGCTACTGGGACTAAAACTGAGCTTCCCTATGCACAGGGAAGCAAGAGAAATGCTGATTTCATCAAGCCCAGTTACATACTCAGAATCTGTACTACTGCGCAAATAGGCATGTCTCTGTAGGCAAAAAACTCATTTCTGACAAAGTTGCCCAAATGCAAGTCAGAAGTGTGCAACTTATTCCCTGAGTTAGAAAACGTCGAGAAACGGTCGCTTCTGCTAGCGCTGTGCTTCTACACATGTATTTGCTGAACGGTGAAAGCGCACAGTAATGCACTTTTCTCCCCGCAAATACACTGTGTCTAAGGAACTGGGAACACACTGAGGAGACACTTGTGGGAGCTACTGTGACTAAAACTGAGCTTCCCTACGCACAGGGAAGCAAGAGAAATGCTGATTTCATCAAGCCCAGTTACATACTCAGAATCTGTACTACTGCGCAAATTGGCATGTCTCTGTAAGCAAAAAACTCATTTTTGAGATAGTTACACAATTGCACCTCAGAAGTGTGCAACTTGTTCCCTGAGTTAGAAAACGTCGAGAAACGTTCGTTTCTGCTAGCGCTGTGCTTCTACACATGTATTTGCTGAACGGTGAAAGCGCACAGTAATGCACTTTTCTCCCAGCAAATACACTCTTTCTAAGGAACTGAGAACACACTGAGGAGACACTTGTGGGAGCTACTGTGATTAAAACTGAGCTTCCCTACGCACAGGGAAGCAAGAGAAATGCTGATTTCATCAAGCCCAGTTACATACTCAGAATCTGTACTACTGCGCAAATAGGCATGTCTCTGTAGGCAAAAAACTCATTTCAGACAAAGTTGCCCAAATGCATCCCAGAAGTGTACAACTTGTTCCCTGAGTTAGAAAATGTCGAGAAACGGTCGTTTCTGCTAGCGCTGTGCTTCTACACATGTATTTGCTGAACAGTGAAAGCACAAAGTGATGCTCTTTTCTCTCAGCAAATACACTGTTTCTAAGGAAATGGGAACACACTGAAGAGACACTTTTGGGAGCTACTTTGACTAAAACTGAGCTTCCCTACGCACAGGGAAGCAAGAGAAATGCTGATTTCATCAAGCCCAGTTACATACTCAGAATCTGTACTACTGCGCAAATTGGCATGTCTCTGTAAGCAAAAAACTCATTTTTGAGATAGTTACACAATTGCACCTCAGAAGTGTGCAACTTGTTCCCTGAGTTAGAAAACGTCGAGAAACGTTCGTTTCTGCTAGTGCTGTGCTTCTACACATGTATTTGCTGAACGGTGAAAGCGCACAGTAATGCACTTTTCTCCCAGCAAATACACTCTTTCTAAGGAACTGAGAACACACAGAGGAGACACTTGTGGGAGCTACTGTGATTAAAACTGAGCTTCCCTACGCACAGGGAAGCAAGAGAAATGCTGATTTCATCAAGCCCAGTTACATACTCAGAATCTGTACTACTGCGCAAATAGGCATGTCTCTGTAGGCAAAAAACTCATTTCAGACAAAGTTGCCCAAATGCATCCCAGAAGTGTACAACTTGTTCCCTGAGTTAGAAAATGTCGAGAAACGGTCGTTTCTGCTAGCGCTGTGCTTCTACACATGTATTTGCTGAACAGTGAAAGCACAAAGTGATGCTCTTTTCTCCCAGCAAATACACTGTTTCTAAGGAAATGGGAACACACTGAAGAGACACTTTTGGGAGCTACTTTGACTAAAACTGAGCTTCCCTACGCACAGGGAAGCAAGAGAAATGCTGATTTCATCAAGCCCAGTTACATACTCAGAATCTGTAATACTGCGCAAATAGGCATGTCTCTGTAGGCAAAAAACTCATTTCTGACAACGTTGCCCAAATGCATCTCAGAAGTGTGCAACTTGTTCCCTGATTTAGAAAACGTCGAGAAACGTTCGTTTCTGCTAGCGCTGTGCTTCTACACATGTATTTGTTGAACGGTGAAAGCGCACAGTAATGCACTTTTCTCCCAGCAAATACACTGTTTCTAAGGAAAGTGGAACACACTGAGGAGACACTTGTGGGAGCTACTGGGACTAAAACTGAGCTTCCCTATGCACAGGGAAGCAAGAGAAATGCTGATTTCATCAAGCCCAGTTACATACTCAGAATCTGTACTACTGCGCAAATAGGCATGTCTCTGTAGGCAAAAAACTCATTTCAGACAAAGTTGCCCAAATGCATCCCAGAAGTGTACAACTTGTTCCCTGAGTTAGAAAATGTCGAGAAACGGTCGTTTCTGCTAGCGCTGTGCTTCTACACATGTATTTGCTGAACAGTGAAAGCACAAAGTGATGCTCTTTTCTCCCAGCAAATACACTGTTTCTAAGGAAATGGGAACACACTGAAGAGACACTTTTGGGAGCTACTTTGACTAAAACTGAGCTTCCCTACGCACAGGGAAGCAAGAGAAATGCTGATTTCATCAAGCCCAGTTACATACTCAGAATCTGTACTACTGCGCAAATTGGCATGTCTCTGTAAGCAAAAAACTCATTTTTGAGATAGTTACACAATTGCACCTCAGAAGTGTGCAACTTGTTCCCTGAGTTAGAAAACGTCGAGAAACGTTCGTTTCTGCTAGCGCTGTGCTTCTACACATGTATTTGCTGAACGGTGAAAGCGCACAGTAATGCACTTTTCTCCCAGCAAATACACTCTTTCTAAGGAACTGAGAACACACTGAGGAGACACTTGTGGGAGCTACTGTGATTAAAACTGAGCTTCCCTACGCACAGGGAAGCAAGAGAAATGCTGATTTCATCAAGCCCAGTTACATACTCAGAATCTGTACTACTGCGCAAATAGGCATGTCTCTGTAGGCAAAAAACTCATTTCAGACAAAGTTGCCCAAATGCATCCCAGAAGTGTACAACTTGTTCCCTGAGTTAGAAAATGTCGAGAAACGGTCGTTTCTGCTAGCGCTGTGCTTCTACACATGTATTTGCTGAACAGTGAAAGCACAAAGTGATGCTCTTTTCTCCCAGCAAATACACTGTTTCTAAGGAAATGGGAACACACTGAAGAGACACTTTTGGGAGCTACTTTGACTAAAACTGAGCTTCCCTACGCACAGGGAAGCAAGAGAAATGCTGATTTCATCAAGCCCAGTTACATACTCAGAATCTGTAATACTGCGCAAATAGGCATGTCTCTGTAGGCAAAAAACTCATTTCTGACAACGTTGCCCAAATGCATCTCAGAAGTGTGCAACTTGTTCCCTGATTTAGAAAACGTCGAGAAACGTTCGTTTCTGCTAGCGCTGTGCTTCTACACATGTATTTGTTGAACGGTGAAAGCGCACAGTAATGCACTTTTCTCCCAGCAAATACACTGTTTCTAAGGAAAGTGGAACACACTGAGGAGACACTTGTGGGAGCTACTGGGACTAAAACTGAGCTTCCCTATGCACAGGGAAGCAAGAGAAATGCTGATTTCATCAAGCCCAGTTACATACTCAGAATCTGTACTACTGCGCAAATAGGCATGTCTCTGTAGGCAAAAAACTCATTTCTGACAAAGTTGCCCAAATGCATCTCAGAAGTGTGCAACTTATTCCCTGAGTTAGAAAACGTCGAGAAACGGTCGCTTCTGCTAGCGCTGTGCTTCTACACATGTATTTGCTGAACGATGAAAGTACAAAGTGATGCACTTTTCTCCCAGCAAATACACTGTTTCTAAGAAATGGGAACACACTGAGGAGACACTTGTGGGAGCTACTGTGACTAAACTGAGCTTCCCTATGCACAGGGAAACAAGAGAAATGCTGATTTCATCAAGCCCAGTTACATACTCAGAATCTGTACTACTGCGCAAATAGGCATGTCTCTGTAGGCAAAAAACTCATTTCTGACAAAGTTGCCCAAATGCATCTCAGAAGTGTGCAACTTGTTCCCTGAGTTAGAAAACGTCGAGAAACGTTCGTTTCTGCTAGCGCTGTGCTTCTACACATGTATTTGCTGAACGGTGAAAGCGCACAGTAATGCACTTTTCTCCCAGCAAATACACTGTTTCTAAGGAAATGGGAACACACTGAGGAGACACTTGTGGGAGCTACTGTGACTAAAACTGAGCTTCCCTACGCACAGGGAAGCAAGAGAAATGCTGATTTCATCAAGCCCAGTTACATACTCAGAATCTGTACTACTGCGCAAATAGGCATGTCTCTGTAGGCAAAAAACTCATTTCTGACAAAGTTGCCCAAATGCATCTCAGAAGTGTGCAACTTGTTCCCTGAGTTAGAAAACGTCGAGAAACGGTCGTTTCAGCTAGCGCTGTGCTTCTACACATGTATTTGCTGAACGGTGAAAGCGCACAGTAATGCACTTTTCTCCCAGCAAATACACTGTTTCTAAGGAACTGGGAACACACTGAGGAGACACTTGTGGGAGCTACTGTGACTAAAACTGAGCTTCCCTACGCACAGGGAAGCAAGAGAAATGCTGATTTCATCAAGCCCAGTTACATACTCAGAATCTGTACTACTGCGCAAATAGGCATGTCTCTGTAGGCAAAAAACTCATTTCTGACAAAGTTGCCCAAATGCATCTCAGAAGTGTGCAACTTGTTCCCTGATTTAGAAAACGTCGAGAAACGTTCGTTTCTGCTAGCGCTGTGCTTCTACACATGTATTTGCTGAACGGTGAAAGCGCACAGTAATGCACTTTTCTCCCAGCAAATACACTGTTTCTAAGGAAAGGGGAACACAGTGAGGAGACACTTGTGGGAGCTACTGGGACTAAAACTGAGCTTCCCTATGCACAGGGAAGCAAGAGAAATGCTGATTTCATCAAGCCCAGTTACATACTCAGAATCTGTACTACTGCGCAAATAGGCATGTCTCTGTAGGCAAAAAACTCATTTCTGACAAAGTTGCCCAAATGCAACTCAGAAGTGTGCAACTTGTTCCCTGAGTTAGAAAACGTCGAGAAACGGTCGTTTCTGCTAGCGCTGTGCTTCTACACATGTATTTGCTGAACGGTGAAAGCGCACAGTAATGCACTTTTCTCCCAGCAAATACACTGTTTCTAAGGTAATGGGAACACACTGAGGAGACAGTTGTGGGAGCTACTGTGACTAAAACTGAGCTTCCCTACGCACAGGGAAGCAAGAGAAATGCTGATTTCATTAAGCCCAGTTACATACTCAGAATCTGTACTACTGCGCAAATAGGCATGAATCTGTAGGAAAAAAACTCATTTCTGACAAAGTTGCCCAAATGCATCTCAGAAGTGTGCAACTTGTTCCCTCAGTTAGAAAACGTCGAGAAACGTTCGTTTCTGCTAGCGCTGTGCTTCTACACATGTATTTGCTGAACGGTGAAAGCGCACAGTGATGCACTTTTCTCCCAGCAAATACACTGTTTCTAAGGAAATGGGAACACACTGAGGAGACACTTGTGGGAGCTACTGTGACTAAAACTGAGCTTCCCTACGCATAGGGAAGCAAGAGAAATGCTGATTTCATCAAGCCCAGTTACATACTCAGAATCTGTACTACTGCGCAAATCGGCATGTCTCTGTAGGCAAAAAACTCATTTCTGACAAAGTTGCCCAAATGCATCCCAGAAGTGTACAACTTGTTCCCTGAGTTAGAAAATGTCGAGAAACGGTCGTTTCTGCTAGCGCTGTGCTTCTACACATGTATTTGCTGAACAGTGAAAGCGCACAGTAATGCACTTTTCTCCCAGCAAATACACTGTTTCTAAGGAAAGTGGAACACACTGAGGAGACACTTGTGGGAGCTACTGGGACTAAAACTGAGCTTCCCTATGCACAGGGAAGCAACAGAAATGCTGATTTCATCAAGCCCAGTTACATACTCAGAATCTGTACTACTGCGCAAATAGGCATGTCTCTGTAGACAAAAAACTCATTTCTGACAAAGTTGCCCAAATGCAAGTCAGAAGTGTGCAACTTATTCCCTGAGTTAGAAAACGTCGAGAAACGGTCGTTTCTGCTAGCGCTGTGCTTTTACACATGTATTTGCTGAACTGTGAAAGTGCACAGTAATGCACTTTTCCCCCAGCAAATACACTGTTTCTAAGGAACTGGGAACACACTGAGGAGACACTTGTTGGAGCTACTGTGACTAAAACTGTGCTTCCCTACGCACAGGGAAGCAAGAGAAATGCTGATTTCATCCAGCCCAGTTACATACTCAGAATCTGTACTACTGCGCAAATCGGCATGTCTCTGTAGGCAAAAAACTCATTTCTGACAAAGTTGCCCAAATGCATCTCAGAAGTGTGCAACTTGTTCCCTGAGTTAGAAAACGTCGAGAAACATTAGTTTCTGCTAGTGCTGTGCTTCTACACATGTATTTGCAGAACGGTGAAAGCACACAGTAATGCACTTTTCTCCCAGCAAATACACTGCTTCTAAGGAAATGGGAACACACTGAGGAGACACTTGTGGGAGCTACTGTGACTAAAACTGAGCTTCCCTACGCACAGGGAAGCAAGAGAAATGCTGATTTCATCAATCCCAGTTACATACTCAGAATCTGTACTACTGCGCAAATAGGCATGTCTCTGTAGGCAAAAAACTCATTTCTGACAAAGTTGCCCAAATGCATCTCAGAAGTGTGCAACTTGTTCCCTGAGTTAGAAAACGTCGAGAAACGTTCGTTTCTGCTAGCGCTGTGCTTCTACACATGTATTTGCTGAACGGTGAAAGCGCACAGTAATGCACTTTTCTACCAGCAAATACAGTGTTTCTAAGGAAATGGGAACACACTGAGGAGACACTTGTGGGAGCTACTGTGACTAAAACTGAGCTTCCCTACGCACAGGGAAGCAAGAGAAATGCTGATTTCATCAAGCCCAGTTACATACTCAGAATCTGTACTACTGCGCAAATAGGCATGTCTCTGTAGGCCTAAAACTCATTTCTGACAAAGTTGCCCAAATGCATCTCAGAAGTGTGCAACTTGTTCCCTGAGTTAGAAAACGTCGAGAAACGTTCGTTTCTGCTAGTGCTGTGCTTCTACACATGTATTTGCTGAACGGTGAAAGCACACAGTAATGCACTTTTCTCCCAGCAAATACACTGCTTCTAAGGAAATGGGAACACACTGAGGAGACACTTGTGGGAGCTACTGTGACTAAAACTGAGCTTCCCTACGCACAGGGAAGCAAGAGAAATGCTGATTTCATCAAGCCCAGTTACATACTCAGAATCTGTACTACTGCGCAAATTGGCATGTCTCTGTAAGCAAAAAACTCATTTTTGAGATAGTTACACAATTGCACCTCAGAAGTGTGCAACTTGTTCCCTGAGTTAGAAAACGTCGAGAAACGTTCGTTTCTGCTAGCGCTGTGCTTCTACACATGTATTTGCTGAACGGTGAAAGCGCACAGTAATGCACTTTTCTCCCAGCAAATACACTGTTTCTAAGGAAAGGGTAACACACTGAGGAGACACTTGTGGGAGCTACTGGGACTAAAACTGAGCTTCCCTATGCACAGGGAAGCAAGAGAAATGCTGATTTCATCAAGCCCAGTTACATACTCAGAATCTCTACTACTGCGCAAATAGGCATGTCTCTGTAGGCAAAAAACTCATTTCTGACAAAGTTGCCCAAATGCAACTCAGAATTGTGCAACTTGTTCCCTGAGTTAGAAAACGTCGAGAAACGGTCGTTTCTGCTAGCGCTGTGCTTCTACACATGTATTTGCTGAACAGTGAAAGCACAAAGTGATGCACTTTTCTCCCAGCAAATACACTGTTTCTAAGGAAATGGGAACACACTGAGGAGACACTTGTGGGAGCTACTGTGACTAAACTGACCTTCCCTATGCACAGGGAAACAAGAGAAATGCGGATTTCATCAAGCCCAGTTACATACTCAGAATCTGTACTACTGCGCAAATAGGCATGTCTCTGTAGGCAAAAAACTCATTTCTGAGAAAGTTGCCCAAATGCATCTCAGAAGTGTGCAACTTGTTCCCTGAGTTAGAAAACGTCGAGAAACGGTCGTTTCTGCTAGCGCTGTGCTTTTACACATGTATTTGCTGAACTGTGAAAGTGCACAGTAATGCAATTTTCTCCCAGCAAATACACTGTTTCTAAGGAACTGGGAACACACTGAGGAGACACTTGTTGGAGCTACTGTGACTAAAACTGAGCTTCCCTACGCACAGGGAAGCAAGAGAAATGCTGATTTCATCAAGCCTAGTTACATACTCAGAATCTGTACTACTACGCAAATAGGCATGAATCTGTAGGCAAAAAACTCATTTCTGACAAAGTTGCCCAAATGCATCTCAGAAGTGTGCAACTTGTTCCCTGAGTTAGAAAACCTCGAGAAACGTTCGTTTCTGCTAGCGCTGTGCTTCTACACATGTATTTGCTGAACGGTGAAAGCGCACAGTAATGCACTTTTCACCCAGCAAATACACTGTTTCTAAGGAACTGGGAACACACTGAGGAGACACTTGTGGGACCTACTGTGACTAAAACTGAGCTTCCCTACGCAAAGGGAAGCAAGAGAAATGCTGATTTCATCAAGCCTAGTTACATACTCAGAATCTGTACTACTGTGAAAACAGGCATATCTCTGTAGGCAAAAAACTCATTTCTGACAAAGTTGCCCAAATGCATCTCAGAAGTGTGCAACTTGTACCCTGAGTTAGAAAACGTCGAGAAACGGTCGTTTCTGCTAACGCTGTGCTTCTACACATGTATTTGCTGAACGGTGAAAGCGCACAGTAATGCACTTTTCTCCCAGCAAATACACTGTTTCTACGGAAATGGGAACACACTGAGGAGACACTTGTGGGAGCTACTGTGACTAAAACTGAGCTTCCCTACGCACAGGGAAGCAAGAGAAATGCTGATTTCATCAAGCCCAGTTACATACTCAGAATCTGTACTACTGCGCAAATAGGCATGTCTCTGTAGGCAAAAAACTCATTTCTGACAAAGTTGCCCAAATGCATCTCAGAAGTGTGCAACTTGTTCCCTGAGTTAGAAAACGTCGAGAAACGTTCGTTTCTGCTAGCGCTGTGCTTCTACAAATGTATTTGCTGAACGGTGAAAGCGCACAGTAATGCACTTTTCTCCCAGCAAATACACTGTTTCTAAGGAAATGGGAACACACTGAGGAGACACTTGTGGGAGCTACTGTGACTAAAACTGAGCTTCCCTATGCACAGGGAAGCTAGAGAAATGCTGATTTCATCAAGCCCAGTTACATACTCAGAATCTGTACTACTGCGCAAATAGGCATGTCTCTGTAGGCAAAAAACTCATTTCTGACAAAGTTGCCCAAATGCATCTCAGAAGTGTGCAACTTGTTCCCTGAGTTAGAAAACGTGGAGAAACGTTTGTTTCTGCTAGCGCTGTGCTTCTACACATGTATTTGCTGAACGGTGAAAGCGCACAGTAATGCACTTTTCTCCCAGCAAATACACTGTTTCTAAGGAACAGGGAACACACTGAGGAGACACTTGTGGGAGCTACTGTGACTAAAACTGAGCTTCCCTACGCACAGGGAAGCAAGAGAAATGCTGATTTCATCAAGCCCAGTTACATACTCAGAATCTGTACTACTGCGCAAATTGGCATGTCTCTGTAAGCAAAAAACTCTTTTTGAGATAGTTACACAATTGCACCTCAGAAGTGTGCAACTTGTTCCCTGAGTTAGAAAACGTCGAGAAACGTTCGTTTCTGCTAGCGCTGTGCTTCTACACATGTATTTGCTGAACGGTGAAAGCGCACAGTAATGCACTTTTCTCCCAGCAAATACACTGTTTCTAAGGAAATGGGAACACACTGAGGAGACACTTGTGGGAGCTACTGTGACTAAAACTGAGCTTCCCTACGCACAAGGAAGCAAGAGAAATGCTGATTTCATCAAGCCCAGTTACATACTCAGAATCTGTACTACTGCACAAATAGGCATGTCTCTGTAGGCAAAAAACTCATTTCTGACAAAGTTGCCCAAAGGCATCCCAGAAGTGTACAACTTGTTCCCTGAGTTAGAAAATGTCGAGAAACGGTCGTTTCTGCTAGCGCTGTGCTTCTACACATGTATTTGCTGAACAGTGAAAGCACAAAGTGATGCACTTTTCTCCCAGCAAATACACTGTTTCTAAGGAAATGGGAACACACTGAGGAGACACTTGTGGGAGCTACTGTGATTAAAACTGAGCTTCCCTACGCACAGGGTAGCAAGAGAAATGCTGATTTCATCAAGCCCAGTTACATACTCAGAATCTGTACTACTGCGCAAATAGGCATGTCTCTGTAGGCAAAAAACTCATTTCTGACAAAGTTGCCCAAATGCATCTCAGAAGTGTGCAACTTGTTCCCTGATTTAGAAAACGTCGAGAAACGTTCGTTTCTGCTAGCGCTGTGCTTCTACACATGTATTTGCTGAACGGTGAAAGCGCACAGTAATGCACTTTTCGCCCAGCAAATACACTGTTTCTAAGGAAAGTGGAACACACTGAGGAGACACTTGTGGGAGCTACTGGGACTAAAACGGAGCTTCCCTATGCACAGGGAAGCAAGAGAAATGCTGATTTCATCAAGCCCAGTTACATACTCAGAATCTGTACTACTGCGCAAATAGGCATGTCTCTGTAGGCAAAAAACTCATTTCTGACAAAGTTGCCCAAATGCAACTCAGAAGTGTGCAACTTGTTCCCTGAGTTAGAAAACGTCGAGAAACGGTGGTTTCTGCTAGCGCTGTGCTTCTACACATGTATTTGCTGAACGGTGAAAGCACAAAGTGATGCACTTTTCTCCCAGCAAATACACTGTTCCTAAGGAAATGGGAACACACTGAGGAGACACTTGTGGGAGCTACTGTGACTAAACTGAGCTTCCCTATGCACAGGGAAACAAGAGAAATGCTGATTTCATCAAGCCCAGTTACATACTCAGAATCTGTACTACTGCGCAAATAGGCATGTCTCTGTAGGCAAAAAACTCATTTCTGACAAAGTTGCCCAAATGCATCTCAGAAGTGTGCAACTTGTTCCCTGATTTAGAAAACGTCGAGAAACGTTCGTTTCGGCTAGCGCTGTGCTTCTACACATGTATTTGCTGAACGGTGAAAGCGCGCAGTAATGCACTTTTCGCCCAGCAAATACACTGTTTCTAAGGAAAGTGGAACACACTGAGGAGACACTTGTGGGAGCTACTGGGACTAAAACGGAGCTTCCCTATGCACAGGGAAGCAAGAGAAATGCTGATTTCATCAAGCCCAGTTACATACTCAGAATCTGTACTACTGCGCAAATAGGCATGATTCTGTAGGCAAAAAACTCATTTCTGACAAAGTTGCCCAAATGCAACTCAGAAGTGTGCAACTTGTTCCCTGGGTTAGAAAACGTCGAGAAACGGTGGTTTCTACTAGCGCTGTGCTTCTACACATGTATTTGCTGAACGGTGAAAGCACAAAGTGATGCACTTTTCTCCCAGCAAATACACTGTTTCTAAGGAAATGGGAACACACTGAGGAGACACTTGTGGGAGCTACTGTGACTAAACTGAGCTTCCCTATGCACAGGGAAACAAGAGAAATGCTGATTTCATCAAGCCCAGTTACATACTCAGAATCTGTACTACTGCGCAAATAGGCATGTCTCTGTAGGCAAAAAACTCATTTCTGACAAAGTTGCCCAAATGCATCTCAGAAGTGTGCAACTTGTTCCCTGAGTTAGAAAACGTGGAGAAACGTTTGTTTCTGCTAGCGCTGTGCTTCTACACATGTATTTGCTGAACGGTGAAAGCGCACAGTAATGCACTTTTCTCCCAGCAAATACACTGTTTCTAAGGAACTGGGAACACACTGAGGAGACACTTGTGGGAGCTACTGTGACTAAAACTGAGCTTCCCTACGCACAGGGAAGCAAGAGAAATGCTGATTTCATCAAGCCCAGTTACATACTCAGTATCTGTACTACTGCGCAAATTGGCATGTCTCTGTAAGCAAAAAACTCTTTTTGAGATAGTTACACAATTGCACCTCAGAAGTGTGCAACTTGTTCCCTGAGTTAGAAAACGTCGAGAAACGTTCGTTTCTGCTAGCGCTGTGCTTCTACACATGTATTTGCTGAACGGTGAAAGCGCACAGTAATGCACTTTTCGCCCAGCAAATACACTGTTTCTAAGGAAAGTGGAACACACTGAGGAGACACTTGTGGGAGCTACTGGGACTAAAACGGAGCTTCCCTATGCACAGGGAAGCTAGAGAAATGCTGATTTCATCAAGCCCAGTTACATACTCAGAATCTGTACTACTGCGCAAATAGGCATGTCTCTGTAGGCAAAAAACTCATTTCTGACAAAGTTGCCCAAATGCAACTCAGAAGTGTGCAACTTGTTCCCTGAGTTAGAAAACGTCGAGAAACGGTGGTTTCTGCTAGCGCTGTGCTTCTACACATGTATTTGCTGAACGGTGAAAGCACAAAGTGATGCACTTTTCTCCCAGCAAATACACTGTTTCTAAGGAAATGGGAACACACTGAGGAGACACTTGTGGGAGCTACAGTGACTAAACTGAGCTTCCCTATGCACAGGGAAACAAGAGAAATGCTGATTTCATCAAGCCCAGTTACATACTCAGAATCTGTACTACTGCGCAAATAGGCATGTCTCTGTAGGCAAAAAACTCATTTCTGACAAAGTTGCCCAAATGCATCTCAGAAGTGTGCAACTTGTTCCCTGAGTTAGAAAACGTGGAGAAACGTTTGTTTCTGCTAGCGCTGTGCTTCTACACATGTATTTGCTGAACGGTGAAAGCGCACAGTAATGCACTTTTCTCCCAGCAAATACACTGTTTCTAAGGAACTGGGAACACACTGAGGAGACACTTGTGGGAGCTACTGTGACTAAAACTGAGCTTCCCTACGCACAGGGAAGCAAGAGAAATGCTGATTTCATCAAGCCCAGTTACATACTCAGAATCTGTACTACTGCGCAAATTGGCATGTCTCTGTAAGCAAAAAACTCTTTTTGAGATAGTTACACAATTGCACCTCAGAAGTGTGCAACTTGTTCCCTGAGTTAGAAAACGTCGAGAAACGTTCGTTTCTGCTAGCGCTGTGCTTCTACACATGTATTTGCTGAACGGTGAAAGCGCACAGTAATGCACTTTTCTCCCAGCAAATACACTGTTTCTAAGGAAATGGGAACACACTGAGGAGACACTTGTGGGAGCTACTGTGACTAAAACTGAGCTTCCCTACGCACAAGGAAGCAAGAGAAATGCTGATTTCATCAAGCCCAGTTACATACTCAGAATCTGTACTACTGCGCAAATAGGCATGTCTCTGTAGGCAAAAAACTCATTTCTGACAAAGTTGCCCAAATGCATCCCAGAAGTGTACAACTTGTTCCCTGAGTTAGAAAATGTCGAGAAATGGTCGTTTCTGCTAGCGCTGTGCTTCTACACATGTATTTGCTGAACAGTGAAAGCACAAAGTGATGCACTTTTCTCCCAGCAAATACACTGTTTCTAAGGAAATGGGAACACACTGAGGAGACACTTGTGGGAGCTACTGTGATTAAAACTGAGCTTCCCTACGCACAGGGTAGCAAGAGAAATGCTGATTTCATCAAGCCCAGTTACATACTCAGAATCTGTACTACTGCGCAAATAGGCATGTCTCTGTAGGCAAAAAACTCATTTCTGACAAAGTTGCCCAAATGCATCTCAGAAGTGTGCAACTTGTTCCCTGATTTAGAAAACGTCGAGAAACGTTCGTTTCTGCTAGCGCTGTGCTTCTACACATGTATTTGCTGAACGGTGAAAGCGCACAGTAATGCACTTTTCGCCCTGCAAATACACTGTTTCTAAGGAAAGTGGAACACACTGAGGAGACACTTGTGGGAGCTACTGGGACTAAAACGGAGCTTCCCTATGCACAGGGAAGCAAGAGAAATGCTGATTTCATCAAGCCCAGTTACATACTCAGAATCTGTACTACTGCGCAAATAGGCATGTCTCTGTAGGCAAAAAACTCATTTCTGACAAAGTTGCCCAAATGCAACTCAGAAGTGTGCAACTTGTTCCCTGAGTTAGAAAACGTCGAGAAACGGTCGTTTCTGCTAGCGCTGTGCTTCTACACATGTATTTGCTGAACGGTGAAAGCACAAAGTGATGCACTTTTCTCCCAGCAAATACACTGTTTCTAAGGAAATGGGAACACACTGAAGAGACACTTGTGGGAGCTACTGTGACTAAACTGAGCTTCCCTATGCACAGGGAAACAAGAGAAATGCTGATTTCATCAAGCCCAGTTACATACTCAGAATCTGTACTACTGCGCAAATAGGCATGTCTCTGTAGGCAAAAAACTCATTTCTGACAAAGTTGCCCAAATGCATCTCAGAAGTGTGCAACTTGTTCCCTGAGTTAGAAAACGTCGAGAAACGTTCGTTTCTGCTAGCGCTGTGCTTCTACACATGTATTTGCTGAACGGTGAAAGCGCACAGTAATGCACTTTACTCCCAGCAAATACACTGTTTCTAAGGAAATGGGAACACACTGAGGAGACACTTGTGGGAGCTACTGTGACTAAAACTGAGCTTCCCTACGCACAGGGAAGCAAGAGAAATGCTGATTTCATCAAGCCCAGTTACATACTCAGAATCTGTACTACTGCGCAAATAGGCATGTCTCTGTAGGCAAAAAACTCATTTCTGACAAAGTTGCCCAAATGCATCTCAGAAGTGTGCAACTTGTTTCCTGAGTTAGAAAATGTCGAGAAACGGTCGTTTCTGCTAGCGCTGTGCTTCTACACGTGTATTTGCTGAACGGTGAAAGCGCACAGTAATGCACTTTTCTCCCAGCAAATACACTGTTTCTAAGGAAACGGGAACACACTGAGGAGACACTTGTGGGAGCTACTGGGACTAAAACTGAGCTTCCCTACGCACAGGGAAGCAAGAGAAATGCTGATTTCATCAAGCCCAGTTACATACTCAGAATCTGTACTACTACGCAAATAGGCATGTCTCTGTAGGCAAAAAACTCATTTCTGACAAAGTTGCCCAAAAGCATCTCAGAAGTGTGCAACTTGTTCCCTGAGTTAGAAAACATGGAGAAACGGTCATATCTGCTAACGCTGTGCTTCTACACATGTATTTGCTGTCTCTGTAGGCAAAAAACTCATTTCTGAAAAAGTTGCCCAAATGCATCTCAGAAGTGTGCAACTTGTTCCCTGAGTTAGAAAACGACGAGAAACATTCGTTTCTGCTAGCGCTGTGCTTCTACACATGTATTTGCTGAACGGTGAAAGCGCACAGTAATGCACTTTACTCCCAGCAAATACACTGTTTCTAAGGAAATGGGAACACACTGAGGAGTCACTTGTGGGAGCTACTGTGACTAAAACTGAGCTTCCCTACGCACAGGGAAGCAAGAGAAATGCTGATTTCATCAAGCCCAGTTACATACTCAGAATCTGTACTACTGCGCAAATAGGCATGTCTCTGTAGGCAAAAAACTCATTTCTGACAATGTTGCCCAAATGCATCTCAGAAGTGTGCAACTTGTTCCCTGAGTTAGAAAATGTCGAGAAACATTCGTTTCTGCTAGTGCTGTGCTTCTACACATGTATTTGCTGAACGGTGAAAGCGCACAGTAATGCACTTTTCTCCCAGCAAATACACTGCTTCTAAGGAAATGGGAACACACTGAGGAGACACTTGTGGGAGCTACTGTGACTAAAACTGAGCTTCCCTATGCACAGGGAAGCAAGAGAAATGCTGATTTCATCAAGCCCAGTTACATACTCAGAATCTGTACTACTGCGCAAATAGGCATGTCTCTGTAGGCAAAAAACTCATTTCTGACAAAGTTGCCCAAATGCATCTCAGAAGTGTGCAACTTGTTCCCTGAGTTAGAAAACGTCGAGAAACGGTCATATCTGCTAACGCTGTGCTTCTACACATGTATTTGCTGAACGGTGAAAGCGCACAGTAATGCACTTTACTCCCAGTAAATACACTGTTTCTAAGGAAATGGGAACACACTGAGGAGACACTTGTGGGACCTACTGTGACTAAAACTGAGCTTCCCTACGCACAGGGAAGCAAGAGAAATGCTGATTTCATCAAGCCTAGTTACATACTCAGAATCTGTACTACTGCTCAAATAGGCATATCTCTGTAGGCAAAAAACTCATTTCTGACAAAGTTGCCCAAATGCATCTCAGAAGTGTGCAACTTGTTCCCTGTGTTAGAAAACGTCGAGAAACGGTCATATCTGCTAACGCTGTACTTCTACACATGTATTTGCTGAACGGTGAAAGCGCACAGTAATGCACTTTTTTCCTAACAAATACACTGTTTCTAAGGAAATGGGAACACACTGAGGAGACACTTGTGGGAGCTACTGTGACTAAAACTGATCTTCCCTACGCACAGGGAAGAAAGAGAAATGCTGATTTCATCAAGCCCAGTTACATACTCAGAATCTGTACTACTACGCAAATAGGCATGAATCTGTAGGCAAAAAACTCATTTCTGAAAAAGTTGCCCAAATGCATCTCATAAGTGTGCAACTTGTACCCTGAGTTAGAAAATGTCGAGAAACGGTCATATCTGCTAACGCTGTGCTTCTACACATGTATTTGCTGAACGGTGAAAGCGCACAGTAATGCACTTTTCTCCCAGCAAATACACTGTTTCTAAGGAAATGGGAACACACTGAGGAGACACTTGTGGGAGCTACTGTGACTAAAACTGAGCTTCCCTACGCACAGGGAAGCAAGAGAAATGCTGATTTCATCAAGCCCAGTTACATACTCAGAATCTGTACTACTGCGCAAATAGGCATGAATCTGTAGGCAAAAAACTCATTTCTGAAAAAGTTGCCCAAATGAATCTCAGAAGTGTGCAACTTGTTCCCTGAGTTAGAAAACGTCGAGAAACGGTCATATCTTCTAACGCTCTTCTTCTACACATGTATTTGCTGAACGGTGAAAGCGCACAGTAATGCACTTTTCTCCCAGCAAATACACTGTTTCTAAGGAACTGGGAACACACTGAGGAGACACTTGTGGGAGCTACTGTGACTAAAACTGAGCTTCCCTACGCACAGGGAAGCAAGAGAAATGCTGTTTTCATCAAGCCCAGTTACATACTCACAATCTGTACTACTGCGCAAAAGGGCATGAATCTGTAGGCAAAAAACTCATTTCTGACAAAGTTGCCCAAATGCATCTCAGAAGTGTGCAACTTGTTCCCTGAGTTAGAAAACCTCGAGAAACGTTCGTTTCTGCTAGCGCTGTGCTTCTACACATGTATTTGCTGAACGGTGAAAGCGCACAGTAATGCACTTTTCTCCCAGCAAATACACCTTTTCTAAGGAACTGGGAACACACTGAGGAGACACTTGTGGGACCTACTGTGACTAAAACTGAGGTTCCCTACGCACAGGGAAGCAAGAGAAACGCTGATTTCATCAAGCCTAGTTACATACTCAGAATCTGTACTACTGCGCAAATAGGCATGTCTCTGTAGGCAAAAAACTCATTTCTGACAAAGTTGCCCAAATGCATCTCAGAAGTGTGCAACTTGTTCCCTGAGTTAGAAAACGTCGAGAAACGGTCTTATCTGCTAACGCTGTGCTTCTACACATGTATTTGCTGAACGGTGAAAGCGCACAGTAATGCACTTTTTTCCCAGCAAATACACTGTTTCTAAGGAAATGGGAACACACTGAGGAGACACTTGTGGGAGCTACTGTGACTACAACTGAGCTTCCCTACGCACAGGGAAGCAAGAGAAATGCTGATTTCATCAAGCCCAGTTACATACTCAGAATCTGTACTACTACGCAAATAGGCATGTCTCTGTAGGCAAAAAACTCATTTCTGACAAAGTTGCCCAAATGCATCTCAGAAGTGTGCAACTTGTTCCCTGAGTTAGAAAACGTCGAGAAACGGTCGTTTCTGCTAGCGCTGTGCTTCTACACATGTATTTGCTGAACGGTGAAAGCGCACAGTAATGCACTTTTCTCCCAGCAAATACACTGTTTCTAAGGAACTGGGAACACACTGAGGAGACACTTGTGGGACCTACTGTGACTAAAACTGAGCTTCCCTACGCACAGGGAAGCAAGAGAAATGCTGATTTCATCAAGACTAGTTACATACTCAGAATCTGTACTACTGTGCAAACAGGCATATCTCTGTAGGCAAAAAACTCATTTCTGAAAAAGTTGCCCAAATGCATCTCAGAAGTGTGCAACTTGTACCCTGAGTTAGAAAATGTCGAGAAACGGTCATATCTGCTAACGCTGTGCTTCTACACATGTATTTGCTGAACGGTGAAAGCGCACAGTAATGCACTTTTCTCCCAGCAAATACACTGTTTCTAAGGAAATGGGAACACACTGAGGAGACACTTGTGGGAGCTACTGTGACTAAAACTGAGCTTCCCTACGCACAGGGAAGCAAGAGAAATGCTAATTTCATCAAGCCCAGTTACATACTCAGAATCTGTACTACTGCGCAAATAGGCATGAATCTGTAGGCAAAAAACTCATTTCTGACAAAGTTGCCCAAATGCATCTCAGAAGTGTGCAACTTGTTCCCTGAGTTAGAAAACGTCGAGAAACGTTCGTTTATGCTAGCGCTGTGCTTCTACACATGTATTTGCTGAACGGTGAAAGCGCACAGTGATGCACTTTTCTCCCAGCAAATACACTGTTTCTAAGGAAATGGGAACACACTGAGGAGACACTTGTGGGAGCTACTGTGACTAAAACTGAGCTTCCCTACGCACAGGGAAGCAAGAGAAATGCTGATTTCATCAAGCCCAGTTACATACTCAGAATCTGTACTACTGCGCAAATAGGCATGTCTCTGTAGTCAAAAAACTCATTTCTGACAAAGTTGCCCAAATGCATCTCAGAAGTGTGCAACTTGTTCCCTGATTTAGAAAACGTCGAGAAACGGTCATATCTTCTAACGCTGTGCTTCTACACATGTATTTGTGAACGGTGAAAGCGCCCATTAATGCACTTTTCTCCCAGCAAATACACTGTTTCTAAGGAAATGGGAACACACTGAGAAGACACTTGTGGGAGCTACTGTGACTAAAACTGAGCTTTGCTACGCACAGGGAAGCAAGAGAAATGCTGATTTCATCAAGCCCAGTTACATACTCAGAATCTGTACTACTGCACAAATAGGCATGAATCTGTAGGCAAAAAACTCATTTCTGACAAAGTTGCCCAAATGCATCTCAGAAGTGTGCAACTTTTTCCCTGATTTAGAAAACGTCGAGAAACTTTCATTTCCGCTAGCGCTGTGCTTCTACACATGCATTTGCTGAACGGTGAAAGCGCACAGTAATGCACTTTTCTCCCAGCAAATACACTGTTTCTAAGGAAATGGGAACACACTGAGGAGACACTTGTGGGAGCTACTGTAACTAAAACTGAGCTTCCCTACGCACAGGGAAGCAAGAGAAATGCTGATTTCATCAAGCCCAGTTACATACTCAGAATCTGTACTACTGCGCAAATAGGCATGAATCTGTAGGCAAAAAACTCATTTCTGACAAAGTTGCCCAAATGCATCTCAGAAGTGTGCAACTTGTTCCCTGAGTTAGAAAACGTCGAGAAACGTTCGTTTATGCTAGCGCTGTGCTTCTACACATGTATTTGCTGAACGGTGAAAGCGCACAGTGATGCACTTTTCTCCCAGCAAATACACTGTTTCTAAGGAAATGGGAACACACTGAGGAGACACTTGTGGGAGCTACTGTGACTAAAACTGAGCTTCCCTACGCACAGGGAAGCAAGAGAAATGCTGATTTCATCAAGCCCAGTTACATACTCAGAATCTGTACTACTGCGCAAATAGGCATGTCTCTGTAGTCAAAAAACTCATTTCTGACAAAGTTGCCCAAATGCATCTCAGAAGTGTGCAACTTGTTCCCTGATTTAGAAAACGTCGAGAAACGGTCATATCTTCTAACGCTGTGCTTCTACACATGTATTTGTGAACGGTGAAAGCGCACAGTAATGCACTTTTCTCCCAGCAAATACACTGTTTCTAAGGAAATGGGAACACACTGAGAAGACACTTGTGGGAGCTACTGTGACTAAAACTGAGCTTTGCTACGCACAGGGAAGCAAGAGAAATGCTGATTTCATCAAGCCCAGTTACATACTCAGAATCTGTACTACTGCACAAATAGGCATGAATCTGTAGGCAAAAAACTCATTTCTGACAAAGTAGCCCAAATGCATCTCAGAAGTGTGCAACTTTTTCCCTGATTTAGAAAACGTCGAGAAACTTTCATTTCTGCTAGCGCTGTGCTTCTACACATGCATTTGCTGAACGATGAAAGCGCACACTAATTCACTTTTCGCCCAGCAAATACACTGTTTCTAAGGAAATGGGAACACACTGAGGAGACACTTGTGGGAGCTACTGTAACTAAAACTGAGCTTCCCTACGCACAGGGAAGCAAGAGAAATGCTGATTTCATCAAGCCCAATTACATACTCAGAATCTGTACTGCTGCGCGAATAGGCATGTCTCTGTAGGCAAAAAACTCATTTCTGACAATGTTGCCCTAATGCATCCCAGAAGTGTGCAACTTGTTCCCTGAGTTAGAAAACGTCGAGAAACATTCGTTTCTGCTAGCGCTGTGCTTCTACACATGTATTTGCTGAACGGTGAAAGCGCACAGTAATGCACTTTTCAACCAGCAAATACACTGTTTCTAAGGAAATGGGAACACACTGAGGAGACACTTGTGGGAGCTACTGTGACTAAAACTGAGCTTCCCTACGCACAGGGAAGCAAGAGAAATGCTGATTTCATCAAGCCCAGTTACATACTCAGAATCTGTACTACTGCGCAAATAGGCATGTCTCTGTAGGCAAAAAACTCATTTCTGACAAAGTTGCCCAAATGCATCTCAGAAGTGTGCAACTTGTTCCCTGAGTTAGAAAACGTCGAGAAACGGTCATATCTGCTAACGCTGTGCTTCTACACATGTATTTGCTGAACGGTGAAAGCGCACAGTAATGCACTTTTCTCCCAGCAAAAACACTGTTTCTAAGGAAATGGGAACACACTGAGGAGACACTTGTGGGAGCTACTGTGACTAAAACTGAGCTTCCCTACGCACAGGGAAGCAAGAGAAATGCTAATTTCATCAAGCCCAGTTACATACTCAGAATCTGTACTACTGCGCAAATAGGCATGTCTCTGTAGGCAAAAAACTCATTTCTGTCAAAGTTGCCCAAATGCATCTCAGAAGTGTGCAACTTGTTCCCTGATTTAGAAAACGTCGAGAAACGGTCGTATCTGCTAGCGCTGTGCTTCTACACATGTATTTGCTGAACGGTGAAAGCGCACAGTAATGCACTTTTCTCCCAGCAAATACACTGTTTCTAAGGAAATGGGAACACACTGAGGAGACACTTGGGGGAGCTACTGTGACTAAAACTGAGCTTCCCTACGCACAGGGAAGCAAGAGAAATGCTGATTTCATCAAGCCCAGTTACAAACTCAGAATCTGTACTACTGCGCAAATAGGCATGTCTCTGTAGGCAAAAAACTCATTTCTGTCAAAGTTGCCAAAATGCATCTCAGAAGTGTGTAACTTGTTCCCTGAGTTAGAAAACGTCGAGAAAGGGTCATATCTGCTAGCGCTGTGCTTCTACACATGTATTTGCTGAACGGTGAAAGCGCACAGTAATGCACTTTTCTCCCAGCAAATACACTGTTTCTAAGGAAATGGGAACACACTGAGGAGACACTTGTGGGAGCTACTGTGACTAAAACTGAGCTTCGCTACGCACAGGGAAGCAAGAGAAATGCTGATTTCATCAAGCCCAGTTACATACTCAGAATCTCTACTACTGCGCAAATAGGCATGTCTCTTTAGGCAAAAAACTCATTTCTGACAAAGTTGCCCAAATGCATCTCAGAAGTGTGCAACTTATTCCCTGAGTTAGAAAACGTCGAGAAACGTTTGTTTCTGCTAGCGCTGTGCTTCTACACATGTATTTGCTGAACGGTGAAAGCGCACAGTAATGCACTTTTCTCCCAGCAAATACACTGTTTCTAAGGAACTGGGAACACACTTAGGAGACACTTGTGGGAGCTACTGTGACTAAAACTGAGCTTCCCTACGCACAGGGAAGCAAGAGAAATGCTGATTTCATCAAGCCCAGTTACATACTCAGAATCTGTACTACTGCGCAAATAGGCATGTCTCTGTAGACAAAAAACTCATTTCTGACAAAGATTCCCAAATGCATCTCAGAAGTGTGCAACTTGTTCCCTGAGTTAGAAAACGTCGAGAAACGTTCGTTTCTGCTAGCACTGTGCTTCTACACATGTATTTGCTGAACGGTGAAAGCGCACAGTAATGCACTTTTCTCCCAGCAAAAACACTGTTTCTAAGGAAATGGGAACACACTGAGGAGACACTTGTGGGAGCTACTGTGACTAAAACTGAGCTTCCCTACGCACAGGGAAGCAAGAGAAATGCTGATTTCATCAAGCCCAGTTACATACTCAGAATCTGTACTACTGCGCAAATAGGCATGTCTCTGTAGGCAAAAAACTCATTTCTGACAAAGTTGCCCAAATGCATCTCAGAAGTGTGCAACTTGTTCCCTGATTTAGAAAACGTCGAGAAACGGTCATATCTTCTAACGCTGTGCTTCTACACATGTATTTGTGAACGGTGAAAGCACACAGTAATGCACTTTTCTCCCAGCAAATACACTGTTTCTAAGGAAATGGGAACACACTGAGAAGACACTTGTGGGAGCTACTGTGACTAAAACTGAGCTTCGCTACGCACAGGGAAGCAAGAGAAATGCTGATTTCATCAAGCCCAGTTACATACTCAGAATCTGTACTACTGCGCAGATAGGCATGAATCTGTAGGCAAAAAACTCATTTCTGACAAAGTTGCCCAAATGCATCTCAGAAGTGTGCAACTTTTTCCCTGATTTAGAAAACGTCGAGAAACTTTCGTTTCTGCTAGCGCTGTGCTTCTACACATGCATTTGCTGAACGGTGAAAGCGCACAGTAATGCACTTTTCTCCCAGCAAATACACTGTTTCTAAGGAAATGGGAACACACTGAGGAGACACTTGTGGGAGCTACTGTGACTAAAACTGAGCTTCCCTACGCACAGGGAAGCAAGAGAAATGCTGATTTCATCAAGCCCAGTTACATACTCAGAATCTGTACTACTGCGCAAATAGGCATGTCTCTGTAGGCAAAAAACTCATTTCTGACAAAGTTGCCCAAATGCATCTCAGAAGTGTGCAACTTGTTCCCTGAGTTAGAAAACGTCGAGAAACGGTCATATCTGCTAACGCTGTGCTTCTACACATGTATTTGCTGAACGGTGAAAGCACACAGTAATGCACTTTTCTCCCAGCAAAAACACTGTTTCTAAGGAAATGGGAACACACTGAGGAGACACTTGTGGGAGCTACTGTGACTAAAACTGAGCTTCCCTACGCACAGGGAAGCAAGAGAAATGCTGATTTCATCAAGCCCAGTTACAAACTCAGAATCTGTACTACTGCGCAAATAGGCATGTCTCTGTAGGCAAAAAACTCATTTCTGTCAAAGTTGCCAAAATGCATCTCAGAAGCGTGTAACTTGTTCCCTGAGTTAGAAAACGTCGAGAAAGGGTCATATCTGCTAGCGCTGTGCTTCTACACATGTATTTGCTGAACGGTGAAAGCGCACAGTAATGCACTTTTCTCCCAGCAAATACAATGTTTCTAAGGAAATGGGAACACACTGAGGAGACACTTGTGGGAGCTACTGTGACTAAAACTGAGCTTCGCTACGCACAGGGAAGCAAGAGAAATGCTGATTTCATCAAGCCCAGTTACATACTCAGAATCACTACTACTGCGCAAATAGGCATGTCTCTTTAGGCAAAAAACTCATTTCTGACAAAGTTGCCCAAATGCATCTCAGAAGTGTGCAACTTGTTCCCTGAGTTAGAAAACGTCGAGAAACGTTTGTTTCTGCTAGCGCTGTGCTTCTACACATGTATTTGCTGAACGGTGAAAGCGCACAGTAATGCACTTTTCTCCCAGCAAATACACTGTTTCTAAGGAAATGGGAACACACTGAGGAGACACTTGTGGGAGCTACTGTGACTAAAACTGAGCTTCCCTACGCACAGGGAAGCAAGAGAAATGCTGATTTCATCAAGCCCAGTTACATACTCAGAATCTGTACTACTACGCAAATAGGCATGTCTCTGTAGGCAAAAAACTCATTTCTGACAAAGTTGCCCAAATGCATCTCAGAAGTGTGCAACTTGTTCCCTGATTTAGAAAACGTCGAGAAACGGTCATATCTTCTAACGCTGTGCTTCTACACATGTATTTGTGAACGGTGAAAGCGCACAGTAATGCACTTTTCTCCCAGCAAATACACTGTTTCTAAGGAAATGGGAACACACTGAGAAGACACTTGTGGGAGCTACTGTGACTAAAACTGAGCTTCGCTACGCACAGGGAAGCAAGAGAAATGCTGATTTCATCAAGCCCAGTTACATACTCAGAATCTGTACTACTGCGCAGATAGGCATGAATCTGTAGGCAAAAAACTCATTTCTGACAAAGTTGCCCAAATGCATCTCAGAAGTGTGCAACTTTTTCCCTGATTTAGAAAACGTCGAGAAACTTTCGTTTCTGCTAGCGCTGTGCTTCTACACATGCATTTGCTGAACGGTGAAAGCGCACAGTAATGCACTTTTCTCCCAGCAAATACACTGTTTCTAAGGAAATGGGAACACACTGAGGAGACACTTGTGGGAGCTACTGTGACTAAAACTGAGCTTCCCTACGCACAGGGAAGCAAGAGAAATGCTGATTTCATCAAGCCCAGTTACATACTCAGAATCTGTACTACTGCGCAAATAGGCATGTCTCTGTAGGCAAAAAACTCATTTCTGACAAAGTTGCCCAAATGCATCTCAGAAGTGTGCAACTTGTTCCCTGAGTTAGAAAACGTCGAGAAACGGTCATATCTGCTAACGCTGTGCTTCTACACATGTATTTGCTGAACGGTGAAAGCACACAGTAATGCACTTTTCTCCCAGCAAAAACACTGTTTCTAAGGAAATGGGAACACACTGAGGAGACACTTGTGGGAGCTACTGTGACTAAAACTGAGCTTCCCTACGCACAGGGAAGCAAGAGAAATGCTGATTTCATCAAGCCCAGTTACAAACTCAGAATCTGTACTACTGCGCAAATAGGCATGTCTCTGTAGGCAAAAAACTCATTTCTGTCAAAGTTGCCAAAATGCATCTCAGAAGCGTGTAACTTGTTCCCTGAGTTAGAAAACGTCGAGAAAGGGTCATATCTGCTAGCGCTGTGCTTCTACACATGTATTTGCTGAACGGTGAAAGCGCACAGTAATGCACTTTTCTCCCAGCAAATACAATGTTTCTAAGGAAATGGGAACACACTGAGGAGACACTTGTGGGAGCTACTGTGACTAAAACTGAGCTTCGCTACGCACAGGGAAGCAAGAGAAATGCTGATTTCATCAAGCCCAGTTACATACTCAGAATCACTACTACTGCGCAAATAGGCATGTCTCTTTAGGCAAAAAACTCATTTCTGACAAAGTTGCCCAAATGCATCTCAGAAGTGTGCAACTTGTTCCCTGAGTTAGAAAACGTCGAGAAACGTTTGTTTCTGCTAGCGCTGTGCTTCTACACATGTATTTGCTGAACGGAGAAAGCGCACAGTAATGCACTTTTCTCCCAGCAAATACACTGTTTCTAAGGAAATGGGAACACACTGAGGAGACACTTGTGGGAGCTACTGTGACTAAAACTGAGCTTCCCTACGCACAGGGAAGCAAGAGAAATGCTGATTTCATCAAGCCCAGTTACATACTCAGAATCTGTACTACTGCGCAAATAGGCATGTCTCTGTAGGCAAAAAACTCATTTCTGACAAAGTTGCCCAAATGCATCTCAGAAGTGTGCAACTTGTTCCCTGAGTTAGAAAACGTCGAGAAACGTTTGTTTCTGCTAGCGCTGTGCTTCTACACATGTATTTGCTGAACGGTGAAAGCGCACAGTAATGCACTTTTCTCCCAGCAAATACACTGTTTCTAAGGAAATGGGAACACACTGAGGAGACACTTGTGGGAGCTACTGTGACTAAAACTGAGCTTCCCTACGCACAGGGAAGCAAGAGAAATGCTGATTTCATCAAGCCCAGTTACATACTCAGAATCTGTACTACTGCGCAAATAGGCATGAATCTGTAGGCAAAAAAATCATTTCTGACAAAGTTGCACAAATGCATCTCAGAAGTGTGCAACTTGTTCCCTGAGTTAGAAAACGTCGAGAAACGGTCGTTTCTGCTAGCGCTGTGCTTCTACACATGTATTTGCTGAACGGTGAAAGCGCACAGTATTGCACTTTTCTCCCAGCAAAAACACTGTTTCTAAGGAAATGGGAACACACTGAGGAGACACTTGTGGGAGCTACTGTGACTAAAACTGAGCTTCCCTACGCACAGGGAAGCAAGAGAAATGCTGATTTCATCAAGCCCAGTTACATACTCAGAATCTGTACTACTGCGCGAATAGGCATGTCTCTGTAGGCAAAAAACTCATCTGACAAAGTTGCCCAAAGGCATCTCAGAAGTGTGCAACTTGTTCTCTGAGTTAGAAAACGTCGAGAAACGGTCTTTTCTGCTAGCGCTGTGCTTCTACACATGTATTTGCTGAACGGTGAAAGCTCACAGTAATGCACTTTTCTACCAGCAAATACACTGTTTCTAAGGAAATGGGAACACACTGAGGAGACACTTGTGGGAGCTACTGTGACTAAAACTGAGCTTCCCTACGCACAGGGAAGCAAGAGAAATGCTGATTTCATCAAGCCCAGTTACATACTCAGAATCTGTACTACTGCGCAAATAGGCATGTCTCTGTAGGCAAAAAACTCATTTCTGACAAAGTTGCCCAAATGCATCTCAGAAGTGTGCAACTTGTTCCCTGAGTTAGAAAACGTCGAGAAACGGTCGTATCTGCTAGCGCTGTGCTTCTACACATGTATTTGCTGAACGGTGAAAGCGCACAGTAATGCACTTTCTCCCAGCAAATACACTGTTTCTAAGGAAATGGGAACACACTGACGAGACACTTGTGGGAGCTACTGTGACTAAAACTGAGCTTCCCTACGCACAGGGAAGCAAGAGAAATGCTGATTTCATCAAGCCCAGTTACAAACTCAGAATCTGTACTACTGCGCAAATAGGCATGTCTCTGTAGGCAAAAAACTCATTTCTGTCAAAGTTGCCAAAATGCATCTCAGAAGCGTGTAACTTGTTCCCTGAGTTAGAAAACGTCGAGAAAGGGTCATATCTGCTAGCGCTGTGCTTCTACACATGTATTTGCTGAACGGTGAAAGCGCACAGTAATGCACTTTTCTCCCAGCAAAAACAATGTTTCTAAGGAAATGGGAACACACTGAGGAGACACTTGTGGGAGCTACTGTGACTAAAACTGAGCTTCGCTACGCACAGGGAAGCAAGAGAAATGCTGATTTCATCAAGCCCAGTTACATACTCAGAATCTCTACTACTGCGCAAATAGGCATGTCTCTTTAGGCAAAAAACTCATTTCTGACAAAGTTGCCCAAATGCATCTCAGAAGTGTGCAACTTGTTCCCTGAGTTAGAAAACGTCGAGAAACGTTTGTTTCTGCTAGCGCTGTGCTTCTACACATGTATTTGCTGAACGGTGAAAGCGCACAGTAATGCACTTTTCTCCCAGCAAATACACTGTTTCTAAGGAAATGGGAACACACTGAGGAGACACTTGTGGGAGCTACTGTGACTAAAACTGAGCTTCCCTACGCACAGGGAAGCAAGAGAAATGCTGATTTCATCAAGCCCAGTTACATACTCAGAATCTGTACTACTGCGCAAATAGGCATGTCTCTGTAGACAAAAAACTCATTTCTGACAAAGATGCCCAAATGCATCTCAGAAGTGTGCAACTTGTTCCCTGAGTTAGAAAACGTCGAGAAACGTTCGTTTCTGCTAGCACTGTGCTTCTACACATGTATTTGCTGAACGGTGAAAGCGCACAGTAATGCACTTTTCTCCCAGCAAATACACTGTTTCTAAGGAAATGGGAACACACTGAGGAGACACTTGTGGGAGCTACTGTGACTAAAACTGAGCTTCCCTACGCACAGGGAAGCAAGAGAAATGCTGATTTCATCAAGCCCAGTTACATACTCAGAATCTCTACTACTGCGCAAATAGGCATGTCTCTGTAGGCAAAAAACTCATTTCTGACAAAGTTGCCCAAATGCATCTCAGAAGTGTGCAACTTGTTCCCTGAGTTAGAAAACGTCGAGAAACGTTTGTTTCTGCTAGCGCTGTGCTTCTACACATGTATTTGCTGAACGGTGAAAGCGCACACTAATGCACTTTTCTCCCAGCAAATACACTGTTTCTAAGGAAATGGGAACACACTGAGGAGACACTTGTGGGAGCTACTGTGACTAAAACTGAGCTTCCCTACGCACAGGGAAGCAAGAGAAATGCTGATTTCATCAAGCCCAGTTACATACTCAGAATCTGTACTACTGCGCAAATAGGCATGAATCTGTAGGCAAAAAAATCATTTCTGACAAAGTTGCACAAATGCATCTCAGAAGTGTGCAACTTGTTCCCTGAGTTAGAAAACGTCGAGAAACGGTCGTTTCTGCTAGCGCTGTGCTTCTACACATGTATTTGCTGAACGGTGAAAGCGCACAGTAATGCATTTTTCTCCCAGCAAAAACACTGTTTCTAAGGAAATGGGAACACACTGAGGAGACACTTGTGGGAGCTACTGTGACTAAAACTGAGCTTCCCTACTCACAGGGAAGCAAGAGAAATGCTGATTTCATCAAGCCCAGTTACATACTCAGTATCTGTACTACTGCGCAAATAGGCATGTCTCTGTAGGCAAAAAACTCATTTCTGTCAAAGTTGCCCAAATGCATCTCAGAAGTGTGCAACTTGTTCCCTGAGTTATAAAACGTCGAGAAACGGTCGTATCTGCTAGCGCTGTGCTTCTACACATGTATTTGCTGAACGGTGAAAGCGCACAGTAATGCACTTTTCTCCCAGCAAATATACTGTTTCTACGGAAATAGGAACACACTGAGGAGACACTTGTGGGAGCTACTGTGACTAAAACTGAGCTTCCCTACGCACAGGGAAGCAAGAGAAATGCTGATTTCATCAAGCCCAGTTACATACTCAGAATCTGTACTACTGCGCAAATAGGCATGTCTCTGTAGGCAAAAAACTCATTTCTGATAAAGTTACCCAAATGCATCTCAGAAGTGTGCTACTTGTTCCCTGAGTTAGAAAACGTCGAGAAACGTTTGTTTCTGCTAGCGCTGTGCTTCTACACATGTATTTGCTGAAAGGTGAAAGCGCACAGTAATGCACTTTTCTCCCAGCAAATACACTGTTTCTAAGGAAATGGGAACACATTGAGGAGACACTTGTGGGAGCTACTGTGACTAAAACTGAGCTTCACTATGCACAGGGAAGCAAGAGAAATGCTGATTTCATCAAGCCCAGTTACATACTCAGAATCTGTACTTCTCTGTAGGCAAAAAACTCATTTCTGACAAAGTTGCCCAAATGCATCCCAGAAGTGTGCAACTTGTTCCCTGAGTTAGAAAACGTCGAGAAACGTTCGTTTCTGCTAGCGCTGTGCTTCTACACATGTATTTGCTGAACGGTGAAAGCACACAGTAATGCACTTTTCTCCCAGCAAATACACTGTTTCTAAGGAAATGGGAACACACTGAGGAGACACTTGTGGGAGCTACTGTGACTAAAACTGAGCTTCCCTACGCACAGGGAAGCAAGAGAAATGCTGATTTCATCAAGCCCAGTTACATACTCAGAATCTGTACTACTGCGCAAATAGGCATGTCTCTGTAGGCAAAAAACTAATTTCTGACAAAGTTGCCCAAATGCATCTCAGAAGTGTGCAACTTGTTCCCTGAGTTAGAAAACGTCGAGAAACGTTCGTTTCTGCTAGTGCTGTGCTTCTACACATGTATTTGCTGAACGGTGAAAGCGCCCATTAATGCACTTTTCTCCCAGCAAATACACTGTTTCTAAGGAAATGGGAACACACTGAGGAGACACTTGTGGGAGCTACTGGGACTAAAACTGAGCTTCCCTACGCACAGGGAAGCAAGAAAAATGCTGATTTCATCCAGCCCAGTTACATACTCAGAATCTGTACTACTGCGCAAATAGGCATGTCTCTGTAGGCAAAAAACTCATTTCTGACAAAGTTGCCCAAATGCATCTCAGAAGTGTGCAACTTGTTCCCTGAGTTAGAAAACGTGGAGGAACGATCGTTTCTGCTAGCGTTGTGCTTCTACACATGTATTTGCTGAACGGTGAAAGCGCACAGTAATGCACTTTTCTCCCAGCAAATACACTGTGTCTAAGGAAATGGGAACACACTGAGGAGACACTTGTGGGAGCTACTGTGATTAAAACTGAGCTTCCCTACGCACACGGAAGCAAGAGAAATGCTGATTTCATCAAGCCCAGTTACATACTCAGAATCTGTACTACTGCGCAAATAGGCATGTCTCTGTAGGCAAAAAACTCATTTCTGACAAAGTTGCCCAAATGAATCTCAGAAGTGTGCAACTTGTTCCCTGAGTTAGAAAACGTCGAGAAACGGTCGTTTCTGCTAGCGCTGTGCTTCTACACATGTATTTGCTGAACGGTGAAAGCGCACAGTAATGCACTTTTCTCCCAGCAAATACACTGTTTCTAAGGAAATGGGAACACACTGAGGAGACACTTGTGGGAGCTACTGTGACTAAAACTGAGCTTCCCTACGCACAGGGAAGCAAGAGAAATGCTGATTTCATCAAACCGAGTTACATACTCAGAATCTGTACTACTGCGCAAATAGGCATGTCTCTGTAGGCAAAAAACTCATTTCTCACAAAGTTGCCCAAATGCATCTCAGAAGTGTGCAACTTGTTCCCTGAGTTAGAAAACGTCGAGAAACGTTCGTTTCTGCTAGCGCTGTGCTTCTACACATGTATTTGCTGAAAGGTGAAAGCGCACAATGATGCACTTTTCTCCCAGCAAATACACTGTTTCTAAGGAAATGGGAACTCACTGAGGAGACACTTGTGGTAGCTACTGTGACTAAAACTGAGCTTCCCTACGCACAGGGAAGTAAGAGAAATGCTGATTTCATCAAGCCCAGTTACATACTCAGAATCTGTACTACTGCGCAAATAAGCATGTCTCTGTAGGCAAAAACTCATTTCTGACGAAGTTGCCAAATGCATCTCAGAAGTGTGAAACTTGTTCCCTGAGTTAGAAAACGTCGAGAAACGTTCGTTTCTGCTAGCGCTGTGCTTCTACACATGTATTTGCTGAACAGTGAAAGTGCACAGTAATGCATTTTTCTCCCAGCAAATACACTATTTCTTAGGAAATGGGAACACACTGAGGAGACACTTGTGGGAGCTACTGTGACTAAAACTGAGCTTCCCTACGCACAGGGAAGCAAGAGAAATGCTGATTTCATCAAGCCCAGTTACATACTCAGAATCTGTACTACTGCACAAATAGGCATGTCTCTTTAGGCAAAAACCTCATTTCTGACAAAGTTGCCCAAATGCATCTCAGAAGTGTGCAACTTGTTCCCTGAATTAGAAAACGTCGAGAAACGTTCGTTTCTGCTAGCGCTGTGCTTCTACACATGTATTTGCTGAACGGTGAAAGCGCACAGTAATGCACTTTTCTCCCAGCAAATACACTGTTTCTAAGGAAATGGGAACACACTGAGGAGACACTTGTGGGAGCTACTGTGACTAAAACTGAGCTTCCCTACGCACAGGGAAGCAAGAGAAATGCTGATTTCATCAAGCCCAGTTACATACTCAGAATCTGTACTACTGCGCAAATTGGCATGTCTCTTTAGGCACAAAACTCATTTCTGACAAAGTTGCCCAAATGCATCTCAGAAGTGTGCAACTTGTTCCCTGAGTTAGAAACCGTCGAGAAACGTTCGTTTCTGCTAGTGCTGTGCTTCTACACATGTATTTGCTGAACGGTGAAAGCGCACAGTAATGCCCTTTTCTCCCAGCAAATACACTGTTTCTAAGGAAATGGGAACACACTGAGCAGACACTTGTGGGAGCTACTGTGACTAAAACTGAGCTTCCCTACGCACAGGGAAGCAAGAGAAATGCTGATTTCATCAAGCCCAGTTACATACTCAGAATCTGTACTACTGCGTAAATAGGCATGTCTCTGTAGGCAAAAAACTCATTTCTGACAAAGTTGCCCAACTGCACCTCAGAAGTGTGCAACTTGTTCCCTGAGTTAGAAAACGTCGAGAAACGGTCGTTTCTGCTAGCGCTGTGCTTCTACACATGTATGCTGAACGGTGAAAGCGCACAGTAATGCACTTTTCTCCCAGCAAATACACTGTTTCTAAGGAAATGGGAACACACTGAGGAGACACTTGTGGGAGCTACTGTGACTAAAACTGAGCTTCCCTACGCACAGGGAAGCAAGAGAAATGCTGATTTCATCAAGCCCAGTTACATACTCAGAATCTGTACTACTGCGCAAATAGGCATGTCTCTGTAGGCAAAAAACTCATTTCTGACAAAGTTGCCCAAATGCATCTCAGAAGTGTGCAACTTGTTCCCTGAGTTAGAAAACGTCGAGAAACGTTCGTTTCTGCTAGTGCTGTGCTTCTACACATGTATTTGCTGAACGGTGAAAGCGCCCATAAATGCACTTTTCTCCCAGCAAATACACTGTTTCTAAGGAAATGGGAACACACTGAGGAGACACTTGTGGGAGCTACTGTGACTAAAACTGAGCTTCCCTACGCACAGGGAAGCAAGAAAAATGCTGATTTCATCCAGCCCAGTTACATACTCAGAATCTGTACTACTGCGCAAATAGGCATGTCTCTGTAGGCAAAAAACTCATTTCTGACAAAGTTGCCCAAATGCATCTCAGAAGTGTGCAACTTGTTCCCTGAGTTAGAAAACATGGAGGAACGATCGTTTCTGCTAGCGTTGTGCTTCTACACATGTATTTGCTGAACGGTGAAAGCGCACAGTAATGCACTTTTCTCCCAGCAAATACACTGTTTCTAAGGAAATGGGAACACACTGAGGAGACACTTGTGGGAGCTACTGTGATTAAAACTGAGCTTCCCTACGCACAGGGAAGCAAGAGAAATGCTGATTTCATCAAGCCCAGTTACATACTCAGAATCTGTACTACTGCGCAAATAGGCATGTCTCTGTAGGCAAAAAACTAATTTCTGACAAAGTTGCCCAAATGAATCTCAGAAGTGTGCAACTTGTTCCCTGAGTTAGAAAACGTCGAGAAACGGTCGTTTCTGCTAGCGCTGTGCTTCTACACATGTATTTGCTGAACGGTGAAAGCGCACAGTAATGCACTTTTCTCCCAGCAAATACACTGTTTCTAAGGAAATGGGAACACACTGAGGAGACACTTGTGGGAGCTACTGTGACTAAAACTGAGCTTCCCTACGCACAGGGAAGCAAGAGAAATGCTGATTTCATCAAACCGAGTTACATACTCAGAATCTGTACTACTGCGCAAATAGGCATGTCTCTGTAGGCAAAAAACTCATTTCTCACAAAGTTGCCCAAATGCATCTCAGAAGTGTGCAACTTGTTCCCTGAGTTAGAAAACGTCGAGAAACGTTCGTTTCTGCTAGCGCTGTGCTTCTACACATGTATTTGCTGAAAGGTGAAAGCGCACAATGATGCACTTTTCTCCCAGCAAATACACTGTTTCTAAGGAAATGGGAACTCACTGAGGAGACACTTGTGGGAGCTACTGTGACTAAAACTGAGCTTCCCTACGCACAGGGAAGTAAGAGAAATGCTGATTTCATCAAGCCCAGTTACATACTCAGAATCTGTACTACTGCGCAAATAAGCATGTCTCTGTAGGCAAAAACTCATTTCTGACGAAGTTGCCAAATGCATCTCAGAAGTGTGAAACTTGTTCCCTGAGTTAGGAAACGTCGAGAAACGTTCGTTTCTGCTAGCGCTGTGCTTCTACACATGTATTTGCTGAACAGTGAAAGCGCACAGTAATGCATTTTTCTCCCAGCAAATACACTATTTCTTAGGAAATGGGAACACACTGAGGAGACACTTGTGGGAGCTACTGTGACTAAAACTGAGCTTCCCTACGCACAGGGAAGCAAGAGAAATGCTGATTTCATCAAGCCCAGTTACATACTCAGAATCTGTACTACTGCACAAATAGGCATGTCTCTTTAGGCAAAAACCTCATTTCTGACAAAGTTGCCCAAATGCATCTCAGAAGTGTGCAACTTGTTCCCTGAATTAGAAAACGTCGAGAAACGTTCGTTTCTGCTAGCGCTGTGCTTCTACACATGTATTTGCTGAACGGTGAAAGCGCACAGTAATGCACTTTTCTCCCAGCAAATACACTGTTTCTAAGGAAATGGGAACACACTGAGCAGACACTTGTGGGAGCTACTGTGACTAAAACTGAGCTTCCCTACGCACAGGGAAGCAAGAGAAATGCTGATTTCATCAAGCCCAGTTACATACTCAGAATCTGTACTACTGCGTAAATAGGCATGTCTCTGTAGGCAAAAAACTCATTTCTGACAAAGTTGCCCAACTGCACCTCAGAAGTGTGCAACTTGTTCCCTGAGTTAGAAAACGTCGAGAAACGGTCGTTTCTGCTAGCGCTGTGCTTCTACACATGTATGCTGAACGGTGAAAGCGCACAGTAATGCACTTTTCTCCCAGCAAATACACTGTTTCTAAGGAAATGGGAACACACTGAGGAGACACTTGTGGGAGCTACTGTGACTAAAACTGAGCTTCCCTACGCACAGGGAAGCAAGAGAAATGCTGATTTCATCAAGCCCAGTTACATACTCAGAATCTGTACTACTGCGCAAATAGGCATGTCTCTGTAGGCAAAAAACTAATTTCTGACAAAGTTGCCGAAATGCATCTCAGAAGTGTGCAACTTGTTCCCTGAGTTAGAAAACGTCGAGAAACGTTCGTTTCTGCTAGTGCTGTGCTTCTACACATGTATTTGCTGAACGGTGAAAGCGCCCATAAATGCACTTTTCTCCCAGCAAATACACTGTTTCTAAGGAAATGGGAACACACTGAGGAGACACTTGTGGGAGCTACTGTGACTAAAACTGAGCTTCCCTACGCACAGGGAAGCAAGAAAAATGCTGATTTCATCCAGCCCAGTTACATACTCAGAATCTGTACTACTGCGCAAATAGGCATGTCTCTGTAGGCAAAAAACTCATTTCTGACAAAGTTGCCCAAATGCATCTCAGAAGTGTGCAACTTGTTCCCTGAGTTAGAAAACATGGAGGAACGATCGTTTCTGCTAGCGTTGTGCTTCTACACATGTATTTGCTGAACGGTGAAAGCGCACAGTAATGCACTTTTCTCCCAGCAAATACACTGTTTCTAAGGAAATGGGAACACACTGAGGAGACACTTGTGGGAGCTACTGTGATTAAAACTGAGCTTCCCTACGCACAGGGAAGCAAGAGAAATGCTGATTTCATCAAGCCCAGTTACATACTCAGAATCTGTACTACTGCGCAAATAGGCATGTCTCTGTAGGCAAAAAACTAATTTCTGACAAAGTTGCCCAAATGAATCTCAGAAGTGTGCAACTTGTTCCCTGAGTTAGAAAACGTCGAGAAACGTTCGTTTCTGCTAGCGCTGTGCTTCTACACATGTATTTGCTGAACGGTGAAAGCGCACAGTAATGCACTTTTCTCCCAGCAAATACACTGTTTCTTAGGAAATGGGAACACACTGAGGAGACACTTGTGGGAGCTACTGTGACTAAAACTGAGCTTCCCTACGCACAGGGAAGCAAGAGAAATGCTGATTTCATCAAGCCCAGTTACATACTCAGAATCTGTACTACTGCGCAAATAGGCATGTCTCTGTAGGCAAAAACTCATTTCTGACAAAGTTGCCCAAATGCATCTCAGAAGTGTGCAACTTGTTCTCTGAGTTAGAAAACGTCGAGAAACGGTCGTTTCTGCTAGCGCTGTGCTTCTACACATGTATTTGCTGAACGGTGAAAGCGCACAGTAATGCACTTTTCTCCCAGCAAATACACTGTTTCTAAGGAAATGGGAACACACTGAGGAGACACTTGTGGGAGCTACTGTGACTAAAACTGAGCTTCCCCACGCACAGGGAAGCAAGAGAAATGCTGATTTCATCAAGCCCAGTTACATACTCAGAATCTGTCCTACTGCGCAAATACGCATGTCTCTTTAGGCAAAAAACTCATTTCTGACGAAGTTGCCCAAATGCATCTCAGAAGTGTGCAACTTGTTCCCTGAGTTAGAAAACGTCGAGAAACGGTCGTATCTGCTAGCGCTGTGCTTCTACACATGTATTTGCTGAACGGTGAAAGCGCACAGTAATGCACTTTTCTCCCAGCAAATATACTGTTTCTACGGAAATAGGAACACACTGAGGAGACACTTGTGGGAGCTACTGTGACTAAAACTGAGCTTCCCTACGCACAGGGAAGCAAGAGAAATGCTGATTTCATCAAGCCCAGTTACATACTCAGAATCTGTACTACTGCGCAAATAGGCATGTCTCTGTAGGCAAAAAACTCATTTCTGATAAAGTTACCCAAATGCATCTCAGAAGTGTGCTACTTGTTCCCTGAGTTAGAAAACGTCGAGAAACGTTTGTTTCTGCTAGCGCTGTGCTTCTACACATGTATTTGCTGAAAGGTGAAAGTGCACAGTAATGCACTTTTCTCCCAGCAAATACACTGTTTCTAAGGAAATGGGAACACATTGAGGAGACACTTGTGGGAGCTACTGTGACTAAAACTGAGCTTCACTATGCACAGGGAAGCAAGAGAAATGCTGATTTCATCAAGCCCAGTTACATACTCAGAATCTGTACTTCTCTGTAGGCAAAAAACTCATTTCTGACAAAGTTGCCCAAATGCATCCCAGAAGTGTGCAACTTGTTCCCTGAGTTAGAAAACGTCGAGAAACGTTCGTTTCTGCTAGCGCTGTGCTTCTACACATGTATTTGCTGAACGGTGAAAGCACACAGTAATGCACTTTTCTCCCAGCAAATACACTGTTTCTAAGGAAATGGGAACACACTGAGGAGACACTTGTGGGAGCTACTGTGACTAAAACTGAGCTTCCCTACGCACAGGGAAGCAAGAGAAATGCTGATTTCATCAAGCCCAGTTACATACTCAGAATCTGTACTACTGCGCAAATAGGCATGTCTCTGTAGGCAAAAAACTCATTTCTGACAAAGTTGCCCAAATGCATCTCAGAAGTGTGCAACTTGTTCCCTGAGTTAGAAAACGTCGAGAAACGTTCGTTTCTGCTAGTGCTGTGCTTCTACACATGTATTTGCTGAACGGTGAAAGCGCCCATTAATGCACTTTTCTCCCAGCAAATACACTGTTTCTAAGGAAATGGGAACACACTGAGGAGACACTTGTGGGAGCTACTGGGACTAAAACTGAGCTTCCCTACGCACAGGGAAGCAAGAAAAATGCTGATTTCATCCAGCCCAGTTACATACTCAGAATCTGTACTACTGCGCAAATAGGCATGTCTCTGTAGGCAAAAAACTCATTTCTGACAAAGTTGCCCAAATGCATCTCAGAAGTGTGCAACTTGTTCCCTGAGTTAGAAAACGTGGAGGAACGATCGTTTCTGCTAGCGTTGTGCTTCTACACATGTATTTGCTGAACGGTGAAAGCGCACAGTAATGCACTTTTCTCCCAGCAAATACACTGTGTCTAAGGAAATGGGAACACACTGAGGAGACACTTGTGGGAGCTACTGTGATTAAAACTGAGCTTCCCTACGCACACGGAAGCAAGAGAAATGCTGATTTCATCAAGCCCAGTTACATACTCAGAATCTGTACTACTGCGCAAATAGGCATGTCTCTGTAGGCAAAAAACTCATTTCTGACAAAGTTGCCCAAATGAATCTCAGAAGTGTGCAACTTGTTCCCTGAGTTAGAAAACGTCGAGAAACGGTCGTTTCTGCTAGCGCTGTGCTTCTACACATGTATTTGCTGAACGGTGAAAGCGCACAGTAATGCACTTTTCTCCCAGCAAATACACTGTTTCTAAGGAAATGGGAACACACTGAGGAGACACTTGTGGGAGCTACTGTGACTAAAACTGAGCTTCCCTACGCACAGGGAAGCAAGAGAAATGCTGATTTCATCAAACCGAGTTACATACTCAGAATCTGTACTACTGCGCAAATAGGCATGTCTCTGTAGGCAAAAAACTCATTTCTCACAAAGTTGCCCAAATGCATCTCAGAAGTGTGCAACTTGTTCCCTGAGTTAGAAAACGTCGAGAAACGTTCGTTTCTGCTAGCGCTGTGCTTCTACACATGTATTTGCTGAAAGGTGAAAGCGCACAATGATGCACTTTTCTCCCAGCAAATACACTGTTTCTAAGGAAATGGGAACTCACTGAGGAGACACTTGTGGGAGCTACTGTGACTAAAACTGAGCTTCCCTACGCACAGGGAAGTAAGAGAAATGCTGATTTCATCAAGCCCAGTTACATACTCAGAATCTGTACTACTGCGCAAATAAGCATGTCTCTGTAGGCAAAAACTCATTTCTGACAAAGTTGCCAAATGCATCTCAGAAGTGTGAAACTTGTTCCCTGAGTTAGAAAACGTCGAGAAACGTTCGTTTCTGCTAGCGCTGTGCTTCTACACATGTATTTGCTGAACAGTGAAAGCGCACAGTAATGCATTTTTCTCCCAGCAAATACACTATTTCTTAGGAAATGGGAACACACTGAGGAGACACTTGTGGGAGCTACTGTGACTAAAACTGAGCTTCCCTACGCACAGGGAAGCAAGAGAAATGCTGATTTCATCAAGCCCAGTTACATACTCAGAATCTGTACTACTGCACAAATAGGCATGTCTCTTTAGGCAAAAACCTCATTTCTGACAAAGTTGCCCAAATGCATCTCAGAAGTGTGCAACTTGTTCCCTGAATTAGAAAACGTCGAGAAACGTTCGTTTCTGCTAGCGCTGTGCTTCTACACATGTATTTGCTGAACGGTGAAAGCGCACAGTAATGCACTTTTCTCCCAGCAAATACACTGTTTCTAAGGAAATGGGAACACACTGAGGAGACACTTGTGGGAGCTACTGTGACTAAAACTGAGCTTCCCTACGCACAGGGAAGCAAGAGAAATGCTGATTTCATCAAGCCCAGTTACATACTCAGAATCTGTACTACTGCGCAAATTGGCATGTCTCTTTAGGCACAAAACTCATTTCTGACAAAGTTGCCCAAATGCATCTCAGAAGTGTGCAACTTGTTCCCTGAGTTAGAAACCGTCGAGAAACGTTCGTTTCTGCTAGTGCTGTGCTTCTACACATGTATTTGCTGAACGGTGAAAGCGCACAGTAATGCCCTTTTCTCCCAGCAAATACACTGTTTCTAAGGAAATGGGAACACACTGAGCAGACACTTGTGGGAGCTACTGTGACTAAAACTGAGCTTCCCTACGCACAGGGAAGCAAGAGAAATGCTGATTTCATCAAGCCCAGTTACATACTCAGAATCTGTACTACTGCGTAAATAGGCATGTCTCTGTAGGCAAAAAACTCATTTCTGACAAAGTTGCCCAACTGCACCTCAGAAGTGTGCAACTTGTTCCCTGAGTTAGAAAACGTCGAGAAACGGTCGTTTCTGCTAGCGCTGTGCTTCTACACATGTATGCTGAACGGTGAAAGCGCACAGTAATGCACTTTTCTCCCAGCAAATACACTGTTTCTAAGGAAATGGGAACACACTGAGGAGACACTTGTGGGAGCTACTGTGACTAAAACTGAGCTTCCCTACGCACAGGGAAGCAAGAGAAATGCTGATTTCATCAAGCCCAGTTACATACTCAGAATCTGTACTACTGCGCAAATAGGCATGTCTCTGTAGGCAAAAAACTAATTTCTGACAAAGTTGCCGAAATGCATCTCAGAAGTGTGCAACTTGTTCCCTGAGTTAGAAAACGTCGAGAAACGTTCGTTTCTGCTAGTGCTGTGCTTCTACACATGTATTTGCTGAACGGTGAAAGCGCCCATAAATGCACTTTTCTCCCAGCAAATACACTGTTTCTAAGGAAATGGGAACACACTGAGGAGACACTTGTGGGAGCTACTGTGACTAAAACTGAGCTTCCCTACGCACAGGGAAGCAAGAAAAATGCTGATTTCATCCAGCCCAGTTACATACTCAGAATCTGTACTACTGCGCAAATAGGCATGTCTCTGTAGGCAAAAAACTCATTTCTGACAAAGTTGCCCAAATGCATCTCAGAAGTGTGCAACTTGTTCCCTGAGTTAGAAAACATGGAGGAACGATCGTTTCTGCTAGCGTTGTGCTTCTACACATGTATTTGCTGAACGGTGAAAGCGCACAGTAATGCACTTTTCTCCCAGCAAATACACTGTTTCTAAGGAAATGGGAACACACTGAGGAGACACTTGTGGGAGCTACTGTGATTAAAACTGAGCTTCCCTACGCACAGGGAAGCAAGAGAAATGCTGATTTCATCAAGCCCAGTTACATACTCAGAATCTGTACTACTGCGCAAATAGGCATGTCTCTGTAGGCAAAAAACTAATTTCTGACAAAGTTGCCCAAATGAATCTCAGAAGTGTGCAACTTGTTCCCTGAGTTAGAAAACGTCGAGAAACGGACGTTTCTGCTAGCGCTGTGCTTCTACACATGTATTTGCTGAACGGTGAAAGCGCACAGTAATGCACTTTTCTCCCAGCAAATACACTATTTCTTAGGAAATGGGAACACACTGAGGAGACACTTGTGGGAGCTACTGTGACTAAAACTGAGCTTCCCTACGCACAGGGAAGCAAGAGAAATGCTGATTTCATCAAGCCCAGTTACATACTCAGAATCTGTACTACTGCGCAAATAGGCATGTCTCTGTAGGCAAAAACTCATTTCTGACAAAGTTGCCCAAATGCATCTCAGAAGTGTGCAACTTGTTCTCTGAGTTAGAAAACGTCGAGAAACGGTCGTTTCTGCTAGCGCTGTGCTTCTACACATGTATTTGCTGAACGGTGAAAGCGCACAGTAATGCACTTTTCTCCCAGCAAATACACTGTTTCTAAGGAAATGGGAACACACTGAGGAGACACTTGTGGGAGCTACTGTGACTAAAACTGAGCTTCCCCACGCACAGGGAAGCAAGAGAAATGCTGATTTCATCAAGCCCAGTTACATACTCAGAATCTGTCCTACTGCGCAAATACGCATGTCTCTTTAGGCAAAAAACTCATTTCTGACGAAGTTGCCCAAATGCATCTCAGAAGTGTGCAACTTGTTCCCTGAGTTAGAAAACGTCGAGAAACGTTCGTTTCTGCTAGCGCTGTGCTTCTACACCTGTATTTGCTGAACGGTGAAAGCGCACAGTAATGCACTTTTCTCCCAGCAAATACACTGTTTCTAAGGAAATGGGAAGACACTGAGGAGACACTTGTGGGAGCTACTGTGACTAAAACTGAGCTTCCGTACGCACAGGGAAGCAAGAGAAATGCTGATTTCATCAAGCCCAGTTACATACTCAGAATCTGTACTACTGCGTAAATAGGCATGTCTCTGTAGGCAAAAAACTCATTTCTGACAAAGTTGCCCAACTGCACCTCAGAAGTGTGCAACTTGTTCCCTGAGTTAGAAAACGTCGAGAAACGTTCGTTTCTGCTAGCGCTGTGCTTCTACACATGTATTTGCTGAACGGTGAAAGCGCACAGTAATGCACTTTTCTCCCAGCAAATACACTGTTTCTAAGGAAATGGGAACACACTGAGGAGACACTTGTGGGAGCTACTGTGACTAAAACTGAGCTTCCCTACGCACAGGGAAGCAAGAGAAATGCTGATTTCATCAAGCCCAGTTACATACTCAGAATCTGTACTACTGCGCAAATAGGCATGTCTCTTTAGGCACAAAACTCATTTCTGACAAAGTTGCCCAAATGCATCTCAGAAGTGTGCAACTTGTTCCCTGAGTTAGAAACCGTCGAGAAACGTTCGTTTCTGCTAGCGCTGTGCTTCTACACATGTATTTGCTGAACGGTGAAAGCGCACAGTAATGCACTTTTCTCCCAGCAAATACACTGTTTCTAAGGAAATGGGAACACACTGAGCAGACACTTGTGGGAGCTACTGTGACTAAAACTGAGCTTCCCTACGCACAGGGAAGCAAGAGAAATGCTGATTTCATCAAGCCCAGTTACATACTCAGAATCTGTCCTACTGCGCAAATACGCATGTCTCTTTAGGCAAAAAACTCATTTCTGACGAAGTTGCCCAAATGCATCTCAGAAGTGTGCAACTTGTTCCCTGAGTTAGAAAACGTCGAGAAACGTTCGTTTCTGCTAGCGCTGTGCTTCTACACCTGTATTTGCTGAACGGTGAAAGCGCACAGTAATGCACTTTTCTCCCAGCAAATACACTGTTTCTAAGGAAATGGGAAGACACTGAGGAGACACTTGTGAGAGCTACTGTGACTAAAACTGAGCTTCCCTACGCACAGGGAAGCAAGAGAAATGCTGATTTCATCAAGCCCAGTTACATACTCAGAATCTGTACTACTGCGCAAATAGGCATGTCTGTTTAGGCAAAAAACTCATTTCTGACAAAGTTGCCCAAATGCATCTCAGTAGTTTGCAACTTGTTCCCTGAGTTAGACAACGTCGAGAAACGTTCGTTTCTGCTACCGCTGTGCTTCTACACATGTATTTGCTGAACGGTGAAAGCGCACAGTAATGCACTTTTCTCCCAGCAAATACACTGTTTCTATGGAAATGGGAACACACTGAGGAGACACCTGTGGGAGTGACTGTGACTAAAACTGAGCTTCCCTACGCACAGGGAAGCAAGAGAAATGCTGATTTCATCAAGCCCAGTTACATACTCAGAATCTGTACTACTGCGCAAATAGGCATGTCTCTGTAGGCAAAAAACTCATTTCTGACAAAGTTGCCCAAATGCATCTCAGAAGTGTGCAACTTGTTCCCTGAGTTAGAAAACGTCGAGAAACGGTCGTTTCTGCTAGCGCTGTGCTTCTACACATGTACTTGCTGAACGGTGAAAGCGCACAGTAATGCACTTTTCTCCCAGCAAACACACTGTTTCTAAGGAAATAGGAACACACTGAGGAGACACTTGTGGGAGCTACTGTGACTAAAACTGAGCTTCCCTACGCACAGGGAAGCAAGAGAAATGCTGATTTCATCAAGCCCAGTTACATACTCAGAATCTGTACTACTGCGCAAATAGGCATGAATCTGTAGGCAAAAAACTCATTTCTGACAAAGTTGCCCAAATGCATCTCAGAAGTGTGCAACTTGTTCCCTGAGTTAGAAAACGTCGAGAAACGTTCATTTCTGCTAGCGCTGTGCTTCTACACATGTATTTGCTGAACGGTGAAAGCGCACAGTAAATCACTTTTCTCCCAGCAAATATATTGTTTCTAAGGAAATGGGAACACACTGAGGAGACACTTGTGGGAGCTACAGTAACTAAAACTGAGCTTCCCTACGCACAGGGAAGCAAGAGAAATGCTGATTTCATCAAGCCCAGTTACATACTCAGAATCTGTACTACTGCGCAAAAAGGCATGTCTCTTTAGGCAAAAAACTCATTTCTGACAAAGTTGCCCAAATGCATCTCAGAAGTGTGCAACTTGTTCCCTGAGTTAGAAAAAGTCGAGAAACGTTCATTTCTTCTAGCGCTGTGCTTCTACACATGTATTTGCTGAACGGTGAAAGCGCACAGTAATGCACTTTTCTCCCAGCAAATACACTGTTTCTAAGGAAATGGGAACACACTGAGGAGACACTTGTGGGAGCTACTGTGACTAAAACTGAGCTTCCCTACGCACAGGGAAGCAAGAGAAATGCTGATTTCATCAAGCCCAGTTACATACTCAGAATCTGTAGTACTGCGCAAATAGGCATGTCTCTTTAGGCAAAAAACACATTTCTGACAAAGTTGCCCACATGCATCTCAGAAGTGTGCAACTTGTTCCCTGAGTTAGTAAACGTCGAGAAACGTTCGTTTCTGCTAGCGCTGTGCTTCTACACATGTACTTGCTGTACGGTGAAATCGCACAGTAATGCACTTTTCTCCCAGCAAATACTCTGTTTCTAAGGAAATGGGAACACACTGAGGAGACACTTGTGGGAGCTACTGTGAGTAAAACTAAGCTTCCCTACGCACAGGGAAGCAAGAGAAATGCTGATTTCATCAAGCCCAGTTACATACTCAGAATCTGTACTACTGCGCAAATAGGCATGTCTCTTTAGGCAAAAAACTCATTTCTGACAAAGTTGCCCAAATGCATCTCAGAAGTGTGCAACTTGTTCCCTGAGTTAGAAAACGTCGAGAAACGTTCGTTTCTGCTAGCGCTGTGCTTCTACACATGTATTTGCTGAACGGTGAAAGCGCACAGTAATGCACTTTTCTCCCAGCAAATATATTGTTTCTAAGGAAATGGGAACACACTGAGGAGACACTTGTGGGAGCTACAGTAACTAAAACTGAGCTTCCCTACGCACAGGGAAGCAAGAGAAATGCTGATTTCATCAAGCCCAGTTACATACTCAGAATCTGTACTACTGCGCAAATAGGCATGTCTCTTTAGGCAAAAAACTCATTTCTGACAAAGTTGCCCACATGCATCTCAGAAGTGTGCAACTTGTTCCCTGAGTTAGAAAACGTCGAGAAACGTTCATTTCTGCTAGCGCTGTGCTTCTACACATGTATTTGCTGAACGGTGAAATCGCACAGTAAATCACTTTTCTCCCAGCAAATATATTGTTTCTAAGGAAATGGGAACACACTGAGGAGACACTTGTGGGAGCTACAGTAACTAAAACTGAGCTTCCCTACGCACAGGGAAGCAAGAGAAATGCTGATTTCATCAAGCCCAGTTACATACTCAGAATCTGTACTACTGCGCAAATAGGCATGTCTCTGTAGGCAAAAAACTCATTTCTGACAAAGTTGCCCAAATGCATCTCAGAAGTGTGCAACTTGTTCCCTGAGTTAGAAAACGTCGAGAAACGGTCGTTTCTGCTAGCGCTGTGCTTCTACACATGTACTTGCTGAACGGTGAAAGCGCACAGTAATGCACTTTTCTCCCAGCAAACACACTGTTTCTAAGGAAATAGGAACACACTGAGGAGACACTTGTGGGAGCTACTGTGACTAAAACTGAGCTTCCCTACGCACAGGGAAGCAAGAGAAATGCTGATTTCATCAAGCCCAGTTACATACTCAGAATCTGTACTACTGCGCAAATAGGCATGAATCTGTAGGCAAAAAACTCATTTCTGACAAAGTTGCCCAAATGCATCTCAGAAGTGTGCAACTTGTTCCCTGAGTTAGAAAACGTCGAGAAACGTTCATTTCTGCTAGCGCTGTGCTTCTACACATGTATTTGCTGAACGGTGAAAGCGCACAGTAAATCACTTTTCTCCCAGCAAATATATTGTTTCTAAGGAAATGGGAACACACTGAGGAGACACTTGTGGGAGCTACAGTAACTAAAACTGAGCTTCCCTACGCACAGGGAAGCAAGAGAAATGCTGATTTCATCAAGCCCAGTTACATACTCAGAATCTGTACTACTGTGCAAAAAGGCATGTCTCTTTAGGCAAAAAACTCATTTCTGACAAAGTTGCCCAAATGCATCTCAGAAGTGTGCAACTTGTTCCCTGAGTTAGAAAAAGTCGAGAAACGTTCATTTCTTCTAGCGCTGTGCTTCTACACATGTATTTGCTGAACGGTGAAAGCGCACAGTAATGCACTTTTCTCCCAGCAAATACACTGTTTCTAAGGAAATGGGAACACACTGAGGAGACACTTGTGGGAGCTACTGTGACTAAAACTGAGCTTCCCTACGCACAGGGAAGCAAGAGAAATGCTGATTTCATCAAGCCCAGTTACATACTCAGAATCTGTAGTACTGCGCAAATAGGCATGTCTCTTTAGGCAAAAAACACATTTCTGACAAAGTTGCCCACATGCATCTCAGAAGTGTGCAACTTGTTCCCTGAGTTAGTAAACGTCGAGAAACGTTCGTTTCTGCTAGCGCTGTGCTTCTACACATGTACTTGCTGAACGGTGAAAGCGCACAGTAATGCACTTTTCTCCCAGCAAATACTCTGTTTCTAAGGAAATGGGAACACACTGAGGAGACACTTGTGGGAGCTACTGTGACTAAAACTGAGCTTCCCTACGCACAGGGAAGCAAGAGAAATGCTGATTTCATCAAGCCCAGTTACCTACTCACAATCTGTACTACTGCGCAAATAGGCATGTCTCTTTAGGCAAAAAACTCATTTCTGACAAAGTTGCCCAAATGCATCTCAGAAGTTTGCAACTTGTTCCCTGAGTTAGAAAACGTCGAGAAACGGTCGTTTCTGCTAGCGCTGTGCTTCTACACATGTACTTGCTGAACGGTGAAAGCGCACAGTAATGCACTTTTCTCCCAGCAAATACACTGTTTCTAAGGAAATGGGAACACACTGAGGAGACACTTGTGGGAGCTACTGTGACTAAAACTAAGCTTCCCTATGCACAGGGAAGCAAGAGAAATGCTGATTTCATCAAGCCCAGTTACATACTCAGAATCTGTACTACTGCGCAAATAGGCATGTCTCTTTAGGCAAAAAACTCATTTCTGACAAAGTTGCCCAAATGCATCTCAGAAGTGTGCAACTTGTTCCCTGAGTTAGAAAACGTCGAGAAACGTTCATTTCTGCTAGCGCTGTGCTTCTACACATGTATTTGCTGAACGGTGAAAGCGCACAGTAAATCACTTTTCTCCCAGCAAATATATTGTTTCTAAGGAAATGGGAACACACTGAGGAGACACTTGTGGGAGCTACAGTAACTAAAACTGAGCTTCCCTACGCACAGGGAAGCAAGAGAAATGCTGATTTCATCAAGCCCAGTTACATACTCAGAATCTGTACTACTGCGCAAAAAGGCATGTCTCTTTAGGCAAAAAACTCATTTCTGACAAAGTTGCCCAAATGCATCTCAGAAGTGTGCAACTTGTTCCCTGAGTTAGAAAAAGTCGAGAAACGTTCATTTCTTCTAGCGCTGTGCTTCTACACATGTATTTGCTGAACGGTGAAAGCGCACAGTAATGCACTTTTCTCCCAGCAAATACACTGTTTCTAAGGAAATGGGAACACACTGAGGAGACACTTGTGGGAGCTACTGTGACTAAAACTGAGCTTCCCTACGCACAGGGAAGCAAGAGAAATGCTGATTTCATCAAGCCCAGTTACATACTCAGAATCTGTAGTACTGCGCAAATAGGCATGTCTCTTTAGGCAAAAAACACATTTCTGACAAAGTTGCCCACATGCATCTCAGAAGTGTGCAACTTGTTCCCTGAGTTAGTAAACGTCGAGAAACGTTCGTTTCTGCTAGCGCTGTGCTTCTACACATGTACTTGCTGTACGGTGAAATCGCACAGTAATGCACTTTTCTCCCAGCAAATACTCTGTTTCTAAGGAAATGGGAACACACTGAGGAGACACTTGTGGGAGCTACTGTGAGTAAAACTAAGCTTCCCTACGCACAGGGAAGCAAGAGAAATGCTGATTTCATCAAGCCCAGTTACATACTCAGAATCTGTACTACTGCGCAAATAGGCATGTCTCTTTAGGCAAAAAACTCATTTCTGACAAAGTTGCCCAAATGCATCTCAGAAGTGTGCAACTTGTTCCCTGAGTTAGAAAACGTCGAGAAACGTTCGTTTCTGCTAGCGCTGTGCTTCTACACATGTATTTGCTGAACGGTGAAAGCGCACAGTAATGCACTTTTCTCCCAGCAAATATATTGTTTCTAAGGAAATGGGAACACACTGAGGAGACACTTGTGGGAGCTACAGTAACTAAAACTGAGCTTCCCTACGCACAGGGAAGCAAGAGAAATGCTGATTTCATCAAGCCCAGTTACATACTCAGAATCTGTACTACTGCGCAAATAGGCATGTCTCTTTAGGCAAAAAACTCATTTCTGACAAAGTTGCCCACATGCATCTCAGAAGTGTGCAACTTGTTCCCTGAGTTAGAAAACGTCGAGAAACGTTCATTTCTGCTAGCGCTGTGCTTCTACACATGTATTTGCTGAACGGTGAAATCGCACAGTAAATCACTTTTCTCCCAGCAAATATATTGTTTCTAAGGAAATGGGAACACACTGAGGAGACACTTGTGGGAGCTACAGTAACTAAAACTGAGCTTCCCTACGCACAGGGAAGCAAGAGAAATGCTGATTTCATCAAGCCCAGTTACATACTCAGAATCTGTACTACTGCGCAAATAGGCATGTCTCTGTAGGCAAAAAACTCATTTCTGACAAAGTTGCCCAAATGCATCTCAGAAGTGTGCAACTTGTTCCCTGAGTTAGAAAACGTCGAGAAACGGTCGTTTCTGCTAGCGCTGTGCTTCTACACATGTACTTGCTGAACGGTGAAAGCGCACAGTAATGCACTTTTCTCCCAGCAAACACACTGTTTCTAAGGAAATAGGAACACACTGAGGAGACACTTGTGGGAGCTACTGTGACTAAAACTGAGCTTCCCTACGCACAGGGAAGCAAGAGAAATGCTGATTTCATCAAGCCCAGTTACATACTCAGAATCTGTACTACTGCGCAAATAGGCATGAATCTGTAGGCAAAAAACTCATTTCTGACAAAGTTGCCCAAATGCATCTCAGAAGTGTGCAACTTGTTCCCTGAGTTAGAAAACGTCGAGAAACGTTCATTTCTGCTAGCGCTGTGCTTCTACACATGTATTTGCTGAACGGTGAAAGCGCACAGTAAATCACTTTTCTCCCAGCAAATATATTGTTTCTAAGGAAATGGGAACACACTGAGGAGACACTTGTGGGAGCTACAGTAACTAAAACTGAGCTTCCCTACGCACAGGGAAGCAAGAGAAATGCTGATTTCATCAAGCCCAGTTACATACTCAGAATCTGTACTACTGTGCAAAAAGGCATGTCTCTTTAGGCAAAAAACTCATTTCTGACAAAGTTGCCCAAATGCATCTCAGAAGTGTGCAACTTGTTCCCTGAGTTAGAAAAAGTCGAGAAACGTTCATTTCTTCTAGCGCTGTGCTTCTACACATGTATTTGCTGAACGGTGAAAGCGCACAGTAATGCACTTTTCTCCCAGCAAATACACTGTTTCTAAGGAAATGGGAACACACTGAGGAGACACTTGTGGGAGCTACTGTGACTAAAACTGAGCTTCCCTACGCACAGGGAAGCAAGAGAAATGCTGATTTCATCAAGCCCAGTTACATACTCAGAATCTGTAGTACTGCGCAAATAGGCATGTCTCTTTAGGCAAAAAACACATTTCTGACAAAGTTGCCCACATGCATCTCAGAAGTGTGCAACTTGTTCCCTGAGTTAGTAAACGTCGAGAAACGTTCGTTTCTGCTAGCGCTGTGCTTCTACACATGTACTTGCTGAACGGTGAAAGCGCACAGTAATGCACTTTTCTCCCAGCAAATACTCTGTTTCTAAGGAAATGGGAACACACTGAGGAGACACTTGTGGGAGCTACTGTGACTAAAACTGAGCTTCCCTACGCACAGGGAAGCAAGAGAAATGCTGATTTCATCAAGCCCAGTTACCTACTCACAATCTGTACTACTGCGCAAATAGGCATGTCTCTTTAGGCAAAAAACTCATTTCTGACAAAGTTGCCCAAATGCATCTCAGAAGTTTGCAACTTGTTCCCTGAGTTAGAAAACGTCGAGAAACGGTCGTTTCTGCTAGCGCTGTGCTTCTACACATGTACTTGCTGAACGGTGAAAGCGCACAGTAATGCACTTTTCTCCCAGCAAATACACTGTTTCTAAGGAAATGGGAACACACTGAGGAGACACTTGTGGGAGCTACTGTGACTAAAACTAAGCTTCCCTATGCACAGGGAAGCAAGAGAAATGCTGATTTCATCAAGCCCAGTTACATACTCAGAATCTGTACTACTGCGCAAATAGGCATGTCTCTTTAGGCAAAAAACTCATTTCTGACAAAGTTGCCCAAATGCATCTCAGAAGTGTGCAACTTGTTCCCTGAGTTAGAAAACGTCGAGAAACGTTCGTTTCTGCTAGCGCTGTGCTTCTACACATGTATTTGCTGAACGGTGAAAGCGCACAGTAATGCACTTTTCTCCCAGCAAATATATTGTTTCTAAGGAAATGGGAACACACTGAGGAGACACTTGTGGGAGCTACAGTAACTAAAACTGAGCTTCCCTACGCACAGGGAAGCAAGAGAAATGCTGATTTCATCAAGCCCAGTTACATACTCAGAATCTGAAGTACTGCGCAAATAGGCATGTCTCTTTAGGCAAAAAACTCATTTCTGACAAAGTTGCCCAAATGCATCTCAGAAGTGTGCAACTTGTTCCCTGAGTTAGTAAACGTCGAGAAACGTTCGTTTCTGCTAGCGCTGTGCTTCTACACATGTACTTGCTGTACGGTGAAAGCGCACAGTAATGCACTTTTCTCCCAGCAAATACTCTGTTTCTAAGGAAATGGGAACACACTGAGGAGACACTTGTGGGAGCTACTGTGACTAAAACTGAGCTTCCCTACGCACAGGGAAGCAAGAGAAATGCTGATTTCATCAAGCCCAGTTACATACTCAGAATCTGTACTACTGCGCAAATAGGCATGTCTCTTTAGGCAAAAAACTCATTTCTGACAAAGTTGCCCACATGCATCTCAGAAGTGTGCAACTTGTTCCCTGAGTTAGAAAACGTCGAGAAACGTTCATTTCTGCTAGCGCTGTGCTTCTACACATGTATTTGCTGAACGGTGAAATCGCACAGTAAATCACTTTTCTCCCAGCAAATATATTGTTTCTAAGGAAATGGGAACACACTGAGGAGACACTTGTGGGAGCTACAGTAACTAAAACTGAGCTTCCCTACGCACAGGGAAGCAAGAGAAATGCTGATTTCATCAAGCCCAGTTACATACTCAGAATCTGTACTACTGCGCAAAAAGGCATGTCTCTTTAGGCAAAAAACTCATTTCTGACAAAGTTGCCCAAATGCATCTCAGAAGTGTGCAACTTGTTCCCTGAGTTAGAAAAAGTCGAGAAACGTTCATTTCTTCTAGCGCTGTGCTTCTACACATGTATTTGCTGAACGGTGAAAGCGCACAGTAATGCACTTTTCTCCCAGCAAATACACTGTTTCTAAGGAAATGGGAACACACTGAGGAGACACTTGTGGGAGCTACTGTGACTAAAACTGAGCTTCCCTACGCACAGGGAAGCAAGAGAAATGCTGATTTCATCAAGCCCAGTTACATACTCAGAATCTGTAATACTGCGCAAATAGGCATGTCTCTTTAGGCAAAAAACTCATTTCTGACAAAGTTGCCCACATGCATCTCAGAAGTGTGCTACTTGTTCCCTGAGTTAGAAAATGTCGAGAAACGTTCATTTCTGCTAGCGCTGTGCTTCTACACATGTATTTGCTGAACGGTGAAATCGCACAGTAAATCACTTTTCTCCCAGCAAATATATTGTTTCTAAGGAAATGGGAACACACTGAGGAGACACTTGTGGGAGCTACAGTAACTAAAACTGAGCTTCCCTACGCACAGGGAAGCAAGAGAAATGCTGATTTCATCAAGCCCAGTTACATACTCAGAATCTGAAGTACTGCGCAAATAGGCATGTCTCTTTAGGCAAAAAACTCATTTCTGACAAAGTTGCCCAAATGCATCTCAGAAGTGTGCAACTTGTTCCCTGAGTTAGTAAACGTCGAGAAACGTTCGTTTCTGCTAGCGCTGTGCTTCTACACATGTACTTGCTGTACGGTGAAAGCGCACAGTAATGCACTTTTCTCCCAGCAAATACTCTGTTTCTAAGGAAATGGGAACACACTGAGGAGACACTTGTGGGAGCTACTGTGACTAAAACTGAGCTTCCCTACGCACAGGGAAGCAAGAGAAATGCTGATTTCATCAAGCCCAGTTACATACTCAGAATCTGTACTACTGCGCAAATAGGCATGTCTCTGTAGGCAAAAAACTCATTTCTGACAAAGTTGCCCAAATGCATCTCAGAAGTGTGCAACTTGTTCCCTGAGTTAGAAAACGTCGAGAAACGGTCGTTTCTGCTAGCGCTGTGCTTCTACGCATGTATTTGCTGAACGGTGAAAGCGCACAGTAATGAACTTTTCTCCCAGCAAATACACTGTTTCTAAGGAAATGGGAACACACTGAGGAGACACTTGTGGGAGCTACTGTGACTAAAACTGAGCTTCCCTACGCACAGGGAAGCAAAAGAAATGCTGATTTCATCAAGCCCAGTTACATACTCAGAATCTGTACTACTGCGCAAATAGGCATGTCTCTTTAGGCAAAAAACTCATTTCTGACAAAGTTGCCCAAATGCATCTCAGAAGTGTGCAACTTGTTCCCTGAGTTAGAAAAAGTCGAGAAACGGTCGTTTCTGCTAGCGCTGTGCTTCTACACATGTACTTGCTGAACGGTGAAAGCGCACAGTAATGCACTTTTCTCCCAGCAAATACACTGTTTCTAAGGAAATAGGAACACACTGAGGAGACCCTTGTGGGAGCTACTGTGACTAAAACTGAGCTTCCCTATGCCCAAGGAAGCAAGAGAAATGCTGATTTCATCAAGCCCAGTTACATACTCAGAATCTGTACTACTGCGCAAATAGGCATGTCTCTTTAGGCAAAAAACTCATTTCTGACAAAGTTGCCCAAATGCATCTCAGAAGTATGCAACTTGTTGCCTGAGTTAGAAAACGATGAAAAACGGTCGTTTCTGCTAGCGCTGTGCTTCTACACATGTATTTGCTGAACGGTGAAAGCACACAGTAATGCACTTTTCTCCCAGCAAATACACTGTTTCTAAGGAAAGGGGAACACACTGAGGAGACACTTGTGGGAGCTACTGTGACTAAAACTGAGCTTCCCTACGCACAGGGAAGCAAGAGAAATGCTGAGTTCATCAAGCCCAGTTACATACTCAGAATCTGTACTACTGCGCAAATAGGCATGTCTCTGTAGGCAAAAAACTCATTTCTGACAAAGTTGCCCAAATGCATCTCAGAAGTGTGCAACTTGTTCCCTGAGTTAGAAAACGACGAGAAACGGTCGTTTCTGCTAGCGCTGTGCTTCTACACATGTATTTGCTGAACGGTGAAAGCACACAGTAATGCACTTTTATCCCAGCAAATACACTGTTTCTAAGGAAATGGGAACACACTGAGGAGACACTTGTGGGAGCTACTGTGACTAAAACTGAGCTTCCCTACGCACAGGGAAGCAAGAGAAATGCTGATTTCATCAAGCCCAGTTACATACTCAGAATCTGTACTACTGCGCAAAAAGGCATGTCTCTTTAGGAAAAAAACTCATTTCTGACAAAGTTGCCCAAATGCATCTCAGAAGTGTGCAACTTGTTCCCTGAGTTAGAAAACATCGAGAAACGGTCGTTTCTGCTAGCGCTCTGCTTCTACACATGTTTTTGCTGAATGGTGAAAGCTCACAGTAATGCACTTTTCTCCCAGCAAATACACTGTTTCTAAGGAAATGGGAACACACTGAGGAGACACTTGTGGGAGCTACTGTGACTAAAACTGAGCTTCCCTACGCACAGGGAAGCAAGAGAAATGCTGATTTCATCAAGCCCAGTTACATACTCAGAATCTGTACTACTGCGCAAATAGGCATGTCTCTGTAGGCAAAAAACTCATTTCTGACAAAGTTGCCCAAATGCATCTCAGAAGTGTGCAACTTGTTCCCTGAGTTAGAAAACGACGAGAAACGGTCGTTTCTGCTAGCGCTGTGCTTCTACACATGTATTTTTTGAACGGTGAAAGGGCACAGTAATGCACTTTTCTCCCAGCAAATACACTGTTTCAAAGGAAATGGGAACACACTGAGGAGACCCTTGTGGGAGCTACTGTGACTAAAACTGAGCTTCCCTACGCACAGGGAAACAAGAGAAATGCTGATTTCATCAAGCCCAGTTACATACTCAGAATCTGTACTACTGCGCTAAAAGGCATGTCTCTGTAGGCAAAAAACTCATTTCTGACAAAGTTGCACAAATGCATCTCAGAAGTGTGCAACTTGTTCATGGAGTTAAAAAACGTCGAGAAACGTTCGTTTCTGCTAGCGCTGTGCTTCTACACATGTATTTGCTGAACGGTGAAAGCGCACAGTAATGCATGTTTCTCCCAGCAAATACACTTCTTCTCAGGAAATGGGAACACACTGAGGAGTCACTTGTGGGAGCTACTGTGACTAAAACTGAGCTTCCCTATGCACAGGGAAGCAAGAGAAATGCTGATTTCATCAAGCCCAGTTACATACTCAGAATCTGTACTAATGCGCAAAAAGGCATGTATCTGTACGCAAAAAACTCATTTCTGACAAAGTTGCCTAAATGCATCTCAGAAGTGTGCAACTTGTTCCCTGAGTTAGAAAACGTCGAGAAACGTTCGTTTCTGCTAGCGCTGTGCTTCTACACATGTATTTGCTGAACGGTGAAAGCGCACAGTACTGCACGTTTCTCCCAGCAAATACACTTCTTCTCAGGAAATGGGAACACACTGAGTAGACACTTCTGGGAGCTACTGTGACTAAAACTGAGCTTCCCTATGCACAGGGAAGCAAGAGAAATGCTGATTTCATCAAGCCCAGTTACATACTCAGAATCTGTACTACTGCGCAAATAGGCATGTCTCTTTAGGAAAAAAACTCATTTCTGACAAAGTTGCCCAAATGCATCTCAGAAGTGTGAAACTTGTTCCCTGAGTTAGAAAACGTCGAGAAACGTTCGTTTCTGCTAGCGCTGTGCTTCTACCCATGTATTTGCTGAACGGTGATAGCGCACAGTAACGCACTTTTCTCCCAGGAAATACACTGTTTGTAAGGAAATGGGAAGACACTGAGGAGACACTTGTGGGAGCTACTGTGACTAAAACTGAGCTTCCCTACGCACAGGGAAGCAAGAGAAATGCTGATTTCATCAAACCCAGTTACATACTCAGAATTTGTACTACTGCGCAAATAGGCATGTCTCTGTAGGCAAAAAACTCATTTCTGACAAAGTTGCCCAAATGCATCTCAGAAGTGTGCAACTTGTTCATGGAGTTAGAAAACGTCTAGAAACGTTCGTTTCTGCTAGCGCTGTGCTTCTACACATGTATTTGCTGAACGGTGAAAGCGCACAGTAATGCACTTTTCTCCCAGCAAATACAATGTTTCTAAGGAAATGGGAACACACTGAGGAGACACTTGTGGGAGCTACTGTGACTAAAACTGAGCTTCCCTTCGCACAGGGAAGCAAGAGAAATGCTCATTTCATCAAGCCCAGTTACATACTCAGAATCTGTACTACTGCGCAAATAGGCATGGCTCTTTAGGCAAAAAACTCTTTTCTGACAAAGGTGCCCAAATGCATCTCATAAAGTGTGCAACTTGTTCCCTGAGTTAGAAAACATCGAGAAACGGTCGTTTCTGCTAGCGCTGTGCTTCTACACATGTATTTGCTGATCGGTGAAAGCACACAGTAATTCACTTTTCTCCCAGCAAATACACTGTTTCTAAGGAAATGGGAACACACTGAGGAGACACTTTTGGGAGCTACTGTGACTAAAACTGAGCTTCCCTACGCACAGGGAAGCAAGAGAAATGCTGATTTCATCAAGCCCAATTACATACTCAGAATCTGTACTACTGCGCAAATAGGCATGTTTCTGTAGGCAAAAAACTCATTTCTGACAAAGTTTCCCAAATGCATCTCAGAAGTGTGCAACTTGTACCCTGAGTTAGAAAACATCGAGAAACGTTCGTTTCTGCTAGCGCTGTGCTACTACACATGTATTTGCTGAACGGTGAAAGGGCACAGTATTGCACTTTTCTCCCAGCAAATACAATGTTTCTAAGGAAATGGGAACACACTGAGGAGACACTTGTGGGAGCTACTGTGACTAAAACTGAGCTTCCCTACGCACAGGGAAGCAATAGAAATTCTGATTTCATCAAGCCCAGTTACATACTCAGAATCTGTACTACTGCGCAAATATGCATGTCTCTGTAGACAAAAAACTCATTTCTGACAAAGTTGCCCAAATGCATCTCAGAAGTGTGCAACTTGTTCCCTGAGTTAGAAAACGTCGAGAAACGTTCTTTTCTGCTAGCGCTGTGCTTCTACCCATGTATTTGCTGAACGGTGAAATGGCACAGTAATGCACTTTTCTCCCAGGAAATACACTGTTTGTAAGGAAATGGGAACACACTTAGGAGACACTTGTGGGAGCTACTGTGACTAAAACTGAGCTTCCCTACGCACAGGGAAGCAAGAGAGATGCTGATTTCATCAAGCCCAGTTACATACTCAGAATCTGTACTACTGCGCAAATAGGCATGTCTCTGTAGGCAGAAAACTCATTTCTGACAAAGTTGCCCAAATGCATCTCAGAAGTGTGCAACTTGTTCATGGAGTTAGAAAACGTCGAGAAACGTTCGTTTCTGCTAGCGCTGTGCTTCTACACATGTATTTGCTGAACGGTGAAAGCGCACAGTAATGCACTTTTCTCCCAGCAAATACACTGTTTCTTAGGAAATGGGAACACACTGAGGAGACACTTGTGGGAGCTACTGTGACTAAAACTGAGCTTCCCTACGCACAGGGAAGCAAGAGAAATGCTGATTTCATCAAGCCTAGTTACATACTAAGAATCTGTACTACTGTGCAAATAGGCATGTCTCTTTAGGCAAAAAACTCATTTCTGACAAAGTTGCCCAAAAGCATCTCAGAAGTGTGCAACTTGGTCCCTGAGTTTAAAAACGTCGAGAAACGTTCGTTTCTGCTAGCGCTGTGCTTCTGCACATGTATTTGCTGAACGGTGAAGGCTCACAGTATTGCACTTTTCACCCAGCAAATACACTGTTTCTAAGGAAATGGGAACACACTGAGGAGACACTTGTGGGAGCTACTGTGACTAAAACTGAGCTTCCCTACGCACAGGGAAGCAAGAGAAATGCTGATTTCATCAAGCCCAGTTACATACTCAGAATCTGTACTACTGCGCAAATAGGCATGTTTCTGTAGGCAAAAAACTCATTTCTGACAAAGTTTCCCAAATGTATCTCAGAAGTGTACAACTTGTACCCTAAGTTAGAAAACATCGAGAAACGATCGTTTCTGCTAGCGCTGTGCTACTACACATGTATTTGCTGAACGGTGAAAGCGCACAGTATTGCACTTTTCTCCCAGCAAATACACTGTTTCTAAAGAAATGGGAACACACTGAGGAGACACTTGTGGGAGCTACTGTGACTAAAACTGAGCTCCCTACGCACAGGGAAGCAGGAGAAATTCTGATTTCATCAAGCCCAGTTACATACTCAGAATCTGTACTACTGCGCAAATAGGCATGTCTCTGTAGGCAAAAAACTCATTTCTGACAAAGTTGCCCAAATGCATCTCAGAAGTGTGCAACTTGTTCCCTGAGTTAGAAAACGTCGAGAAACGTTCGTTTCTGCTAGCGCTGTGCTTCTACACATGTATTTGCTGAACGGTGAAAGCGCACAGTAATGCACTTTTCTCCCAGCAAATACACTTTTTCTAAGGATATGGGAACACACTGAGGAGACACTTGTGGGAGCTACTGTGACTAAAACTGAGCTTCCCTACGCACAGGGAAACAAGAGAAATGCTGATTTCATCAAGCCCAGTTACATACTCAGAATCTGTACTACTGTGCAAAAAGGCATGTCTCTGTAGGCAAAAAACTCATTTCTGACAAAGTTGCACAAATGCATCTCAGAAGTGTGCAAATTGTTCATGGAGTTAGAAAACGTCGAGAAACGTTCGTTTCTGCTAGCGCTGTGCTTCTACACATGTATTTGCTGAACGGTGAAAGCGCACAGTAATGCACGTTTCTCCCAGCTAATACACTTCTTCTCAGGAAATGGGAAGACACTGAGGAGACACTTGTGGGAGCTACTGTCACTAAAACTGAGCTTCCCTACGCACAGGGAAGCAAGAGAAATGCTGATTTCATCAAGCCCAGTTACATATTCAGAATCTGTACTACTGCGCAAATAGGCATGTCTCTGTAGGCAAAAAACTCATTTCTGACAAAGTTGCCCAAATGCATCTCAGAAGTGTGCAACTTGTTCCCTGAGTTAGAAAACGTCGAGAAACGGTCGTTTCTGATAGCGCTGTGCTTCTACACATGTATTTGCTGAACGGTGAAAGCGCACAGTAATTTACTTTTCTCCCAGCAAATACACTGTTTCTAAGGAAATGGGAACACACTGAGGAGACACTTGTGGGAGCTACTGTGTCTAAAACTGAGCTTTTCTACGCACAGGGAAACAAGAGAAATGATGATTTCATCAAGCCCAGTTACATACTCAGAATCTGTACTACTGCGCAAAAAGGCATGTCTCTGTAGGCAAAAAACTCATTTCTGACAAAGTTGCACAAATGCATCTCAGAAGTGTGCAACTTGTTCATGGAGTTAGAAAACGTCGAGAAACGTTCGTTTCTGCTAGCGCTGTGCTTCTACACATGTATTTGCTGAACGGTGAAAGCGCACAGTAATGCACGTTTCTCCCAGCTAATACACTTCTTCTCAGGAAATGGGAACACACTGAGGAGACACTTGTGGGAGCTACTGTCACTAAAACTGAGCTTCCCTACGCACAGGGAAGCAAGAGAAATGCTGATTTCATCAAGCCCAGTTACATACTCAGAATCTGTACTACTGCGCAAATAGGCATGTCTCTGTAGGCAAAAAACTCATTTCTGACGAAGTTGCCCAAATGCATCTCCGAAGTGTGCAACTTGTTCCCTGAGTTAGAAAACGTCGAGAAACGTTCGTTTCTGCTAGCGCTGTGCTTCTACACATGTATTTGCTGAACGGTGAAAGCGCACAGTAATGCACTTTTCTCCCAGCAAATACACTGTTTCTAAGGAAATGGGAACACACTGAGGAGACACTTGTGGGAGCTACAGTGACTAAAACTGAGATTCCCTACGCACAGGGAAGCAAGAGAAATGCTGATTTCATCAAGCCCAGTTACATACTCAGAATCTGTACTACTGCGCAAAAAGGCATGTCTCTGTACGCAAAAAACTCATTTCTGACAAAGTTGCCCAAATGCATCTCAGAAGTGTGCAACTTGTTCATGGAGGTTGAAAACGTCAAGAAACGTTCGTTTCTGCTAGCGCTGTGCTTCTACACATGTATTTGCTGAACGGTGAAAGCGCAAAGTAATGCACGTTTCTCCCAGCAAATACACTTCTTCTCAGGAAATGGGAACACACTGAGGAGACACTTCTGGGAGCTACTGTGACTAAAACTGAGCTTCCCAACGCACAGGGAAGCAAGAGAAATTTTGATTTCATCAAGCCCATTTACATACTCAGAATCTGTACTACTGCGCAAATAGGCATGTCTCTTTAGGCAAAAAACTCATTTCTGACAAAGTTGCCCAAATGCATCTCAGAAGTGTGCAACTTGTTCCCTGAGTTAGAAAACGTCGAGAAACGTTCGTTTCTGCTAGCGCTGTGCTTCTACACATGTATTTGCTGAACGGTGAAAGCGCACAGTAATGCACTTTTCTCCCAGCAAATACACTGTTTATAAGGAAATGGGAACACACTGAGGAGACACTTGTGGGAGCTACAGTGACTAAAACTGAGATTCCCTACGCACAGGGAAGCAAGAGAAATGCTGATTTCATCAAGCCCAGTTACATACTCAGAATCTGTACTACTGCGCAAAAAGGCATGTCTCTGTACGCAAAAAACTCATTTCTGACAAAGTTGCCCAAATGCATCTCAGAAGTGTGCAACTTGTTCATGGAGGTTGAAAACGTCAAGAAACGTTCGTTTCTGCTAGTGCTGTGCTTCTACACATGTATTTGCTGAACGGTGAAAGCGCACAGTAATGCACGTTTCTCCCAGCAAATACTCTTCTTCTCAGGAAATGGGAACACACTGAGGAGACACTTCTGGGAGCTACTGTGACTAAAACTGAGCTTCCCAACGCACAGGGAAGCAAGAGAAATTTTGATTTCATCAAGCCCAGTTACATACTCAGAATCTGTACTACTGCGCAAATAGGCATGTCTCTTTAGGCAAAAAACTCATTTCTGACAAAGTTGCCCAAATGCATCTCAGAAGTGTGCAACTTGTTCCCTGAGTTAGAAAACGTCGAGAAACGGTCGTTTCTGCTAGCGCTGTGCTTCTACACATGTATTTGCTGAATGGTGAAAGCGCACAGTAATGCACGTTTCTCCCAGCTAATACACTTCTTCTCAGGAAATGGGAACACACTGAGGAGACACTTGTGGGAGCTACTGTCACTAAAACTGAGCTTCCCTACGCACAGGGAAGCAAGACAAATGCTGATTTCATCAAGCCCAGTTACATACTCAGAATCTGTACTACTGCGCAAATAGGCATGTCTCTGTAGGCAAAAAACTCATTTCTGACAAAGTTGCCCAAATGCACCTCAGAAGTGTGCAACTTGTTCCCTGAGTTAGAAAACGTCGAGAAACGTTTGTTTCTGCTAGCGCTGTGCTTCTACACATGTATTTGCTGAACGGTGAAAGCGCACAGTAATGCACTTTTCTCCCAGCAAATACACTGTTTCTAAGGAAATGGGAACACACTGAGGAGACACTTGTGGGAGCTACAGTGACTAAAACTGAGATTCCCTACGCACAGGGAAGCAAGAGAAATGCTGATTTTATCAAGCCCAGTTACATACTCAGAATCTGTACTACTGCGCAAATAGGCATGTCTCTTTAGGCAAAAAACTCATTTCTGACAAAGTTGCCCAAATGCATCTCAGAAGTGTGCATCTTGTTCCCTGAATTAGAAAACGTCTAGAAATGTTTGTTTCTGCTAGCGCTGTGCTTCTACACATGTATTTGCTGAACGGTGAAAGCGCAGAGTAATGCACTTTTCTCCCAGCAAATACTCTGTTTCTAAGAAAATGGGAACACACTGAGGAGACACTTGTGGGAGCTACTGTGACTAAAACTGAGCTTCCCTACGCACAGGGAAGCAAGAGAAATGCTGATTTCATCAAGCCCAGTTACATACTCAGAATCTGTACTACTGCGCAAATAGACATGTCTCTTTAGGCAAAAAACTCATTTCTGAAAAAGTTGCCCAAATGCATCTCAGAAGTGTGCAACTTGTTCCCTGAGTTAGAAAACGTCGAGAAACGGTCGTATCTGCTAGCGCTGTGCTTCTACACATGTATTTGCTGAATGGTGAAAGCGCACAGTAATGCACTTTTCTCCCAGCAAATACACTTCTTCTCAGGAAATGGGAACACACTGAGGAGACACTTGTGGGAGCTACTGTGACTAAAACTGAGCTTCCCTACGCACAGGGAAGCAAGAGAAATGCTGATTTCATCAAACCCAGTTACATACTCAGAAACTGTACTACTGCGCAAATAGGCATGTCTCTGTAGGCAAAAAACTCATTTCTGACAAAGATGCCCAAATGCATCTTAGAAGTGTGCAACTTGTTCCCTGAGTTAGAAAACGTCGAGAAACGGTCGTTTCTGCTAGCACTGTGCTTCTACACATGTATTTGCTGAATGGTGAAAGCGCACAGTAATTTACTTTTCTCCCAGCAAATACACTGGTTCTAAGGAAATGGGAACACAGTGAGGAGACACTTGTGGGAGCTACTGTGACTAAAACTGAGCTTCCCTACGCACAGGGAAGCAAGAGAAATGCTGATTTCATCAAGCCCAGTTACATACTCAGAATCTGTACTACTGCGCAAAAAGGCATGTCTCTGTAGGCAAAAAACCCATTTCTGACAAAGTTGCACAAATGCATCTCAGAAGTGTGCAACTTGTTCCCTGAGTTAGAAAACGTCGAGAAACGTTCGTTTCTGCTAGCGCTGTGCTTCTACACATGTATTTGCTGAACGGTGAAAGCGCACAGTAATGCACGTTTCTCCCAGCTAATACACTTCTTCTCAGGAAATGGGAACACACTGAGGAGACACTTGTGGGAGCTACTGTGACTAAAACTGAGCTTCCCTACGCACAGGGAAGCAAGAGAAATGCTGATTTCATCAAGCCCAGTTACATACTCAGAATCTGTACTACTGCGCAAATAGGCATGTCTCTGTAGGCAAAAAACTCATTTCTGACAAAGTTGCCCAAATGCATCTCAGAAGTGTGCAACTTGTTCCCTGAGTTAGAAAACGTCGAGAAGCGTTCGTTTCAGCTAGCGCTGTGCTTCTACACATGTATTTGCTGAACGGTGAAAGCGCACAGTAATGCACTTTTCTCCCAGCAAATACACTGTTTCTAAGGAAATGGGAACACACTGAGGAGACACTTGTGGGAGCTACAGTGACTAAAACTGAGATTCCCTACGCACAGGGAAGCAAGAGAAATGCTGATTTCATCAAGCCCAGTTACATACTCAGAATCTGTACTACTGTGCAAATAGGCATGTCTCTTTAGGCAAAAAACTCATTTCTGACAAAGTTGCCCAAATGCATCTCAGAAGTGTGCATCTTGTTCCCTGAATTAGAAAACGTCGAGAAACGTTCTTTTCTGCTAGCGCTGTGCTTCTACACATGTATTTGCTGAACGGTGAATGCGCAGAGTAATGCACTTTTCTCCCAGCAAATACTCTGTTTCTAAGAAAATGGGAACACACTGAGGAGACACTTGTGGGAGCTACTGTGACTAAAACTGAGCTTCCCTACGCACAGGGAAGCAAGAGAAATGCTGATTTCATCAAGCCCAGTTACATACTCAGAATCTGTACTACTGCGCAAATAGTCATGTCTCTATAGGCAAAAAACTCATTTCTGAAAAAGTTGCCCAAATGCATCTCAGAAGTGTGCAACTTGTTTCCTGAGTTAGAAAACGTCGAGAAACGGTCGTATCTGCTAGCGCTGTGCTTCTACACATGTATTTGCTGAACGGTGAAAGCGCACAGTAATGCACTTTTCTCCCAGCAAATACACTTCTTCTCAGGAAATGGGAACACACTGAGGAGACACTTGTGGGAGCTACTGTGACTAAAACTGAGCTTCCCTACGCACAGGGAAGCAAGAGAAATGCTGATTTCATCAAACCCAGTTACATACTCAGAAACTGTACTACTGCGCAAATAGGCATGTCTCTGTAGGCAAAAAACTCATTTCTGACAAAGATGCCCAAATGCATCTCAGAAGTGTGCAACCTGTTCCCTGAGTTAGAAAACGTCGAGAAACGGTCGTTTCTGCTAGCGCTGTGCTTCTACACATGTATTTGCTGAACGGTGAAAGCGCACAGTAATGCACTTTTCTCCCAGCAAATACACTGTTTCTAAGGAAATGGGAACACACTGAGGAGACACTTGTGGGAGCTACAGTAACTAAAACTGAGATTCCCTACGCACAGGGAAGCAAGAGAAATGCTGATTTCATCAAGCCCAGTTACATACTCAGAATCTGAACTACTGCGCAAAAAGGCATGTCTCTGTACGCAAAAAACTCATTTCTGACAAAGTTGCCCAAATGCATCTCAGAAGTGTGCAACTTGTTCATGCAGTTTGAAAACGTCGAGAAACGTTCGTTTCTGCTAGCACTGTGCTTCTACACATGTATTTGCTGAACGGTGAAAGCGCACAGTAATGCACGTTACTCCCAGCAAATACACTGTTTCTAAGGAACTGGGAACACACTGAGGAGACACTTGTGGGAGCTACTGTGACTAAAACTGAGCTTCCCTACGCACAGGGAAGCAAGAGAAATGCTGATTTCATCAAGCCTAGTTACATACTCAGAATCTGTACTACTACGCAAATAGGCATGTCTCTGTAGGCAAAAAACTCATTTCTGACAAAGTTGCCCAAATGCATCTCAGAAGTGTGCAACTTATTCCCTGAGTTAGAAAACGTCGAGAAACGTTCATTTCTGCTAGCGCTGTGCTTCTACACATGTATTTGCTGAACGGTGAAAGCGCACAGTAATGCACTTTTCTCCCAGCAAATACACTCTGTCTAAGGAAATGGGAACACACTGAGGAGACACTTGTGGGAGCTACTGTGACTAAAACTGAGCTTCCCTACGCACAGGGAAGCTAGAGAAATGCTGATTTCATCAAGCCCAGTTACATACTCAGAATCTGTTCTACTGCGCAAATAGACATGTCTCTGTAGGTAAAAAACTCATTTCTGACAAAGTTGCCCAAATGCATCTAAGAAGTGTGCAACCTGTTCCCTGAGTTAGAAAACGTCGAGAAACGTTCGTTTCTGCTAGCGCTGTGCTTCTACACATGTATTTGTTGAACGGTGAAAGCTCACAGTAATGCACTTTTCTCCCAGCAAATACACTGTTTCTAAGGAACTGGGAACACACTGAGGAGACACTTGTGGGAGCTACTGTGACTAAAACTGAGCTTCCCTACGCACAGGGAAGCAAGAGAAATGCTGATTTCATCAAGCCCAGTTACATACTCAGAATCTGTACTACTGCGCAAATAGGCATGTCTCTGTAGGCAAAAAACTCATTTCTGACAAAGTTGCCCAAATGCATCTCAGAAGTGTGCAACTTGTTCCCTGAGTTAGAAAACGTCGAGAAACGGTCGTTTCTGCTGGCGCTGTGCTTCTACACATGTATTTGCTGAACGGTGAAAGCGCACAGTAATGCACTTTTCTCCCAGCAAATACACTGTTTCTAAGGAAATGGGAACACACTGAGGAGACACTTGTGGGAGCTACTGTGACTAAAACTGAGCTTCCCTACGCACAGGGAAGCAAGAGAAATGCTGATTTCATCAAGCCCAGTTACATACTCAGAATCTGTACTACTGCGCAAATAGACATGTCTCTGTAGGCAAAAAATTCCTTTCTGACAAAGTTGCCCAAATGCATCTCAGAAGTGTGCAACCTGTTCCCTGAGTTAGAAAACGTCGAGAAACGTTCGTTTCTGCTAGCGCTGTGCTTCTACACATGTATTTGCTGAACGGTGAAAGCGCACAGTAATGCACTTTTCTCCCAGCAAATACACTGTTTCTAAGGAACTGGGAACACACTGAGGAGACACTTGTGGGAGCTACTGTGACTAAAACTGTGCTTCCCTACGCACAGGGAAGCCAGAGAAATGCTGATTTCATCAAGTCCAGTTACATACTCAGAATCTGTACTACTGCGCAAATAGGCATGTCTCTGTAGGCAAAAAACTCATTTCGGACAAAGTTGCCCAAATGAATCTCAGAAGTGTGCAACTTGTTCCCTGAGTTAGAAAACGTCGAGAAACGGTCGTTTCTGTTAGCGCTGTGCTTCTACACATGTATTTGCTGAACGGTGAAAGCGCACAGTAATGCACTTTTCTCCCTGCAAATACACTGTTTCTAAGGAAATGGGAACACACTGAGGAGACATTTGTGGAAGCTACTGTGACTAAAACTGAGCTTCCCTACGCACAGGGAAGCTAGAGAAATGCTGATTTCATCAAGCCCAGTTACATACTCAGAATCTGTTCTACTGCGCAAATAGACATGTCTCTGTAGGCAAAAAACTCATTTCTGACAAAGTTGCCCAAATGCATCTCAGAAGTGTGCAACCTGTTCCCTGAGTTAGAAAACGTCGAGAAACGTTCATTTCTGCTAGCGCTGTGCTTCTACACATGTATTTGCTGAATGGTGAAAGCGCACAGTAATGCACTTTTCTCCCAGCAAATACACTGTTTCTAAGGAACTGGGAACACACTGAGGAGACACTTGTGGGAGCTACTGTGACTAAAACTGAGCTTCCCTACGCACAGGGAAGCCAGAGAAATGCTGATTTCATCAAGCCCAGTTACATACTCAGAATCTGTACTACTGCGCAAATAGGCATGTCTCTGTAGGCAAAAAACTCATTTCTGACAAAGTTGCCCAAATGCATCTCAGAAGTGTGCAACTTGTTCCCTGAGTTAGAAAACGTCGAGAAACGTTCGTTTCTGCTAACGCTGTGCTTCTACACATGTACTTGCTGAACGGTGAAAGCGCACAGTAATGCACTTTTCTCCCAGCAAATACACTGTTTTTAAGGAAATGGGAACACACTGAGGAGACACTTGTGGGAGCTACAATGACTAAAACTGAGCTTCCCTACGCGCCGGGAAGCAAGAGAAATGCTGATTTCATCCAGCCCAGTTACATACTCAGAATCTGTACTACTGCGCAAATAGGCACGTCTGTGTAGGCAAAAAACTCATTTCTGACAAAGTTGCCCAAATGCATCTCAGAAGTGTGCAACTTGTTCCCTGAGTTAGAAAACGTCGAGAAACGTTCGTTTCTGCTAGTGCTGTGCTTCTACACATGTATTTGCTGAACGGTGAAAGCACACAGTAATGCACTTTTCTCCCAGCAAATACACTGTTTCTAAGGAAATGGGAACACACTGAGGAGACACTTGTGGGAGCTACTGTGACTAAAACTGAGCTTCCCTGCGCACAGGGAAGCAAGAGAAATGCTGATTTCATCCAGCCCAGTTACATACTCAGAATCTGTACTACTGCGCAAATAGGCAAAAAAAACTCATTTCTGACAAAGTTGCCCAAATACATCTCAGAAGTGTGCAACTTGTTCCCTGAGTTAGAAAACGTCGAGAAACGGTCTTTTCTGCTAGCGCAGTGCTTCTACGCATGTATTTGCTGAACGGTGAAAGCGCACAGTAATGCACTTTTCTCCCAGCAAATACACTGTTTCTAAGGAAATGAAAACACACTGAGGAGACACTTGTGGGAGCTACTGTGACTAAAACTGAGCTTCCCTACGCACAGGGAAGCAAGAGAATGCTGATTTCATCAAGCCCATTACATACTCAGAATCTGTACTACTGCGCAAATAGGCATGTCTCTGTAGGCAAAAAACTCATTTCTGACAAAGTTCCCCCAATGCATCTCAGAAGTGTGCAACTTGTTCCCTGAGTTAGAAAACGTCGAGAAACGTTCGTTTCTGCTGGCGCTGTGCTTCTACACATGTATTTGCTGAACGGTGAAAGCGCACAGTAATGCACTTTTCTCCCAGCAAATACACTGTTTCTAAGGAACTGGGAACACACTGAGGAGCCACTTGTGGGAGCTACTGGACTAAAACTGATCTTCCCTACGCACAGGGAAGCAAGAGAAATGCTGATTTCATCCAGCCCAGTTACATACTCAGAATCTGTACTACTGCGCAAATAGGCATGTCTCTGTAGGCAAAAAACTCATTTCTGACAAAGTTGCCCAAATGCATCTCAGAAGTGTGCAACTTGTTTCCTGAGTTAGAAAACGTCGAGAAACGTTCGTTTCTGCTAGCGCTGTGCTTCTACACATGTATTTGCTGAACGGTGAAAGCGCACAGTAATGCACTTTTCTCCCAGCAAATACACTGTGTCTAAGGAAATGGTAACACACTGAGGAGACACTTGTGGGAGCTACTGTGACTAAAACTGAGCTTCCCTACGCACAGGGAAGCAAGAGAAATGCTGATTTCATCAAGCCCAGTTACATACTCAGAATCTGTACTACTGGGCAAATAGACATGTCTCTGTAGGCAAAAAACTCATTTCTGACAAAGTTGCCCAAATGCATCTCAGAAGTGTGCAACCTGTTCCCTGAGTTAGAAAACGTCGAGAAAGGTTCGTTTCTGCTAGCGCTGTGCTTCTACACATGTATTTGCTGAATGGTGAAAGCGCACAGTAATGCACTTTTCTCCCAGCAAATACACTGTTTCTAAGGAACTGGGAACACACTGAGGAGACACTTGTGGGAGCTACTGTGACTAAAACTGAGCTTCCCTACGCACAGGGAAGCAAGAGAAATGCTGATTTCATCAAGCCCAGTTACATACTCAGAATCTGTACTACTGCGCAAATAGGCATGTCTCTGTAGGCAAAAAACTCATTTCTGACAAAGTTGCCCAAATGCATCTCAGAAGTGTGCAACTTGTTTCCTGAGTTAGAAAACGTCGAGAAACGTTCGTTTCTGCTAGCGCTGTGCTTCTACACATGTATTTGCTGAACGGTGAAAGCGCACAGTAATGCACTTTTCTCCCAGCAAATACACTGTGTCTAAGGAAATGGTAACACACTGAGGAGACACTTGTGGGAGCTACTGTGACTAAAACTGAGCTTCCCTACGCACAGGGAAGCAAGAGAAATGCTGATTTCATCAAGCCCAGTTACATACTCAGAATCTGTACTACTGCGCAAATAGGCATGTCTCTGTAGGCAAAAAACTCATTTCTGACAAAGTTGCCCAAATGCATCTCAGAAGTGTGGAACTTGTTCCCTGAGTTAGAAAACGTCGAGAAACGGTCGTTTCTGCTAGCGCTGTGCTTCTACACATGTATTTGCTGAACGCTGAAAGCGCACAGTAATGCACTTTTCTCCCAGCAAATACACTGTTTCTAAGGAAATGGGAACACACTGAGGAGACACTTGTGGGAGCTACTGGGACTAAAACTGAGCTTCCCTACGCACAGGGAAGCAAGAGAAATGCTGATTTCATCCAGCCCAGTTACATACTCAGAATCTGTACTACTGCGCAAATAGGCACGTCTGTGTATGCAAAAAACTCATTTCTGACAAAGTTGCCCAAATGCATCTCAGAAGTGTGCAACTTGTTCCCTGAGTTAGAAAACGTCGAGAAACGTTCGTTTCTGCTAGTGCTGTGCTTCTACACATGTATTTGCTGAACGGTGAAAGCGCACAGTAATGCACTTTTCTCCCAGCAAATACACTGTTTCTAAGGAAATGGGAACACACTGAGGAGACACTTGTGGGAGCTACTGTGACTAAAACTGAGCTTCCCTGCGCACAGGGAAGCAAGAGAAATGCTGATTTCATCCAGCCCAGTTACATACTCAGAATCTGTACTACTGCGCAAATAGGCAAAAAAAACTCATTTCTGAAAAAGTTGCCCAAATACATCTCAGAAGTGTGCAACTTGTTCCCTGAGTTAGAAAACGTCGAGAAACGGTCTTTTCTGCTAGCGCAGTGCTTCTACGCATGTATTTGCTGAACGGTGAAAGCGCACAGTAATGCACTTTTCTCCCAGCAAATACACTGTTTCTAAGGAAATGGGAACACACTGAGGAGACACTTGTGGGAGCTACTGTGACTAAAACTGAGCTTCCCTATGCACAGGGAAGCAAGAGAATGCTGATTTCATCAAGCCCAGTTACATACTCAGAATCTGTACTACTGCGCAAATAGGCATGTCTCTGTAGGCAAAAAACTCATTTCTGACAAAGTTGCCCAAATGCATCTCAGAAGTGTGCAACTTGTTCCCTGAGTTAGAAAACGTCGAGAAACGGTCGTTTCTGCTAGCGCTGTCCTTCTACACATGTATTTGCTGAACGGTGAAAGCGCACAGTAATGCACTTTTCTCCCAGCAAATACAATGTTTCTAAGGAAATGGGAACACACTGAGGAGACACTTGTGGGAGCTACTGTGACTAAAACTGAGCTTCCCTACGCACAGGGAAGCAAGAGAAATGCTGATTTCATCCAGCCCAGTTACATACTCAGAATCTGTACTACTGCGCAAATAGGCATGTCTCTGTAGGCAAAAAACTCATTTCTGACAAAGTTGCCCAAATGCATCTCAGAAGTGTGCAACTTGTTCCCTGAGTTAGAAAACGTCGAGAAACGGTCGTTTCTGCTAGCGCTGTGCTTCTACACATGTATTTACTGAACGCTGAAAGCGCACAGTAATGCACTTTTCTCTCAGCAAATACACTGTTTCTAAGGAAATGGGAACACACTGAGGAGACACTTGTGGGAGCTACTGTGACTAAAACTGAGCTTCCCTACGCACAGGGAAGCAAGAGAAATGCTGATTTCATCCAGCCCAGTTACATACTCAGAATCTGTACTACTGCGCAAATAGGCACGTCTGTGTAGGCAAAAAACTCATTTCTGACAAAGTTGCCCAAATGCATCTCAGAAGTGTGCAACTTGTTCCCTGAGTTAGAAAACGTCGAGAAACGTTCGTTTCTGCTAGCGCTGTGCTTGTACACATGTATTTGCTGAACGGTGAAAGCGCACAGTAATGCACTTTTCTCCCAGCAAATACACTGTTTCTAAGGAAATGGGAACACACTGAGGAGACACTTGTGGGAGCTACTGTGACTAAAACTGAACTTCCCTACGCACAGGGAAGCAAGAGAAATGCTGATTTCATCCAGCCCAGTTACATACTCAGAATCTGTACTACTGCGCAAATAGGCAAAAAAAACTCATTTCTGACAAAGTTGCCCAAATACATCTCAGAAGTGTGCAACTTGTTCCCAGAGTTAGAAAACGTCGAGAAACGGTCTTTTCTGCTAGCGCTGTGCTTCTACACATGTATTTGCTGAACGGTGAAAGCGCACAGTAATGCACTTTTCTCCCAGCAAATACACTGTTTCTAAGGAAATGGGAACACACTGAGGAGACACTTGTGGGAGCTACTGTGACTAAAACTGAGCTTCCCTACGCACAGGGAAGCAAGAGAATGCTGATTTCATCAAGCCCATTACATACTCAGAATCTGTACTACTGCGCAAATAGGCATGTCTCTGTAGGCAAAAAACTCATTTCTGACAAAGTTGCCCCAATGCATCTCAGAAGTGTGCAACTTGTTCCCTGAGTTAGAAAACGTCGAGAAACGTTCGTTTCTGCTAGCGCTGTGCTTCTACACATGTATTTGCTGAACGGTGAAAGCGCACAGTAATGCACTTTTCTCCCAGCAAATACACTGTTTCTAAGGAACTGGGAACACACTGAGGAGTCACTTGTGGGAGCTACTGGACTAAAACTGAGCTTCCCTACGCACAGGGAAGCAAGAGAAATGCTGATTTCATCCAGCCCAGTTACATACTCAGAATCTGTACTACTGCGCAAATAGGCATGTCTCTTTAGGCAAAAAACTCATTTCTGACAAAGTTGCCCAAATGCATCTCAGAAGAGTGCAACTTGTTCCCTGACTTAGAAAGGGTCGAGAAACGGTCGTTTCTGCTAGCGCTGTGCTTCTACACATGTATTTGCTGAACGGTGAAAGCGTACAGTAATGCACTTTTCTCCCAGCAAATACACTGTTTCCAAGGAAATGGGAACGCACTGAGGAGACACTTGTGGGAGCTACTGTGACTAAAACTGAGCTTCCCTACGCACAGGGAAGCAAGAGAATGCTGATTTCATCAAGCCCATTACATACTCAGAATCTGTACTACTGCGCAAATAGGCATGAATCTGTAGGCAAAAAACTCATTTCTGACAAAGTTGCCCAAATGCATCTCAGAAGTGTGCAACTTGTTCCCTGAGTTAGAAAACGTCGAGAAACGTTCGTTTCTGCTAGCGCTGTGCTTCTACACATGTATTTGCTGAACGGTGAAAGCGCACAGTAATGCACTTTTCTCGCAGCAAATACACTGTTTCTAAGGAAATGGGAACACACTGAGGAGACACTTGTGGGAGCTACTGTGACTAAAACTGAGCTTCCCTACGCACAGGGAAGCAAGAGAAATGCTGATTTCATCAAGCCCAGTTACATACTCAGAATCTGTACTACTGCGCAAATAGGCATGTCTCTGTAGGCAAAAAACTCATTTCTGACAAAGTTGCCCAAATGCATCTCAGAAGTGTGCAACTTGTTCCCTGAGTTAGAAAACGTAGAGAAACGGTCGTATCGGCTAGCGCTGTGCTTCTACACATGTATTTGCTGAACGGTGAAAGCGCACAGTAATGCACTTTTCTCCCAGCAAATACACTGTTTCTAAGGAAATGGGAACACACTGAGGAGACACTTGTGGGAGCTACTGTGACTAAAACAGAGCTTCCCTACGCACAGGGAAACAAGAGAAATGCTGATTTCATCAAGCCCAGTTACATACTCAGAATCTGTACTACTGCGCAAATAGGCATGTCTCTGTAGGCAAAAAACTCATTTCTGACAAAGTTGCCCAAATGCATCTCAGAAGTGTGCAACTTGTTCCCTGAGTTAGAAAACGTCAAGAAACGGTCGTTTCTGCTAGCGCTGTGCTTCTACACATGTATTTGCTGAACGGTGAAAGCGCACAGTAATGCACTTTTCTCCCAGCAAATACACTGTTTCTAAGGAAATGGGAACACACTGAGGAGACACTTGTGGGAGCTACTGTGACTAAAACTGAGCTTCCCTACGCACAGGGAAGCAAGAGAAATGCTGATTTCATCCAGACCAGTTACATACTCAGAATCTGTACTACTGCGCAAATAGGCATGTCTCTGAAGGCAAAAAACTCATTTCTGACAAAGTTGCCCAAATGCATCTCAGAAGTGTGCAACTTGTTCCCTGAGTTAGAAAACGTCGAGAAACGGTCGTTTCTGCTAGCGCTGTGCTTCTACACATGTATTTGCTGAACAGTGAAAGCGCACAGTAATGCACTTTTCTCCCAGCAAATACACTGTTTCTAAGGAAATGGGAACACACTGAGGAGACACTTGTGGGAGCTACTGTGACTAAAACTGAGCTTCCCTACGCACAGGGAAGCCAGAGAAATGCTGATTTCATCAAGCCCAGTTACATACTCAGAATCTGTACTACTGCGCAAATAGACAAGTCTCTGTAGGCAAAAAACTCATTTCTGACAAAGTTGCCCAAATGCATCTCAGAAGTGTGCAACCTGTTCCCTGAGTTAGAAAACGTCGAGAAACGTTCGTTTCTGCTAGCGCTGTGCTTCTACACATGTATTTGCTGAACGGTGAAAGCGCACAGTAATGCACTTTTCTCCCAGCAAATACACTGTTTCTAAGGAACTGGGAACACACTGAGGAGACACTTGTGGGAGCTACTGTGACTAAAACTGTGCTTCCCTACGCACAGGGAAGCCAGAGAAATGCTGATTTCATCAAGTCCAGTTACATACTCAGAATCTGTACTACTGCGCAAATAGGCATGTCTCTGTAGGCAAAAAACTCATTTCGGACAAAGTTGCCCAAATGAATCTCAGAAGTGTGCAACTTGTTCCCTGAGTTAGAAAACGTCGAGAAACGGTCGTTTCTGCTAGCGCTGTGCTTCTACACATGTATTTGCTGAACGGTGAAAGCGCACAGTAATGCACTTTTCTCCCAGCAAATACACTGTTTCTAAGGAAATGGGAACACACTGAGGAGACATTTGTGGAAGCTACTGTGACTAAAACTGAGCTTCCCTACGCACAGGGAAGCTAGAGAAATGCTGATTTCATCAAGCCCAGTTACATACTCAGAATCTGTTCTACTGCGCAAATAGACATGTCTCTGTAGGCAAAAAACTCATTTCTGACAAAGTTGCCCAAATGCATCTCAGAAGTGTGCAACCTGTTCCCTGAGTTAGAAAACGTCGAGAAACGTTCATTTCTGCTAGCGCTGTGCTTCTACACATGTATTTGCTGAATGGTGAAAGCGCACAGTAATGCACTTTTCTCCCAGCAAATACACTGTTTCTAAGGAACTGGGAACACACTGAGGAGACACTTGTGGGATCTACTGTGACTAAAACTGAGCTTCCCTACGCACAGGGAAGCCAAAGAAATGCTGATTTCATCAAGCCCAGTTACATACTCAGAATCTGTACTACTGCGCAAATAGGCATGTCTCTGTAGGCAAAAAACTCATTTCTGACAAAGTTGCCCAAATGCATCTCAGAAGTGTGCAACTTGTTCCCTGAGTTAGAAAACGTCGAGAAACGTTCGTTTCTGCTAACGCTGTGCTTCTACACATGTACTTGCTGAACGGTGAAAGCGCACAGTAATGCACTTTTCTCCCAGCAAATACACTGTTTCTAAGGAAATGGGAACACACTGAGGAGACACTTGTGGGAGCTACAATGACTAAAACTGAGCTTCCCTACGCGCCGGGAAGCAAGAGAAATGCTGATTTCATCAAGCCCAGTTACATACTCAGAATCTGTACTACTGCGCCAATAGGCATGTCTCTTTGGCAAAAAACTCATTTCTGACAAAGTTGCCCAAATGCATCTCAGAAGTGTGCAACTTGTTCCCTGAGTTAGAAAACGTCGAGAAACGTTCGTTTCTGTTAGCGCTGTGCTTCTACACATGTATTTGCTGAACGGTGAAAGCGCACAGTAATGCACTTTTCTCCCAGCAAATACACTGTTTCTAAGGAAATGGGAACACACTGAGGAGACATTTGTGGGAGCTACTGTGACTAAAACTGAGCTTCCCTACGCACAGGGAAGCTAGAGAAATGCTGATTTCATAAAGCCCAGTTACATACTCAGAATCTGTTCTACTGCGCAAATAGACATGTCTCTGTAGGCAAAAAACTCATTTCTGACAAAGTTGCCCAAAAGCATCTCAGAAGTGTGCAACCTGTTCCCTGAGTTAGAAAACGTCGAGAAACGTTCATTTCTGCTAGCGCTGTGCTTCTACACATGTATTTGCTGAATGGTGAAAGCGCACAGTAATGCACTTTTCTCCCAGCAAATACACTGTTTCTAAGGAACCGGGAACACACTGAGGAGACACTTGTGGGAGCTACTGTGACTAAAACTGAGCTTCCCTACGCACAGGGAAGCCAGAGAAATGCTGATTTCATCAAGCCCAGTTACATACTCAGAATCTGTACTACTGCGCAAATAGGCATGTCTCTGTAGGCAAAAAACTCATTTCTGACAAAGTTGCCCAAATGCATCTCAGAAGTGTGCAACTTGTTCCCTGAGTTAGAAAACGTCGAGAAACGTTCGTTTCTGCTAACGCTGTGCTTCTACACATGTACTTGCTGAACGGTGAAAGCGCACAGTAATGCACTTTTCTCCCAGCAAATACACTGTTTCTAAGGAAATGGGAACACACTGAGGAGACACTTGTGGGAGCTACAATGACTAAAACTGAGCTTCCCTACGCACCGGGAAGCAAGAGAAATGCTGATTTCATCAAGCCCAGTTACATACTCAGAATCTGTACTACTGCGCCAATAGGCATGTCTCTTTGGCAAAAAACTCATTTCTGACAAAGTTGCCCAAATGCATCTCAGAAGTGTGCAACTTGTTCCCTGAGTTAGAAAACGTCGAGAAACGTTCGTTTCTGTTAGCGCTGTGCTTCTACACATGTATTTGCTGAACGGTGAAAGCGCACAGTAATGCACTTTTCTCCCAGCAAATACACTGTTTCTAAGGAAATGGGAACACACTGAGGAGACATTTGTGGGAGCTACTGTGACTAAAACTGAGCTTCCCTACGCACAGGGAAGCTAGAGAAATGCTGATTTCATCAAGCCCAGTTACATACTCAGAATCTGTTCTACTGCGCAAATAGACATGTCTCTGTAGGCAAAAAACTCATTTCTGACAAAGTTGCCCAAAAGCATCTCAGAAGTGTGCAACCTGTTCCCTGAGTTAGAAAACGTCGAGAAACGTTCATTTCTGCTAGCGCTGTGTTTCTACACATGTATTTGCTGAATGGTGAAAGCGCACAGTAATGCACTTTTCTCCCAGCAAATACACTGTTTCTAAGGAACTGGGAACACACTGAGGAGACACTTGTGGGACCTACTGTGACTAAAACTGAGCTTCCCTACGCACAGGGAAGCCAGAGAAATGCTGATTTCATCAAGCCCAGTTACATACTCAGAATCTGTACTACTGCGCAAATAGGCATGTCTCTGTAGGCAAAAAACTAATTTCTGACAGTTGCCCAAATGCATCTCAGAAGTGTGCAACCTGTTCCCTGAGTTAGAAAACGTCGAAAAACGGTCGTTTCTGCTAGCGCTGTGCTTCTACACATGTACTTGCTGAACGTTGAAAGCGCACAGTAATGTACTTTTCTCCCAGCAAATACACTGTTTCTAAGGAAAAGGAAACACACTGAGGAGACACTTGTGGGAGCTACTGTGACTAAAACTGAGCTTCCCTATGCACAGGGAAGGAAGAGAAATGCTGATTTCATCAAGCCCAGTTACATACTCAGAATCTGTACTACTGCGCAAATAGGCATGTCTCTTTAGGCAAAAAACTCATTTCTGAAAAAGTTGCCCAAATGCATCTCAGAAGTGCGTAACTTGTTCCCTGAGTTAGAAACCGTCGAGAAACGTTCGTTTCTGCTAGCGCTGTGCTTCTACACATGTACTTGCTGAACGGTGAAAGCGCACAGTAATGCACTTTTCTCCCATCAAATACACTGTTTCTAAAGAAATGGGAACACACTGAGGAGACACTTGTGGGAGCTACTGTGACTAAAACTGAGCTTCCCTACGCACAGGGAAGCAAGAGAAATGCTGATTTCATCAAGCCCAGTTACATACTCAGAATCTGTACTACTGCGTAAATAGGCATGTCTCTTGAGGCAAAAAACTCATTTCTGACAAAGTTGCCCAAATGCATCTCAGAAGTGTACAACTTGTTCTCTGAGTTAGAAAACGTCGAGAAACGGTCGTTTCTCCTAGCGCTGTGCTTCTACACATGTATTTGCTGACTGGTGAAAGCGCACAGTAATGCACTTTTCTCCCAGCAAATACAATGTTTCTAAGGAAATGGGAACACACTGAGGAGACACTTGTGGGAGCTACTGTGACTAAAACTGAGCTTCCCTATGCACAGGGAAGCAAGAGAAATGCTGATTTCATCAAGCCCAGTTACATACTCAGAATCTTTACTACTGCGCAAATAGGCATGTCTCTTTAGGCAAAAAACTCATTTCTGACAAAGTTGCCCAAATGCATCTCAGAAGTGTGCAACTTGTTCCCTGAGTTAGAAAACGTAGAGAAACGGTCGTTTCTGCTAGCGCTGTGCTTCTACACATGTACTTGCTGAACGGTGAAAGCGCACAGTAATGTACTTTTCTCCCAGCAAATACACTGTTTCTAAGGAAATGGGAACACACTGAGGAGACACTTGTGGGAGCTACTGTGACTAAAACTGAGCTTCCCTAAGCACAGGGAAGCAAGAGAAATGCTGATTTCATCAAGCCCAGTTACATACTCAGAATCTGTACTACTGCGCAAATAGGCATGTCTCTGTAGGCAAAAAACTCATTTCTGACAAAGTTGCCCAAATGCATCTCAGAAGTGTGCAACTTGTTCCCTGAGTTAGAAAACGTCGAGAAACGGTCGTTTCTGCTAGCGCTGTGCTTCTACACATGTACTTGCTGAACGGTGAAAGCGCACAGTAATGCACTTTTCTCCCAGCAAATACACTGTTTCTAAGGAAATGGGTACACACTGAGGAGACACTTGTGGGAGCTACTGTGACTAAAACTGAGCTTCCCTACGCACAGGGAAGCAAGAGAAATGCTGATTTCATCAAGCCCAGTTACATACTCAGAATCTGTACTACTGCGCAAATAGGCATGTCTCTTTAGGCATAAAACTCATTTCTGACAAAGTTGCCCAAATGCATCTCAGAAGTGTGCAACTTGTTCCCTGAGTTAGAAAACGTCGAGAAACGGTCGTTTCTGCTACCGCTGTGCTTCTACACATGTACATGCTGAACGGTGAAAGCGCACAGTAATGCACTTTTCTCCCAGCAAATACACTGTTTCTATGGAAAGGGGAACACACTGAGGAGACACTTGTGGGAGCTACTGTAACCAAAACTGAGCTTCCCTACGCAAAGGGAAGCAAGAGAAATGTTGATTTCGTCAAGCCCACTTACATACTCAGAATCTGTACTACTGCGCAAATAGGCATGTCTCTTTAGGCAAAAAACTCATTTCTGACAAAGTTGCCCAAATGCATCTCAGAAGTGTGCATCTTCTTCCCTGAGTGTGAAAACGTCGAGAAACGGTCGTTTCTGCTAGCGCTGTGCGTCTACACATGTACTTGCTGAAAGGTGAAACCGCACAGTAATGCACTTTTCTCCCAGCAAATACACTGTTTCTAAGGAAATGCGAACACACTGAGGAGACACTTGTGTTAGCTACTGTGACTAAAACTGAGCTTCCCTACGCACAGGGAAGCAAGAGAAATGCTGATTTCATCAAGCCCAGTTACATACTCAGAATCTGTACTACTGCGCAAATAGGCATGTCTCTTTAGGCATAAAACTCATTTCTGACAAAGTTGCCCAAATGCATCTCAGAAGTGTGCAACTTGTTCCCTGAGTTAGAAAACGTCGAGAAACGGTCGTTTCTGCTACCGCTGTGCTTCTACACATGTACATGCTGAACGGTGAAAGCGCACAGTAATGCACTTTTCTCCCAGCAAATACACTGTTTCTAAGGAAAGGGGAACACACTGAGGAGACACTTGTGGGAGCTACTGTAACCAAAACTGAGCTTCCCTACGCAAAGGGAAGCAAGAGAAATGTTGATTTCGTCAAGCCCACTTACATACTCAGAATCTGTACTACTGCGCAAATAGGCATGTCTCTTTAGGCAAAAAACTCATTTCTGACAAAGTTGCCCAAATGCATCTCAGAAGTGTGCATCTTCTTCCCTGAGTGAGAAAACGTCGAGAAACGGTCGTTTCTGCTAGCGCTGTGCGTCTACACATGTACTTGCTGAACGGTGAAAGCGCACAGTAATGCACTTTTCTCCCAGCAAATACACTGTTTCTAAGGAAATGCGAACACACTGAGGAGACACTTGTGGGAGCTACTGTGACTAAAACTGAGCTTCCCTACGCACAGGGAAGCAAGAGAAATGCTGATTTCATCAAGCCCAGTTACATACTCAGAATCTGTACTACTGCGCAAATAGGCATGTCTCTTTAGGCAAAAAACTCATTTCTGACAAAGTTGCCCAAATGCATCTCAGAAGTGTGCAACCTGTTCCCTGAGTTAGAAAACGTCGAGAAACGTTCGTTTCTGCTAGCGCTGTGCTTCTACACATGTATTTGCTGAATGGTGAAAGCGCACAGTAATGCACTTTTCTCCCAGCAAATACACTGTTTCTAAGGAAATGGGAACACACTGAGGAGACACTTGTGGGAGCTACCGTGACTAAAACTGAGCTTCCCTACGCACAGGGAAGCAAGAGAAATGCTGATTTCATCAAGCCCAGTTACGTACTCAGAATCTGTACTACTGCGCAAATAGGAATGTCTCTGTAGGCAAAAAACTCATTTCTGACAAAGTTGCCCAAATACATCTCAGAAGTGTGCAACTTGTTCCCTGAGTTAGAAAACGTCGAGAAAGGGTCGTTTCTGCTAGCGCTGTGCTTCTACACATGTATTTGTAAAACGGTGAAAGCGCACAGTAATTCACTTTCCTCCCAGCAAATACACTGTTTCTAAGGAAATGGGAACACACTGAGGAGACACTTGTGGGAGCTACAGTGACTAAAACTGAGCTTCCCTACGCACAGGGAAGCAAGAGAAATGCTGATTGCATCAAGCCCAGTTACATACTCAGAATCTGTACTACTGCGCAAATAGGCATGTCTCTTTAGGCAAAAAACTCATTTCTGACAAAGTTGCCCAAATGCATCTCAGAAGTGTGCAACTTGTTCCCTGAGTTAGAAAACGTCGAGAAACGGTCTTTTCTACTAGCGCTGTGCTTCTACACATGTATTTGCTGAACGGTGAAAGCGCACAGTAATTCACTTTCTCCCAGCAAATACACTGTTTCTAAGAAAATGGGAACACACTGAGGAGACACTTGTGGGAGCTACTGTGACTAAAACTGAGCCCCCTACGCACAGGGAAGCAAGAGAAATGCTGATTTCATCAAGCCCAGTTACATACTCAGAGTCTGTACTACTGCGCAAATAGGCATGTCTCTTTAGGCAAAAAACTCATTTCTGACAAAGTTGCCCAAAAGCATCTCAGAAGTGTGCAACTTGTTCCCTGAGTTAGAAAACGTCGAGAAACGGTCGTTTCTGCTAGCGCTGTGCTTCTACACATGTATTTGCTGAACGGTGAAAGCGCACAGTAATGCACTTTTCTCCCAGCAAATGCACTGTGTCTAAGGAAATGGGAACACACTGAGGAGACACTTGTGGGAGCTACTGTGACTAAAACTGAGCTTCCCTACGCACAGGGAAGCAAGAGAAATGCTGATTTCATCAAGCCCAGTTACATACTCAGCATCTGTACTACTGCGTAAATAGTCATGTCTCTTTAGGCAAAAAACTCATTTCTGACAAAGTTGCCCAAATGCATCTCAGAAGTGTGCAACTTGTTCCCTGAGTTAGAAAACGTCGAGAAACCTTCGTATCTGCTAGCGCTGTGCTTCTACACATGTATTTGCTGAACGGTGAAAGCGCAGAGTAATGCACTTTTCTACCAGCAAATACACTCTGTCTAAGGAAATGGGAACACACTGAGGAGACACTTGTGGGAGCTACTGTGACTAAAACTGAGCTTCCCTACGCACAGGGAAGCAAGAGAAATGCTGATTTCATCAAGCCCAGTTACATACTCAGAATCTGTACTACTGCGCAAATAGGCATGTCTCTTTAGGCAAAAAACTCATTTCTGACAAAGTTGCCCAAATGCATCTCAGAAGTGTGCAACCTGTTCCCTGAGTTAGAAAACGTCGAGAAACGTTCGTTTCTGCTAGCGCTGTGCTTCTACACATGTATTTGCTGAATGGTGAAAGCGCACAGTAATGCACTTTTCTCCCAGCAAATACACTGTTTCTAAGGAAATGGGAACACACTGAGGAGACACTTGTGGGAGCTACCGTGACTAAAACTGAGCTTCCCTACGCACAGGGAAGCAAGAGAAATGCTGATTTCATCAAGCCCAGTTACGTACTCAGAATCTGTACTACTGCGCAAATAGGAATGTCTCTGTAGGCAAAAAACTCATTTCTGACAAAGTTGCCCAAATACATCTCAGAAGTGTGCAACTTGTTCCCTGAGTTAGAAAACGTCGAGAAAGGGTCGTTTCTGCTAGCGCTGTGCTTCTACACATGTATTTGTAAAACGGTGAAAGCGCACAGTAATTCACTTTCCTCCCAGCAAATACACTGTTTCTAAGGAAATGGGAACACACTGAGGAGACACTTGTGGGAGCTACAGTGACTAAAACTGAGCTTCCCTACACACAGGGAAGCAAGAGAAATGCTGATTGCATCAAGCCCAGTTACATACTCAGAATCTGTACTACTGCGCAAATAGGCATGTCTCTTTAGGCAAAAAACTCATTTCTGACAAAGTTGCCCAAATGCATCTCAGAAGTGTGCAACTTGTTCCCTGAGTTAGAAAACGTCGAGAAACGGTCGTTTCTGCTAGCGCTGTGCTTCTACACATGTATTTGCTGAACGGTGAAAGCGCACAGTAATTCACTTTTCTCCCAGCAAATACACTGTTTCTAAGAAAATGGGAACACACTGAGGAGACACTTGTGGGAGCTACTGTGACTAAAACTGAGCCCCCTACGCACAGGGAAGCAAGAGAAATGCTGATTTCATCTTGCCCAGTTACATACTCAGAGTCTGTACTACTGCGCAAATAGGCATGTCTCTTTAGGCAAAAAACTCATTTCTGACAAAGTTGCCCAAAAGCATCTCAGAAGTGTGCAACTTGTTCCCTGAGTTGGAAAACGTCGAGAAACGGTCGTTTCTGCTAGCGCTGTGCTTCTACACATGTATTTGCTGAACGGTGAAAGCGCACAGTAATGCACTTTTCTCCCAGCAAATACACTCTGTCTAAGGAAATGGGAACACACTGAGGAGACACTTGTGGGAGCTACTGTGACTAAAACTGAGCTTCCCTACGCACAGGGAAGCAAGAGAAATGCTGATTTCATCAAGCCCAGTTACATACTCAGAATCTGTACTACTGCGCAAATAGGCATGTCTCTTTAGGCAAAAAACTCATTTCTGACAAAGTTGCGCAAATGCATCTCAGAAGTGTGCAACTTGTTCCCTGAGTTAGAAAACGTCGAGAAACGGTCGTTTCTGCTTGCGCTGTGCTTCTACACATGTATTTTCTGAACGGTGAAAGCGCACAGTAATGCACTTTTCTCCCAGCAAATACACTGTTTCTAAGGAAATGGGAACACACTGAGGAGACACTTGTGGGAGCTACTGTGACTAAAACTGAGCTTCCCTACGCACAGGGAAGCAAGAGAAATGCTGATTTCATCAAGCCCAGTTACATACTCAGAATCTGTACTACTGCGCAAATAGGCATGTCTCTTTAGGCATAAAACTCATTTCTGACAAAGTTGCCCAAATGCATCTCAGAAGTGTGCAACTTGTTCCCTGAGTTAGAAAACGTCGAGAAACGGTCGTTTCTGCTAGCGCTGTGCTTCTACACATGTACATGCTGAACGGTGAAAGCGCACAGTAATGCACTTTTCTCCCAGCAAATACACTGTTTCTAAGGAAAGGGGAACACACTGAGGAGACACTTGTGGGAGCTACTGTAACCAAAACTGAGCTTCCCTACGCAAAGGGAAGCAAGAGAAATGTTGATTTCGTCAAGCCCACTTACATACTCAGAATCTGTACTACTGCGCAAATAGGCTTGTCTCTTTAGGCAAAAAACTCATTTCTGACAAAGTTGCCCAAATGCATCTCAGAAGTCTGCATCTTCTTCCCTGAGTGAGAAAACGTCGAGAAACGGTCGTTTCTGCTAGCGCTGTGCGTCTACACATGTACTTGCTGAACGGTGAAAGCGCACAGTAATGCACTTTTCTCCCAGCAAATACACTGTTTCAAAGGAAATGCGAACACACTGAGGAGACACTTGTGTTAGCTACTGTGACAAAAACTGAGCTTCCCTACGCACAGGGAAGCAAGAGAAATGCTGATTTCATCAAGCCCAGTTACATACTCAGAATCTGTACTATTGCGCAAATAGGCATGTCTCTTTAGGCAAAAAACTCATTTCTGACAAAGTTGCCCAAATGCATCTCAGAAGTGTGCAACCTGTTCCTTGAGTTAGAAAACGTCGAGAAAGGGTCGTTTCTGCTAGCGCTGTGCTTCTACACATGTATTTGCTAAACGGTGAAAGCGCACAGTAATTCACTTTCCTCCCAGCAAATACACTGTTTCTAAGGAAATGGGAACACACTGAGGAGACACTTGTGGGAGCTACAGTGACTAAAACTGAGCTTCCCTACGCACAGGGAAGCAAGAGAAATGCTGATTTCATCAAGCCCAGTTACATACTCAGAATCTGTACTACTGCGCGAATAGGCATGTCTCTGTAGGCAAAAAACTCATTTCTGACTAAGTTGCCCAAATGCATCTCAGAAGTGTGCAACTTGTTCCCTGAGTTAGAAAACGTCGAGAAACGGTCGTTTCTGCTAGCGCTGTGCTTCTACACATGTATTTGCTGAACGGTGAAAGCGCACGGTAATTCACTTTTCTCCCAGCAAATACACTGTTTCTAAGGAAATGGGAACACACTGAGGAGACACTTGTGGGAGCTACTGTGACTAAAACTGAGCCCCCTACGCACAGGGAAGCAATAGAAATGCTGATTTCATCTTGCCCAGTTACATACTCAGAGTCTGTACTACTGCGCAAATAGGCATGTCTCTGTAGGCAAAAAACTTATTTCTGACTAAGTTGCCCAAATGCATCTCAGAAGTGTGCAACTTGTTCCCTGAGTTAGAAAACGTCGAGAAACGGTCGTTTGTGCTAGCGCTGTGCTTCTACACATGTATTTGCTGAACGGTGAAAGCGCACAGTAATGCACTTTTCTCCCAGCAAATGCACTGTGTCTAAGGAAATGGGAACACACTGAGGAGACACTTGTGGGAGCTACTGTGACTAAAACTGACCTTCCCTACGCACAGGGAAGCAAGAGATATGCTGATTTCATCACGCCCAGTTACATACTCAGAATCTGTACTACTGCGCAAATAGGCATGTCTCTTTAGGCAAAAAACTCATTTCTGACAAAGTTGCCCAAATGCATCTCAGAAGTGTGCAACTTGTTCCCTGAGTTAGAAAACGTCGAGAAACGGTTGTTTCTGCTAGCGCTGTGCTTCTACACATGTATTTGCTGAACGGTGAAAGCGCACAGTAATGCACTTTTCTCCCAGCAAATGCACTGTGTCTAAGGAAATGGGAACACACTGAGGAGACACTTGTGGGAGCTACTGTGACTAAAACTGAGCTTCCCTACGCACAGGGAAGCAAGAGAAATGCTGATTTCATCACGCCCAGTTACATACTCAGAATCTGTACTACTGCGCAAATAGGCATGTCTCTTTAGGCAAAAAACTCATTTCTGACAAAGTTGCCCAAATGCATCTCAGAAGTGTGCAACTTGTTCCCTGAGTTAGAAAACGTCGAGAAACGGTCGTTTCTGCTAGCGCTGTGCTTCAACACAAGTATTTGCTGAACGGTGAAAGCGCACAGTAATGCACTTTTCTCCCAGCAAATACACTGTGTCTAAGGAAATGGGAACACACTGAGGAGACACTTGTGGGAGCTACAGTGACTAAAACTGAGCTTCCCTACGCACAGGGAAGCAAGAGAAATGCTGATTTCATCAAGCCCAGTTACATACTCAGAATCTGTACTACTGCGCAAATAGGCATGTCTCTTTAGGCAAAAAACTCATTTCTGACAAAGTTGCCCAAATGCATCTCAGAAGTGTGCAACTTGTTCCCTGAGTTAGAAAACGTCGAAAAACGGTCGTTGCTGCTAGCGCTGTGCTTCTACACATGTATTTGCTGAACGGTGAAAGCGCACAGTAATGCACTTTTCTCCCAGCAAATACACTATGTCTAAGGAAAGGGGAACACACTGAGGAGACACTTGTGGGAGCTACTGTGACTAAAACTGAGCTTCCCTACGCACAGGGAAGCAAGAGAAATGCTGATTTCATCAAGCCCAGTTACATACTCAGACTCTGTACTACTGCACAAATAGGCATGTCTCTTTAGGCAAAAAACTCATTTCTGACAAAGTTGCCCAAATGCATCTCAGAAGTGTGCAACTTGTTCCCTGAGTTAGAAAACGTCGAGAAACCTTCGTATCTGCTAGCGCTGTGCTTCTACACATGTATTTGCTGAACGGTGAAAGCGCACAGTAATGCACTTTTCTCCCAGCAAATACACTGTTTCTAAGGAAATGGGAACACACTGAGGAGACACTTGTGGGAGCTACTGTGACTAAAACTGAGCTTCCCTACGCACAGGGAAGCAAGAGAAATGCTGATTTCATCAAGCCCAGTTACATACTCAGAATCTGTACTACTGCGCAAATAGGCATGTCTCTTTAGGCAAAAAACTCATTTCTGACAAAGTTGCCCAAATGCATCTCAGAAGTGTGCAACTAGTTCCCTGAGTTAGAAAACGTCGAAAAACGGTCGTTGCTGCTAGCGCTGTGCTTCTACACATGTATTTGCTGAACGGTGAAAGCGCACAGTAATGCACTTTTCTCCCAGCAAATACACTGTGTCTAAGGAAAGGGGAACACACTGAGGAGACACTTGTGGGAGCTACTGTGACTAAAACTGAGCTTCCCTACGCACAGGGAAGCAAGAGAAATGCTGATTTCATCAAGCCCAGTTACATACTCAGACTCTGTACTACTGCACAAATAGGCATGTCTCTTTAGGCAAAAAACTCATTTCTGACAAAGTTGCCCAAATGCATCTCAGAAGTGTGCAACTTGTTCCCTGAGTTAGAAAACGTCGAGAAACGTTCGTATCTGCTAGCGCTGTGCTTCTACATATGTATTTGCTGAACGGTGAAAGCGCACAGTAATGCACTTTTCTCCCAGCAAATACACTGTTTCTAAGGAAATGGGAACACACTGAGGAGACACTTGTGGGAGCTACTGTGACTAAAACTGAGCTTCCCTACGCACAGGGAAGCAAGAGAAATGCTGATTTCATCACACCCAGTTACATACTCAGAATCTGTACTACTGCGCAAATAGGCATGTCTCTTTAGGCAAAAAACTCATTTCTGACAAAGTTGCCCAAATGCATCTCAGAAGTGTGCAACTTGTTCCCTGAGTTAGAAAACGTCGAGAAACGGTCGTTTCTGCTAGCGCTGTGCTTCAACACAAGTATTTGCTGAACGGTGAAAGCGCACAGTAATGCACTTTTCTCCCAGCAAATACACTGTGTCTAAGGAAATGGGAACACACTGAGGAGACACTTGTGGGAGCTACTGTGACTAAAACTGAGCTTCCCTACGCACAGGGAAGCAAGAGAAATGCTGATTTCATCAAGCCCAGGTACATACTCAGAATCTGTACTACTGCGCAAATAGGCATGTCTCTTTAGGCAAAAAACTCATTTCTGACAAAGTTGCCCAAATGCATCTCAGAAGTGTGCAACTTGTTCCCTGAGTTAGAAAACGTCGAAAAACGGTCGTTGCTGCTAGCGCTGTGCTTCTACACATGTATTTGCTGAACGGTGAAAGCGCACAGTAAAGCACTTTTCTCCCAGCAAATACACTGTGTCTAAGGAAAGGGGAACACACTGAGGAGACACTTGTGGGAGCTACTGTGACTAAAACTGAGCTTCCCTACGCACAGGGAAGCAAGAGAAATGCTGATTTCATCAAGCCCAGTTACATACTCAGACTCTGTACTACTGCACAAATAGGCATGTCTCTTTAGGCAAAAAACTCATTTCTGACAAAGTTGCCCAAATGCATCTCAGAAGTGTGCAACTTGTTCCCTGAGTTAGAAAACGTCGAGAAACGTTCGTATCTGCTAGCGCTGTGCTTCTACATATGTATTTGCTGAACGGTGAAAGCGCACAGTAATGCACTTTTCTCCCAGCAAATACACTGTTTCTAAGGAAATGGGAACACACTGAGGAGACACTTGTGGGAGCTACTGTGACTAAAACTGAGCTTCCCTACGCACAGGGAAGCAAGAGAAATGCTGATTTCATCACACCCAGTTACATACTCAGAATCTGTACTACTGCGCAAATAGGCATGTCTCTTTAGGCAAAAAACTCATTTCTGACAAAGTTGCCCAAATGCATCTCAGAAGTGTGCAACTTGTTCCCTGAGTTAGAAAACGTCGAGAAACGGTCGTTTCTGCTAGCGCTGTGCTTCTACACATGTACATGCTGAACGGTGAAAGCGCACAGTAATGCACTTTTCTCCCAGCAAATACACTGTTTCTAAGGAAAGGGGAACACACTGAGGAGACACTTGTGGGAGCTACTGTAACCAAAACTGAGCTTCCCTACGCAAAGGGAAGCAAGAGAAATGTTGATTTCGTCAAGCCCACTTACATACTCAGAATCTGTACTACTGCGCAAATAGGCATGTCTCTTTAGGCAAAAAACTCATTTCTGACAAAGTTGCCCAAATGCATCTCAGAAGTGTGCAACTTGTTCCCTGAGTTAGAAAACGTCGAGAAACGTTCGTTTCTGCTAGCGCTGTGCTTCTACACATGTATTTGCTGAACGGTGAAAGCGCACAGTAATGCACTTTTCTCCCAGCAAATACACTCTGTCTAAGGAAATGGGAACACACTGAGGAGACACTTGTGGGAGCTACTGTGACTAAAACTGAGCTTCCCTACGCACAGGGAAGCAAGAGAAATGCTGATTTCATCAAGCCCAGTTACATACTCAGAATCTGTACTACTGCGCAAATAGGCATGTCTCTTTAGGCAAAAAACTCATTTCTGACAAAGTTGCGCAAATGCATCTCAGAAGTGTGCAACTTGTTCCCTGAGTTAGAAAACGTCGAGAAACGGTCGTTTCTGCTTGCGCTGTGCTTCTACACATGTATTTTCTGAACGGTGAAAGCGCACAGTAATGCACTTTTCTCCCAGCAAATACACTGTTTCTAAGGAAATGGGAACACACTGAGGAGACACTTGTGGGAGCTACTGTGACTAAAACTGAGCTTCCCTACGCACAGGGAAGCAAGAGAAATGCTGATTTCATCAAGCCCAGTTACATACTCAGAATCTGTACTACTGCGCAAATAGGCATGTCTCTTTAGGCATAAAACTCATTTCTGACAAAGTTGCCCAAATGCATCTCAGAAGTGTGCAACTTGTTCCCTGAGTTAGAAAACGTCGAGAAACGGTCGTTTCTGCTAGCGCTGTGCTTCTACACATGTACATGCTGAACGGTGAAAGCGCACAGTAATGCACTTTTCTCCCAGCAAATACACTGTTTCTAAGGAAAGGGGAACACACTGAGGAGACACTTGTGGGAGCTACTGTAACCAAAACTGAGCTTCCCTACGCAAAGGGAAGCAAGAGAAATGTTGATTTCGTCAAGCCCACTTACATACTCAGAATCTGTACTACTGCGCAAATAGGCATGTCTCTTTAGGCAAAAAACTCATTTCTGACAAAGTTGCCCAAATGCATCTCAGAAGTCTGCATCTTCTTCCCTGAGTGAGAAAACGTCGAGAAACGGTCGTTTCTGCTAGCGCTGTGCGTCTACACATGTACTTGCTGAAGGGTGAAAGCGCACAGTAATGCACTTTTCTCCCAGCAAATACACTGTTTCTAAGGAAATGCGAACACACTGAGGAGACACTTGTGTTAGCTACTGTGACAAAAACTGAGCTTCCCTACGCACAGGGAAGCAAGAGAAATGCTGATTTCATCAAGGCCAGTTACATACTCAGAATCTGTACTATTGCGCAAATAGGCATGTCTCTTTAGGCAAAAAACTCATTTCTGACAAAGTTGCCCAAATGCATCTCAGAAGTGTGCAACCTGTTCCTTGAGTTAGAAAACGTCGAGAAAGGGTCGTTTCTGCTAGCGCTGTGCTTCTACACATGTATTTGCTAAACGGTGAAAGCGCACAGTAATTCACTTTCCTCCCAGCAAATACACTGTTTCTAAGGAAATGGGAACACACTGAGGAGACACTTGTGGGAGCTACAGTGACTAAAACTGAGCTTCCCTACGCACAGGGAAGCAAGAGAAATGCTGATTTCATCAAGCCCAGTTACATACTCAGAATCTGTACTACTGCGCGAATAGGCATGTCTCTGTAGGCAAAAAACTCATTTCTGACTAAGTTGCCCAAATGCATCTCAGAAGTGTGCAACTTGTTCCCTGAGTTAGAAAACGTCGAGAAACGGTCGTTTCTGCTAGCGCTGTGCTTCTACACATGTATTTGCTGAACGGTGAAAGCGCACGGTAATTCACTTTTCTCCCAGCAAATACACTGTTTCTAAGGAAATGGGAACACACTGAGGAGACACTTGTGGGAGCTACTGTGACTAAAACTGAGCCCCCTACGCATAGGGAATCAATAGAAATGCTGATTTCATCTTGCCCAGTTACATACTCAGAGTCTGTACTACTGCGCAAATAGGCATGTCTCTGTAGGCAAAAAACTTATTTCTGACAAAGTTGCCCAAATGCATCTCAGAAGTGTGCAACTTGTTCCCTGAGTTAGAAAACGTCGAGAAACGGTCGTTTGTGCTAGCGCTGTGCTTCTACACATGTATTTGCTGAACGGTGAAAGCGCACAGTAATGCACTTTTCTCCCAGCAAATGCACTGTGTCTAAGGAAATGGGAACACACTGAGGAGACACTTGTGGGAGCTACTGTGACTAAAACTGACCTTCCCTACGCACAGGGAAGCAAGAGATATGCTGATTTCATCACGCCCAGTTACATACTCAGAATCTGTACTACTGCGCAAATAGGCATGTCTCTTTAGGCAAAAAACTCATTTCTGACAAAGTTGCCCAAATGCATCTCAGAAGTGTGCAACTTGTTCCCTGAGTTAGAAAACGTCGAGAAACGGTTGTTTCTGCTAGCGCTGTGCTTCTACACATGTATTTGCTGAACGGTGAAAGCGCACAGTAATGCACTTTTCTCCCAGCAAATGCACTGTGTCTAAGGAAATGGGAACACACTGAGGAGACACTTGTGGGAGCTACTGTGACTAAAACTGAGCTTCCCTACGCACAGGGAAGCAAGAGAAATGCTGATTTCATCACGCCCAGTTACATACTCAGAATCTGTACTACTGCGCAAATAGGCATGTCTCTTTAGGCAAAAAACTCATTTCTGACAAAGTTGCCCAAATGCATCTCAGAAGTGTGCAACTTGTTCCCTGAGTTAGAAAACGTCGAGAAACGGTCGTTTCTGCTAGCGCTGTGCTTCAACACAAGTATTTGCTGAACGGTGAAAGCGCACAGTAATGCACTTTTCTCCCAGCAAATACACTGTGTCTAAGGAAATAGGAACACACTGAGGAGACACTTGTGGGAGCTACAGTGACTAAAACTGAGCTTCCCTACGCACAGGGAAGCAAGAGAAATGCTGATTTCATCAAGCCCAGTTACATACTCAGAATCTGTACTACTGCGCAAATAGGCATGTCTCTTTAGGCAAAAAACTCATTTCTGACAAAGTTGCCCAAATGCATCTCAGAAGTGTGCAACTTGTTCCCTGAGTTAGAAAACGTCGAAAAACGGTCGTTGCTGCTAGCGCTGTGCTTCTACACATGTATTTGCTGAACGGTGAAAGCGCACAGTAATGCACTTTTCTCCCAGCAAATACACTATGTCTAAGGAAAGGGGAACACACTGAGGAGACACTTGTGGGAGCTACTGTGACTAAAACTGAGCTTCCCTACGCACAGGGAAGCAAGAGAAATGCTGATTTCATCAAGCCCAGTTACATACTCAGACTCTGTACTACTGCACAAATAGGCATGTCTCTTTAGGCAAAAAACTCATTTCTGACAAAGTTGCCCAAATGCATCTCAGAAGTGTGCAACTTGTTCCCTGAGTTAGAAAACGTCGAGAAACCTTCGTATCTGCTAGCGCTGTGCTTCTACACATGTATTTGCTGAACGGTGAAAGCGCACAGTAATGCACTTTTCTCCCAGCAAATACACTGTTTCTAAGGAAATGGGAACACACTGAGGAGACACTTGTGGGAGCTACTGTGACTAAAACTGAGCTTCCCTACGCACAGGGAAGCAAGAGAAATGCTGATTTCATCAAGCCCAGTTACATACTCAGAATCTGTACTACTGCGCAAATAGGCATGTCTCTTTAGGCAAAAAACTCATTTCTGACAAAGTTGCCCAAATGCATCTCAGAAGTGTGCAACTTGTTCCCTGAGTTAGAAAACGTCGAAAAACGGTCGTTGCTGCTAGCGCTGTGCTTCTACACATGTATTTGCTGAACGGTGAAAGCGCACAGTAAAGCACTTTTCTCCCAGCAAATACACTGTGTCTAAGGAAAGGGGAACACACTGAGGAGACACTTGTGGGAGCTACTGTGACTAAAACTGAGCTTCCCTACGCACAGGGAAGCAAGAGAAATGCTGATTTCATCAAGCCCAGTTACATACTCAGACTCTGTACTACTGCACAAATAGGCATGTCTCTTTAGGCAAAAAACTCATTTCTGACAAAGTTGCCCAAATGCATCTCAGAAGTGTGCAACTTGTTCCCTGAGTTAGAAAACGTCGAGAAACGTTCGTATCTGCTAGCGCTGTGCTTCTACATATGTATTTGCTGAACGGTGAAAGCGCACAGTAATGCACTTTTCTCCCAGCAAATACACTGTTTCTAAGGAAATGGGAACACACTGAGGAGACACTTGTGGGAGCTACTGTGACTAAAACTGAGCTTCCCTACGCACAGGGAAGCAAGAGAAATGCTGATTTCATCACACCCAGTTACATACTCAGAATCTGTACTACTGCGCAAATAGGCATGTCTCTTTAGGCAAAAAACTCATTTCTGACAAAGTTGCCCAAATGCATCTCAGAAGTGTGCAACTTGTTCCCTGAGTTAGAAAACGTCGAGAAACGGTCGTTTCTGCTAGCGCTGTGCTTCAACACAAGTATTTGCTGAACGGTGAAAGCGCACAGTAATGCACTTTTCTCCCAGCAAATACACTGTGTCTAAGGAAATGGGAACACACTGAGGAGACACTTGTGGGAGCTACTGTGACTAAAACTGAGCTTCCCTACGCACAGGGAAGCAAGAGAAATGCTGATTTCATCAAGCCCAGGTACATACTCAGAATCTGTACTACTGCGCAAATAGGCATGTCTCTTTAGGCAAAAAACTCATTTCTGACAAAGTTGCCCAAATGCATCTCAGAAGTGTGCAACTTGTTCCCTGAGTTAGAAAACGTCGAAAAACGGTCGTTGCTGCTAGCGCTGTGCTTCTACACATGTATTTGCTGAACGGTGAAAGCGCACAGTAATGCACTTTTCTCCCAGCAAATACACTATGTCTAAGGAAAGGGGAACACACTGAGGAGACACTTGTGGGAGCTACTGTGACTAAAACTGAGCTTCCCTACGCACAGGGAAGCAAGAGAAATGCTGATTTCATCAAGCCCAGTTACTTACTCAGACTCTGTACTACTGCACAAATAGGCATGTCTCTTTAGGCAAAAAACTCATTTCTGACAAAGTTGCCCAAATGCATCTCAGAAGTGTGCAACTTGTTCCCTGAGTTAGAAAACGTCGAGAAACCTTCGTATCTGCTAGCGCTGTGCTTCTACACATGTATTTGCTGAACGGTGAAAGCGCACAGTAATGCACTTTTCTCCCAGCAAATACACTGTTTCTAAGGAAATGGGAACACACTGAGGAGACACTTGTGGGAGCTACTGTGACTAAAACTGAGCTTCCCTACGCACAGGGAAGCAAGAGAAATGCTGATTTCATCAAGCCCAGTTACATACTCAGAATCTGTACTACTGCGCAAATAGGCATGTCTCTTTAGGCAAAAAACTCATTTCTGACAAAGTTGCCCAAATGCATCTCAGAAGTGTGCAACTTGTTCCCTGAGTTAGAAAACGTCGAAAAACGGTCGTTGCTGCTAGCGCTGTGCTTCTACACATGTATTTGCTGAACGGTGAAAGCGCACAGTAATGCACTTTTCTCCCAGCAAATACACTGTGTCTAAGGAAAGGGGAACACACTGAGGAGACACTTGTGGGAGCTACTGTGACTAAAACTGAGCTTCCCTACGCACAGGGAAGCAAGAGAAATGCTGATTTCATCAAGCCCAGTTACATACTCAGACTCTGTACTACTGCACAAATAGGCATGTCTCTTTAGGCAAAAAACTCATTTCTGACAAAGTTGCCCAAATGCATCTCAGAAGTGTGCAACTTGTTCCCTGAGTTAGAAAACGTCGAGAAACGTTCGTATCTGCTAGCGCTGTGCTTCTACATATGTATTTGCTGAACGGTGAAAGCGCACAGTAATGCACTTTTCTCCCAGCAAATACACTGTTTCTAAGGAAATGGTAACACACTGAGGAGACACTTGTGGGAGCTACTGGGACTAAAACTGAGCTTCCCTACGCACAGGGAAGCAAGAGAAATGCTGATTTCATCAAGCCCAGTTACATACTCAGACTCTGTACTACTGCACAAATAGGCATGTCTCTTTAGGCAAAAAACTCATTTCTGACAAAGTTGCCCAAATGCATCTCAGAAGTGTGCAACTTGTTCCCTGAGTTAGAAAACGTCGAGAAATGGTCGTTTCTGCTAGCGCTGTGCTTCTACACATGTATTTGCTGAACAGTGAAAGCGCACAGTAATGCACTTTTCTCCCAGCAAATACACTGTGTCTAAGGAAATGGGAACACACTGAGGAGACACTTGTGGGAGCTACTGTGACTAAAACTGAGCTTCCCTACGCACAGGGAAGCAAGAGAAATGCTGATTTCATCAAGCCCAGTTACATACTCAGAATCTGTACTACTGCGCAAATAGGCATGTCTCTTTAGGCAAAAAACTCATTTCTGACACAGTTGCCAAAATGCATCTCAGAAGTGTGCAACTTGTTCCCTGAGTTAGAAAACGTCGAGAAACGGTCGTTTCTGCTAGCGCTGTGCTTCTACACATGTATTTGCTGAACGGTGAAAGCGCACAGTAATGCACTTTTCTCCCAGCAAATACACTGAGTCTAAGGAACTGGGAACACACTGAGGAGACACTTGTGGGAGCTACTGTGACTAAAACTGAGCTTCCCTACGCACAGGGAAGAAAGAGAAATGCTGATTTCATTAAGCCCATTTACATACTCAGAATCTGTTCTACTGCGCAAATAGGCATGCGTCTTTAGGCAAAAAACTCATTTCTGACAAAGTTGCCCAAATGCATCTCAGAAGTGTGCAACTTCTTCCCTGAGTTAGAAAACGTCGAGAAACTGTCGTTTCTGCTAGCGCTGTGCTTCTACACATGTATTTGCTGAACGGTGAAAGCGCACAGTAATGCACTTTTCTCCCAGCAAATACACTGTGTCTAAGGAAATGGGAACACACTGAGGAGACACTTGTGGGAGCTACTGTGACTAAAACTGAGATTCCCTACACACAGTGAAGCAAGAGAAATGCTGATTTCATCAAGCCCAGTTACATACTCAGAATCTGTACTACTGCGCAAATAGGCATGTCTCTTTAGGCAAAAAACTCATTTCTGACAAAGTTGCCCAAATGCATCTCAGAAGTGTGCAACTTGTTCCCAGAGTTAGAAAACGTCGAGAACCGGTCGTTTCTGCTAGCGCTGTGCTTCTACACATGTATTTGCTGAACGGTGAAAGCGCACAGTAATGCACTTTTCTCCCAGCAAATACACTGTGTCTAAGGAAATGGGAACACACTGAGGAGACACTTGTGGGAGCTACTGTGACTAAAACTGAGCTTCCCTACGCACAGGGAAGCAAGAGAAATGCTGATTTCATCAAGCCCATTTACATACTCAGAATCTGTACTACTGCGCAAATAGGCATGTCTCTGTAGGCAAAAAACTCATTTCTGACAAAGTTGCCCAAATGCATCTCAGAGGTGCAACTTGTTCCCAGAGTTAGAAAACGTCGAGAAACAGTCGTTTCTGCTAGCGCTGTGCTTCTACACATGTATTTGCTGAACGGTGAAAGCGCACAGTAATGCAATTTTCTCCCAGCAAATACACTGTTTCTAAGGAAATGGGAACACACTGAGGAGACACTTGTGGGAGCTACTGTGACTAAAACTGAGCTTCCCTATGCACAGGGAAGCAAGAGAAATGCTGATTTCATCAAGCCCAGTTACATACTCAGAATCTGTACTACTTCGCAAATAGGCATGTCTCTGTAGGCAAAAAAGTCATTTCGGACAAAGTTGCCCAAATGCATATCAGAAGTTTGCCACTTGTTCCCTGAGTTAGAAAACGTCGAGAAACGGTCGTTTCTGCTAGCGCTGTGCTTCTACACATGTATTTGCTGAACGGTGAAAGCGCACAGTAATGCACTTTTCTCCCAGCATATACACTGTTTCTAAGGAAATGGGAACACACTGAGGAGACACTTGTGGGAGCTACTGTGACTAAAACTGAGCTTCCCTACGCACAGGGAAGCAAGAGAAATGCTGATTTCATCAAGCCCAGTTACATACTCAGAATCTGTACTACTGCGCAAATAGGCATGTCTCTTTAGGCAAAAAACTCATTTCTGACAAGGTTGCCCAAATGCATCTCAGAAGTGTGCAACTTGTTCCCTGAGTTAGAAAATGTCGAGAAACGGTCGTTTCTGCTAGTGCTGTGCTTCTACACATGTATTTGCTGAACGGTGAAAGCGCACAGTAATGCACTTTTCTCCCAGCAAATACACTGTTTCTAAGGAAATGGGAACACCCTGAGGAGACACTTGTGGGAGCTACTGTGACTAAAACTGAGCTTCCCTACGCACAGGGAAGCAAGAGAAATGCTGATTTCATCAAGCCCAGTTACATACTCAGAATCTGTACTACTGCGCAAATAGGCATGTGTCTTTAGGCAAAAAACTCATTTCTGACAAAGTTGCCCAAAGCATCTCAGAAGTGTGCAACTTGTTCCCTGAGTTAGAAAACGTCGAGAACCGGTCGTTTCTGCTAGCACTATGCTTCTACACATGTATTTGCTGAACGGTGAAAGCGCACAGTAATGCACTTTTCTCCCAGCAAATACACTGTTTCTAAGGAAATGGGAACACACTGAGGAGACACTTGTGGGAGCTACTGTGACTAAAACTGAGCTTCCCTATGCACAGGGAAGCAAGAGAAATGCTGATTTCATCAAGCCCAGTTACATACTCAGAATCTGTACTACTTCGCAAATAGGCATGTCTCTGTAGGCAAAAAAGTCATTTCGGACAAAGTTGCCCAAATGCATATCAGAAGTTTGCCACTTGTTCCCTGAGTTAGAAAACGTCGAGAAACGGTCGTTTCTGCTAGCGCTGTGCTTCTACACATGTATTTGCTGAACGGTGAAAGCACACAGTAATGCACTTTTCTCACAGCAAATACACTGTGTCTAAGGAAATGGGAACACACTGAGGAGACACTTGTGGGAGCTACTGTGACTAAAACTGAGCTTCCCTACGCACAGGGAAGCAAGAGATATGCTGATTTCATCAAGCCCAGTTACATACTCAGAATCTGTACTACTGCGCAAATAGGCATGTGTCTTTAGGCAAAAAACTCATTTCTGACAAAGTTGCCCAAATGCATCTCAGAAGTGTGCAACTTGTTCCCTGAGTTAGAAAACGTCGAGAAACGGTCGTTTCTGCTAGCGCTGTGCTTCTACACATGTATTTGCTGAACGGTGAAAGCGCACAGTAATGCACTTTTCTCCCAGCAAATACACTGTGTCTAAGGAAATGGGAACACACTGAGGAGACACTTGTGGGAGCTACTGTGACTAAAACTGAGATTCCCTACGCACAGTGAAGCAAGAGAAATGCTGATTTCATCAAGCCCAGTTACATACTCAGAATCTGTACTACTGCGCAAATAGGCATGTCTCTTTAGGCAAAAAACTCATTTCTGACAAAGTTGCCCAAATGCATCTCAGAAGTGTGCAACTTGTTCCCAGAGTTAGAAAACGTCGAGAACCGGTCGTTTCTGCTAGCGCTGTGCTTCTACACATGTATTTGCTGAACGGTGAAAGCGCACAGTAATGCACTTTTCTCCCAGCAAATACACTGTGTCTAAGGAAATGGGAACACACTGAGGAGACACTTGTGGGAGCTACTGTGACTAAAACTGAGCTTCCCTACGCACAGGGAAGCAAGAGAAATGCTGATTTCATCCAGACCAGTTACATACTCAGAATCTGTACTACTGCGCAAATAGGCATGTCTCTGAAGGCAAAAAACTCATTTCTGACAAAGTTGCCCAAATGCATCTCAGAAGTGTGCAACTTGTTCCCTGAGTTAGAAAACGTCGAGAAACGGTCGTTTCTGCTAGCGCTGTGCTTCTACACATGTATTTGCTGAACGGTGAAAGCGCACAGTAATGCACTTTTCTCCCAGCAAATACACTGTGTCTAAGGAAATGGGAACACACTGAAGAGACACTTGTGTGAGGTACTGTGACTAAAACTGAGCTTCCCTACGCACAGGGAAGCAAGAGAAACGCTGATTTCATCAAGCCCATTTACATACTCAGAATCTGTTCTACTGCGCAAATAGGCATGTGTCTTTAGGCAAAAAACTCATTTCTGACAAAGTTGCCCAAATGCATCTCAGAAGTGTGCAACTTGTTCCCTGAGTTAGAAAACATCGAGAAACGGTCGTTTCTGCTAGCGCTGTGCTTCTACACATGTATTTGCTGAACGGTGAAAGCACACAGTAATGCACTTTTCTCACAGCAAATACACTGTGTCTAAGGAAATGGGAACACACTGAGGAGACACTTGTGGGAGCTACTGTGACTAAAACTGAGCTTCCCTACGCACAGGGAAGCAAGAGATATGCTGATTTCATCAAGCCCAGTTACATACTCAGAATCCGTTCTACTGCGCAAATAGGCATGTGTCTTTAGGCAAAAAACTCATTTCTGACAAAGTTGCCCAAATGCATCTCAGAAGTGTGCAACTTGTTCCCTGAGTTAGAAAACGTCGAGAAACGGTCGTTTCTGCTAGCGCTGTGCTTCTACACATGTATTTGCTGAACGGTGAAAGCACACAGTAATGCACTTTTCTCCCAGCAAATACACTGTGTCTAAGGAAATGGGAACACACTGAGGAGACACTTGTGGGAGCTACTGTGACTAAAACTGAGATTCCCTACGCACAGTGAAGCAAGAGAAATGCTGATTTCATCAAGCCCAGTTACATACTCAGAATCTGTACTACTGCGCAAATAGGCATGTCTCTTTAGGCAAAAAACTCATTTCTGACAAAGTTGCCCAAATGCATCTCAGAAGTGTGCAACTTGTTCCCAGAGTTAGAAAACGTCGAGAACCGGTCGTTTCTGCTAGCGCTGTGCTTCTACACATGTATTTGCTGAACGGTGAAAGCGCACAGTAATGCACTTTTCTCCCAGCAAATACACTGTGTCTAAGGAAATGGGAACACACTGAGGAGACACTTGTGGGAGCTACTGTGACTAAAACTGAGCTTCCCTACGCACAGGGAAGCAAGAGAAATGCTGATTTCATCAAGCCCATTTACATACTCAGAATCTGTACTACTGCGCAAATAGGCATGTCTCTGTAGGCAAAAAACTCATTTCTGACAAAGTTGCCCAAATGCATCTCAGAAGTGTGCAACTTGTTCCCAGAGTTAGAAAACGTCGAGAAACAGTCGTTTCTGCTAGCGCTGTGCTTCTACACATGTATTTGCTGAACGGTGAAAGCGCACAGTAATGCACTTTTCTCCCAGCAAATACACTGTTTCTAAGGAAATGGGAACACACTGAGGAGACACTTGTGGGAGCTACTGTGACTAAAACTGAGCTTCCCTATGCACAGGGAAGCAAGAGAAATGCTGATTTCATCAAGCCCAGTTACATACTCAGAATCTGTACTACTTCGCAAATAGGCATGTCTCTGTAGGCAAAAAAGTCATTTCGGACAAAGTTGCCCAAATGCATATCAGAAGTTTGCCACTTGTTCCCTGAGTTAGAAAACGTCGAGAAACGGTCGTTTCTGCTAGCGCTGTGCTTCTACACATGTATTTGCTGAACGGTGAAAGCGCACAGTAATGCACTTTTCTCCCAGCATATACACTGTTTCTAAGGAAATGGGAACACACTGAGGAGACACTTGTGGGAGCTACTGTGACTAAAACTGAGCTTCCCTACGCACAGGGAAGCAAGAGAAATGCTGATTTCATCAAGCCCAGTTACATACTCAGAATCTGTACTACTGCGCAAATAGGCATGTCTCTTTAGGCAAAAAACTCATTTCTGACAAGGTTGCCCAAATGCATCTCAGAAGTGTGCAACTTGTTCCCTGAGTTAGAAAACGTCGAGAAACGGTCGTTTCTGCTAGTGCTGTGCTTCTACACATGTATTTGCTGAACGGTGAAAGCGCACAGTAATGCACTTTTCTCCCAGCAAATACACTGTGTATAAGGAAATGGGAACACCCTGAGGAGACACTTGTGGGAGCTACTGTGACTAAAACTGAGCTTCCCTACGCACAGGGAAGCAAGAGAAATGCTGATTTCATCAAGCCCAGTTACATACTCAGAATCTGTACTACTGCGCAAATAGGCATGTCTCTTTAGGCAAAAAACTCATTTCTGACAAAGTTGCCCAAAGCATCTCAGAAGTGTGCAACTTGTTCCCTGAGTTAGAAAACGTCGAGAACCGGTCGTTTCTGCTAGCACTATGCTTCTACACATGTATTTGCTGAACGGTGAAAGCGCACAGTAATGCACTTTTCTCCCAGCAAATACACTGTTTCTAAGGAAATGGGAACACACTGAGGAGACACTTGTGGGAGCTACTGTGACTAAAACTGAGCTTCCCTATGCACAGGGAAGCAAGAGAAATGCTGATTTCATCAAGCCCAGTTACATACTCAGAATCTGTACTACTGCGCAAATAGGCATGTCTCTGTAGGCAAAAAAGTCATTTCGGACAAAGTTGCCCAAATGCATATCAGAAGTTTGCCACTTGTTCCCTGAGTTAGAAAACGTCGAGAAACGGTCGTTTCTGCTAGCGCTGTGCTTCTACACATGTATTTGCTGAACGGTGAAAGCACACAGTAATGCACTTTTCTCACAGCAAATACACTGTGTCTAAGGAAATGGGAACACACTGAGGAGACACTTGTGGGAGCTACTGTGACTAAAACTGAGCTTCCCTACGCACAGGGAAGCAAGAGATATGCTGATTTCATCAAGCCCAGTTACATACTCAGAATCTGTTCTACTGCGCAAATAGGCATGTGTCTTTAGGCAAAAAACTCATTTCTGACAAAGTTGCCCAAATGCATCTCAGAAGTGTGCAACTTGTTCCCTGAGTTAGAAAACGTCGAGAAACGGTCGTTTCTGCTAGCGCTGTGCTTCTACACATGTATTTGCTGAACGGTGAAAGCGCACAGTAATGCACTTTTCTCCCAGCAAATACACTGTGTCTAAGGAAATGGGAACACACTGAGGAGACACTTGTGGGAGCTACTGTGACTAAAACTGAGATTCCCTACGCACAGTGAAGCAAGAGAAATGCTGATTTCATCAAGCCCAGTTACATACTCAGAATCTGTACTACTGCGCAAATAGGCATGTCTCTTTAGGCAAAAAACTCATTTCTGACAAAGTTGCCCAAATGCATCTCAGAAGTGTGCAACTTGTTCCCAGAGTTAGAAAACGTCGAGAACCGGTCGTTTCTGCTAGCGCTGTGCTTCTACACATGTATTTGCTGAACGGTGAAAGCGCACAGTAATGCACTTTTCTCCCAGCAAATACACTGTGTCTAAGGAAATGGGAACACACTGAGGAGACACTTGTGGGAGCTACTGTGACTAAAACTGAGCTTCCCTACGCACAGGGAAGCAAGAGAAATGCTGATTTCATCAAGCCCATTTACATACTCAGAATCTGTACTACTGCGCAAATAGGTATGTCTCTGTAGGCAAAAAACTCATTTCTGACAAAGTTGCCCAAATGCATCTCAGAAGTGTGCAACTTGTTCCCAGAGTTAGAAAACGTCGAGAAACAGTCGTTTCTGCTAGCGCTGTGCTTCTACACATGTATTTGCTGAACGGTGAAAGCGCACAGTAATGCAATTTTCTCCCAGCAAATACACTGTTTCTAAGGAAATGGGAACACACTGAGGAGACACTTGTGGGAGCTACTGTGACTAAAACAGAGCTTCCCTATGCACAGGGAAGCAAGAGAAATGCTGATTTCATCAAGCCCAGTTACATACTCAGAATCTGTACTACTTCGCAAATAGGCATGTCTCTGTAGGCAAAAAAGTCATTTCGGACAAAGTTGCCCAAATGCATATCAGAAGTTTGCCACTTGTTCCCTGAGTTAGAAAACGTCGAGAAACGGTCGTTTCTGCTAGCGCTGTGCTTCTACACATGTATTTGCTGAACGGTGAAAGCGCACAGTAATGCACTTTTCTCCCAGCATATACACTGTGTATAAGGAAATGGGAACACCCTGAGGAGACACTTGTGGGAGCTACTGTGACTAAAACTGAGCTTCCCTACGCACAGGGAAGCAAGAGAAATGCTGATTCCATCAAGCCCAGTTACATACTCAGAATCTGTACTACTGCGCAAATAGGCATGTCTCTTTAGGCAAAAAACTCATTTCTGACAAAGTTGCCCAAAGCATCTCAGAAGTGTGCAACTTGTTCCCTGAGTTAGAAAACGTCGAGAACCGGTCGTTTCTGCTAGCACTATGCTTCTACACATGTATTTGCTGAACGGTGAAAGCGCACAGTAATGCACTTTTCTCCCAGCAAATACACTGTTTCTAAGGAAATGGGAACACACTGAGGAGACACTTGTGGGAGCTACTGTGACTAAAACTGAGCTTCCCTATGCACAGGGAAGCAAGAGAAATGCTGATTTCATCAAGCCCAGTTACATACTCAGAATCTGTACTACTTCGCAAATAGGCATGTCTCTGTAGGCAAAAAAGTCATTTCGGACAAAGTTGCCCAAATGCATATCAGAAGTTTGTCACTTGTTCCCTGAGTTAGAAAACGTCGAGAAACGGTCGTTTCTGCTAGCGCTGTGCTTCTACACATGTATTTGCTGAACGGTGAAAGCTCACAGTAATGCACTTTTCTCACAGCAAATACACTGTGTCTAAGGAAATGGGAACACACTGAGGAGACACTTGTGGGAGCTACTGTGACTAAAACTGAGCTTCCCTACGCACAGGGAAGCAAGAGATATGCTGATTTCATCAAGCCCAGTTACATACTCAGAATCTGTTCTACTGCGCAAATAGGCATGTGTCTTTAGGCAAAAAACTCATTTCTGACAAAGTTGCCCAAATGCATCTCAGAAGTGTGCAACTTGTTCCCTGAGTTAGAAAACGTCGAGAAACGGTCGTTTCTGCTAGCGCTGTGCTTCTACACATGTATTTGCTGAACGGTGAAAGCGCACAGTAATGCACTTTTCTCCCAGCAAATACACTGTGTCTAAGGAAATGGGAACACACTGAGGAGACACTTGTGGGAGCTACTGTGACTACAACTGAGATTCCCTACGCACAGTGAAGCAAGAGAAATGCTGATTTCATCAAGCCCAGTTACATACTCAGAATCTGTACTACTGCGCAAATAGGCATGTCTCTTTAGGCAAAAAACTCATTTCTGACAAAGTTGCCCAAATGCATCTCAGAAGTGTGCAACTTGTTCCCAGAGTTAGAAAACGTCGAGAACCGGTCGTTTCTGCTAGCGCTGTGCTTCTACACATGTATTTGCTGAACGGTGAAAGCGCACAGTAATGCACTTTTCTCCCAGCAAATACACTGTGTCTAAGGAAATGGGAACACACTGAGGAGACACTTGTGGGAGCTACTGTGACTAAAACTGAGCTTCCCTACGCACAGGGAAGCAAGAGAAATGCTGATTTCATCAAGCCCATTTACATACTCAGAATCTGTACTACTGCGCAAATAGGCATGTCTCTGTAGGCAAAAAACTCATTTCTGACAAAGTTGCCCAAATGCATCTCAGAAGTGTGCAACTTGTTCCCAGAGTTAGAAAACGTCGAGAAACAGTCGTTTCTGCTAGCGCTGTGCTTCTACACATGTATTTGCTGAACGGTGAAAGCGCACAGTAATGCAATTTTCTCCCAGCAAATACACTGTTTCTAAGGAAATGGGAACACACTGAGGAGACACTTGTGGGAGCTACTGTGACTAAAACTGAGCTTCCCTATGCACAGGGAAGCAAGAGAAATGCTGATTTCATCAAGCCCAGTTACATACTCAGAATCTGTACTACTTCGCAAATAGGCATGTCTCTGTAGGCAAAAAAGTCATTTCGGACAAAGTTGCCCAAATGCATATCAGAAGTTTGCCACTTGTTCCCTGAGTTAGAAAACGTCGAGAAACGGTCGTTTCTGCTAGCGCTGTGCTTCTACACATGTATTTGCTGAACGGTGAAAGCGCACAGTAATGCACTTTTCTCCCAGCATATACACTGTTTCTAAGGAAATGGGAACACACTGAGGAGACACTTGTGGGAGCTACTGTGACTAAAACTGAGCTTCCCTACGCACAGGGAAGCAAGAGAAATGCTGATTTCATCAAGCCCAGTTACATACTCAGAATCTGTACTACTGCGCAAATAGGCATGTCTCTTTAGGCAAAAAACTCATTTCTGACAAGGTTGCCCAAATGCATCTCAGAAGTGTGCAACTTGTTCCCTGAGTTAGAAAACGTCGAGAAACGGTCGTTTCTGCTAGTGCTGTGCTTCTACACATGTATTTGCTGAACGGTGAAAGCGCACAGTAATGCACTTTTCTCCCAGCAAATACACTGTGTATAAGGAAATGGGAACACCCTGAGGAGACACTTGTGGGAGCTACTGTGACTAAAACTGAGCTTCCCTACGCACAGGGAAGCAAGAGAAATGCTGATTTCATCAAGCCCAGTTACATACTCAGAATCTGTACTACTGCGCAAATAGGCATGTCTCTTTAGGCAAAAAACTCATTTCTGAAAAAGTTGCCCAAAGCATCTCAGAAGTGTGCAACTTGTTCCCTGAGTTAGAAAACGTCGAGAACCGGTCGTTTCTGCTAGCACTATGCTTCTACACATGTATTTGCTGAACGGTGAAAGCGCACAGTAATGCACTTTTCTCCCAGCAAATACACTGTTTCTAAGGAAATGGGAACACACTGAGGAGACACTTGTGGGAGCTACTGTGACTAAAACTGAGCTTCCCTACGCACAGGGAAGCAAGAGAAATGCTGATTTCATCAAGCCCAGTTACATACTCAGACTCTGTACTACTGCGCAAATAGGCATGTCTCTTTAGGCAAAAAACTCATTTCTGACAAAGTTGCCCAAATGCATCTCAGAAGTGTGCAACTTGTTCCCTGAGTTAGAAAACGTCGAGAAACGTTCGTTTCTGCTAGCGCTGTGCTTCTACACATGTATTTGCTGAACGGTGAAAGCACACAGTAATGCACTTTTCTCACAGCAAATACACTGTGTCTAAGGAAATGGGACACACTGAAGAGACACTTGTGTGAGGTACTGTGACTAAAACTGAGCTTCCCTACGCACAGGGAAGAAAGAGAAATGCTGATTTCATCAAGCCCAGTTACATAATCAGAATCTGTTCTACTGCGCAAATAGGCATGTGTCTTTAGGCAAAAAACTCATTTCTGACAAAGATGCCCAAATGCATCTCAGAAGTGTGCAACTTGTTCCCTGAGTTAGAAAACGTCGAGAAACGGTCGTTTCTGCTAGCGCTGTGCTTCTACACATGTATTTGCTGAACGGTGAAAGCGCACAGTAATGCACTTTTCTCCCAGCAAATACACTGTTTCTAAGGAAATGGGAACACACTGAGGAGACACTTGTGGGAGCTACTGTGACTAAAACTGAGCTTCCCTATGCACAGGGAAGCAAGAGAAATGCTGATTTCATCAATCCCAGTTACATACTCAGAATCTGTACTACTGCGCAAATAGGCATGTCTCTTTAGGCAAAAAACTCATTTCTGACAAAGTTGCCCAAATGCATCTCAGAAGTGTGCAACTTGTTCCCTGAGTTAGAAAACGTCGAGAAACGGTCGTTTCTGCTAGCGCTGTGCTTCTACACATGTATTTGCTGAACGGTGAAAGCGCACAGTAATGCACTTTTCTCACAGCAAATACACTGTTTCTAAGGAAATGGCAACATACTGGGGAGACACTTGTGGGAGCTACTGTGACTAAAACTGAGCTTCCCTACGCACAGGGAAGCAAGAGAAATGCTGATTTCATCAAGCCCAGTTACATACTTAGAATCTGTACTACTGCGCAAATAGGCATGTCTCTTTAGGCAAAAAACTCATTTCTGACAAAGTTGCCCAAATGCATCTCAGAAGTGTGCAACTTGTTCCCTGAGTTAGAAAACGTCGAGAAACGTTCGTTTCTGCTAGCACTGTGCTTCTACACATGTTTTTGCTGAACGGTGAAAGCGCACAGTAATGCACTTTTCTCCCAGCAAATACACTGTTTCTAAGGAAATGGGAACACACTGAGGAGACACTTGTGGGAGCTACTGTGACTAAAACTGAGCTTCCCTATGCACAGGGAAGCAAGAGAAATGCTGATTTCATCAAGCCCAGTTACATATTCAGAATCTGTACTACTGCGCAAATAGGCATGTCTCTGTAGGCAAAAAACTCATTTCTGACAAAGTTGCCCAAATGCATCTCAGAAGTGTGCAACTTGTTCCCTGAGTTAGAAAACGTCGAGAAACGGTCGTTTCTGCTAGCGCTGTGCTTCTACACATGTATTTGCTGAACGGTGAAAGCGCAGAGTAATGCACTTTTCTCCCAGCAAATACACTGTTTCTAAGGAAATGGGAACACACTGAGGAGACACTTTTGGGAGCTACTGTGACTAAAACTGAGCTTCCCTACGCACAGGGAAGCAAGAGAAATGCTGATTTCATCAAGCCCAGTTACATACTCAGAATCTGTTCTACTGCGCAAATAGGCATGTCTCTTTAGGCAAAAAACTCATTTCTGACAAAGTTGCCCAAATGCATCTCAGAAGTGTGCAACTTGTTCCCTGAGTTAGAAAACGTCGAGAAACTGTCGTTTTTGCTAGCGCTGTGCTTCTACACATGTATTTGCTGAACGGTGAAAGCGCACAGTAATGCACTTTTCTCCCAGCAAATACACTGTTTCCAAGGAAATGGGAACACACTGAGGAGACACTTGTGGGAGCTACTGTGACTAAAACTGAGCTTCCCTACGCAAAGGGAAGCTCGAGAAATGCTGATTTCATCAAGCTCAGTTAAATACTCAGAATCTGTAATACTGCGCAAATAGGCATGTTTCTTTAGGCAAAAAACTCATTTCTGACAAAGTTTCCCAAATGCATCTCAGAAGTGTGCAACTTGTTCCCTGAGTTAGAAAACGTCGAGAAACGGTCGTTTCTGCTAGCGCTGTGCTTCTACACATGTATTTGCTGAACGGTGAAAGCGCACAGTAATGCACTTTTCTCCCAGCAAATACACTAAATCTAAGGAACTGGGAACACACTGAGGAGACACTTGTGGGAGCTACTGTGACTAAAACTGAGCTTCCCTACGCACAGGGAAGCAAGAGAAATGCTGATTTCATCAAGCCCAGTTACATACTCAGAATCTGTACTACTGCGCAAATAGGCATGTCTCTGTACGCAAAAACTCATTTCTGACAAAGTTGCCCAAATGCATCTCAGAAGTGTCCAACTTATTCCCTGAGTTAGAAAACGTCGAGAAACGTTCGTTTCTGCTAGCGCTGTGCTTCTACACATGTATTTGCTGAACGGTGAAAGCGCACAGTAATGCACTTTTCTCCCAGCAAATACACTGTTTCTAAGGAAATGGGAACACACTGAGGAGACACTTGTGGGAGCTACTGTGACTAAAACTGAGCTTCCCTACGCACAGGGAAGCAAGAGAAATGCTGATTTCATCAAGCCCAGTTACATACTCAGAATCTGTACTACTGCGCAAATAGGCATGTCTCTGTAGGCAAAAAACTCATTTCTGACAAAGTTGCCCAAATGCATCTCAGAAGAGTGCAACTTGTTCTCTGAGTTAGAAAACGTCGAGAAACGTTCGTTTCTGCTAGCGCTGTGCTTCTACACATGTACTTGCTGAACGGTGAAAGCGCACAGTAATGCACTTTTCTCCCAGCAAATACACTGTTTCTAAGGAAATGGGAACACACTGAGGAGACACTTGTGGGAGCTACTGTGACTAAAACTGAGCTTCCCTACGCACAGGGAAGCAAGAGAAATGCTGATTTCATCAAGCCCAGTTACATACTCAGAATCTGTACTACTGCGCAAATAGGCATGTCTCCTTAGGCAAAAAACTCATTTCTGACAAAGTTGCCCAAATGCATCTCAGAAGAGTGCAACTTGTTCCCTGAGTTAGAAAACGTCGAGAAACGTTCGTTTCTGCTAGCGCTGTGCTTCTACACATGTACTTGCTGAACGGTGAAAGCGCACAGTAATGCACTGTTCTCCCAGCAAATACACTGTTTCTAAGGAAATGGGAACACACTGAGGAGACACTTGTGGGAGCTACTGTGACTAAAACTGAGCTTCCCTACGCACAGAGAAGCAAGAGAAATGCTGATTTCATCAAGCCCAGTTACATACTAAGAATCTGTACTACTGCGCAAATAGGCATGTCTCTGTAGGCAAAAAACTCATTTCGGACAAAGTTGCCCAAATGCATCTCAGAAGTGTGCAACTTGTTCCCTGAGTTAGAAAACGTCGAGAAACGTTCGTTTCTGCTAGCGCTGTGCTTCTACACATGTATTTGCTGAACGGTGAAAGCGCACAGTAATGCACTTTTCTCCCAGCAAATACACTGTTTCTAAGGAAATGGGAACACACTGAGGAGACACTTGTGGGAGCTACTGTGACTAAAACTGAGCTTCCCTACGCACAGGGAAGCAAGAGAAATGCTGATTTCATCAAGCCCAGTTACATACTCAGAATCTGTACTACTGCGCAAATAGGCATGTCTCTGTAGGCAAAAAACTCATTTCTGACAAAGTTGCCCAAATGCATCTCAGAAGTATGCAACTTGATCCCTGAGTTAGAAAACATCGAGAAATGGTCGTTTCTGCTAGCGCTGTGCTTCTACACATGTAGTGGCTGAACGGTGAAAGCGCACAGTAATGCACTTTTCTCCCAGCAAATACACTGTTTCTACGGAAATGGGAACACACTGAGGAGACACTTGTGGGAGCTACTGTGACTAAAACTGAGCTTCCCTACGCACAGGGAAGCAAGAGAAATGCTGATTTCATCAAGCCCAGTTACATACTCAGAATCTGTACTACTGCGCAAATAGGCATGTCTCTGTAGGCAAAAAAATCATTTGTGACAAAGTTGCCCAAATGCATCTCAGAAGTGTGCAACTTGTTCCCTGAGTTAGAAAACGTCGAGAAACGTTCGTTTCTGCTAGCACTGTGTTTCTACACATGTATTTGCTGAACGGTGAAAGCGCACAGTAATGCACTTTTCTTCCAGCAAATACACTGTTTCCAAGGAAATGGGAACACACTGAGAAGACACTTTTGGGAGCTACTGTGACTAAAACTGAGCTTCCCTACGCACAGGGAAGCAAGAGAAATGCTGATTTCATCAAGCCCAGTTACATACTCAGAATCTGTACTACTGCACAAATAGGCATGTCTCTGTAGGCAAAAAACTCATTTCTGACAAAGTTGCCCAAATGCATCTCAGAAGTGTGCAACTTGTTCCCTGAGTGAGAAAACGTCGAGAATCGGTCGTTTCAGCTAGCGCTGTGCTTCTACACATGTATTTGCTGAACGGTGAAAGCGCACAGTAATGTACTTTTCTCCCAGCAAATACACTGTTTCTAAGGAAATGGGAACACATTGAGGAGACACTTGTGGGAGCTACTGTGACTAAAACTGAGCTTCCCTATGCACAGGGAAGCAAGAGAAATGCTGATTTCATCAAGCCCAGTTACATACTCAGAATCTGTACTACTGCGCAAATAGGCATGTCTCCTTAGGCAAAAAACTCATTTCTGACAAAGTTGCCCAAATGCATCTCAGAAGAGTGCAACTTGTTCCCTGAGTTAGAAAACGTCGACAAACGTTCGTTTCTGCTAGCGCTGTGCTTCTACACATGTACTAGCTGAACGGTGAAAGCTCACAGTAATGCACTTTTCTCCCAGCAAATACACTGTTTCTAAGGAAATGGGAACACACTGAGGAGACACTTGTGGGAGCTACTGTGACTAAAACTGAGCTTCCCTACGCACAGGGAAGCAAGAGAAATGCTGATTTCATCAAGCCCAGTTACATACTCAGAATCTGTACTACTGCGCAAATAGGCATGTCTCTGTAGGCAAAAAACTCATTTCTGACAAAGTTGCCCAAATGCATCTCAGAAGTGTGCAACTTGATCCCTGAGTTAGAAAACATCGAGAAATGGTCGTTTCTGCTAGCGCTGTGCTTCTGCACATGTAGTTGCTGAACGGTGAAAGCGCACAGTAATGCACTTTTCTCCCAGCAAATACACTGTTTCTAAGGAAATGGGAACACACTGAGGAGACACTTGTGGGAGCTACTGTGACTAAAACTGAGCTTCCCTACGCACAGGGAAGCAAGAGATATGCTGATTTCATCAAGCACAGTTACATACTCAGAATCTGTACTACTGCGCCAATAGGCATGTCTCTGTAGGCAAAAAACTCATTTCTGACAAAGTTGCCCAAATGCATCTCAGAAGTGTGCAACTTGTTCCCTGAGTTAGAAAACGTCGAGAAACGGTCGTTTCAGCTAGCGCTGTGCTTCTACACATGTATTTGCTGAACGGTGAAAGCGCACAGTAATGCACTTTTCTCCCAGCAAATACACTGTTTCTAAGGAAATGGGAACACACTAAGGAGACACTTGTGAGAGCTACTGTGACTAAAACTGAGCTTCCCTACGCACAGGGAAGCAAGAGAAATGCTGATTTCATCAAGCCCAGTTACATACTCAGAATCTGTACTACTGCGCAAATAGGCATGTCTCTGTAGGCAAAAAAGTCATTTCGGACAAAGTTGCCCAAATGCATATCAGAAGTTTGCCACTTGTTCCTGAGTTAGAAAACGTCGAGAAACGGTCGTTTCTGCTAGCGCTGTGCTTCTACACATGTATTTGCTGAACGGTGAAAGCGCACAGTAATGCACTTTTCTCCCAGCAAATACACTGTTTCTAAGGAAATGGGAACACACTGAGGAGACACTTGTGGGAGCTACTGTGACTAAAACTGAGCTTCCTTACGCACAGGGAAGCAAGAGAAATGCTGATTTCATCAAGCCAAGTTACATACTCAGAATCTGTACTACTGCGCAAATAGGCATGTCTAAGTAGGCAAAAAACTCATTTCTGACAAAGTTGCCCAAATGCATCTCAGAAGTGTGCAACTTGTTCCCTGAGTTAGAAAACGTCGAGAAACGGTCGTTTCTGCTAGCGCTGTGCTTCTACACATGCATTTGCTGAACGGTGAAAGCGCACAGCAATGCACTTTTCTCCTAGCAAATACACTGTTTCTAAGGAAATGGGAACACACTGAGGAGACACTCGTGGGAGCTACTGTGAATAAAACTGAGCTTCCCTACGCACAGGGAAGCAAGAGAAATGCTGATTTCATCAAGCCCAGTTACATACTCAGAATCTGTACTACTGCGCAAATAGGCATGTCTCTGTAGGCAAAAGACTCATTTCTGACAAAGTTGCCCAAATGCATCTCAGAAGTGTGCAACTTGTTCCCTGAGTTAGAAAACGTCGAGAAACGGTCTTTTCTGCTAGCGCTGTGCTTCTACACATTTATTTGCTGAGCGGTGAAATTACACAGTAATGCACTTTTCTCCCAGCAAATACACTGTTTCTAAGGAAATGGGAACACACTGAGGAGACACTTGTGGGAGCTACTGTGACTAAAACTGAGCTTCCCTACGCACAGGGAAGCAAGAGAAATGCTGATTTCATCAAGCCCAGTTACATACTCAGAATCTGTACTACTGCGCAAATTGGCATGCCTCTGTAGGCAAAAAACTCTTTTCTGACAAAGTTGCCCAAATGCATCTCAGAAGTGTGCAACTTGTTCCCTGAGTTAGAAAACGTCGAGAAACGGTCGTTTCTGCTAGCACTGTGCTTCTACACATGTATTTGCTGAACGTTGAAAGCGCACAGTAATGCACTTTTCTCCCAGCAAATACACTGTTTCTGAGGAAATGGGAACACACTGAAGAGACACTTGTGGGAGCTACAGTGACTAAAACTGAGCTTCCCTACGCACAGGGAAGTAAGAGAAATGCTGATTTCATCAAGCCCAGTTACATACTCAGAATCTGTACTACTGCACAAATAGGCATGTCTCTGTAGGCAAAAAACTCATTTCTGACAAAGTTGCCCAAATGCATCTCAGAAGTGTGCAACTTGTTCCGTGAGTTAGAAAACGTCGAGAAACGTTCGTTTCTGCTAGCGCTGTGCTTCTACACATGTATTTGCTGAACGGTGAAAGCGCACAGTAATGCACTTTTCTCCAAGCAAATACACTGTTTCTAAGGAAATGGGAACACACTGAGGAGACACTTGTGGGAGCTACTGTGACTAAAACTGAGCTTCCCTACGCACAGGGAAGCAAGAGAAATGCTGATTTCGTCAAGCCCAGTTACATACTCAGAATCTGTACTACTGCGCAAATAGGCATGTCTCTGTAGGCAAAAAACTCATTTCTGACAAAGTTGCCCAAATGCATCTCAGAAGTGTGCAACTTGTTCCCTGAGTTAGAAAACGTCGAGAAACGTTCGTTTCTGCTAGCGCTGTGCTTCTACACATGTATTTGCTGAACGGTGAAAGCGCCCAGTAATGCACTTTTCTCCCAGCAAATACACTGTTTCTAAGGAAATGGGAACACACTGAGGAGACACTTGTGGGAGCTACTGGGACTAAAACTGAGCTTCCCTACGCACAGGGAAGCAAGAGAAATGCTGATTTAATCAAGCCCAATTACATACTCAGAATCTGTACTACTGCGCAAATAGGCATGTCTCTGTAGGCAAAAAACTCATTTCTGACAAAGTTGCCCAAATGCATCTCAGAAGTGTGCAACTTGTTCCCTGAGTTAGAAAACGTCGAGAAACGTTTGTTTCTGCTAGCGCTGTGCTTCTACACATGTATTTGCTGAACGGTGAAAGCGCACAGTAATGCACTTTTCTCCCAGCAAATACACTGTTTCTACGGAAATGGGAACACACTGAGGAGACACTTGTGGGAGCTACTGTGACTAAAACTGAGCTTCCCTACGCACAGGGAAGCAAGAGAAATGCTGATTTCATCAAGCCCAGTCACATACTCAGAATCTGTACTACTGCGCAAATAGGCATGTCTCTGTAGGCAAAAAACTCATTTCTGACAAAGTTGCCCAAATGCATCTCAGAAGTGTGCCACTTCTTCCCTGAGTTAGAAAACGTCGAGAAACGGTCGTTTTAGCTAGCGCTGTGCTTCTACACATGTATTTGCTGAACGGTGAAAGCGCACAGTAATGCACTTTTCTCCCAGCAAATACACTGTTTCTAAGGAAATGGGAACACACTGAGGAGACACTTGTGGGAGGTACTGTGACTAAAACTGAGCTTCCCTACGCACAGGGAAGCAAGAGAAATGCTGATTTCATCAAGCCCAGCTACATACTCAGAATCTGTACTACTGCGCAAATAGGCATGTCTCTGTAGGCAAAAAACTCATTTTTGAGAAAGTTACCCAAATGCATCTCAGAAGTGTGCAACTTGTTCCCTGAGTTAGAAAACGTCGAGAAACATTCGTTACTGCTAGCGCTGTGCTTCTACACATGTATTTGCTGAACGGTGAAAGCGCACAGTAATGCACTTTTCTCCCAGCAAATACACTGTTTCTAAGGAAATGGGAACACACTGAGGAGACACTTGTGGGAGCTACTGGGACTAAAACTGAGCTTCCCTACGCACAGGGAAGCAAGAGAAATGCTGATTTCATCAAGCCCAGTTACATACTCAGAATCTGTACTACTGCACAAATAGGCATGTCTCTTTAGGCAAAAAACTCATTTCTGACAAAGTTGCCCAAATGCATCTCAGAAGTGTGCCACTTCTTCCCTGAGTTAGAAAACGTCGAGAAACGGTCGTGTCAGCTAGCGCTGTGCTTCCACACATGTATTTACTGAACGGTGAAAGCGCACAGTGATGCACTTTTCTCCCAGCAAATACACTGTTTCTAAGGAACTGGGAACACACTGAGGAGACACATGTGGGAGCTACTGTGACTAAAACTGAGCTTCCCTACGCACAGGGAAGCAAGAGAAATGCTGAATTCATCAAGCCCTGTTACATACTCAGAATCTGTACTACTCCGCAAATAGGCATGTCTCTGTAGGCAAAAAACTCATTTCTGACAAAGTTACCCAAATGCATCTCAGAAGTGTGCAACTTGTTCCCTGAGTTAGAAAACGTCGAGAAACGTTCGTTTCTGCTAGCGCTGTGCTTCTACACATGTATTTGCTGAACGGTGAAAGCACACAGTAATGCACTTTTCTCCCAGCAAATACACTGTTTCTAAGGAACTGGGAACACACTGAGGAGACACTTGTGGGAGCTACTGTGACTAAAACTGAGCTTCCCTACGCACAGGGAAGCAAGAGAAATGCTGATTTCATCAAGCCCAGTTACATACTCAGAATCTGTACTACTGCGCAAATAGGCATGTCTCTGTAGGCAAAAAACTCATTTCTGACAAAGTTGCCCAAATGCATCTCAGAAGTGTGCAACTTGTTCCCTGAGTTAGAAAACATCGAGAAACGTTCGTTTCTGCTAGCGCTGTGCTTCTACACATGTATTTGCTGAACGGTGAAAGCGCACAGTAATGCACTTTTCTCCCAGCAAATACACTGTTTCTAAGGAAATGGGAACACACTGAGGAGACACTTGTGGGAGCTACTGTGACTAAAACTGAGCTTCCCTATGCACAGGGAAGTAAGAGAAATGCTGATTTCATCAAGCCCAGTTACATACTCAGAATCTGTACTACTGCGCAAATAGGCATGTCTCTGTAGGCAAAAAACTCATTTCTGACAAAGTTGCCCAAATGCATCTCAGAAGTGTGCAACTTGTTCCCTGAGTTAGAAAACGTCGAGAAACGGTCGTTTCAGCTAGCACTGTGCTTCTACACATGTATTTACTGAACGGTGAAAGCGCACAGTAATGCACTTTTCTCCCAGCAAATACACTGTTTCTAAGGAACTGGGAACACACTGAGGAGACACATGTGGGAGCTACTGTGACTAAAACTGAGCTTCCCTACGCACAGGGAAGCAAGAGAAATGCTGAATTCATCAAGCCCTGTTACATACTCAGAATCTGTACTACTGCGCAAATAGGCATGTCTCTGTAGGCAAAAAACTCATTTTTTGAGAAAGTTACCGAAATGCATCTCAGAAGTGTGCAACTTGTTCCCTGAGTTAGAAAACGTCGAGAAACGTTCGTTTCTGCTAGCGCTGTGCTTCTACACATGTATTGGCTGAACGGTGAAAGCACACAGTAATGCACTTTTCTCCCAGCAAATACACTGTTTCTAAGGAACTGGGAACACACTGAGGAGACACTTGTGGGAGCTACTGTGACTAAAACTGAGCTTCCCTACGCACAGGGAAGCAAGAGAAATGCTGATTTCATCAAGACCAGTTACATACTCAGAATCTGTACTACTGCGCAAATAGGCATGTCTCTGTAGGCAAAAAACTCATTTCTGACAAAGTTGCCCAAATGCATCTCAGAAGTGTGCAACTTGTTCCCTGAGTTAGAAAACGTCGAGAAACGTTCGTTTCTGCTAGCGCTGTGCTTCTACACATCTATTTGCTGAACGGTGAAAGCGCACAGTAATGCACTTTTCTCCCAGCAAATACACTGTTTCTAAGGAAATGGGAACACACTGAGGAGACACTTGTGGGAGCTACTGTGACTAAAACTGAGCTTCCCTACGCACAGGGAAGCAAGAGAAATGCTGATTTCATCAAGCCCAGTTACATGCTCAGAATCTCTACTACTGCGCAAATAGGCATGTCTCTGTACGCAAAAAACTCATTTCTGACAAAGTTGCCCAAATGCATCTCAGAAGTGTGCAAGTGTTCCCTGAGTTAGAAAACGTCGAGAAACGTTCGTTTCTGCTAGCGCTGTGCTTCTACACATGTATTTGCTGAACGGTGAAAGCGCACAATAATGCACTTTTCTCCCAGCAAATACACTGTTTCTAAGGAAACGGGAACACACTGAGGAGACACCTGTGGGAGCTACTGGGACAAAACTGAGCTTCCCTACGCACAGGGAAGCAAGAGAAATGCTGATTTCATCAAGCCCAGTTACATACTCAGAATCTGTACTACTGCGCAAATAGGCATGTCTCTGTAGGCAAAAAACTCATTTCTGACAAAGTTGCACAAATGCATCTCAGAAGTGTGCAACTTGTTCCCTGAGTTAGAAAACGTCGAGAAACGGTCGTTTCTGCTAGCGCTGTGCTTCTACACATGTATTTGCTGAATGGTGAAAGCGCACAGTAATGCACTTTTCTCCCAGCTAATACACTGTTCCTAAGGAAATGGGAACACACTGAGGAGACACTTGTGGGAGCTACTGTGACTAAAACTGAGCTTCCCTACCCACAGGGAAGCAAGAGAAATGCTGATTTCATCAAGCCCAGTTACATGCTCAGAATCTGTACTACTGCGCAAATAGGCATGTCTCTGTATGCAAAAAACTCATTTCTGACAAAGTTGCCCAAATGCATCTCAGAAGTGTGCAATTGTTCCCTGAGTTAGAAAACGTCGAGAAACGTTCGTTTCTGCTAGCGCTGTGCTTCTACACATGTATTTGCTGAACGATGAAAGCGCACAGTAATGCACTTTTCTCCCAGCAAATACACTGTTTCTAAGGAAACGGGAACACACTGAGGAGACACCTGTGGGAGCTACTGGGACAAAACTGAGCTTCCCTACGCACAGGGAAGCAAGAGAAATGCTGATTTCATCAAGCCCAGTTACATACTCAGAATCTGTACTACTGCGCAAATAGGCATGTCTCTGTAGGCAAAAAACTCATTTCTGACAAAGTTGCCCAAATGCATCTCAGAAGTGTGCAACTTGTCCCCTGAGTTAGAAAACGTCGAGAAACGTTCGTTTCTGCTAGCGCTGTGCTTCTACACATGTATTTGCTGAACGGTGAAAGCGCACAGTAATGCACTTTTCTCCCAGCAAATACACTGTTTCTAAGGAAATGGGAACACACTGAGGAGACACTTGTGGGAGCTACAGTGACTAAAACTGAGCTTCCCTACGCACAGGGAAGCAAGAGAAATGCTGATTTCATCAAGCCCAGTTACATACTCAGAATCTGTACTACTGCGCAAATAGGCATGTCTCTGTAGGCAAAAAACTCATTTCTGACAAAGTTGCCCAAATGCATCTCAGAAGTGTGCAACTTGTTCCCTGAGTTAGAAAACGTCGAGAAACGGTCGTTTCAGCTAGCACTGTGCTTCTACACATGTATTTACTGAACGGTGAAAGTGCACAGTAATGCATTTTTCTCCCAGCAAATACACTACTTCTAAGGAAATGGGAACACACTGAGGAGACACTTGTGGGAGCTACTGTGACTAAAACTGAGCTTCCCTACTCACAGGAAAGCAAGAGAAATGCTGATGTCATCAAGCCCAGTTACATACTCAGAATCTGTACTACTGCGCAAATAGGCATGTCTCTGTAGGCAAAAAACTCATTTCTGACAAAGTTGCCCAAATGCATCTCAGAAGTTTGCCACTTGTTCCCTGAGTTAGAAAACGTCGAGAAACGGTCGTTTCAGCTAGCGCTGTGCTTCTACACATGTATTTGCTGAACGGTGAAAGCGCACAGTGATGCACTTTTCTCCCAGCAAATACACTGTTTCTAAGGAACTGGGAACACACTGAGGAGACACATGTGGGAGCTACTGTGACTAAAACTGAGCTTCCCTACGCACAGGGAAGCAAGAGAAATGCTGAATTCATCAAGCCCTGTTACATACTCAGAATCTGTACTACTGCGCAAATAGGCATGTCTCTGTAGGCAAAAAACTCATTTTTTGAGAAAGTTACCGAAATGCATCTCAGAAGTGTGCAACTTGTTCCCTGAGTTAGAAAACGTCGAGGAACGTTCATTTCTGCTAGCGCTGTGCTTCTACACATTATTGGCTGAACGGTGAAAGCACACAGTAATGCACTTTTCTCCCAGCAAATACACTGTTTCTAAGGAACTGGGAACACACTGAGGAGACACTTGTGGGAGCTACTGTGACTAAAACTGAGCTTCCCTACGCACAGGGAAGCAAGAGAAATGCTGATTTCATCAAGCCCAGTTACATATTCAGAATCTGTTCTACTGCGCAAATAGGCATGTCTCTGTAGGCAAAAAACTCATTTCTGACAAAGTTGCCCAAATGCATCTCAGAAGTGTGCAACTTGTTCCCTGAGTTGGAAAACGTCGAGAAACGTTCGTTTCTGCTAGCGCTGTGCTTCTACACATGTATTTGATGAACGGTGAAAGCGCACAGTAATGCACTTTTCTCCCAGCAAATACACTGTTTCTAAGGAAATGGGAACACACTGAGGAGACACTTGTGGGAGCTACTGTGACTAAAACTGAGCTTCCCTACGCACAGGGAAGCAAGAGAAATGCTGATTTCATCAAGCCCAGTTACATACTCAGAATCTGTACTACTGCGCAAATAGGCATGTCTCTGTAGGCAAAAAACTCATTTCTGACAAAGTTGCCCAAATGCATCTCAGAAGTGTGCAATTGTTCCCTGAGTTAGAAAACGTCGAGAAACGTTCGTTTCTGCTAGCGCTGTGCTTCTACACATGTATTTGCTGAACGGTGAAAGCACACAGTAATGCACTTTTCTCCCAGCAAATACACTGTTTCTAAGGAAACGGGAACACACTGAGGAGACACCTGTGGGAGCTACTGGGACAAAACTGAGCTTCCCTACGCACAGGGAAGCAAGAGAAATGCTGATTTCATCAAGCCCAGTTACATACTCAGAATCTGTACTACTGCGCAAATAGGCATGTCTCTGTAGGCAAAAAACTCATTTCTGACAAAGTTGCCTAAATGCATCTCAGAAGTGTGCAACTTGTTCCCTGAGTTAGAAAACGTCGAGAAACGTTAGTTTCTGCTAGCGCTGTGCTTCTACACATGTATTTGCTGAACGGTGAAAGCGCACAGTAATGCACTTTTCTCCCAGCAAATACACTGTTTCTAAGGAAATGGGAACACACTGAGGAGACACTTGTGGGAGCTACTGTGACTAAAACTGTGCTTCCCTACGCACAGGGAAGCAAGAGAAATGCTGATTTCATCAAGCCCAGTTACATGCTCAGAATCTGTACTACTGCGCAAATAGGCATGTCTCTGTACGCAAAAAACTCATTTCTGACAAAGTTGCCCAAATGCATCTCAGAAGTGTGCAATTGTTCCCTGAGTTAGAAAACGTCGAGAAACGTTCATTTCTGCTAGCGCTGTGCTTCTACACATGTATTTGCTGAACGGTGAAAGCGCACAGTAATGCACTTTTCTCCCAGCAAATACACTGTTTCTAAGGAAACGGGGACACACTGAGGAGACACTTGTGGGAGCTACTGTGACTAAAACTGTGCTTCCCTACGCACAGGGAAGCAAGAGAAATGCTGATTTCATCAAGCCCAGTTACATGCTCAGAATCTGTACTACTGCGCAAATAGGCATGTCTCTGTACGCAAAAAACTCATTTCTGACAAAGTTGCCCAAATGCATCTCAGAAGTGTGCAATTGTTCCCTGAGTTAGAAAACGTCGAGAAACGTTCATTTCTGCTAGCGCTGTGCTTCTACACATGTATTTGCTGAACGGTGAAAGCGCACAGTAATGCACTTTTCTCCCAGCAAATACACTGTTTCTAAGGAAACGGGAACACACTGAGGAGACACCTTTGGGAGCTACTGGGACAAAACTGAGCTTCCCTACGCACATGGAAGCAAGAGAAATGCTGATTTCATCAAGCCCAGTTACATACTCAGAATCTGTACTACTGCGCAAATAGGCATGTCTCTGTAGGCAAAAAACTCATTTCTGACAAAGTTGCCCAAATGCATCTCAGAAGTGTGCAACTTGTTCCCTGAGTTAGAAAACGTTGAGAAACGTTCGTTTCTGCTAGCGCTGTGCTTCTACACATGTATTTGCTGAACGGTGAAAGCGCACAGTAATGCACTTTTCTCCCAGCAAATACACTGTTGCTAAGGAAATGGGAACACACTGAGGAGACACTTGTGGGAGCTACAGTGACTAAAACTGAGCTTCCCTACGCACAGGGAAGCAAGAGAAATGCTGATTTCATCAAGCCCAGTTACATACTCAGAATCTGTACTACTGCGCAAATAGGCATGTCTCTGTAGGCAAAAAACTCATTTCTGACAAAGTTGCCCAAATGCATCTCAGAAGTGTGCAACTTGTTCCCTGAGTTAGAAAACGTCGAGAAACGGTCGTTTCAGCTAGCGCTGTGCTTCTACACATGTATTTACTGAACGGTGAAAGCGCACAGTAATGAATTTTTCTCCCAGCAAATACACTACTTCTAAGGAAATGGGAACACACTGAGGAGACACTTGTGGGAGCTACTGTGACTAAAACTGAGCTTCCCTACTCACAGGGAAGCAAGAGAAATGCTGATGTCATCAAGCCCAGTTACATACTCAGAATCTGTACTACTGCGCAAATAGGCATGTCTCTTTAGGCAAAAAACTCATTTCTGACAAAGTTGCCCAAATGCATCTCAGAAGTTTGCCACTTGTTCCCTGAGTTAGAAAACGTCGAGAAACGGTCGTTTCAGCTAGCGCTGTGCTTCTACACATGTATTTGCTGAACGGTGAAAGCGCACAGTGATGCACTTTTCTCCCAGCAAATACACTGTTTCTAAGGAACTGGGAACACACTGAGGAGATACATGTGGGAGCTACTGTGACTAAAACTGAGCTTCCCTACGCACAGGGAAGCAAGAGAAATGCTGAATTCATCAAGCCCTGTTACATACTCAGAATCTGTACTACTGCGCAAATAGGCATGTCTCTGTAGGCAAAAAACTCATTTTTGAGAAAGTTACCGAAATGCATCTCAGAAGTGTGCAACTTGTTCCCTGAGTTAGAAAACGTCGAGAAACGTTCGTTTCTGCTAGCGCTGTGCTTCTACACATGTATTTGCTGAACGGTGAAAGCACACAGTAATGCACTTTTCTCCCAGCAAATACACTGTTTCTAAGGAACTGGGAACACACTGAGGAGAAACTTGTGGGAGCTACTGTGACTAAAACTGAGCTTCCCTACGAACAGGGAAGCAAGAGAAATGCTGATTTCATCAATCCCAGTTACATACTCAGAATCTGTACTACTGCGCTAATAGGCATGTCTCTGTAGGCAAAAAACTCATTTCGGACAAAGTTGCCCAAATGCATCTCAGAAGTGTGCAATTGTTCCCTGAGTTAGAAAACGTCGAGAAACGTTCGTTTCTGCTAGCGCTGTGCTTCTACACATGTATTTGCTGAACGGTGAAAGCGCACAGTAATGCACTTTTCTCCCAGCAAATACACTGTTTCTAAGGAAACGGGAACACACTTAGGAGACACCTGTGGGAGCTACTGGGACAAAACTGAGCTTCCCTACGCACAGGGAAGCAAGAGAAATGCTGATTTCATCAAGCCCAGTTACATACTCAGAATCTGTACTACTGCGCAAATAGGCATGTCTCTGTAGGCAAAAAACTCATTTCTGACAAAGTTGCCCAAATGCATCTCAGAAGTGTGCAACTTGTTCCCTGAGTTAGAAATCGTCGAGAAACGTTCGTTTCTGCTAGCGCTGTGCTTCTACACATGTATTTGCTGAACGGTGAAAGCGCACAGTAATGCACTTTTCTCCCAGCAAATACACTGTTTCTAAGGAAATGGGAACACACTGAGGAGACAATTGTGGGAGCTACTGTGACTAAAACTGAGCTTCCCTACGCACAGGGAAGCAAGAGAAATGCTGATTTCATCAAGCCCAGTTACATACTCAAAATCTGTACTTCTGCGCCAATAGGCATGTCTCTGTAGGCAAAAAACTCATTTTTGAGTAAGTTACCCAAATGCATCTCAGAAGTGTGCAACTTCTTCCCTGAGTTAGAAAACGTCGAGAAACGTTGGTTTCTGCTAGCGCTGAGCTTCTACACATGTATTTGCTGAACGGTGAAAGCGCACAGTAATGCACTTTTCTCCCAGTAAATACACTGTTTCTAAGGAACTGGGAACACACTGAGGAGACACTTGTGGGAGCTACTGTGACTAAAACTGAGCTTCCCTACGCACAGGGAAGCAAGAGAAATGCTGATTTCATCAAGCCCAGTTACATACTCAGAATCTGTACTACTGCGCAAATAGGCATGTCTCTGTAGGCAAAAAACTCATTTCTGACAAAGTTACCCAAATGCATCTCAGAAGTGTGCAACTTGTTCCCTGAGTTAGAAAACGTCGAGAAACGGTCGTTTCAGCTAGCGCTGTGCTTCTACACATGTATTTGCTGAACGGTGAAAGCGCACAGTAATGCACTTTTCTCCCAGCAAATACACTGTTTCTAAGGAAATGGTAACACACTGAGGAGACACTTGTGGGAGCTACTGTGACTAAAACTGAGCTTCCCTATGCACAGGGAAGCAAGAGAAATGCTGATTTCATCAAGCCCAGTTACATACTCAGAATCTGTACTACTGCGCAAATAGGCATGTCTCTGTAGGCAAAAAACTCATTTCTGACAAAGTTGCCCAAATGCATCTCAGAAGTGTGTAACTTGTTCCCTGAGTTAGAAAACGTCGAGAAACATTCGTTTCCGCTAGCGCTGTGCTTCTACACATGTATTTGCTGAACGGTGAAAGCGCACAGTAATGCACTTTTCTCCCAACAAATACACTGTTTCTAAGGAAATGTGAACACACGGAGGAGACACTTGTGGGAGCTACTGCGACTAAAACTGAGCTTCCCTACGCACAGGGAAGCAAGAGAAATGCTGATTTCATCAAGCCCAGTTACATACTCAGAATCTGTACTACTGCGCTAATAGGCATGTCTCTGTAGGCAAAAAACTCATTTCGGACAAAGTTGCCCAAATGCATCTCAGAAGTGTGCAATTGTTCCCTGAGTTAGAAAACGTCGAGAAACGTTCGTTTCTGCTAGCGCTGTGCTTCTACACATGTATTTGCTGAACGGTGAAAGCGCACAGTAATGCACTTTTCTCCCAGCAAATACACTGTTTCTAAGGAAACGGGAACACACTTAGGAGACACCTGTGGGAGCTACTGGGACAAAACTGAGCTTCCCTACGCACAGGGAAGCAAGAGAAATGCTGATTTCATCAAGCCCAGTTACATACTCAGAATCTGTACTACTGCGCAAATAGGCATGTCTCTGTAGGCAAAAAACTCATTTCTGACAAAGTTGCCCAAATGCATCTCAGAAGTGTGCAACTTGTTCCCTGAGTTAGAAATCGTCGAGAAACGTTTGTTTCTGCTAGCGCTGTGCTTCTACACATGTATTTGCTGAACGGTGAAAGCGCACAGTAATGCACTTTTCTCCCAGCAAATACACTGTTTCTAAGGAACTGGGAACACACTGAGGAGACACTTGTGGGAGCTACTGGGACTAAAACTGAGCTTCTCTACGAACAGGGAAGCAAGAGAAATGATGATTTCATCAAGCCTAGTTACATACTCAGAATCTGTACTACTGCGCAAATAGGCATGTCTCTGTAGGCAAAAAACTCATTTCTGACAAAGTTGCCCAAATGAATCTCAGAAGTGTGCAACTTGTTCCCTGAGTTAGAAAACGTCGAGAAACGTTCGTTTCTGCTAGCGCTGTGCTTCTACACATGTATTTGCTGAACGGCGAAAGCGCACAGTAATGCACTTTTCTCCCAGCAAATACACTGTTTCTAAGGAAATGGGAACACACTGAGGAGACACTTGTGGGAGCTACTGGGACTAAAACTGAGCTTCCCTACGCACAGGGAAGCAAGAGAAATGCTGATTTCATCAAGCCCAGTTACATACTCAGAATCTGTACTACTGCGCAAATAGGCATGTCTCTGTAGGCAAAAAACTCATTTCTGACAAACTTGCCCAAATGCATCTCAGAAGTGTGCCACTTGTTCCCTGAGTTAGAAAACGTCGAGAAACGTTCGTTTCTGCTAGCGCTGTGCTTCTACTCATGTATTTGCTGAACGGTGAAAGCGCCCAGTAATGCACTTTTCTCCCAGCAAACACACTGTTTCTAAGGAAATGGGAACACCCTGAGGAGACACTTGTGAGAGCTACTGTGACTAAAACTGAGCTTCCCTACGCACAGGGAAGCAAGAGAATGCTGATTTCCTCAAGCCCAGTTACCGGCTCAGAATCTGTACTACTGCGCAAATAGGCATGTCTCTGTAGGCAAAAAACTCATTTCTGACAAAGTTACCCAAATGCATCTCAGAAGTGTGCAACTTGTTCCCTGAGTTAGAAAACGTCGAGAAACGGTCGTTTCAGCTAGCGCTGTGCTTCTACACATGTATTTGCTGAACGGTGAAAGCGCACAGTAATGCACTTTTCTCCCAGCAAATACACTGTTTCTAAGGAAATGGTAACACACTGAGGAGACACTTGTGGGAGCTACTGTGACTAAAACTGAGCTTCCCTATGCACAGGGAAGCAAGAGAAATGCTGATTTCATCAAGCCCAGTTACATACTCAGAATCTGTACTACTGCGCAAATAGGCATGTCTCTGTAGGCAAAAAACTCATTTCTGACAAAGTTGCCCAAATGCATCTCAGAAGTGTGTAACTTGTTCCCTGAGTTAGAAAACGTCGAGAAACATTCGTTTCCGCTAGCGCTGTGCTTCTACACATGTATTTGCTGAACGGTGAAAGCGCACAGTAATGCACTTTTCTCCCAACAAATACACTGTTTCTAAGGAAATGTGAACACACGGAGGAGACACTTGTGGGAGCTACTGCGACTAAAACTGAGCTTCCCTACGCACAGGGAAGCAAGAGAAATGCTGATTTCATCAAGCCCAGTTACATACTCAGAATCTGTACTACTGCGCTAATAGGCATGTCTCTGTAGGCAAAAAACTCATTTCGGACAAAGTTGCCCAAATGCATCTCAGAAGTGTGCAATTGTTCCCTGAGTTAGAAAACGTCGAGAAACGTTCGTTTCTGCTAGCGCTGTGCTTCTACACATGTATTTGCTGAACGGTGAAAGCGCACAGTAATGCACTTTTCTCCCAGCAAATACACTGTTTCTAAGGAAACGGGAACACACTTAGGAGACACCTGTGGGAGCTACTGGGACAAAACTGAGCTTCCCTACGCACAGGGAAGCAAGAGAAATGCTGATTTCATCAAGCCCAGTTACATACTCAGAATCTGTACTACTGCGCAAATAGGCATGTCTCTGTAGGCAAAAAACTCATTTCTGACAAAGTTGCCCAAATGCATCTCAGAAGTGTGCAACTTGTTCCCTGAGTTAGAAATCGTCGAGAAACGTTTGTTTCTGCTAGCGCTGTGCTTCTACACATGTATTTGCTGAACGGTGAAAGCGCACAGTAATGCACTTTTCTCCCAGCAAATACACTGTTTCTAAGGAAATGGGAACACACTGAGGAGACACTTGTGGGAGCTACAGTGACTAAAACTGAGCTTCCCTACGCACAGGGAAGCAAGAGAAATGCTGATTTCATCAAGCCCAGTTACATACTCAGAATCTGTACTACTGCGCAAATAGGCATGTCTCTGTAGGCAAAAAACTCATTTCTGACAAAGTTGCCCAAATGCATCTCAGAAGTGTGTAACTTGTTCCCTGAGTTAGAAAACGTCGAGCAACGGTCCTTTCAGCTAGCGCTGTGCTTCTACACATGTATTTGCTGAACGGTGAAAGCGCACAGTATTGCACTTTTCTCCCAGCAAATACACTGTTTCTAAGGAACTGGGAACACACTGAGGAGACACTTGTGGGAGCTACTGGGACTAAAACTGAGCTTCCCTACGCACAGGGAAGCAAGAGAAATGCTGATTTCATCAAGCCCAGTTACATACTCAGAATCTGTACTACTGCGCTAATAGGCATGTCTCTGTAGGCAAAAAACTCATTTCTGACAAAGTTGCCCAAATGAATCTCAGAAGTGTGCAACTTGTTCCCTGAGTTAGAAAACGTCGAGAAACGTTCGTTTCTGCTAGCGCTGTGCTTCTACACATGTATTTGCTGAACGGTGAAAGCGCACAGTAATGCACTTTTCTCCCAGCAAATACACTGTTTCTAAGGAAACGGGAACACACTTAGGAGACACCTGTGGGAGCTACTGGGACAAAACTGAGCTTCCCTACGCACAGGGAAGCAAGAGAAATGCTGATTTCATCAAGCCCAGTTACATACTCAGAATCTGTACTACTGCGCAAATAGGCATGTCTCTGTAGGCAAAAAACTCATTTCTGACAAAGTTGCCCAAATGCATCTCAGAAGTGTGCAACTTGTTCCCTGAGTTAGAAATCGTCGAGAAACGTTTGTTTCTGCTAGCGCTGTGCTTCTACACATGTATTTGCTGAACGGTGAAAGCGCACAGTAATGCACTTTTCTCCCAGCAAATACACTGTTTCTAAGGAAATGGGAACACACTGAGGAGACACTTGTTGGAGCTACAGTGACTAAAACTGAGCTTCCCTACGCACAGGGAAGCAAGAGAAATGCTGATTTCATCAAGCCCAGTTACATACTCAGAATCTGTACTACTGCGCAAATAGGCATGTCTCTGTAGGCAAAAAACTCATTTCTGACAAAGTTGCCCAAATGCATCTCAGAAGTGTGCAACTTGTTCCCTGAGTTAGAAAACGTCGAGAAACGTTCGTTTCTGCTAGTGCTGTGCTTCTACACATGTATTTGCTGAACGGTGAAAGCGCACAGTAATGCACTTTTCTCCCAGCAAATACACTGTTTCTAAGGAACTGGGAACACACTGAGGAGACACTTGTGGGAGCTACTGGGACTAAAACTGAGCTTCTCTACGCACAGGGAAGCAAGAGAAATGCTGATTTCATCAAGCCCAGTTACATACTCAGAATCTGTACTACTGCGCAAATAGGCATGTCTCTGTAGGCAAAAAACTCATTTCTGACAAAGTTGCCCAAATGAATCTCAGAAGTGTGCAACTTGTTCCCTGAGTTAGAAAACGTCGAGAAACGTTCGTTTCTGCTAGCGCTGTGCTTCTACACATGTATTTGCTGAACGGCGAAAGCGCACAGTAATGCACTTTTCTCCCAGCAAATACACTGTTTCTAAGGAAATGGGAACACACTGAGGAGACACTTGTGGGAGCTACTGGGACTAAAACTGAGCTTCCCTACGCACAGGGAAGCAAGAGAAATGCTGATTTCATCAAGCCCAGTTACATACTCAGAATCTGTACTACTGCGCAAATAGGCATGTCTCTGTAGGCAAAAAACTCATTTCTGACAAACTTGCCCAAATGCATCTCAGAAGTGTGCCACTTGTTCCCTGAGTTAGAAAACGTCGAGAAACGTTCGTTTCTGCTAGCGCTGTGCTTCTACTCATGTATTTGCTGAACGGTGAAAGCGCCCAGTAATGCACTTTTCTCCCAGCAAACACACTGTTTCTAAGGAAATGGGAACACCCTGAGGAGACACTTGTGGGAGCTACTGTGACTAAAACTGAGCTTCCCTACGCACAGGGAAGCAAGAGAAATGCTGATTTCATCAAGCCCAGGTACATACTCAGAATCTGTACTACTGCGCAAATAGGCATGTCTCTGTAGGCAAAAAACTCATTTCTGACAAAGTTGCCCAAATGCATCTCAGAAGTGTGCAACTTGTTCCCTGAGTTAGAAAACGTCGAGAAACGGTCGTTTCTGCTAGCGCTGTGCTTCTACACATGTATTTGCTGAACGGTGAAAGCGCACAGTAATGCACTTTTCTCCCAGCAAATACACTGTTTCTAAGGAAATGGGAACACACTGAGGAGACACTTGTGGGAGCTACTGTGACTAAAACTGAGCTTCCCTACGCACAGGGAGGCAACAGAAATGCTGATTTCATCAAGCCCAGTTACATACTCAGAATCTGTACTACTGCGCAAATAGGCATGTCTCTGTAGGCAAAAAACTCATTTCTGACAAAGTTGCCCAAATGCATCTCAGAAGTGTGCAACTTGTTCCCTGAGTTAGAAAACGTCGAGAAACGTTCGTTTCTGCTAGTGCTGTGATTCTACACATGTATTTGCTGAACGGTGAAACCGCACAGTAATGCACTTTTCTCCCAGCAAATACACTGTTTCTAAGGAACTGGGAACACACTGAGGAGACACTTGTGGGAGCTACTGGGACTAAAACTGAGCTTCTCTACGCACAGGGAAGCAAGAGAAATGCTGATTTCATCAAGCCCAGTTACATACTCAGAATCTGTACTACTGCGCAAATAGGCATGTCTCTGTAGGCAAAAAACTCATTTCTGACAAAGTTGCCCAAATGAATCTCAGAAGTGTGCAACTTGTTCCCTGAGTTAGAAAACGTCGAGAAACGGTCGTTTCTGCTAGCGCTGTGCTTCTACACATGTATTTGCTGAACGGCGAAAGCGCACAGTAATGCACTTTTCTCCCAGCAAATACACTGTTTCTAAGGAAATGTGAACACACTGAGGAGACACTTGTGGGAGCTACTGGGACTAAAACTGAGCTTCCCTACGCACAGGGAAGCAAGAGAAATGCTGATTTCATCAAGCCCAGTTACATACTCAGAATCTGTACTACTGCGCAAATAGGCATGTCTCTGTAGGCAAAAAACTCATTTCTGACAAACTTGCCCAAATGCATCTCAGAAGTGTGCCACTTGTTCCCTGAGTTAGAAAACGTCGAGAAACGTTCGTTTCTGCTAGCGCTGTGCTTCTACTCATGTATTTGCTGAACGGTGAAAGCGCCCAGTAATGCACTTTTCTCCCAGCAAACACACTGTTTCTAAGGAAATGGGAACACCCTGAGGAGACACTTGTGGGAGCTACTGTGACTAAAACTGAGCTTCCCTACGCACAGGGAAGCAAGAGAAATGCTGATTTCATCAAGCCCAGGTACATACTCAGAATCTGTACTACTGCGCAAATAGGCATGTCTCTGTAGGCAAAAAACTCATTTCTGACAAAGTTGCCCAAATGCATCTCAGAAGTGTGCAACTTGTTCCCTGAGTTAGAAAACGTCGAGAAACGTTCGTTTCTGCTAGTGCTGTGCTTCTACACATGTATTTGCTGAACGGTGAAAGCGCACAGTAATGCACTTTTCTCCCAGCAAATACACTGTTTCTAAGGAACTGGGAACACACTGAGGAGACACTTGTGGGAGCTACTGGGACTAAAACTGAGCTTCTCTACGCACAGGGAAGCAAGAGAAATGCTGATTTCATCAAGCCCAGTTACATACTCAGAATCTGTACTACTGCGCAAATAGGCATGTCTCTGTAGGCAAAAAACTCATTTCTGACAAAGTTGCCCAAATGAATCTCAGAAGTGTGCAACTTGTTCCCTGAGTTAGAAAACGTCGAGAAACGTTCGTTTCTGCTAGCGCTGTGCTTCTACACATGTATTTGCTGAACGGCGAAAGCGCACAGTAATGCACTTTTCTCCCAGCAAATACACTGTTTCTAAGGAAATGGGAACACACTGAGGAGACACTTGTGGGAGCTACTGGGACTAAAACTGAGCTTCCCTACGCACAGGGAAGCAAGAGAAATGCTGATTTCATCAAGCCCAGTTACATACTCAGAATCTGTACTACTGCGCAAATAGGCATGTCTCTGTAGGCAAAAAACTCATTTCTGACAAACTTGCCCAAATGCATCTCAGAAGTGTGCCACTTGTTCCCTGAGTTAGAAAACGTCGAGAAACGTTCGTTTCTGCTAGCGCTGTGCTTCTACTCATGTATTTGCTGAACGGTGAAAGCGCACAGTAATGCACTTTTCTCCCAGCAAACACACTGTTTCTAAGGAAATGGGAACACCCTGAGGAGACACTTGTGGGAGCTACTGTGACTAAAACTGAGCTTCCCTATGCACAGGGAAGCAAGAGAAATGCTGATTTCATCAAGCCCAGGTACATACTCAGAATCTGTACTACTGCGCAAATAGGCATGTCTCTGTAGGCAAAAAACTCATTTCTGACAAAGTTGCCCAAATGCATCTCAGAAGTGTGCAACTTGTTCCCTGAGTTAGAAAACGTCGAGAAACGGTCGTTTCTGCTAGCGCTGTGCTTCTACACATGTATTTGCTGAACGGTGAAAGCGCACAGTAATGCACTTTTCTCCCAGCAAATACACTGTTTCTAAGGAAATGGGAACACACTGAGGAGACACTTGTGGGAGCTACTGTGACTAAAACTGAGCTTCCCTACGCACAGGGAAGCAACAGAAATGCTGATTTCATCAAGCCCAGTTACATACTCAGAATCTGTACTACTGCGCAAATAGGCATGTCTCTGTAGGCAAAAAACTCATTTCTGACAAAGTTGCCCAAATGCATCTCAGAAGTGTGCAACTTGTTCCCTGAGTTAGAAAACGTCGAGAAACGTTCGTTTCTGCTAGTGCTGTGATTCTACACATGTATTTGCTGAACGGTGAAAGCGCACAGTGATGCACTTTTCTCCCAGCAAATACACTGTTTCTAAGGAACTGGGAACACACTGAGGAGACACTTGTGGGAGCTACTGGGACTAAAACTGAGCTTCTCTACGCACAGGGAAGCAAGAGAAATGCTGATTTCATCAAGCCCAGTTACATACTCAGATTCTGTACTACTGCGCAAATAGGCATGTCTCTGTAGGCAAAAAACTCATTTCTGACAAAGTTGCCCAAATGAATCTCAGAAGTGTGCAACTTGTTCCCTGAGTTAGAATACGTCGAGAAACGGTCGTTTCTGCTAGCGCTGTGCTTCTACACATGTATTTGCTGAACGGCGAAAGCGCACAGTAATGCACTTTTCTCCCAGCAAATACACTGTTTCTAAGGAAATGTGAACACACTGAGGAGACACTTGTGGGAGCTACTGGGACTAAAACTGAGCTTCCCTACGCACAGGGAAGCAAGAGAAATGCTGATTTCATCAAGCCCAGTTACATACTCAGAATCTGTACTACTGCGCAAATAGGCATGTCTCTGTAGGCAAAAAACTCATTTCTGACAAACTTGCCCAAATGCATCTCAGAAGTGTGCCACTTGTTCCCTGAGTTAGAAAACGTCGAGAAACGTTCGTTTCTGCTAGCGCTGTGCTTCTACTCATGTATTTGCTGAACGGTGAAAGCGCCCAGTAATGCACTTTTCTCCCAGCAAACACACTGTTTCTAAGGAAATGGGAACACCCTGAGGAGACACTTGTGGGAGCTACTGTGACTAAAACTGAGCTTCCCTACGCACAGGGAAGCAAGAGAAATGCTGATTTCATCAAGCCCAGGTACATACTCAGAATCTGTACTACTGCGCAAATAGGCATGTCTCTGTAGGCAAAAAACTCATTTCTGACAAAGTTGCCCAAATGCATCTCAGAAGTGTGCAACTTGTTCCCTGAGTTAGAAAACGTCGAGAAACGGTCGTTTCTGCTAGCGCTGTGCTTCTACACATGTATTTGCTGAACGGTGAAAGCGCACAGTAATGCACTTTTCTCCCAGCAAATACACTGTTTCTAAGGAAACGGGAACACACTGAGGAGACACTTGTGGGAGCTACTGTGACTAAAACTGAGCTTCCCTACGCACAGGGAAGCAAGAGAAATGCTGATTTCATCCAGCCCAGTTACATACTCAGAATCTGTACTACTGCGCAAATAGGCATGTCTCTGTAGGCAAGAAACTCATTTCTGACAAAGTTGCCCAAATGCATCTCAGAAGTGTGCAACTTGTTCCCTGAGTTAGAAAACGTCGAGAAACGTTCGTTTCTGCTAGCGCTGTGCTTCTACACATGTATTTGCTGAACGGTGAAAGCGCACAGCAACGCACTTTTCTCCCAGCAAATACACTGATTCTAAGGAAATGGGAACACACTGAGGAGACACTTGTGGGAACTACTGTGACTAAAACTGAGCTTCCCTACGCACAGGGAAGCAAGAGAAATGCTGATTTCATCAAGCCCAGTTACATACTCAGAATCTGTACTACTGCGCAAATAGGCATGTCTCTGTAGGCAAAAAACTCATTTCGGACAAAGTTGCCCAAATGCATCTCAGAAGTGTGCAACTTGTTCCCTGAGATAGAAAACGTTGAGAAACGGTCGTTTCAGCTAGCGCTGTGCTTCTACACATGTATTTGCTGAACGGTGAAAGCGCACAGTGATACACTTTTCTCCCAGCAAATACACTGTTTCTAAGGAAATGGGAACACACTGAGGAGACACTTGTGGGAGCTACTGGGACTAAAACTGAGCTTCCCTACGCACAGGGAAGCAAGAGAAATGCTGATTTCATCAAGCCCAGTTACATACTCAGAATCTGTACTACTGCGCAAATAGGCATGTCTCTGTAGGCAAAAAACTCATTTCTGACAAACTTGCCCAAATGCATCTCAGAAGTGTGCCACTTGTTCCCTGAGTTAGAAAACGTCGAGAAACGTTCGTTTCTGCTAGCGCTGTGCTTCTACTCATGTATTTGCTGAACGGTGAAAGCGCCCAGTAATGCACTTTTCTCCCAGCAAACACACTGTTTCTAAGGAAATGGGAACACCCTGAGGAGACACTTGTGAGAGCTACTGTGACTAAAACTGAGCTTCCCTACGCACAGGGAAGCAAGAGAATGCTGATTTCATCAAGCCCAGTTACCGGCTCAGAATCTGTACTACTGCGCAAATAGGCATGTCTCTGTAGGCAAAAAACTCATTTCTGACAAAGTTACCCAAATGCATCTCAGAAGTGTGCAACTTGTTCCCTGAGTTAGAAAACGTCGAGAAACGGTCGTTTCTGCTAGCGCTGTGCTTCTACACATGTATTTGCTGAACGGTGAAAGCGCACAGTAATGCACTTTTCTCCCAGTAAATACACTGTTTCTAAGGAACTGGGAACACACTGAGGAGACACTTGTGGGAGCTACTGTGACTAAAACTGAGCTTCCCTACGCACAGGGAAGCAAGAGAAATGCTGATTTCATCAAGCCCAGTTACATACTCAGAATCTGTACTACTGCGCAAATAGGCATGTCTCTTTAGGCAAAAAACTCATTTCTGACAATGTTGCCCAAATGCATCTCAGAAGTGTGCCACTTGTTCCCTGAGTTAGAAAACGTCGAGCAACGGTCCTTTCAGCTAGCGCTGTGCTTCTACACATGTATTTGCTGAACGGTGAATGCGCACCGTGATGCACTTTTCTCCCAGCAAATACACTGTTTCTAAGGAACTGGGAACACACTGAGGAGACACTTGTGGGAGCTACTGTGACTAAAACTGAGCTTCCCTACGCACAGGGAAGCAAGAGAAATGCTGATTTCATCAAGCCCAGTTACATACTCAGAATCTGTACTACTGCGCAAATAGGCATGTCTCTGTAGGCAAAAAACTCATTTCTGACAAAGTTGCCCAAATGAATCTCAGAAGTGTGCAACTTGTTCCCTGAGTTAGAATACGTCGAGAAACGGTCGTTTCTGCTAGCGCTGTGCTTCTACACATGTATTTGCTGAACGGCGAAAGCGCACAGTAATGCACTTTTCTCCCAGCAAATACACTGTTTCTAAGGAAATGTGAACACACTGAGGAGACACTTGTGGGAGCTACTGGGACTAAAACTGAGCTTCCCTACGCACAGGGAAGCAAGAGAAATGCTGATTTCATCAAGCCCAGTTACATACTCAGAATCTGTACTACTGCGCAAATAGGCATGTCTCTGTAGGCAAAAAACTCATTTCTGACAAACTTGCCCAAATGCATCTCAGAAGTGTGCCACTTGTTCCCTGAGTTAGAAAACGTCGAGAAACGTTCGTTTCTGCTAGCGCTGTGCTTCTACTCATGTATTTGCTGAACGGTGAAAGCGCCCAGTAATGCACTTTTCTCCCAGCAAACACACTGTTTCTAAGGAAATGGGAACACCCTGAGGAGACACTTGTGGGAGCTACTGTGACTAAAACTGAGCTTCCCTACGCACAGGGAAGCAAGAGAAATGCTGATTTCATCAAGCCCAGGTACATACTCAGAATCTGTACTACTGCGCAAATAGGCATGTCTCTGTAGGCAAAAAACTCATTTCTGACAAAGTTGCCCAAATGCATCTCAGAAGTGTGCAACTTGTTCCCTGAGTTAGAAAACGTCGAGAAACGGTCGTTTCTGCTAGCGCTGTGCTTCTACACATGTATTTGCTGAACGGTGAAAGCGCACAGTAATGCACTTTTCTCCCAGTAAATACACTGTTTCTAAGGAACTGGGAACACACTGAGGAGACACTTGTGGGAGCTACTGTGACTAAAACTGAGCTTCCCTACGCACAGGGAAGCAAGAGAAATGCTGATTTCATCAAGCCCAGTTACATACTCAGAATCTGTACTACTGCGCAAATAGGCATGTCTCTTTAGGCAAAAAACTCATTTCTGACAATGTTGCCCAAATGCATCTCAGAAGTGTGCCACTTGTTCCCTGAGTTAGAAAACGTCGAGCAACGGTCCTTTCAGCTAGCGCTGTGCTTCTACACATGTATTTGCTGAACGGTGAATGCGCACCGTGATGCACTTTTCTCCCAGCAAATACACTGTTTCTAAGGAACTGGGAACACACTGAGGAGACACTTGTGGGAGCTACTGTGACTAAAACTGAGCTTCCCTACGCACAGGGAAGCAAGAGAAATGCTGATTTCATCAAGCCCAGTTACATACTCAGAATCTGTACTACTGCGCAAATAGGCATGTCTCTGTAGGCAAAAAACTCATTTCTGACAAAGTTGCCCAAATGAATCTCAGAAGTGTGCAACTTGTTCCCTGAGTTAGAATACGTCGAGAAACGGTCGTTTCTGCTAGCGCTGTGCTTCTACACATGTATTTGCTGAACGGCGAAAGCGCACAGTAATGCACTTTTCTCCCAGCAAATACACTGTTTCTAAGGAAATGTGAACACACTGAGGAGACACTTGTGGGAGCTACTGGGACTAAAACTGAGCTTCCCTACGCACAGGGAAGCAAGAGAAATGCTGATTTCATCAAGCCCAGTTACATACTCAGAATCTGTACTACTGCGCAAATAGGCATGTCTCTGTAGGCAAAAAACTCATTTCTGACAAACTTGCCCAAATGCATCTCAGAAGTGTGCCACTTGTTCCCTGAGTTAGAAAACGTCGAGAAACGTTCGTTTCTGCTAGCGCTGTGCTTCTACTCATGTATTTGCTGAACGGTGAAAGCGCCCAGTAATGCACTTTTCTCCCAGCAAACACACTGTTTCTAAGGAAATGGGAACACCCTGAGGAGACACTTGTGGGAGCTACTGTGACTAAAACTGAGCTTCCCTACGCACAGGGAAGCAAGAGAAATGCTGATTTCATCAAGCCCAGGTACATACTCAGAATCTGTACTACTGCGCAAATAGGCATGTCTCTGTAGGCAAAAAACTCATTTCTGACAAAGTTGCCCAAATGCATCTCAGAAGTGTGCAACTTGTTCCCTGAGTTAGAAAACGTCGAGAAACGGTCGTTTCTGCTAGCGCTGTGCTTCTACACATGTATTTGCTGAACGGTGAAAGCGCACAGTAATGCACTTTTCTCCCAGCAAATACACTGTTTCTAAGGAAACGGGAACACACTGAGGAGACACTTGTGGGAGCTACTGTGACTAAAACTGAGCTTCCCTACGCACAGGGAAGCAAGAGAAATGCTGACTTCATCCAGCCCAGTTACATACTCAGAATCTGTACTACTGCGCAAATAGGCATGTCTCTGTAGGCAAGAAACTCATTTCTGACAAAGTTGCCCAAATGCATCTCAGAAGTGTGCAACTTGTTCCCTGAGTTAGAAAACGTCAAGAAACGTTCGTTTCTGCTAGCGCTGTGCTTCTACACATGTATTTGCTGAACGGTGAAAGCGCACAGCAACGCACTTTTCTCCCAGCAAATACACTGATTCTAAGGAAATGGGAACACACTGAGGAGACACTTGTGGGAACTACTGTGACTAAAACTGAGCTTCCCTACGCACAGGGAAGCAAGAGAAATGCTGATTTCATCAAGCCCAGTTACATACTCAGAATCTGTACTACTGCGCAAATAGGCATGTCTCTGTAGGCAAAAAACTCATTTCGGACAAAGTTGCCCAAATGCATCTCAGAAGTGTGCAACTTGTTCCCTGAGATAGAAAACGTTGAGAAACGGTCGTTTCAGCTAGCGCTGTGCTTCTACACATGTATTTGCTGAACGGTGAAAGCGCACAGTGATACACTTTTCTCCCAGCAAATACACTGTTTCTAAGGAAATGGGAACACACTGAGGAGACACTTGTGGGAGCTACTGGGACTAAAACTGAGCTTCCCTACGCACAGGGAAGCAAGAGAAATGCTGATTTCATCAAGCCCAGTTACATACTCAGAATCTGTACTACTGCGCAAATAGGCATGTCTCTGTAGGCAAAAAACTCATTTCTGACAAACTTGCCCAAATGCATCTCAGAAGTGTGCCACTTGTTCCCTGAGTTAGAAAACGTCGAGAAACGTTCGTTTCTGCTAGCGCTGTGCTTCTACTCATGTATTTGCTGAACGGTGAAAGCGCCCAGTAATGCACTTTTCTCCCAGCAAACACACTGTTTCTAAGGAAATGGGAACACCCTGAGGAGACACTTGTGAGAGCTACTGTGACTAAAACTGAGCTTCCCTACGCACAGGGAAGCAAGAGAATGCTGATTTCATCAAGCCCAGTTACCGGCTCAGAATCTGTACTACTGCGCAAATAGGCATGTCTCTGTAGGCAAAAAACTCATTTCTGACAAAGTTACCCAAATGCATCTGAGAAGTGTGCAACTTGTTCCCTGAGTTAGAAAACGTCGAGAAACGGTCGTTTCTGCTAGCGCTGTGCTTCTACACATGTATTTGCTGAACGGTGAAAGCGCACAGTAATGCACTTTTCTCCCAGTAAATACACTGTTTCTAAGGAACTGGGAACACACTGAGGAGACACTTGTGGGAGCTACTGTGACTAAAACTGAGCTTCCCTACGCACAGGGAAGCAAGAGAAATGCTGATTTCATCAAGCCCAGTTACATACTCAGAATCTGTACTACTGCGCAAATAGGCATGTCTCTTTAGGCAAAAAACTCATTTCTGACAATGTTGCCCAAATGCATCTCAGAAGTGTGCCACTTGTTCCCTGAGTTAGAAAACGTCGAGCAACGGTCCTTTCAGCTAGCGCTGTGCTTCTACACATGTATTTGCTGAACGGTGAATGCGCACCGTGATGCACTTTTCTCCCAGCAAATACACTGTTTCTAAGGAACTGGGAACACACTGAGGAGACACTTGTGGGAGCTACTGTGACTAAAACTGAGCTTCCCTACGCACAGGGAAGCAAGAGAAATGCTGATTTCATCAAGCCCAGTTACATACTCAGAATCTGTACTAGTGCGCAAATAGGCATGTCTCTTTAGGCAAAAAACTCATTTCTGACATAGTTGCCCAAATGCATCTCAGAAGTGTGCCACTTGTTCCCTGAGTTAGAAAACATCGAGAAACGGTCGTTTCAGCTAGCGCTGTGCTTCGACACATGTATTTACTGAACGGTGAATGTGCACAGTGATGCACTTTTCTCCCAGCAAATACACTGTTTCTAAGGAATTGGGAACACACTGAGGAGACACTTGTGGGAGCTACTGTGATTAAAACTGAGCTTCCCTACGCACAGGGAAGCAAGAGAAATGCTGATTTCATCAAGCCCAGTTACATACTCAGAATCTGTACTACTGCACAAATAGGCATGTCTCTGTAGGCAAAAAACTCATTTCTGACAAACTTGCCCAAATGCATCTCAGAAGTGAGCAATCTGTTCCCTGAGTTAGAAACCGTCGAGAAACGTTCGTTTCTGCTAGCGCTGTGCTTCTACACATGTATTTGCTGAACGGTGAAAGCGCACAGTAATGCACTTTTCTCCCAGCAAATACACTGTTTCTACGGAACTGCGAACACACTGAGGAGACACTTGTGGGAGCTACTGTGACTAAAACTGAGCTTCCCTACGCACAGGGAAGCAAGAGAAATGCTGATTTCATCAAGCCCAGTTACATACTCAGAATCTGTACTACTGCGCAAATAGGCATGTCTCTGTAGGCAAAAAACTCATTTCTGACAAAGTTGCCCAAATGCATCTCAGAAGTGTGCAACTTGTTCCCTGAGTTAGAAAACGTCGAGAAACGTTCGTTTCTGCTAGTGCTGTGCTTCTACACATGTATTTGCTGAACGGTGAAAGCGCACAGTAATGCACTTTTCTCCCAGCAAATACACTGTTTCTAAGGAACTGGGAACACACTTAGGAGACACTTGTGGGAGCTACTGGGACTAAAACTGAGCTTCTCTACGCACAGGGAAGCAAGAGAAATGCTGATTTCATCAAGCCTAGTTACATACTCAGAATCTGTACTACTGCGCAAAAAGGCATGTCTCTGTAGGCAAAAAACTCATTTCTGACAAAGTTGCCCAAATGAATCTCAGAAGTGTGCAACTTTTTCCCTGAGTTAGAAAACGTCGAGAAACGTTCGTTTCTGCTAGCGCTGTGCTTCTACACATGTATTTGCTGAACGGCGAAAGCGCACAGTAATGCACTTTTCTCCCAGCAAATACAATGTTTCTAAGGAACTGGGAACACACTGAGGAGACACTTGTGGGAGCTACTGGGACTAAAACTGAGCTTCCCTACGCACAGGGAAGCAAGAGAAATGCTGATTTCATCAAGCCCAGTTACATACTCAGAATCTGTACTACTGCGCAAATAGGCATGTCTCTGTAGGCACAAAACTCATTTCTGACAAACTTGCCCAAATGCATCTCAGAAGTGTGCCACTTGTTCCCTGAGTTAGAAAACGTCGAGAAACGTTCGTTTCTGCTAGCGCTGTGCTTCTACTCATGTATTTGCTGAACGGTGAAAGCGCCCAGTAATGCACTTTTCTCCCAGCAAACACACTGTTTCTAAGGAAATGGGAACACCCTGAGGAGACACTTGTGAGAGCTACTGTGACTAAAACTGAGCTTCCCTACGCACAGGGAAGCAAGAGAATGCTGATTTCATCAAGCCCAGTTACCGGCTCAGAATCTGTACTACTGCGCAAATAGGCATGTCTCTGTAGGCAAAAAACTCATTTCTGACAAAGTTACCCAAATGCATCTCAGAAGTGTGCAACTTGTTCCCTGAGTTAGAAAACGTCGAGAAACGTTCGTTTCAGCTAGCGCTGTGCTTCTACACATGTATTTGCTGAACGGTGAAAGCGCACAGTAATGCACTTTTCTCCCAGCAAATACACTGTTTCTAAGGAAATGGTAACACACTGAGGAGACACTTGTGGGAGCTACTGTGACTAAAACTGAGCTTCCCTATGCACAGGGAAGCAAGAGAAATGCTGATTTCATCAAGCCCAGTTACATACTCAGAATCTGTACTACTGCGCAAATAGGCATGTCTCTGTAGGCAAAAAACTCATTTCTGACAAAGTTGCCCAAATGCATCTCAGAAGTGTGTAACTTGTTCCCTGAGTTAGAAAACGTCGAGAAACATTCGTTTCCGCTAGCGCTGTGCTTCTACACATGTATTTGCTGAACGGTGAAAGCGCACAGTAATGCACTTTTCTCCCAACAAATACACTGTTTCTAAGGAAATGTGAACACACGGAGGAGACACTTGTGGGAGCTACTGCGACTAAAACTGAGCTTCCCTACGCACAGGGAAGCAAGAGAAATGCTGATTTCATCAAGCCCAGTTACATACTCAGAATCTGTACTACTGCGCTAATAGGCATGTCTCTGTAGGCAAAAAACTCATTTCGGACAAAGTTGCCCAAATGCATCTCAGAAGTGTGCAATTGTTCCCTGAGTTAGAAAACGTCTAGAAACGTTCGTTTCTGCTAGCGCTGTGCTTCTACACATGTATTTGCTGAACGGTGAAAGCGCACAGTAATGCACTTTTCTCCCAGCAAATACACTGTTTCTAAGGAAACGGGAACACACTTAGGAGACACCTGTGGGAGCTACTGGGACAAAACTGAGCTTCCCTACGCACAGGGAAGCAAGAGAAATGCTGATTTCATCAAGCCCAGTTACATACTCAGAATCTGTACTACTGCGCAAATAGGCATGTCTCTGTAGGCAAAAAACTCATTTCTGACAAAGTTGCCCAAATGCATCTCAGAAGTGTGCAACTTGTTCCCTGAGTTAGAAATCGTCGAGAAACGTTCGTTTCTGCTAGCGCTGTGCTTCTACACATGTATTTGCTGAACGGTGAAAGCGCACAGTAATGCACTTTTCTCCCAGCAAATACACTGTTTCTAAGGAAATGGGAACACACTGAGGAGACACTTGTGGGAGCTACAGTGACTAAAACTGAGCTTCCCTACGCACAGGGAAGCAAGAGAAATGCTGATTTCATCAAGCCCAGTTACATACTCAGAATCTGTACTACTGCGCAAATAGGCATGTCTCTGTAGGCAAAAAACTCATTTCTGACAAAGTTGCCCAAATGCATCTCAGAAGTGTGCAACTTGTTCCCTGAGTTAGAAAACGTCGAGAAACGTTCGTTTCTGCTAGTGCTGTGCTTCTACACATGTATTTGCTGAACGGTGAAAGCGCACAGTAATGCACTTTTCTCCCAGCAAATACACTGTTTCTAAGGAACTGGGAACACACTGAGGAGACACTTGTGGGAGCTACTGGGACTAAAACTGAGCTTCTCTACGCACAGGGAAGCAAGAGAAATGCTGATTTCATCAAGCCCAGTTACATACTCAGAATCTGTACTACTGTGCAAATAGGCATGTCTCTGTAGGCAAAAAACTCATTTCTGACAAAGTTGCCCAAATGAATCTCAGAAGTGTGCAACTTGTTCCCTGAGTTAGAAAACGTCGAGAAACGTTCGTTTCTGCTAGCGCTGTGCTTCTACACATGTATTTGCTGAACGGCGAAAGCGCACAGTAATGCACTTTTCTCCCAGCAAATACACTATTTCTAAGGAAATGGGAACACACTGAGGAGACACTTGTGGGAGCTACTGGGACTAAAACTGAGCTTCCCTACGCACAGGGAAGCAAGAGAAATGCTGATTTCATCAAGCCCAGTTACATACTCAGAATCTGTACTACTGCGCAAATAGGCATGTCTCTGTAGGCAAAAAACTCATTTCTGACAAACTTGCCCAAATGCATCTCAGAAGTGTGCCACTTGTTCCCTGAGTTAGAAAACGTCGAGAAACGTTCGTTTCTGCTAGCGCTGTGCTTCTACTCATGTATTTGCTGAACGGTGAAAGCGCCCAGTAATGCACTTTTCTCCCAGCAAACACACTGTTTCTAAGGAAATGGGAACACCCTGAGGAGACACTTGTGGGAGCTACTGTGACTAAAACTGAGCTTCCCTACGCACAGGGAAGCAACAGAAATGCTGATTTCATCAAGCCCAGTTACATACTCAGAATCTGTACTACTGCGCAAATAGGCATGTCTCTGTAGGCAAAAAACTCATTTCGGACAAAGTTGCCCAAATGCATCTCAGAAGTGTGCAACTTGTTCCCTGAGATAGAAAACGTCGAGAAACGGTCGTTTCTGCTAGCGCTGTGCTTCTACACATGTATTTGCTGAACGGTGAAAGCACACAGTGATACACTTTTCTCCCAGCAAATACACTGTTTCTAAGGAAATGGGAACACACTGAGGAGACACTTGTGGGAGCTACTGTGACTAAAACTGAGCTTCCCTACGCACAGGGAAGCAAGAGAAATGCTGATTTCATCAAGCCCAGTTACATACTCAGAATCTGTACTACTGCGCAAATAGGCATGTCTCTGTAGGCAAAAAACTCATTTCTGACAAAGTTGCCCAAATGCATCTCAGAAGTGTGCAACTTGTTCCCTGAGTTAGAAAACGTCGAGAAATGGTCGTTTCTGCTAGCGCTGTGCTTCTACACATGTATTTGCTGAACGGTGAAAGCGCACAGTAATGCACTTTTCTCCCAGCAAATACACTGTGTCTAAGGAAATGGGAACACACTGAGGAGACACTTGTGGGAGCTACTGTGACTAAAACTGAGCTTCCCTACGCACAGGGAAGCAAGAGAAATGCTGATTTCATCAAGCCCAGTTACATACTCAGAATCTGTACTACTGCGCAAATAGGCATGTCTCTGTAGGCAAAAAACTCATTTCTGACAAAGTTGCCCAAATGCATCTCAGAAGTGTGCCACTTATTCCCTGAGTTAGAAAACGTCGAGAAACGGTCGTTTCAGCTAGCGCTGTGCTTCTACACATGTATTTGCTGAACGGTGAAAGCGCACAGTGATACACTTTTCTCCCAACAAATACACTGTTTCTAAGGAACTGGGAACACACTGAGGAGACACTTGTGGGAGCTACTGTGACTAAAACTGAGCTTCCCTACGCACAGGGAAGCAAGAGAAATGCTGATTTCATCAAGCCCAGTTACATACTCAGAATCTGTACTACTGCGCAAATAGGCATGTCTCTGTAGGCAAAAAACTCATTTCTGACAAAGTTCCCCAAATGCATCTCAGAAGTGTGCAACTTGTTCCCTGAGTTAGAAAACGTCGAGAAACGGTCATTTCTACTAGGGCTGTGCTTCTACACATGTATTTGCTGAACGGTGAAAGCGCACAGTAATGCACTTTTCTCCCAGCAAATACACTGTTGCTAAGGAAATGGGAACACACTGAGGAGACACTTGTGGGAGCTACTGTGACTAAAACTGAGCTTCCCTATGCACAGGGAAGCAAGAGAAATGCTGATTTCATCAAGCCCAGTTACATACTCAGAATCTGTACTACTGCGCAAATAGGCATGTCTCTGTAGGCAAAAAACTCATTTCTGACAAAGTTGCCCAAATTCATCTCAGAAGTGTGCAACTTGTTCCCTGAGTTAGAAAACGTCGAGAAACGGCCGTTTCTACTAGCGCTGTGCTTCTACACATGTATTTGCTGAACGGTGAAAGCGCACAGTAATTCACTTTTCTCCCAGCAAATACACTGTTTCTAAGGAAATGGGAACACACTGAGGAGACACTTGTGGGAGCTACTGTGACTAAAACTGAGCTTCCCTATGCACAGGGAAGCAAGAGAAATGGTGATTTCATCAAGCCCAGTTACATACTCAGAATCTGTACTACTGCGCAATTAGGCATGTCTCTGTAGGCAAAAAACTCATTTCTGACAAAGTTGCCCAAATGCATCTCAGAAGTGTGCAACTTGTTCCCTGAGTTAGAAAACGTCGAGAAACGGTCGTTTCTGCTAGCGCTGTGCTTCTACACATGTATTTGCTGAACGGTGAAAGCGCACAGTAATGCACTTTTCTCCCAGCAAATACACTGTTTCTAAGGAAATGGGAACACACTGAGGAGACACTTGTGGGAGCTACTGTGACTAAAACTGAGCTTCCCTACGCACAGGGAAGCAAGAGAAATGCTGATTTCATCAAGCCCAGTTACATACTCAGAATCTGTACTACTGCGCAAATAGGCATGTCTCTGTAGGCAAAAACCTCATTTCTGACAAAGTTGCCCAAATGCATCTCAGAAGTGTGCAACTTGTTCCCTGAGTTAGAAAACGTCGAGAAACGTTCGTTTCTGCTAGCGCTGTGCTTCTACACATGTATTTGCTGAACGGTGAAAGCGCACAGTAATGGACTTTTCTCCCAGCAAATACACTGTTTCTAAGGAAATGGGAACACACTGAGGAGACACTTGTGGGAGCTACTGTGACTAAAACTGAGCTTCCCTACGCACAGGGAAGCAAGAGAAATGCTGATTTCATCAAGCCCAGTTACATACTCAGAATCTGTACTACTGCGCAAATAGGCATGTCTCTGTAGGCAAAAAACTCATTTCTGACAAAGTTGCTCAAATGCATCTCAGAAGTGTGCCACTTATTCCCTGAGTTAGAAAACGTCGAGAAACGGTCGTTTCATCTGGCGCTGTGCTTCTACACATGTATTTGCTGAACGGTGAAAGCGCACAGTGATACACTTTTCTCCCAACAAATACACTGTTTCTAAGGAACTGGGAACACACTGAGGAGACACTTGTGGGAGCTCCTGTGACTAAAACTGAGCTTCCCTACGCACAGGGAAGCAAGAGAAATGCTGATTTCATCAAGCCCAGTTACATACTCAGAATCTGTACTACTGCGCAAATAGGCATGTCTCTGTAGGCAAAAAACTCATTTCTGACAAAGTTACCCAAATGCATCTCAGAAGTGTGCAACTTGTTCCCTGAGTTAGAAAACGTCGAGAAACGGTCGTTTCTACTAGCGCTTTGCTTCTACACATGTATTTGCTGAACGGTGAAAGCGCACAGTAATGCACTTTTCTCCCAGCAAATACACTGTTTCTAAGGAAATGGGAACACACTGAGGAGACACTTGTGGGAGCTACTGTGACTAAAACTGAGCTTCCCTATGCACAGGGAAGCAAGAGAAATGCTGATTTCATCAAGCCCAGTTACATACTCAGAATCTGTACTACTGCGCAATTAGGCATGTCTCTGTAGGCAAAAAACTCATTTCTGACAAAGTTGCCCAAATGCATCTCAGAAGTGTGCAACTTGTTCCCTGAGTTAGAAAACGTCGAGAAACGGTTGTTTCTGCTAGCGCTGTGCTTCTACACATGTATTTGCTGAACGGTGAAAGCGCACAGTAATGCACTTTTCTCCCAGCAAATACACTGTTTCTAAGGAAATGGGAACACACTGAGGAGACACTTGTGGGAGCTACTGTGACTAAAACTGAGCTTCTCTACGCACAGGGAAGCAAGAGAAATGCTGATTTCATCAAGCCCAGTTACATACTCAGAATCTGTACTACTGCACAAATAGGCATGTCTCTGTAGGCAAAAAACTCATTTCGGACAAAGTTGCCCAAATGCATCTCAGAAGTGTGCAACTTGTTCCCTGAGTTAGAAAACGTCGAGAAACGGTCGTTTCTGCTAGCGCTATGCTTCTACACATGTATTTGCTGAACGGTGAAAGCGCACAGTAATGCACTTTTCTCCCAGCAAATACACTGTTTCTAAGAAAATGGGAACACACTGAGGAGACACTTGTGGGAGCTACTGTGACTAAAACTGAGCTTCCCTACGCACAGGGAAGCTAGAGAAATGCTGATTTCATCAAGCCCTGTTACATACTCAGAATCTGTACTACTGCGCAAATAGGCATGTCTCTGTAGGCAAAAAAACTCATTTCTGACAAAGTTGCCCAAATACACCTCAGAAGTGTGCAACTTGTTCGCTGATTTAGAAAACGTCGAGAAACGGTCGTTTCTGCTAGCGCTGTGCTTCTACACCTGTATTTGCTGAACGGTGAAAGCGCACAGTAATGCACTTTTCTCCCAGCAAATACACTGTTTCTAAGGAAATGGGAACACACTGAGGAGACACTTGTGGGAGCTACTGTGACTAAAACTGAGCTTCCCTACGCACAGGGAAGCAAGAGAAATGCTGATTTCATCACGCCCAGTTACATACTCAGACTCTGTACTACTGCGCAAATAGGCATGTCTCTGTAGGCAAAAAACTCATTTCTGACAAAGTTGCCCAAATGAATCTCAGAAGTGTGCAACTTGTTCCCTGAGTTAGAAAACGTCGAGAAACGGTCGTTTCTACTAGGGCTGTGCTTCTACACATGTATTTGCTGAACGGTGAAAGCACACAGTAATGCACTTTTCTCCCAGCAAATACACTGATTCTAAGGAAATGGGAACACACTGAGGAGACACTTGTGGGAGCTACTGTGACTAAAACTGAGCTTCCCTACGCACAGGGAAGCAAGAGAAATGCTGATTTCATCAAGCCCAGTTACATACTCAGAATCTGTACTACTGCGCAAATAGGCATGTCTCTGTAGGCAAAAAACTCATTTCTGACAAAGTTGCCCAAATGCATCTCAGAAGTGTGCAACTTGTTCCCTGAGTTAGAAAACGTCGAGAAACGGTCGTTTCTGCTAGCGCTGTGCTTCTACACATGTATTTGCTGAACGGTGAAAGCGCACAGTAATGCACTTTTCTCCAAGCAAATACACTGTTTCTAAAAAAATGGGAACACACTGAGGAGACACTTGTGGGAGCTACTGTGACTAAAACTGAGCTTCTCTACGCACAGGGAAGCAAGAGAATGCTGATTTCATCAAGCCCAGTTACATACTCAGAATCTGTACTACTGCGCAAATAGGCATGTCTCTGTAGGCAAAAAACTCATTTCTGACAAAGTTACCCAAATGCATCTCAGAAGTGTGCAACTTGTTCCCTGAGTTAGAAAACGTCGAGAAACGGTCGTTTCTACTAGTGCTGTGCTTCTACACATGTATTTGCTGAACGTTGAAAGCGCACAGTAATGCACTTTTCTCCCAGCAAATACACTGTTTCTAAGGAAATGGGAACACACTGAGGAGACACTTGTGGGAGCTACTGTGACTAAAACTGAGCTTCCCTATGCACAGGGAAGCAAGAGAAATGCTGATTTCATCAAGCCCAGTTACATACTCAGAATCTGTACTACTGCGCAATTAGGCATGTCTCTGTAGGCAAAAAACTCATTTCTGACAAAGTTGCCCAAATGCATCTCAGAAGTGTGCAACTTGTTCCCTGAGTTAGAAAACGTCGAGAAACGGTCGTTTCTGCTAGCGCTGTGCTTCTACACATGTATTTGCTGAACGGTGAAAGCGCACAGTAATGCACTTTTCTCCCAGCAAATACACTGTTTCTAAGGAAATGGGAACACACTGAGGAGACACTTGTGGGAGCTACTGTGACTAAAACTGAGCTTCCCTACGCACAGGTAAGCAAGAGAAATGCTGATTTCATCAAGCCCAGTTACATACTCAGAATCTGTACTACTGCGCAAATAGGCATGTCTCTGTAGGCAAAAAACTCATTTCTGACAAAGTTGCCCAAATGCATCTCAGAAGTGTGCAACTTGTTCCCTGAGTTAGAAAACGTCGAGAAACGTTCGTTTCTGCTAGCGCTGTGCTTCTACACATGTATTTGCTGATCGGTGAAAGCGCACAGTAATGCACTTTTCTCCCAGCAAATACACTGTTTCTAAAAAAATGGGAACACACTGAGGAGACACTTGTGGGAGCTACTGTGACTAAAACTGAGCTTCTCTACGCACAGGGAAGCAAGAGAAATGCTGATTTCATCAAGCCCAGTTACATACTCAGAATCTGTACTACTGCGCAAATAGGCATGTCTCTGTAGGCAAAAACCTCATTTCTGACAAAGTTGCCCAAATGCATCTCAGAAGTGTGCAACTTGTTCCCTGAGTTAGAAAACGTTGAGAAACGGTCATTTCAGCTAGCGCTGTGCTTCTACACATGTATTTGCTGAACGGTGAAAGCGCACAGTAATGCACATTTCTCCCAGCAAAAACACTGTTTCTAAGGAAATGGGAACACACTGAGGAGACACTTGTGGGAGTTACTGTGACTAAAATTGAGCTTCCCTACGCACAGGGAAGCAAGAGAAATGCTGATTTCATCCAGCCCAATTACATACTCAGAATCTGTACTACTGCGCGAATAGGCATGTCTCTGTAGGCAAAAAACTCATTTCTGACAAAGTTGCCCAAATGCATCTCAGAAGTGTGCAACTTGTTCCCTGAGTTAGAAAACGTCGAGAAACGTTCGTTTCTGCTAGCGCTGTGCTTCTACACATGTATTTGCTGAACGGTGAAAGCGCACAGTAATGCACTTTTCTCCCAGCAAATACACTGTTTCTAAATAAATGGGAACACACTGAGGAGACACTTGTGGGAGCTACTGTGACTAAAACTGAGCTTCCCTACGCACAGGGAAGCAAGAGAAATGCTGATTTCATCAAGCCCAGTTACATACTCAGAATCTGTACTACTGCGCAAATAGGCATGTCTCTGTAGGCAAAAAACTCATTTCTGACAAAGTTGCCCAAATGCATCTCAGAAGTGTGCAACTTGTTCCCTGAGTTAGAAAACGTCGAGGAACGGTCGTTTCAGCTAGCGCTGTGCTTCTACACATGTATTTGCTGAACGGTGAAAGCGCACAGTGATACACTTTTCTCCCAACAAATACACTGTTTCTAAGGAACTGGGAACACACTGAGGAGACACTTATGGGAGCTACTGTGACTAAAACTGAGCTTCCCTATGCACAGGGAAGCAAGAGAAATGCTGATTTCATCAAGCCCAGTTACATACTCAGAATCTGTACTACTGCGCAATTAGGCATGTCTCTGTAGGCAAAAAACACATTTCTGACAAAGTTGCCCAAATGCATCTCAGAAGTGTGCAACTTGTTCCCTGAGTTAGAAAACGTCGAGAAACGTTCGTTTCTGCTAGTGCTGTGCTTCTACACATGTATTTGCTGAACGGTGAAAGCGCACAGTGATACACTTTTCTCCCAGCAAATACACTGTTTCTAAGGAACTGGGAACACACTGAGGAGACACTTGTGGGAGCTACTGGGACTAAAACTGAGCTTCTCTACGCACAGGGAAGCAAGAGAAATGATGATTTCATCAAGCCTAGTTACATACTCAGAATCTGTACTACTGCGCAAATAGGCATGTCTCTGTAGGCAAAAAACTCATTTCTGACAAAGTTGCCCAAATGAATCTCAGAAGTGTGCAACTTGTTCCCTGAGTTAGAAAACGTCGAGAAACGTTCGTTTCTGCTAGCGCTGTGCTTCTACACATGTATTTGCTGAACGGCGAAAGCGCACAGTAATGCACTTTTCTCCCAGCAAATACACTGTTTCTAAGGAAATGGGAACACACTGAGGAGACACTTGTGGGAGCTACTGGGACTAAAACTGAGCTTCCCTACGCACAGGGAAGCAAGAGAAATGCTGATTTCATCAAGCCCAGTTACATACTCAGAATCTGTACTACTGCGCAAATAGGCATGTCTCTGTAGGCAAAAAACTCATTTCTGACAAACTTGCCCAAATGCATCTCAGAAGTGTGCCACTTGTTCCCTGAGTTAGAAAACGTCGAGAAACGTTCGTTTCTGCTAGCGCTGTGCTTCTACTCATGTATTTGCTGAACGGTGAAAGCGCCCAGTAATACACTTTTCTCCCAGCAAACACACTGTTTCTAAGGAAATGGGAACACCCTGAGGAGACACTTGTGAGAGCTACTGTGACTAAAACTGAGCTTCCCTACACACAGGGAAGCAAGAGAATGCTGATTTCCTCAAGCCCAGTTACCGGCTCAGAATCTGTACTACTGCGCAAATAGGCATGTCTCTGTATGCAAAAAACTCATTTCTGACAAAGTTACCCAAATGCATCTCAGAAGTGTGCAACTTGTTCCCTGAGTTAGAAAACGTCGAGAAACGGTCGTTTCAGCTAGCGCTGTGCTTCTACACATGTATTTGCTGAACGGTGAAAGCGCACAGTAATGCACTTTTCTCCGAGCAAATACACTGTTTCTAAGGAAATGGTAACACACTGAGGAGACACTTGTGGGAGCTACTGTGACTAAAACTGAGCTTCCCTATGCACAGGGAAGCAAGAGAAATGCTGATTTCATCAAGCCCAGTTACATACTCAGAATCTGTACTACTGCGCAAATAGGCATGTCTCTGTAGGCAAAAAACTCATTTCTGACAAACTTGCCCAAATGCATCTCAGAAGTGTGTAACTTGTTCCCTGAGTTAGAAAACGTCGAGAAACATTCGTTTCCGCTAGCGCTGTGCTTCTACACATGTATTTGCTGAACGGTGAAAGCGCACAGTAATGCACTTTTCTCCCAACAAATACACTGTTTCTAAGGAAATGTGAACACACGGAGGAGACACTTGTGGGAGCTACTGCGACTAAAACTGAGCTTCCCTACGCACAGGGAAGCAAGAGAAATGCTGATTTCATCAAGCCCAGTTACATACTCAGAATCTGTACTACTGCGCTAATAGGCATGTCTCTGTAGGCAAAAAACTCATTTCGGACAAAGTTGCCCAAATGCATCTCAGAAGTGTGCAATTGTTCCCTGAGTTAGAAAACGTCGAGAAACGGTCGTTTCTGCTAGCGCTGTGCTTCTACACATGTATTTGCTGAACGGTGAAAGCGCACAGTAATGCACTTTTCTCCCAGCAAATACACTGTTTCTAAGGAAACGGGAACACACTTAGGAGACACCTGTGGGAGCTACTGGGACAAAACTGAGCTTCCCTACGCACAGGGAAGCAAGAGAAATGCTGATTTCATCAAGCCCAGTTACATACTCAGAATCTGTACTACTGCGCAAATAGGCATGTCTCTGTAGGCAAAAAACTCATTTCTGACAAAGTTGCCCAAATGCATCTCAGAAGTGTGCAACTTGTTCCCTGAGTTAGAAATCGTCGAGAAACGTTTGTTTCTGCTAGCGCTGTGCTTCTACACATGTATTTGCTGAACGGTGAAAGCGCACAGTAATGCACTTTTCTCCCAGCAAATACACTGTTTCTAAGGAAATGGGAACACACTGAGGAGACACTTGTGGGAGCTACAGTGACTAAAACTGAGCTTCCCTACGCACAGGGAAGCAAGAGAAATGCTGATTTCATCAAGCCCAGTTACATACTCAGAATCTGTACTACTGCGCAAATAGGCATGTCTCTGTAGGCAAAAAACTCATTTCTGACAAAGTTGCCCAAATGCATCTCAGAAGTGTGCAACTTGTTCCCTGAGTTAGAAAACGTCGAGAAACGTTCGTTTCTGCTAGTGCTGTGCTTCTACACATGTATTTGCTGAACGGTGAAACCGCACAGTAATGCACTTTTCTCCCAGCAAATACACTGTTTCTAAGGAACTGGGAACACACTGAGGAGACACTTGTGGGAGCTACTGGGACTAAAACTGAGCTTCTCTACGCACAGGGAAGCAAGAGAAATGCTGATTTCATCAAGCCCAGTTACATACTCAGAATCTGTACTACTGCGCAAATAGGCATGTCTCTGTAGGCAAAAAACTCATTTCTGACAAAGTTGCCCAAATGCATCTCAGAAGTGTGTAACTTGTTCCCTGAGTTAGAAAACGTCGAGAAACATTCGTTTCCGCTAGCGCTGTGCTTCTACACATGTATTTGCTGAACGGTGAAAGCGCACAGTAATGCACTTTTCTCCCAACAAATACACTGTTTCTAAGGAAATGTGAACACACGGAGGAGACACTTGTGGGAGCTACTGCGACTAAAACTGAGCTTCCCTACGCACAGGGAAGCAAGAGAAATGCTGATTTCATCAAGCCCAGTTACATACTCAGAATCTGTACTACTGCGCTAATAGGCATGTCTCTGTATGCAAAAAACTCATTTCTGACAAAGTTACCCAAATGCATCTCAGAAGTGTGCAACTTGTTCCCTGAGTTAGAAAACGTCGAGAAACGGTCGTTTCAGCTAGCGCTGTGCTTCTACACATGTATTTGCTGAACGGCGAAAGCGCACAGTAATGCACTTTTCTCCCAGCAAATACACTGTTTCTAAGGAAATGGGAACACACTGAGGAGACACTTGTGGGAGCTACTGGGACTAAAACTGAGCTTCCCTACGCACAGGGAAGCAAGAGAAATGCTGATTTCATCAAGCCCAGTTACATACTCAGAATCTGTACTACTGCGCAAATAGGCATGTCTCTGTAGGCAAAAAACTCATTTCTGACAAACTTGCCCAAATGCATCTCAGAAGTGTGCCACTTGTTACCTGAGTTAGAAAACGTCGAGAAACGTTCGTTTCTGCTAGCGCTGTGCTTCTACTCATGTATTTGCTGAACGGTGAAAGCGCCCAGTAATACACTTTTCTCCCAGCAAACACACTGTTTCTAAGGAAATGGGAACACCCTGAGGAGACACTTGTGAGAGCTACTGTGACTAAAACTGAGCTTCCCTACACACAGGGAAGCAAGAGAATGCTGATTTCCTCAAGCCCAGTTACCGGCTCAGAATCTGTACTACTGCGCAAATAGGCATGTCTCTGTATGCAAAAAACTCATTTCTGACAAAGTTACCCAAATGCATCTCAGAAGTGTGCAACTTGTTCCCTGAGTTAGAAAACGTCGAGAAACGGTCGTTTCAGCTAGCGCTGTGCTTCTACACATGTATTTGCTGAACGGTGAAAGCGCACAGTAATGCACTTTTCTCCCAGCAAATACACTGTTTCTAAGGAAATGGTAACACACTGAGGAGACACTTGTGGGAGCTACTGTGACTAAAACTGAGCTTCCCTATGCACAGGGAAGCAAGAGAAATGCTGATTTCATCAAGCCCAGTTACATACTCAGAATCTGTACTACTGCGCAAATAGGCATGTCTCTGTAGGCAAAAAACTCATTTCTGACAAAGTTGCCCAAATGCATCTCAGAAGTGTGTAACTTGTTCCCTGAGTTAGAAAACGTCGAGAAACATTCGTTTCCGCTAGCGCTGTGCTTCTACACATGTATTTGCTGAACGGTGAAAGCGCACAGTAATGCACTTTTCTCCCAACAAATACACTGTTTCTAAGGAAATGTGAACACACGGAGGAGACACTTGTGGGAGCTACTGCGACTAAAACTGAGCTTCCCTACGCACAGGGAAGCAAGAGAAATGCTGATTTCATCAAGCCCAGTTACATACTCAGAATCTGTACTACTGCGCTAATAGGCATGTCTCTGTAGGCAAAAAACTCATTTCGGACAAAGTTGCCCAAATGCATCTCAGAAGTGTGCAATTGTTCCCTGAGTTAGAAAACGTCGAGAAACGTTCGTTCTGCTAGCGCTGTGCTTCTACACATGTATTTGCTGAACGGTGAAAGCGCACAGTAATGCACTTTTCTCCCAGCAAATACACTGTTTCTAAGGAAACGGGAACACACTTAGGAGACACCTGTGGGAGCTACTGGGACAAAACTGAGCTTCCCTACGCACAGGGAAGCAAGAGAAATGCTGATTTCATCAAGCCCAGTTACATACTCAGAATCTGTACTACTGCGCAAATAGGCATGTCTCTGTAGGCAAAAAACTCATTTCTGACAAAGTTGCCCAAATGCATCTCAGAAGTGTGCAACTTGTTCCCTGAGTTAGAAAACGTCGAGAAACGTTCGTTTCTGCTAGTGCTGTGCTTCTACACATGTATTTGCTGAACGGTGAAACCGCACAGTAATGCACTTTTGTCCCAGCAAATACACTGTTTCTAAGGAACTGGGAACACACTGAGGAGACACTTGTGGGAGCTACTGGGACTAAAACTGAGCTTCTCTACGCACAGGGAAGCAAGAGAAATGCTGATTTCATCAAGCCCAGTTACATACTCAGAATCTGTACTACTGCGCAAATAGGCATGTCTCTGTAGGCAAAAAACTCATTTCTGACAAAGTTGCCCAAATGCATCTCAGAAGTGTGTAACTTGTTCCCTGAGTTAGAAAACGTCGAGAAACATTCGTTTCCGCTAGCGCTGTGCTTCTACACATGTATTTGCTGAACGGTGAAAGCGCACAGTAATGCACTTTTCTCCCAACAAATACACTGTTTCTAAGGAAATGTGAACACACGGAGGAGACACTTGTGGGAGCTACTGCGACTAAAACTGAGCTTCCCTACGCACAGGGAAGCAAGAGAAATGCTGATTTCATCAAGCCCAGTTACATACTCAGAATCTGTACTACTGCGCTAATAGGCATGTCTCTGTAGGCAAAAAACTCATTTCTGACAAAGTTGCCCAAATGCATCTCAGAAGTGTGCAATTGTTCCCTGAGTTAGAAAACGTCGAGAAACGTTCGTTTCTGCTAGCGCTGTGCTTCTACACATGTATTTGCTGAACGGTGAAAGCGCACAGTAATGCACTTTTCTCCCAGCAAATACACTGTTTCTAAGGAAACGGGAACACACTTAGGAGACACCTGTGGGAGCTACTGGGACAAAACTGAGCTTCCCTACGCACAGGGAAGCAAGAGAAATGCTGATTTCATCAAGCCCAGTTACATACTCAGAATCTGTACTACTGCGCAAATAGGCATGTCTCTGTAGGCAAAAAACTCATTTCTGACAAAGTTGCCCAAATGCATCTCAGAAGTGTGCAACTTGTTCCCTGAGTTAGAAATCGTCGAGAAACGTTTGTTTCTGCTAGCGCTGTGCTTCTACACATGTATTTGCTGAACGGTGAAAGCGCACAGTAATGCACTTTTCTCCCAGCAAATACACTGTTTCTAAGGAAATGGTAACACACTGAGGAGACACTTGTGGGAGCTACTGTGACTAAAACTGAGCTTCCCTATGCACAGGGAAGCAAGAGAAATGCTGATTTCATCAAGCCCAGTTACATACTCAGAATCTGTACTACTGCGCAAATAGGCATGTCTCTGTAGGCAAAAAACTCATTTCTGACAAAGTTGCCCAAATGCATCTCAGAAGTGTGTAACTTGTTCCCTGAGTTAGAAAACGTCGAGAAACGTTCGTTTCCGCTAGCGCTGTGCTTCTACACATGTATTTGCTGAACGGTGAAAGCGCACAGTAATGCACTTTTCTCCCAACAAATACACTGTTTCTAAGGAAATGTGAACACACGGAGGAGACACTTGTGGGAGCTACTGCGACTAAAACTGAGCTTCCCTACGCACAGGGAAGCAAGAGAAATGCTGATTTCATCAAGCCCAGTTACATACTCAGAATCTGTACTACTGCGCTAATAGGCATGTCTCTGTAGGCAAAAAACTCATTTCTGACAAAGTTGCCCAAATGCATCTCAGAAGTGTGCAATTGTTCCCTGAGTTAGAAAACGTCGAGAAACGTTCGTTTCTGCTAGCGCTGTGCTTCTACACATGTATTTGCTGAACGGTGAAAGCGCACAGTAATGCACTTTTCTCCCAGCAAATACACTGTTTCTAAGGAAACGGGAACACACTTAGGAGACACCTGTGGGAGCTACTGGGACAAAACTGAGCTTCCCTACGCACAGGGAAGCAAGAGAAATGCTGATTTCATCAAGCCCAGTTACATACTCAGAATCTGTACTACTGCGCAAATAGGCATGTCTCTGTAGGCAAAAAACTCATTTCTGACAAAGTTGCCCAAATGCATCTCAGAAGTGTGCAACTTGTTCCCTGAGTTAGAAATCGTCGAGAAACGTTTGTTTCTGCTAGCGCTGTGCTTCTACACATGTATTTGCTGAACGGTGAAAGCGCACAGTAATGCACTTTTCTCCCAGCAAATACACTGTTTCTAAGGAAATGGGAACACACTGAGGAGACACTTGTGGGAGCTACAGTGACTAAAACTGAGCTTCCCTACGCACAGGGAAGCAAGAGAAATGCTGATTTCATCAAGCCCAGTTACATACTCAGAATCTGTACTACTGCGCAAATAGGCATGTCTCTGTAGGCAAAAAACTCATTTCTGACAAAGTTGCCCAAATGCATCTCAGAAGTGTGCAACTTGTTCCCTGAGTTAGAAAACGTCGAGAAACGTTCGTTTCTGCTAGCGCTGTGCTTCTACACATGTATTTGCTGAACGGTGAAAGCGCACAGTAATGCACTTTTCTCCCAGCAAATACACTGTTTCTAAGGAACTGGGAACACACTGAGGAGACACTTGTGGGAGCTACTGGGACTAAAACTGAGCTTCTCTACGCACAGGGAAGCAAGAGAAATGCTGATTTCATCAAGCCCAGTTACATACTCAGAATCTGTACTACTGCGCAAATAGGCATGTCTCTGTAGGCAAAAAACTCATTTCTGACAAAGTTGCCCAAATGCATCTCAGAAGTGTGTAACTTGTTCCCTGAGTTAGAAAACGTCGAGAAACATTCGTTTCCGCTAGCGCTGTGCTTCTACACATGTATTTGCTGAACGGTGAAAGCGCACAGTAATGCACTTTTCTCCCAACAAATACACTGTTTCTAAGGAAATGTGAACACACAGAGGAGACACTTGTGGGAGCTACTGCGACTAAAACTGAGCTTCCCTACGCACAGGGAAGCAAGAGAAATGCTGATTTCATCAAGCCCAGTTACATACTCAGAATCTGTACTACTGCGCTAATAGGCATGTCTCTGTAGGCAAAAAACTCATTTCGGACAAAGTTGCCCAAATGCATCTCAGAAGTGTGCAATTGTTCCCTGACTTAGAAAACGTCGAGAAACGTTCGTTTCTGCTAGCGCTGTGCTTCTACACATGTATTTGCTGAACGGTGAAAGCGCACAGTAATGCACTTTTCTCCCAGCAAATACACTGTTTCTAAGGAAACGGGAACACACTTAGGAGACACCTGTGGGAGCTACTGGGACAAAACTGAGCTTCCCTACGCACAGGGAAGCAAGAGAAATGCTGATTTCATCAAGCCCAGTTACATACTCAGAATCTGTACTACTGCGCAAATAGGCATGTCTCTGTAGGCAAAAAACTCATTTCTGACAAAGTTGCCCAAATGCATCTCAGAAGTGTGCAACTTGTTCCCTGAGTTAGAAAACGTCGAGAAACGTTCGTTTCTGCTAGCGCTGTGCTTCTACACATGTATTTGCTGAACGGCGAAAGCGCACAGTAATGCACTTTTCTCCCAGCAAATACACTGTTTCTAAGGAAATGGGAACACACTGAGGAGACACTTGTGGGAGCTACTGGGACTAAAACTGAGCTTCCCTACGCACAGGGAAGCAAGAGAAATGCTGATTTCATCAAGCCCAGTTACATACTCAGAATCTGTACTACTGCGCAAATAGGCATGTCTCTGTAGGCAAAAAACTCATTTCTGACAAACTTGCCCAAATGCATCTCAGAAGTGTGCCACTTGTTCCCTGAGTTAGAAAACGTCGAGAAACGTTCGTTTCTGCTAGCGCTGTGCTTCTACTCATGTATTTGCTGAACGGTGAAAGCGCCCAGTAATGCACTTTTCTCCCAGCAAACACACTGTTTCTAAGGAAATGGGAACACCCTGAGGAGACACTTGTGGGAGCTACTGTGACTAAAACTGAGCTTCCCTACGCACAGGGAAGCAAGAGAAATGCTGATTTCATCAAGCCCAGGTACATACTCAGAATCTGTACTACTGCGCAAATAGGCATGTCTCTGTAGGCAAAAAACTCATTTCTGACAAAGTTGCCCAAATGCATCTCAGAAGTGTGCAACTTGTTCCCTGAGTTAGAAAACGTCGAGAAACGGTCGTTTCTGCTAGCGCTGTGCTTCTACACATGTATTTGCTGAACGGTGAAAGCGCACAGTAATGCACTTTTCTCCCAGCAAATACACTGTTTCTAAGGAAATGGGAACACACTGAGGAGACACTTGTGGGAGCTACTGTGACTAAAACTGAGCTTCCCTACGCACAGGGAAGCAAGAGAAATGCTGATTTCATCAAGCCCAGTTACATACTCAGAATCTGTACTACTGCGCAAATAGGCATGTCTCTGTAGGCAAAAAACTCATTTCTGACAAAGTTGCCCAAATGCATCTCAGAAGTGTGCAACTTGTTCCCTGAGTTAGAAAACGTCGAGAAACGTTCGTTTCTGCTAGTGCTGTGCTTCTACACATGTATTTGCTGAACGGTGAAAGCGCCCAGTAATGCACTTTTCTCCCAGCAAACACACTGTTTCTAAGGAAATGGGAACACCCTGAGGAGACACTTGTGGGAGCTACTGTGACTAAAACTGAGCTTCCCTACGCACAGGGAAGCAAGAGAAATGCTGATTTCATCAAGCCCAGGTACATACTCAGAATCTGTACTACTGCGCAAATAGGCATGTCTCTGTAGGCAAAAAACTCATTTCTGACAAAGTTGCCCAAATGCATCTCAGAAGTGTGCAACTTGTTCCCTGAGTTAGAAAACGTCGAGAAACGGTCGTTTCTGCTAGCGCTGTGCTTCTACACATGTATTTGCTGAACGGTGAAAGCGCACAGTAATGCACTTTTCTCCCAGCAAATACACTGTTTCTAAGGAAATGGGAACACACTGAGGAGACACTTGTGGGAGCTACTGTGACTAAAACTGAGCTTCCCTACGCACAGGGAAGCAACAGAAATGCTGATTTCATCAAGCCCAGTTACATACTCAGAATCTGTACTACTGCGCAAATAGGCATGTCTCTGTAGGCAAGAAACTCATTTCTGACAAAGTTTCCCAAATGCATCTCAGAAGTGTGCAACTTGTTCCCTGAGTTAGAAAACGTCGAGAAACGTTCGTTTCTGCTAGCGCTGTGCTTCTACACATGTATTTGCTGAACGGTGAAAGCGCACAGCAACGCACTTTTCTCCCAGCAAATACACTGATTCTAAGGAAATGGGAACACACTGAGGAGACACTTGTGGGAACTACTGTGACTAAAACTGAGCTTCCCTACGCACAGGGAAGCAAGAGAAATGCTGATTTCATCAAGCCCAGTTACATACTCAGAATCTGTACTACTGCGCAAATAGGCATGTCTCTGTAGGCAAAAAACTCATTTCGGACAAAGTTGCCCAAATGCATCTCAGAAGTGTGCAACTTGTTCCCTGAGATAGAAAACGTCGAGAAACGGTCGTTTCTGCTAGCGCTGTGCTTCTACACATGTATTTGCTGAACGGTGAAAGCGCACAGTAATGCACTTTTCTCCCAGCAAATACACTGTTTCTAAGGAAATGGGAACACACTGAGGAGACACTTGTGGGAGCTACTGTGACTAAAACTGAGCTTCCCTACGCACAGGGAAGCAAGAGAAATGCTGATTTCATCAAGCCCAGTTACATACTCAGAATCTGTACTACTGCGCAAATAGGCATGTCTCTGTAGGCAAAAACCGCATTTCTGACAAAGTTGCCCAAATGCATCTCAGAAGTGTGCAACTTGTTCCCTGAGTTAGAAAACGTTGAGAAACGGTCATTTCAGCTAGCGCTGTGCTTCTACACATGTATTTGCTGAACGGTGAAAGCGCACAGTGATACACTTTTCTCCCAGCAAATACACTGTTTCTAAGGAAATGGGAACACACTGAGGAGACACTTGTGGGAGCTACTGGGACTAAAACTGAGCTTCCCTACGCACAGGGAAGCAAGAGAAATGCTGATTTCATCAAGCCCAGTTACATACTCAGAATCTGTACTACTGCGCAAATAGGCATGTCTCTGTAGGCAAAAAACTCATTTCTGACAAACTTGCCCAAATGCATCTCAGAAGTGTGCCACTTGTTCCCTGAGTTAGAAAACGTCGAGAAACGTTCGTTTCTGCTAGCGCTGTGCTTCTACTCATGTATTTGCTGAACGGTGAAAGCGCCCAGTAATGCACTTTTCTCCCAGCAAACACACTGTTTCTAAGGAAATGGGAACACCCTGAGGAGACACTTGTGAGAGCTACTGTGACTAAAACTGAGCTTCCCTACGCACAGGGAAGCAAGAGAATGCTGATTTCATCAAGCCCAGTTACCGGCTCAGAATCTGTACTACTGCGCAAATAGGCATGTCTCTGTAGGCAAAAAACTCATTTCTGACAAAGTTACCCAAATGCATCTCAGAAGTGTGCAACTTGTTCCCTGAGTTAGAAAACGTCGAGAAACGGTCGTTTCTGCTAGCGCTGTGCTTCTACACATGTATTTGCTGAACGGTGAAAGCGCACAGTAATGCACTTTTCTCCCAGTAAATACACTGTTTCTAAGGAACTGGGAACACACTGAGGAGACACTTGTGGGAGCTACTGTGACTAAAACTGAGCTTCCCTACGCACAGGGAAGCAAGAGAAATGCTGATTTCATCAAGCCCAGTTACATACTCAGAATCTGTACTACTGCGCAAATAGGCATGTCTCTTTAGGCAAAAAACTCATTTCTGACATAGTTGCCCAAATGCATCTCAGAAGTGTGCAATCTGTTCCCTGAGTTAGAAACCGTCGAGAAACGTTCGTTTCTGCTAGCGCTGTGCTTCTACACATGTATTTGCTGAACGGTGAAAGCGCACAGTAATGCACTTTTCTCCCAGCAAATACACTGTTTCTAAGGAAATGGGAACACACTTAGGAGACACTTGTGGGAGCTACTGGGACTAAAACTGAGCTTCCCTACGCACAGGGAAGCAAGAGAAATGCTGATTTCATCAAGCCCAGTTACATACTCAGAATCTGTACTACTGCGCAAATAGGCATGTCTCTGTAGGCAAAAAACTCATTTCTGACAAACTTGCCCAAATGCATCTCAGAAGTGTGCCACTTGTTCCCTGAGTTAGAAAACGTCGAGAAACGTTCGTTTCTGCTAGCGCTGTGCTTCTACTCATGTATTTGCTGAACGGTGAAAGCGCCCAGTAATGCACTTTTCTCCCAGCAAACACACTGTTTCTAAGGAAATGGGAACACCCTGAGGAGACACTTGTGGGAGCTACTGTGACTAAAACTGAGCTTCCCTACGCACAGGGAAGCAACAGAAATGCTGATTTCATCAAGCCCAGTTACATACTCAGAATCTGTACTACTGCGCAAATAGGCATGTCTCTGTAGGCAAAAAACTCATTTCGGACAAAGTTGCCCAAATGCATCTCAGAAGTGAGCAACTTGTTCCCTGAGATAGAAAACGTCGAGAAACGGTCGTTTCTGCTAGCGCTGTGCTTCTACACATGTATTTGCTGAACGGTGAAAGCGCACAGTGATACACTTTTCTCCCAGCAAATACACTGTTTCTAAGGAAATGGGAACACACTGAGGAGACACTTGTGGGAGCTACTGTGACTAAAACTGAGCTTCCCTACGCACAGGGAAGCAAGAGAAATGCTGATTTCATCAAGCCCAGTTACATACTCAGAATCTGTACTACTGCGCAAATAGGCATGTCTCTGTAGGCAAAAAACTCATTTCTGACAAAGTTGCCCAAATGCATCTCAGAAGTGTGCAACTTGTTCCCTGAGTTAGAAAACGTCGAGAAATGGTCGTTTCTGCTAGCGCTGTGCTTCTACACATGTATTTGCTGAACGGTGAAAGCGCACAGTAATGCACTTTTCTCCCAGCAAATACACTGTTTCTAAGGAAATGGGAACACACTGAGGAGACACTTGTGGGAGCTACTGTGACTAAAACTGAGCTTCCCTACGCACAGGGAAGCAAGAGAAATGCTGATTTCATCAAGCCCAGTTACATACTCAGAATCTGTACTACTGCGCAAATAGGCATGTCTCTGTAGGCAAAAAACTCATTTCTGACAAAGTTGCCCAAATGCATCTCAGAAGTGTGCCACTTATTCCCTGAGTTAGAAAACGTCGAGAAACGGTCGTTTCAGCTAGCGCTGTGCTTCTACACATGTATTTGCTGAACGGTGAAAGCGCACAGTGATACACTTTTCTCCCAACAAATACACTGTTTCTAAGGAACTGGGAACACACTGAGGAGACACTTGTGGGAGCTACTGTGACTAAAACTGAGCTTCCCTACGCACAGGGAAGCAAGAGAAATGCTGATTTCATCAAGCCCAGTTACATACTCAGAATCTGTACTACTGCGCAAATAGGCATGTCTCTGTAGGCAAAAAACTCATTTCTGACAAAGTTCCCCAAATGCATCTCAGAAGTGTGCAACTTGTTCCCTGAGTTAGAAAACGTCGAGAAACGGTCATTTCTACTAGGGCTGTGCTTCTACACATGTATTTGCTGAACGGTGAAAGCGCACAGTAATGCACTTTTCTCCCAGCAAATACACTGTTTCTAAGGAAATGGGAACACACTGAGGAGACACTTGTGGGAGCTACTGTGACTAAAACTGAGCTTCCCTATGCACAGGGAAGCAAGAGAAATGCTGATTTCATCAAGCCCAGTTACATACTCAGAATCTGTACTACTGCGCAAATAGGCATGTCTCTGTAGGCAAAAAACTCATTTCTGACAAAGTTGCCCAAATGCATCTCAGAAGTGTGCAACTTGTTCCCTGAGTTAGAAAACGTCGAGAAACGGTCGTTTCTGCTAGCGCTGTGCTTCTACACATGTATTTGCTGAACGGTGAAAGCGCACAGTAATGCACTTTTCTCCCAGCAAATACACTGTTTCTAAGGAAATGGGAACACACTGAGGAGACACTTGTGGGAGCTACTGTGACTAAAACTGAGCTTCCCTACGCACAGGGAAGCAAGAGAAATGCTGATTTCATCAAGCCCAGTTACATACTCAGAATCTGTACTACTGCGCAAATAGGCATGTCTCTGTAGGCAAAAACCTCATTTCTGACAAAGTTGCCCAAATGCATCTCAGAAGTGTGCAACTTGTTCCCTGAGTTAGAAAACGTCGAGAAACGTTCGTTTCTGCTAGCGCTGTGCTTCTACACATGTATTTGCTGAACGGTGAAAGCGCACAGTAATGGACTTTTCTCCCAGCAAATACACTGTTTCTAAGGAAATGGGAACACACTGAGGAGACACTTGTGGGAGCTTCTGTGACTAAAACTGAGCTTCCCTACGCACAGGGAAGCAAGAGAAATGCTGATTTCATCAAGCCCAGTTACATACTCAGAATCTGTACTACTGCGCAAATAGGCATGTCTCTGTAGGCAAAAAACTCATTTCTGACAAAGTTGCCCAAATGCATCTCAGAAGTGTGCCACTTATTCCCTGAGTTAGAAAACGTCGAGAAACGGTCGTTTCAGCTGGCGCTGTGCTTCTACACATGTATTTGCTGAACGGTGAAAGCGCACAGTGATACACTTTTCTCCCAACAAATACACTGTTTCTAAGGAACTGGGAACACACTGAGGAGACACTTGTGGGAGCTCCTGTGACTAAAACTGAGCTTCCCTACGCACAGGGAAGCAAGAGAAATGCTGATTTCATCAAGCCCAGTTACATACTCAGAATCTGTACTACTGCGCAAATAGGCATGTCTCTGTAGGCAAAAAACTCATTTCTGACAAAGTTGCCCAAATGCATCTCAGAAGTGTGCAACTTGTTCCCTGAGTTAGAAAACGTCGAGAAACGGTTGTTTCTGCTAGCGCTGTGCTTCTACACATGTATTTGCTGAACGGTGAAAGCGCACAGTAATGCACTTTTCTCCCAGCAAATACACTGTTTCTAAGGAAATGGGAAGACACTGAGGAGACACTTGTGGGAGCTACTGTGACTAAAACTGAGCTTCCCTACGCACAGGGAAGCAAGAGAAATGCTGATTTCATCAAGCCCAGTTACATACTCAGAATCTGTACTACTGCACAAATAGGCATGTCTCTGTAGGCAAAAAACTCATTTCGGACAAAGTTGCCCAAATGCATCTCAGAAGTGTGCAACTTGTTCCCTGAGTTAGAAAACGTCGAGAAACGGTCGTTTCTGCTAGCGCTATGCTTCTACACATGTATTTGCTGGACGGTGAAAGCGCACAGTAATGCACTTTTCTCCCAGCAAATACACTGTTTCTAAGAAAATGGGAACACACTGAGGAGACACTTGTGGGAGCTACTGTGACTAAAACTGAGCTTCCCTACGCACAGGGAAGCTAGAGAAATGCTGATTTCATCAAGCCCAGTTACATACTCAGAATCTGTACTACTGCGCAAATAGGCATGTCTCTGTAGGCAAAAAAACTCATTTCTGACAAAGTTGCCCAAATACACCTCAGAAGTGTGCAACTTGTTCGCTGATTTATAAAACGTCGAGAAACGGTCGTTTCTGCTAGCGCTGTGCTTCTACACCTGTATTTGCTGAACGGTGAAAGCGCACAGTAATGCACTTTTCTCCCAGCAAATACACTGTTTCTAAGGAAATGGGAACACACTGAGGAGACACTTGTGGGAGCTACTGTGACTAAAACTGAGCTTCCCTACGCACAGGGAAGCAAGAGAAATGCTGATTTCATCAAGCCCAGTTACAGACTCAGAATCTGTACTACTGCGCAAATAGGCATGTCTCTGTAGGCAAAAAACTCATTTCTGACAAAGTTGCCCAAATGCATCTCAGAAGTGTGCAACTTGTTCCCTGAGTTAGAAAACGTCGAGAAACGGTCGTTTCTACTAGGGCTGTGCTTCTACACATGTATTTGCTGAACGGTGAAAGCACACAGTAATGCACTTTTCTCCCAGCAAATACACTGATTCTAAGGAAATGGGAACACACTGAGGAGACACTTGTGGGAGCTACTGTGACTAAAACTGAGCTTCCCTACGGACAGGGAAGCAAGAGAAATGCAGATTTCATCAAGCCCAGTTACATACTCAGAATCTGTACTACTGCGCAAATAGGCATGTCTCTGTAGGCAAAAAACTCATTTCTGACAAAGTTACCCAAATGCATCTCAGAAGTGTGCAACTTGTTCCCTGAGTTAGAAAACGTCGAGAAACGGTCGTTTCTGCTAGCGCTGTGCTTCTACACATGTATTTGCTGAACGGTGAAAGCGCACAGTAATGCACTTTTCTCCAAGCAAATACACTGTTTCTAAAAAAATGGGAACACACTGAGGAGACACTTGTGGGAGCTACTGTGACTAAAACTGAGCTTCTCTACGCACAGGGAAGCAAGAGAATGCTGATTTCATCAAGCCCAGTTACATACTCAGAATCTGTACTACTGCGCAAATAGGCATGTCTCTGTAGGCAAAAACCTCATTTCTGACAAAGTTGCCCAAATGCATCTCAGAAGTGTGCAACTTGTTCCCTGAGTTAGAAAACGTTGAGAAACGGTCGTTTCAGCTAGCGCTGTGCTTCTACACATGTATTTGCTGAACGGTGAAAGCGCACAGTAATGCACATTTCTCCCAGCAAAAACACTGTTTCTAAGGAAATGGTAGCACACTGAGGAGACACTTGTGGGAGTTACTGTGACTAAAATTGAGCTTCCCTACGCACAGGGAAGCAAGAGAAATGCTGATTTCATCAAGCCCAGTTACATACTCAGAATTTGTACTACTGCGCAAATAGGCATGTCTCTGTAGGCAAAAAACTCATTTCTGACAAAGTTGCCCAAATGCATCTCAGAAGTGTGCCACTTATTCCCTGAGTTAGAAAACGTCGAGAAACGGTCGTTTCAGCTGGCGCTGTGCTTCTACACATGTATTTGCTGAACGGTGAAAGCGCACAGTGATACACTTTTCTCCCAACAAATACACTGTTTCTAAGGAACTGGGAACACACTGAGGAGACACTTGTGGGAGCTACTGTGACTAAAACTGAGCTTCTCTACGCACAGGGAAGCAAGAGAAATGCTGATTTCATCAAGCCCAGTTACATACTCAGAATCTGTACTACTGCGCAAATAGGCATGTCTCTGTAGGCAAAAACCTCATTTCTGACAAAGTTGCCCAAATGCATCTCAGAAGTGTGCAACTTGTTCCCTGAGTTAGAAAACGTTGAGAAACGGTCGTTTCAGCTAGCGCTGTGCTTCTACACATGTATTTGCTGAACGGTGAAAGCGCACAGTAATGCACATTTCTCCCAGCAAAAACACTGTTTCTAAGGAAATGGGAACACACTGAGGAGACACTTGTGGGAGTTACTGTGACTAAAATTGAGCTTCCCTACGCACAGGGAAGCAAGAGAAATGCTGATTTCATCCAGCCCAATTACATACTCAGAATCTGTACTACTGCGCGAATAGGCATGTCTCTGTAGGCAAAAAACTCATTTCTGACAAAGTTGCCCAAATGCATCTCAGAAGTGTGCAACTTGTTCCCTGAGTTAGAAAACGTCGAGAAACGTTCGTTTCTGCTAGCGCTGTGCTTCTACACATGTATTTGCTGAACGGTGAAAGCGCACAGTAATGCACTTTTCTCCCAGCAAATACACTGTTTCTAAATAAATGGGAACACACTGAGGAGACACTTGTGGGAGCTACTGTGACTAAAACTGAGCTTCCCTACGCACAGGGAAGCAAGAGAAATGCTGATTTCATCAAGCCCAGTTACATACTCAGAATCTGTACTACTGCGCAAATAGGCATGTCTCTGTAGGCAAAAAACTCATTTCTGACAAAGTTGCCCAAATGCATCTCAGAAGTGTGCAACTTGTTCCCTGAGTTAGAAAACGTCGAGAAACGGTCGTTTCAGCTAGCGCTGTGCTTCTACACATGTATTTGCTGAACGGTGAAAGCGCACAGTGATACACTTTTCTCCCAACAAATACACTGTTTCTAAGGAACTGGGAACACACTGAGGAGACACTTGTGGGAGCTACTGTGACTAAAACTGAGCTTCCCTACGCACAGGGAAGCAAGAGAAATGCTGATTTCATCAAGCCCAGTTACATACTCAGAATCTGTACTACTGCGCAAATAGGCATGTCTCTGTAGGCAAAAAACTCATTTCTGACAAAGTTGCCCAAATGCATCTCAGAAGTGTGCAACTTGTTCCCTGAGTTAGAAAACGTCGAGAAATGGTCGTTTCTGCTAGCGCTGTGCTTCTACACATGTATTTGCTGAACGGTGAAAGCGCACAGTAATGCACTTTTCTCCCAGCAAATACACTGTTTCTAAGGAAATGGGAACACACTGAGGAGACACTTGTGGGAGCTACTGTGACTAAAACTGAGCTTCCCTACGCACAGGGAAGCAAGAGAAATGCTGATTTCATCAAGCCCAGTTACATACTCAGAATCTGTACTACTGCGCAAATAGGCATGTCTCTGTAGGCAAAAAACTCATTTCTGACAAAGTTGCCCAAATGCATCTCAGAAGTGTGCCACTTATTCCCTGAGTTAGAAAACGTCGAGAAACGGTCGTTTCAGCTAGCGCTGTGCTTCTACACATGTATTTGCTGAACGGTGAAAGCGCACAGTGATACACTTTTCTCCCAACAAATACACTGTTTCTAAGGAACTGGGAACACACTGAGGAGACACTTGTGGGAGCTACTGTGACTAAAACTGAGCTTCCCTACGCACAGGGAAGCAAGAGAAATGCTGATTTCATCAAGCCCAGTTACATACTCAGAATCTGTACTACTGCGCAAATAGGCATGTCTCTGTAGGCAAAAAACTCATTTCTGACAAAGTTCCCCAAATGCATCTCAGAAGTGTGCAACTTGTTCCCTGAGTTAGAAAACGTCGAGAAACGGTCATTTCTACTAGGGCTGTGCTTCTACACATGTATTTGCTGAACGGTGAAAGCGCACAGTAATGCACTTTTCTCCCAGCAAATACACTGTTTCTAAGGAAATGGGAACACACTGAGGAGACACTTGTGGGAGCTACTGTGACTAAAACTGAGCTTCCCTACGCACAGGGAAGCAAGAGAAATGCTGATTTCATCAAGCCCAGTTACATACTCAGAATCTGTACTACTGCGCAAATAGGCATGTCTCTGTAGGCAAAAAACTCATTTCTGACAAAGTTGCCCAAATGCATCTCAGAAGTGTGCAACTTGTTCCCTGAGTTAGAAAACGTCGAGAAACGGTCGTTTCTGCTAGCGCTGTGCTTCTACACATGTATTTGCTGAACGGTGAAAGCGCACAGTAATGCACTTTTCTCCCAGCAAATACACTGTTTCTAAGGAAATGGGAACACACTGAGGAGACACTTGTGGGAGCTACTGTGACTAAAACTGAGCTTCCCTACGCACAGGGAAGCAAGAGAAATGCTGATTTCATCAAGCCCAGTTACATACTCAGAATCTGTACTACTGCGCAAATAGGCATGTCTCTGTAGGCAAAAACCTCATTTCTGACAAAGTTGCCCAAATGCATCTCAGAAGTGTGCAACTTGTTCCCTGAGTTAGAAAACGTCGAGAAACGTTCGTTTCTGCTAGCGCTGTGCTTCTACACATGTATTTGCTGAACGGTGAAAGCGCACAGTAATGGACTTTTCTCCCAGCAAATACACTGTTTCTAAGGAAATGGGAACACACTGAGGAGACACTTGTGGGAGCTACTGTGACTAAAACTGAGCTTCCCTACGCACAGGGAAGCAAGAGAAATGCTGATTTCATCAAGCCCAGTTACATACTCAGAATCTGTACTACTGCGCAAATAGGCATGTCTCTGTAGGCAAAAAACTCATTTCTGACAAAGTTGCCCAAATGCATCTCAGAAGTGTGCCACTTATTCCCTGAGTTAGAAAACGTCGAGAAACGGTCGTTTCAGCTGGCGCTGTGCTTCTACACATGTATTTGCTGAACGGTGAAAGCGCACAGTGATACACTTTTCTCCCAACAAATACACTGTTTCTAAGGAACTGGGAACACACTGAGGAGACACTTGTGGGAGCTCCTGTGACTAAAACTGAGCTTCCCTACGCACAGGGAAGCAAGAGAAATGCTGATTTCATCAAGCCCATTTACATACTCAGAATCTGTACTACTGCGCAAATAGGCATGTCTCTGTAGGCAAAAAACTCATTTCTGACAAAGTTACCCAAATGCATCTCAGAAGTGTGCAACTTGTTCCCTGAGTTAGAAAACGTCGAGAAACGTTCGTTTCTACTAGGGCTGTGCTTCTACACATGTATTTGCTGAACGGTGAAAGCGCACAGTAATGCACTTTTCTCCCAGCAAATACACTGTTTCTAAGGAAATGGGAACACACTGAGGAGACACTTGTGGGAGCTACTGTGACTAAAACTGAGCTTCCCTATGCACAGGGAAGCAAGAGAAATGCTGATTTCATCAAGCCCAGTTACATACTCAGAATCTGTACTACTGCGCAAATAGGCATGTCTCTGTAGGCAAAAAACTCATTTCTGACAAAGTTGCCCAAATGCATCTCAGAAGTGTGCAACTTGTTCCCTGAGTTAGAAAACGTCGAGAAACGGTCGTTTCTGCTAGCGCTGTGCTTCTACACATGTATTTGCTGAACGGTGAAAGCGCACAGTAATGCACTTTTCTCCCAGCAAATACACTGTTTCTAAGGAAATGGGAACACACTGAGGAGACACTTGTGGGAGCTACTGTGACTAAAACTGAGCTTCCCTACGCACAGGGAAGCAAGAGAAATGCTGATTTCATCAAGCCCAGTTACATACTCAGAATCTGTACTACTGCGCAAATAGGCATGTCTCTGTAGGCAAAAACCTCATTTCTGACAAAGTTGCCCAAATGCATCTCAGAAGTGTGCAACTTGTTCCCTGAGTTAGAAAACGTCGAGAAACGTTCGTTTCTGCTAGCGCTGTGCTTCTACACATGTATTTGCTGAACGGTGAAAGCGCACAGTAATGGACTTTTCTCCCAGCAAATACACTGTTTCTAAGGAAATGGGAACACACTGAGGAGACACTTGTGGGAGCTACTGTGACTAAAACTGAGCTTCCCTACGCACAGGGAAGCAAGAGAAATGCTGATTTCATCAAGCCCAGTTACATACTCAGAATCTGTACTACTGCGCAAATAGGCATGTCTCTGTAGGCAAAAAACTCATTTCTGACAAAGTTGCCCAAATGCATCTCAGAAGTGTGCCACTTATTCCCTGAGTTAGAAAACGTCGAGAAACGGTCGTTTCAGCTGGCGCTGTGCTTCTACACATGTATTTGCTGAACGGTGAAAGCGCACAGTGATACACTTTTCTCCCAACAAATACACTGTTTCTAAGGAACTGGGAACACACTGAGGAGACACTTGTGGGAGCTCCTGTGACTAAAACTGAGCTTCCCTACGCACAGGGAAGCAAGAGAAATGCTGATTTCATCAAGCCCAGTTACATACTCAGAATCTGTACTACTGCGCAAATAGGCATGTCTCTGTAGGCAAAAAACTCATTTCTGACAAAGTTACCCAAATGCATCTCAGAAGTGTGCAACTTGTTCCCTGAGTTAGAAAACGTCGAGAAACGTTCGTTTCTACTAGCGCTTTGCTTCTACACATGTATTTGCTGAACGGTGAAAGCGCACAGTAATGCACTTTTCTCCCAGCAAATACACTGTTTCTAAGGAAATGGGAACACACTGAGGAGACACTTGTGGGAGCTACTGTGACTAAAACTGAGCTTCCCTATGCACAGGGAAGCAAGAGAAATGCTGATTTCATCAAGCCCAGTTACATACTCAGAATCTGTACTACTGCGCAATTAGGCATGTCTCTGTAGGCAAAAAACTCATTTCTGACAAAGTTGCCCAAATGCATCTCAGAAGTGTGCAACTTGTTCCCTGAGTTAGAAAACGTCGAGAAACGGTTGTTTCTGCTAGCGCTGTGCTTCTACACATGTATTTGCTGAACGGTGAAAGCGCACAGTAATGCACTTTTCTCCCAGCAAATACACTGTTTCTAAGGAAATGGGAACACACTGAGGAGACACTTGTGGGAGCTACTGTGACTAAAACTGAGCTTCCCTACGCACAGGGAAGCAAGAGAAATGCTGATTTCATCAAGCCCAGTTACATACTCAGAATCTGTACTACTGCGCAAATAGGCATGTCTCTGTAGGCAAAAACCTCATTTCTGACAAAGTTGCCCAAATGCATCTCAGAAGTGTGCAACTTGTTCCCTGAGTTAGAAAACGTCGAGAAACGTTCGTTTCTGCTAGCGCTGTGCTTCTACACATGTATTTGCTGAACGGTGAAAGCGCACAGTAATGGACTTTTCTCCCAGCAAATACACTGTTTCTAAGGAAATGGGAACACACTGAGGAGACACTTGTGGGAGCTCCTGTGACTAAAACTGAGCTTCCCTACGCACAGGGAAGCAAGAGAAATGCTGATTTCATCAAGCCCAGTTACATACTCAGAATCTGTACTACTGCGCAAATAGGCATGTCTCTGTAGGCAAAAAACTCATTTCTGACAAAGTTACCCAAATGCATCTCAGAAGTGTGCAACTTGTTCCCTGAGTTAGAAAACGTCGAGAAACATTCGTTTCTACTAGCGCTTTGCTTCTACACATGTATTTGCTGAACGGTGAAAGCGCACAGTAATGCACTTTTCTCCCAGCAAATACACTGTTTCTAAGGAAATGGGAACACACTGAGGAGACACTTGTGGGAGCTACTGTGACTAAAACTGAGCTTCCCTATGCACAGGGAAGCAAGAGAAATGCTGATTTCATCAAGCCCAGTTACATACTCAGAATCTGTACTACTGCGCAATTAGGCATGTCTCTGTAGGCAAAAAACTCATTTCTGACAAAGTTGCCCAAATGCATCTCAGAAGTGTGCAACTTGTTCCCTGAGTTAGAAAACGTCGAGAAACGGTTGTTTCTGCTAGCGCTGTGCTTCTACACATGTATTTGCTGAACGGTGAAAGCGCACAGTAATGCACTTTTCTCCCAGCAAATACACTGTTTCTAAGGAAATGGGAACACACTGAGGAGACACTTGTGGGAGCTACTGTGACTAAAACTGAGCTTCCCTACGCACAGGGAAGCAAGAGAAATGCTGATTTCATCAAGCCCAGTTACATACTCAGAATCTGTACTACTGCACAAATAGGCATGTCTCTGTAGGCAAAAAACTCATTTCGGACAAAGTTGCCCAAATGCATCTCAGAAGTGTGCAACTTGTTCCCTGAGTTAGAAAACGACGAGAAACGGTCGTTTCTGCTAGCGCTATGCTTCTACACATGTATTTGCTGGACGGTGAAAGCGCACAGTAATGCACTTTTCTCCCAGCAAATACACTGTTTCTAAGAAAATGGGAACACACTGAGGAGACACTTGTGGGAGCTACTGTGACTAAAACTGAGCTTCCCTACGCACAGGGAAGCTAGAGAAATGCTGATTTCATCAAGCCCAGTTACATACTCAGAATCTGTACTACTGCGCAAATAGGCATGTCTCTGTAGGCAAAAAAACTCATTTCTGACAAAGTTGCCCAAATACACCTCAGAAGTGTGCAACTTGTTCGCTGATTTATAAAACGTCGAGAAACGGTCGTTTCTGCTAGCGCTGTGCTTCTACACCTGTATTTGCTGAACGGTGAAAGCGCACAGTAATGCACTTTTCTCCCAGCAAATACACTGTTTCTAAGGAAATGGGAACACACTGAGGAGACACTTGTGGGAGCTACTGTGACTAAAACTGAGCTTCCCTACGCACAGGGAAGCAAGAGAAATGCTGATTTCATCAAGCCCAGTTACAGACTCAGAATCTGTACTACTGCGCAAATAGGCATGTCTCTGTAGGCAAAAAACTCATTTCGGACAAAGTTGCCCAAATGCATCTCAGAAGTGTGCAACTTGTTCCCTGAGTTAGAAAACGTCGAGAAACGGTCATTTCTACTAGGGCTGTGCTTCTACACATGTATTTGCTGAACGGTGAAAGCACACAGTAATGCACTTTTCTCCCAGCAAATACACTGATTCTAAGGAAATGGGAACACACTGAGGAGACACTTGTGGGAGCTACTGTGACTAAAACTGAGCTTCCCTACGGACAGGGAAGCAAGAGAAATGCTGATTTCATCAAGCCCAGTTACATACTCAGAATCTGTACTACTGCGCAAATAGGCATGTCTCTGTAGGCAAAAAACTCATTTCTGACAAAGTTACCCAAATGCATCTCAGAAGTGTGCAACTTGTTCCCTGAGTTAGAAAACGTCGAGAAACGGTCGTTTCTGCTAGCGCTGTGCTTCTACACATGTATTTGCTGAACGGTGAAAGCGCACAGTAATGCACTTTTCTCCAAGCAAATACACTGTTTCTAAAAAAATGGGAACACACTGAGGAGACACTTGTGGGAGCTACTGTGACTAAAACTGAGCTTCTCTACGCACAGGGAAGCAAGAGAATGCTGATTTCATCAAGCCCAGTTACATACTCAGAATCTGTACTACTGCGCAAATAGGCATGTCTCTGTAGGCAAAAAACTCATTTCTGACAAAGTTGCCCAAATGCATCTCAGAAGTGTGCAACTTGTTCCCTGAGTTAGAAAACGTTGAGAAACGGTCGTTTCAGCTAGCGCTGTGCTTCTACACATGTATTTGCTGAACGGTGAAAGCGCACAGTAATGCACATTTCTCCCAGCAAAAACACTGTTTCTAAGGAAATGGTAGCACACTGAGGAGACACTTGTGGGAGTTACTGTGAGTAAAATTGAGCTTCCCTACGCACAGGGAAGCAAGAGAAATGCTGATTTCATCAAGCCCAGTTACATACTCAGAATCTGTACTACTGCGCAAATAGGCATGTCTCTGTAGGCAAAAAACTCATTTCTGACAAAGTTGCCCAAATGCATCTCAGAAGTGTGCCACTTATTCCCTGAGTTAGAAAACGTCGAGAAACGGTCGTTTCAGCTGGCGCTGTGCTTCTACACATGTATTTGCTGAACGGTGAAAGCGCACAGTGATACACTGTTCTCCCAACAAATACACTGTTTCTAAGGAACTGGGAACACACTGAGGAGACACTTGTGGGAGCTACTGTGACTAAAACTGAGCTTCTCTACGCACAGGGAAGCAAGAGAAATGCTGATTTCATCAAGCCCAGTTACATACTCAGAATCTGTACTACTGCGCAAATAGGCATGTCTCTGTAGGCAAAAACCTCATTTCTGACAAAGTTGCCCAAATGCATCTCAGAAGTGTGCAACTTGTTCCCTGAGTTAGAAAACGTTGAGAAACGGTCGTTTCAGCTAGCGCTGTGCTTCTACACATGTATTTGCTGAACGGTGAAAGCGCACAGTAATGCACATTTCTCCCAGCAAAAACACTGTTTCTAAGGAAATGGGAACACACTGAGGAGACACTTGTGGGAGTTACTGTGACTAAAATTGAGCTTCCCTACGCACAGGGAAGCAAGAGAAATGCTGATTTCATCCAGCCCAATTACATACTCAGAATCTGTACTACTGCGCGAATAGGCATGTCTCTGTAGGCAAAAAACTCATTTCTGACAAAGTTGCCCAAATGCATCTCAGAAGTGTGCAACTTGTTCCCTGAGTTAGAAAACGTCGAGAAACGTTCGTTTCTGCTAGCGCTGTGCTTCTACACATGTATTTGCTGAACGGTGAAAGCGCACAGTAATGCACTTTTCTCCCAGCAAATACACTGTTTCTAAATAAATGGGAACACACTGAGGAGACACTTGTGGGAGCTACTGTGACTAAAACTGAGCTTCCCTACGCACAGGGAAGCAAGAGAAATGCTGATTTCATCAAGCCCAGTTACATACTCAGAATCTGTACTACTGCGCAAATAGGCATGTCTCTGTAGGCAAAAAACTCATTTCTGACAAAGTTGCCCAAATGCATCTCAGACGTGTGCAACTTGTTCCCTGAGTTAGAAAACGTCGAGAAACGGTCGTTTCAGCTAGCGCTGTGCTTCTACACATGTATTTGCTGAACGGTGAAAGCGCACAGTGATACACTTTTCTCCCAACAAATACACTGTTTCTAAGGAACTGGGAACACACTGAGGAGACACTTGTGGGAGCTACTGTGACTAAAACTGAGCTTCCCTACGCACAGGGAAGCAAGAGAAATGCTGATTTCATCAAGCCCAGTTACATACTCAGAATCTGTACTACTGCGCAAATAGGCATGTCTCTGTAGGCAAAAAACTCATTTCTGACAAAGTTACCCAAATGCATCTCAGAAGTGTGCAACTTGTTCCCTGACTTAGAAAACGTCGAGAAACGGTCGTTTCTACTAGCGCTGTGCTTCTACACATGTATTTGCTGAACGGTGAAAGCACACAGTAATGCACTTTTCTCCCAGCAAATACACTGTTTCTAAGGAAATGGGAACACACTGAGGAGACACTTGTGGGAGCTACTGTGACTAAAACTGAGCTTCCCTATGCACAGGGAAGCAAGAGAAATGCTGATTTCATCAAGCCCAGTTACATACTCAGAATCTGTACTACTGCGCAATTAGGCATGTCTCTGTAGGCAAAAAACTCATTTCTGACAAAGTTGCCCAAATGCATCTCAGAAGTGTGCAACTTGTTCCCTGAGTTAGAAAACGTCGAGAAACGGTCGTTTCTGCTAGCGCTGTGCTTCTACACATGTATTTGCTGAACGGTGAAAGCGCACAGTAATGCACTTTTCTCCCAGCAAATACACTGTTTCTAAGGAAATGGGAACACACTGAGGAGACACTTGTGGGAGCTACTGTGACTAAAACTGAGCTTCCCTATGCACAGGGAAGCTAGAGAAATGCTGATTTCATCAAGCCCAGTTACATACTCAGAATCTGTACTACTGCGCAAATAGGCATGTCTCTGTAGGCAAAAAACTCATTTCTGACAAAGTTACCCAAATGCATCTCAGAAGTGTGCAACTTGTTCCCTGAGTTAGAAAACGTCGAGAAACGGTCGTTTCTACTAGGGCTGTACTTCTACACATGTATTTGCTGAACGATGAAAGCGCACAGTAATGCACTTTTCTCCCAGCAAATACACTGTTTCTAAGGAAATGGGAACACACTGAGGAGACACTTGTGGGAGCTACTGTGACTAAAACTGAGCTTCCCTATGCACAGGGAAGCAAGAGAAATGCTGATTTCATCAAGCCCAGTTACATACTCAGAATCTGTACTACTGCGCAAATAGGCATGTCTCTGTAGGCAAAAAACTCATTTCTGACAAAGTTGCCCAAATGCATCTCAGAAGTGTGCAACTTGTTCCCTGAGTTAGAAAACGTCGAGAAACGGTCGTTTCTGCTAGCGCTGTGCTTCTACACATGTATTTGCTGAACGGTGAAAGCGCACAGTAATGCACTTTTCTCCCAGCAAATACACTGTTTCTAAGGAAATGGGAACACACTGAGGAGACACTTGTGGGAGCTACTGTGACTAAAACTGAGCTTCCCTATGCACAGGGAAGCAAGAGAAATCCTGATTTCATCAAGCCCAGTTACATACTCAGAATCTGTACTACTGCGCAATTAGGCATGTCTCTGTAGGCAAAAAACTCATTTCTGACAAAGTTGCCCAAATGCATCTCAGAAGTGTGCAACTTGTTCCCTGAGTTAGAAAACGTCGAGAAACGGTCGTTTCTGCTAGCGCTGTGCTTCTACACATGTATTTGCTGAACGGTGAAAGCGCACAGTAATGCACTTTTCTCCCAGCAAATACACTGTTTCTAAGGAAATGGGAACACACTGAGAAGACACTTGTGGGAGCTACTGTGACTAAAACTGAGCTTCCCTACGCACAGGGAAGCAAGAGAAATGCTGATTTCATCAAGCCCAGTTACATACTCAGAATCTGTACTATTGTGCAAATAGGCATGTCTCTGTAGGCAAAAAACTCATTTCGGACAAAGTTGCCCAAATGCATCTCAGAAGTGTGCAACTTGTTCCCTGAGTTAGAAAACGTCGAGAAATGTTCGTTTCTGCTAGCGCTGTGCTTCTACACATGTATTTGCTGAACGGTGAAAGCGCACAGTAATGCACTTTTCTCCCAGCAAATACACTGTTTCTAAGGAAATGGGAACACACTGAGGAGACACTTGTGGGAGCTACTGTGACTAAAACTGAGCTTCCCTACGCACAGGGAAGCAAGAGAAATGCTGATTTCATCAAACCGATTTACATACTCAGAATCTGTACTACTGCGCAAATAGGCATGTCTCTGTAGGCAAAAAACTCATTTCTGACAAAGTTGCCCAAATGCATCTCAGAAGTGTGCAACTTGTTCCCTGAGTTAGAAAACGTCGAGAAACGTTCGTTTCTGCTAGCGCTGTGCTTCTACACATGTATTTGCTGAACGGTGAAAACGCACAGTGATGCACTTTTCTCCCAGCAAATACACTGTTTCTAAGGAAATGGGAACACACTGAGGAGACACTTGTGGGAGCTACTGTGACTAAAACTGAGCTTCCCTACGCACAGGGAAGCAAGAGAAATGCTGATTTCATCAAGCCCAGTTACATACTCAGAATCTGTACTACTGTGCAAATAGGCATGTCTCTGTAGGCAAAAAACTCATTTCTGACAAAGTTGCCCAAATGCATCTCAGAAGTGTGCAACTTGTTCCCTGAGTTAGAAAACATCGAGAAACGGTCGTTTCTGCTAGCGCTGTGCTTCTACACATGTATTTGCTGAACGGTGAAAGCGCACAGTAATGCACTTTTCTCCCAGCAAATACACTGTTTCTAAGGAAATGGGAACACACTGAGGAGACACTTGTGGGAGCTACTGTGACTTAAACTTTGCTTCCCTATGCACAGGGAAGCAAGAGAAATGCTGATTTCATCAAGCCCAGTTACATTCTCAGAATCTGTACTACTGCGCAAATAGGCATGTCTCTTTAGGCAAAAAACTCATTTCTGACAAAGTTGCCCAAATGCATCTCAGAAGTGTGCAACTTGTTCCCTGAGTTAGAAAACATCGAGAAACGGTCGTTTCTGCTAGTGCTGTGCTTCTACACATGTATTTGCTGAACGGTGAAAGCGCACAGTAATACACTTTTCTCCCAGCAAATACACTGTTTCTAAGGAAATGGGAACACACTGAGGAGACACTTGTGGGAGCTACTGTGACTAAAACTGAGCTTCCCTATGCACAGGGAAGCAAGAGAAATGCTGATTTCATCAAGCCCAGTTACATACTCAGAATCTGTACTACTGCGCAAATAGGCATGTCTCTGTAGGCAAAAAACTCATTTCTGACAAAGTTGCCCAAATGCATCTCAGAAGTGTGCAACTTGTTCCCTGAGTTAGAAAACGTCGAGAAACGGTCGTTTCTGCTAGTGCTGTGCTTCTACACATGTATTTGCTGAACGGTGAAAGCGCACAGTAATGCACTTTTCTCCCAGCAAATACACTGTTTCTAAGGAAATGGGAACACACTGAGGAGACACTTGTGGGAGCTACTGTGACTAAAACTGAGCTTCCCTATGCACAGGGAAGCAAGAGAAATCCTGATTTCATCAAGCCCAGTTACATACTCAGAATCTGTACTACTGCGCAATTAGGCATGTCTCTGTAGGCAAAAAACTCATTTCTGACAAAGTTGCCCAAATGCATCTCAGAAGTGTGCAACTTGTTCCCTGAGTTAGAAAACGTCGAGAAACGGTCGTTTCTGCTAGCGCTGTGCTTCTACACATGTATTTGCTGAACGGTGAAAGCGCACAGTAATGCACTTTTCTCCCAGCAAATACACTGTTTCTAAGGAAATGGGAACACACTGAGGAGACACTTGTGGGAGCTACTGTGACTAAAACTGAGCTTCCCTACGCACAGGGAAGCAAGAGAAATGCTGATTTAATCAAGCCCAGTTACATACTCAGAATCTGTACTACTGCGCAATTAGGCATGTCGCTGTAGGCAAAAAACTCATTTCTGACAAAGTTGCCCAAATGCATCTCAGAAGTGTGCAACTTGTTCCCTGAGTTAGAAAACGTCGAGAAACGGTCGTTTCTGCTAGCGCTGTGCTTCTACACATGTATTTGCTGAACGGTGAAAGCGCACAGTAATGCACTTTTCTCCCAGCAAATACACTGTTTCTAAGGAAATGGGAACACACTGAGGAGACACTTGTGGGAGCTACTGTGACTAAAACTGAGCTTCCCTACGCACAGGGAAGCAAGAGAAATGCTGATTTCATCAAGCCCAGTTACATACTCAGAATCTGTACTACTGCGCAAATAGGCATGTCTCTGTAGGCAAAAAACTCATTTCGGACAAAGTTGCCCAAATGCATCTCAGAAGTGTGCAACTTGTTCCCTGAGTTAGAAAACGTCGAGAAACGGTCGTTTCTGCTAGCGCTATGCTTCTACACATGTATTTGCTGAACGGTGAAAGCACACAGTAATGCACTTTTCTCCCAGCAAATACACTGTTTCTAAGGAAATGGGAACACACTGAGGAGACACTTGTGGGAGCTACTGTGACTAAAACTGAGCTTCCCTATGCACAGGGAAGCTAGAGAAATGCTGATTTCATCAAGCCCAGTTACATACTCAGAATCTGTACTACTGCGCAAATAGGCATGTCTCTGTAGGCAAAAAACTCATTTCTGACAAAGTTACCCAAATGCATCTCAGAAGTGTGCAACTTGTTCCCTGAGATAGAAAACGTCGAGAAACGGTCGTTTCTACTAGGGCTGTGCTTCTACACATGTATTTGCTGAACGATGAAAGCGCACAGTAATGCACTTTTCTCCCAGCAAATACACTGTTTCTAAGGAAATGGGAACACACTGAGGTGACACTTGTGGGAGCTACTGTGACTAAAACTGAGCTTCCCTATGCACAGGGAAGCAAGAGAAATGCTGATTTCATCAAGCCCAGTTACATACTCAGAATCTGTACTACTGCGCAAATAGGCATGTCTCTGTAGGCAAAAAACTCATTTCTGACAAAGTTGCCCAAATGCATCTCAGAAGTGTGCAACTTGTTCCCTGAGTTAGAAAACGTCGAGAAACGGTCGTTTCTGCTAGCGCTGTGCTTCTACACATGTATTTGCTGAACGGTGAAAGCGCACAGTAATGCACTTTTCTCCCAGCAAATACACTGTTTCTAAGGAAATGGGAACACACTGAGGAGACACTTGTGGGAGCTACTGTGACTAAAACTGAGCTTCCCTATGCACAGGGAAGCAAGAGAAATCCTGATTTCATCAAGCCCAGTTACATACTCAGAATCTGTACTACTGCGCAATTAGGCATGTCTCTGTAGGCAAAAAACTCATTTCTGACAAAGTTGCCCAAATGCATCTCAGAAGTGTGCAACTTGTTCCCTGAGTTAGAAAACGTCGAGAAACGGTCGTTTCTGCTAGCGCTGTGCTTCTACACATGTATTTGCTGAACGGTGAAAGCGCACAGTAATGCACTTTTCTCCCAGCAAATACACTGTTTCTAAGGAAATGGGAACACACTGAGGAGACACTTGTGGGAGCTACTGTGACTAAAACTGAGCTTCCCTATGCACAGGGAAGCAAGAGAAATGCTGATTTCATCAAGCCCAGTTACATACTCAGAATCTGTACTACTGCGCAAATAGGCATGTCTCTGTAGGCAAAAAACTCATTTCTGACAAAGTTGCCCAAATGCATCTCAGAAGTGTGCAACTTGTTCCCTGAGTTAGAAAACGTCGAGAAACGGTCGTTTCTGCTAGCGCTGTGCTTCTACACATGTATTTGCTGAACGGTGAAAGCGCACAGTAATGCACTTTTCTCCCAGCAAATACACTGTTTCTAAGGAAATGGGAACACACTGAGGAGACACTTGTGGGAGCTACTGTGACTAAAACTGAGCTTCCCTATGCACAGGGAAGCAAGAGAAATCCTGATTTCATCAAGCCCAGTTACATACTCAGAATCTGTACTACTGCGCAATTAGGCATGTCTCTGTAGGCAAAAAACTCATTTCTGACAAAGTTGCCCAAATGCATCTCAGAAGTGTGCAACTTGTTCCCTGAGTTAGAAAACGTCGAGAAACGGTCGTTTCTGCTAGCGCTGTGCTTCTACACATGTATTTGCTGAACGGTGAAAGCGCACAGTAATGCACTTTTCTCCCAGCAAATACACTGTTTCTAAGGAAATGGGAACACACTGAGGAGACACTTGTGGGAGCTACTGTGACTAAAACTGAGCTTCCCTACGCACAGGGAAGCAAGAGAAATGCTGATTTCATCAAGCCCAGTTACATACTCAGAATCTGTACTATTGTGCAAATAGGCATGTCTCTGTAGGCAAAAAACTCATTTCGGACAAAGTTGCCCAAATGCATCTCAGAAGTGTGCAACTTGTTCCCTGAGTTAGAAAACGTCGAGAAATGTTCGTTTCTGCTAGCGCTGTGCTTCTACACATGTATTTGCTGAACGGTGAAAGCGCACAGTAATGCACTTTTCTCCCAGCAAATACACTGTTTCTAAGGAAATGGGAACACACTGAGGAGACACTTGTGGGAGCTACTGTGACTAAAACTGAACTTCCCTACGCACAGGGAAGCAAGAGAAATGCTGATTTCATCAAACCGATTTACATACTCAGAATCTGTACTACTGCGCAAATAGGCATGTCTCTGTAGGCAAAAAACTCATTTCTGACAAAGTTGCCCAAATGCATCTCAGAAGTGTGCAACTTGTTCCCTGAGTTAGAAAACGTCGAGAAACGTTCGTTTCTGCTAGCGCTGTGCTTCTACACATGTATTTGCTGAACGGTGAAAGCGCACAGTGATGCACTTTTCTCCCAGCAAATACACTGTTTCTAAGGAAATGGGAACACACTGAGGAGACACTTGTGGGAGCTACTGTGACTAAAACTGAGCTTCCCTACGCACAGGGAAGCAAGAGAAATGCTGATTTCATCAAGCCCAGTTACATACTCAGAATCTGTACTACTGTGCAAATAGGCATGTCTCTGTAGGCAAAAAACTCATTTCTGACAAAGTTGCCCAAATGCATCTCAGAAGTGTGCAACTTGTTCCCTGAGTTAGAAAACATCGAGAAACGGTCTTTTCTGCTAGCGCTGTGCTTCTACACATGTATTTGCTGAACGGTGAAAGCGCACAGTAATGCACTTTTCTCCCAGCAAATACACTGTTTCTAAGGAAATGGGAACACACTGAGGAGACACTTGTGGGAGCTACTGTGACTTAAACTTTGCTTCCCTATGCACAGGGAAGCAAGAGAAATGCTGATTTCATCAAGCCCAGTTACATTCTCAGAATCTGTACTACTGCGCAAATAGGCATGTCTCTTTAGGCAAAAAACTCATTTCTGACAAAGTTGCCCAAATGCATCTCAGAAGTGTGCAACTTGTTCCCTGAGTTAGAAAACATCGAGAAACGGTCGTTTCTGCTAGTGCTGTGCTTCTACACATGTATTTGCTGAACGGTGAAAGCGCACAGTAATGCACTTTTCTCCCAGCAAATACACTGTTTCTAAGGAAATGGGAACACACTGAGGAGACACTTGTGGGAGCTACTGTGACTAAAACTGAGCTTCCCTATGCACAGGGAAGCAAGAGAAATGCTGATTTCATCAAGCCCAGTTACATACTCAGAATCTGTACTACTGCGCAAATAGGCATGTCTCTGTAGGCAAAAAACTCATTTCTGACAAAGTTGCCCAAATGCATCTCAGAAGTGTGCAACTTGTTCCCTGAGTTAGAAAACGTCGAGAAACGGTCGTTTCTGCTAGCGCTGTGCTTCTACACATGTATTTGCTGAACGGTGAAAGCGCACAGTAATGCACTTTTCTCCCAGCAAATACACTGTTTCTAAGGAAATGGGAACACACTGAGGAGACACTTGTGGGAGCTACTGTGACTAAAACTGAGCTTCCCTATGCACAGGGAAGCAAGAGAAATCCTGATTTCATCAAGCCCAGTTACATACTCAGAATCTGTACTACTGCGCAATTAGGCATGTCTCTGTAGGCAAAAAACTCATTTCTGACAAAGTTGCCCAAATGCATCTCAGAAGTGTGCAACTTGTTCCCTGAGTTAGAAAACGTCGAGAAACGGTCGTTTCTGCTAGCGCTGTGCTTCTACACATGTATTTGCTGAACGGTGAAAGCGCACAGTAATGCACTTTTCTCCCAGCAAATACACTGTTTCTAAGGAAATGGGAACACACTGAGGAGACACTTGTGGGAGCTACTGTGACTAAAACTGAGCTTCCCTACGCACAGGGAAGCAAGAGAAATGCTGATTTCATCAAGCCCAGTTACATACTCAGAATCTGTACTATTGTGCAAATAGGCATGTCTCTGTAGGCAAAAAACTCATTTCGGACAAAGTTGCCCAAATGCATCTCAGAAGTGTGCAACTTGTTCCCTGAGTTAGAAAACGTCGAGAAATGTTCGTTTCTGCTAGCGCTGTGCTTCTACACATGTATTTGCTGAACGGTGAAAGCGCACAGTAATGCACTTTTCTCCCAGCAAATACACTGTTTCTAAGGAAATGGGAACACACTGAGGAGACACTTGTGGGAGCTACTGTGACTAAAACTGAGCTTCCCTACGCACAGGGAAGCAAGAGAAATGCTAATTTCATCAAACCGATTTACATACTCAGAATCTGTACTACTGCGCAAATAGGCATGTCTCTGTAGGCAAAAAACTCATTTCTGACAAAGTTGCCCAAATGCATCTCAGAAGTGTGCAACTTGTTCCCTGAGTTAGAAAACGTCGAGAAACGTTCGTTTCTGCTAGCGCTGTGCTTCTACACATGTATTTGCTGAACGGTGAAAGCGCACAGTGATGCACTTTTCTCCCAGCAAATACACTGTTTCTAAGGAAATGGGAACACACTGAGGAGACACTTGTGGGAGCTACTGTGACTAAAACTGAGCTTCCCTACGCACAGGGAAGCAAGAGAAATGCTGATTTCATCAAGCCCAGTTACATACTCAGAATCTGTACTACTGTGCAAATAGGCATGTCTCTGTAGGCAAAAAACTCATTTCTGACAAAGTTGCCCAAATGCATCTCAGAAGTGTGCAACTTGTTCCCTGAGTTAGAAAACATCGAGAAACGGTCGTTTCTGCTAGCGCTGTGCTTCTACACATGTATTTGCTGAACGGTGAAAGCGCACAGTAATGCACTTTTCTCCCAGCAAATACACTGTTTCTAAGGAAATGGGAACACACTGAGGAGACACTTGTGGGAGCTACTGTGACTTAAACTGAGCTTCCCTATGCACAGGGAAGCAAGAGAAATGCTGATTTCATCAAGCCACTTACATTCTCAGAATCTGTACTACTGCGCAAATAGGCATGTCTCTTTAGGCAAAAAACTCATTTCTGACAAAGTTGCCCAAATGCATCTCAGAAGTGTGCAACTTGTTCCCTGAGTTAGAAAACATCGAGAAACGGTCGTTTCTGCTAGTGCTGTGCTTCTACACATGTATTTGCTGAACGGTGAAAGCGCACAGTAATGCACTTTTCTCCCAGCAAATACACTGTTTCTAAGGAAATGGGAACACACTGAGGAGACACTTGTGGGAGCTACTGTGACTAAAACTGAGCTTCCCTACGCACAGGAAACCAAGAGAAATGCTGATTTCATCAAGCCCAGTTACACACTCAGAATCTGTACTACTGCGCAAATAGGCATGTCTCTGTAGGCAAAAACTCATTTCTGACAAAGTTGCCCAAATGCATCTCAGAAGTGTGCAACTTGTTCCCTGAGTTAGAAAACGTCGAGAAACGGTCGTTTCTGCTAGCGCTGTGCTTCTACACATGTATTTGCTGAACGGTGAAAGCGCACAGTAATGCACTTTTCTCCCAGCAAATACACTGTTTCTAAGGAAATGGGAACACACTGAGGAGACACTTGTGGGAGCTACTGTGACTAAAACTGAGCTTCCCTACGCACAGGGAAGCAAGAGAAATGCTGATTTCATCAAGCCCAGTTACATACTCAGAATCTGTACTATTGTGCAAATAGGCATGTCTCTGTAGGCAAAAAACTCATTTCTGACAAAGTTGCCCAAATGCATCTCAGAAGTGTGCAACTTTTTCCCTGAATTAGAAAACGTCGAGAAACGGTCGTTTCTGCTAGCGCTGTGCTTCTACACATGTATTTGCTGAACGGTGAAAGCGCACAGTAATGCACTTTTCTCCCAGCAAATACACTGTTTCTAAGGAAATGGGAACACACTGAGGAGACACTTGTGGGAGCTACTGTGACTAAAACTGAGCTTCCCTACGCACAGGGAAGCAAGAGAAATGCTGATTTCATCAAGCCCAGTTACATACTCAGAATCTGTACTACTGCGCAAATAGGCATGTCTCTGTAGGCAAAAAACTCATTTCTGACAAAGTTGCCCAAATGCATCTCAGAAGTGTGCAACTTGTTCCCTGAGTTAGAAAACGTCGAGAAACGTTCGTTTCTGCTAGCGCTGTGCTTCTACACATGTATTTGCTGAACGGTGAAAGCGCACAGTAACGCACTTTTCTCCCAGCAAATACACTGTTTCTAAGGAAATGGGAACACACTGAGGAGACACTTGTGGGAGCTACTGTGACTAAAACTGAGCTTCCCTACGCACAGGGAAGCAAGAGAAATGCTGATTTCATCAAGCCCAGTTACATACTCAGAATCTGTACTACTGCGCAAATAGGCATGTCTCTGTAGGCAAAAAACTCATTTCGGACAAAGTTGCCCAAATGCATCTCAGAAGTGTGCAACTTGTTCCCTGAGTTAGAAAACGTTGAGAAACGGTCGTTTCTACTAGCGCTGTGCTTCTACACATGTATTTGCTGAACGGTGAAAGCGCACAGTAATGCACTTTTCTCCCAGCAAATACACTGTTTCTAAGGAAATGGGAACACACTGAGGAGACACTTGTGGGAGCTACAGTGACTAAAACTGAGCTTCCCTACGCACAGGGAAGCAAGAGAAATGCTGATTTCATCAAGCCCAGTTACATACTCAGAATCTGTACTACTGCGCAAATAGGCATGTCTCTGTAGGCAAAAAACTCATTTCTGACAAAGTTGCCCAAATGCATCTCAGAAGTGTGCAACTTGTTCCCTGAGTTAGAAAACGTCGAGAAACGTTCGTTTCTGCTAGCGCTGTGCTTCTACACATGTATTTGCTGAACGGTGAAAGCGCACAGTAATGCACTTTTCTCCCAGCAAATACACTGTTTCTAAGGAAATGGGAACACACTGAGGAGACACTTGTGGGAGCTACTGTGACTAAAACTGAGCTTCCCTACGCACAGGGAAGCAAGAGAAATGCTGATTTCATCAAGCCCAGTTACATACTCAGAATCTGTACTACTGCGCAAATAGGCATGTCTCTGTAGGCAAAAAACTCATTTCTGACAAAGTTGCCCAAATACATCTCAGAAGTGTGCCACTTATTCCCTGAGTTAGAAAACGTCGAGAAACGGTCGTTTCAGCTAGCGCTGTGCTTCTACACATGTATTTGCTGAACGGTGAAAGCGCACAGTGATACACTTTTCTCCCAACAAATACACTGTTTCTAAGGAACTGGGAACACACTGAGGAGACACTTGTGGGAGCTACTGTGACTAAAACTGAGCTTCCCTACGCACAGGGAAGCAAGAGAAATACTGATTCCATCAAGCCCAGTTACATACTCAGAATCTGTACTACTGCGCAAATAGGCATGTCTCTGTAGGCAAAAAACTCATTTCTGACAAAGTTACCCAAATGCATCTCAGAAGTGTGCAACTTGTTCCCTGAGTTAGAAAACGTCGAGAAACGGTCGTTTCTACTAGCGCTGTGCTTCTACACATGTATTTGCTGAACGGTGAAAGCGCACAGTAATGCACTTTTCTCCCAGCAAATACACTGTTTCTAAGGAAATGGGAACACACTGAGGAGACACTTGTGGGAGCTACTGTGACTAAAACTGAGCTTCCCTACGCACAGGGAAGCAAGAGAAATGCTGATTTCATCAAGCCCAGTTACACACTCAGAATCTGTACTACTGCGCAAATAGGCATGTCTCTGTAGGCAAAAACTCATTTCTGACAAAGTTGCCCAAATGCATCTCAGAAGTGTGCAACTTGTTCCCTGAATTAGAAAACGTCGAGAAACGGTCGTTTCTGCTAGCGCTGTGCTTCTACACATGTATTTGCTGAACGGTGAAAGCGCACAGTAATGCACTTTTCTCCCAGCAAATACACTGTTTCTAAGGAAATGGGAACACACTGAGGAGACACTTGTGGGAGCTACTGTGACTAAAACTGAGCTTCCCTATGCACAGGGAAGCAAGAGAAATGCTGATTTCATCAAGCCCAGTTACATACTCAGAATCTGTACTACTGCGCAAATAGGCATGTCTCTGTAGGCAAAAAACTCATTTCTGACAAAGTTGCCCAAATGCATCTCAGAAGTGTGCAACTTGTTCCCTGAGTTAGAAAACGTCGAGAAACGTTCGTTTCTGCTAGCGCTGTGCTTCTACACATGTATTTGCTGAACGGTGAAAGCGCACAGTAATGCACTTTTCTCCCAGCAAATACACTGTTTCTAAGGAAATGGGAACACACTGAGGAGACACTTGTGGGAGCTACTGTGACTAAAACTGAGCTTCCCTACGCACAGGGAAGCAAGAGAAATGCTGATTTCATCAAGCCCAGTTACATACTCAGAATCTGTACTACTGCGCAAATAGGCATGTCTCTGTAGGCAAAAAACTCATTTCGGACAAAGTTGCCCAAATGCATCTCAGAAGTGTGCAACTTGTTCCCTGAGATAGAAAACGTCGAGAAACGGTCGTTTCTGCTAGCGCTGTGCTTCTACACATGTATTTGCTGAACGGTGAAAGCGCACAGTAATGCACTTTTCTCCCAGCAAATACACTGTTTCTAAGGAAATGGGAACACACTGAGGAGACACTTGTGGGAGCTACTGTGACTAAAACTGAGCTTCCCTATGCACAGGGAAACAAGAGAAATGCTGATTTCATCAAGCCCAGTTACATACTCAGAATCTGTACTACTGCGCAAATAGGCATGTCTCTGTAGGCAAAAAACTCATTTCTGACAAAGTTGCCCAAATGCATCTCAGAAGTGTGCAACTTGTTCCCTGAGTTAGAAAACGTCGAGAAACGGTCGTTTCTGTTAGCGCTGTGCTTCTACACATGTATTTGCTGAACGGTGAAAGCGCACAGTAATGCACTTTTCTCCCAGCAAATACACTGTTTCTAAGGAAATGGGAACACACTGAGGAGACACTTGTGGGAGCTACTGTGACTAAAACTGAGCTTCCCTACGCACAGGGAAGCAAGAGAAATGCTGATTTCATCAAGCCCAGTTACATACTCAGAATCTGTACTATTGCGCAAATAGGCATGTCTCTGTAGGCAAAAAACTCATTTCTGACAAAGTTGCCCAAATACATCTCAGAAGTGTGCCACTTATTCCCTGAGTTAGAAAACGTCGAGAAACGGTCGTTTCAGCTAGCGCTGTGCTTCTACACATGTATTTGCTGAACGGTGAAAGCGCACAGTGATACACTTTTCTCCCAACAAATACACTGTTTCTAAGGAACTGGGAACACACTGAGGAGACACTTGTGGGAGCTACTGTGACTAAAACTGAGCTTCCCTACGCACAGGGAAGCAAGAGAAATGCTGATTCCATAAAGCCCAGTTACATACTCAGAATCTGTACTACTGCGCAAATAGGCATGTCTCTGTAGGCAAAAAACTCATTTCTGACAAAGTTGCCCAAATGCATCTCAGAAGTGTGCAACTTCTTCCCTGAGTTAGAAAACGTCGAGAAACGGTCGTTTCTGCTAGCGCTGTGCTTCTACACATGTATTTGCTGAATGGTGAAAGCGCACAGTAATGCACTTTTCTCCCAGCAAATACACTGTTTCTAAGGAAATGGGAACACACTGAGGAGACACTTGTGGGAGCTACTGTGACTAAAACTGAGCTTCCCTACGCACAGGGAAGCAAGAGAAATAATGATTTCATCAAGCCCAGTTACATACTCAGAATCTGTACTACTGCGCAAATAGGCATGTCTCTGTAGGCAAAAAACTCATTTCGGACAAAGTTGCCCAAATGCATCTCAGAAGTGTGCAACTTGTTCCCTGAGTTAGAACACGTCGAGAAACGGTCGTTTCTGCTAGCGCTATGCTTCTACACATGTATTTGCTGAACGGTGAAAGCGCACAGTAATGCACTTTTCTCCCAGCAAATACACTGTTTCTAAGGAAATGGGAACACACTGAGGAGACACTTGTGGGAGCTACTGTGACTAAAACTGAGCTTCCCTACGCACAGGGAAGCAAGAGAAATGCTGATTTCATCAAGCCCAGTTACATACTCAGAATCTGTACTACTGCGCAAATAGGCATGTCTCTGTAGGCAAAAAAACTCATTTCTGACAAAGTTGCCCAAATGCACCTCAGAAGTGTGCAACTTGTTCCCTGATTTAGAAAACGTCGAGAAACGGTCGTTTCTGCTAGCGCTGTGCTTCTACACATGTATTTGCTGAACGGTGAAAGCGCACAGTAATGCACTTTTCTCCCAGCAAATACACTGTTTCTAAGGAAATGGGAACACACTGAGGAGACACTTGTGGGAGCTACTGTGACTAAAACTGAGCTTCCCTACGCACAGGGAAGCAAGAGAAATGCTGATTTCATCAAGCCCAGTTACATACTCAGAATCTGTACTACTGCGCAAATAGGCATGTGTCTTTAGGCAAAAAACTCATTTCTGACAAAGTTGCCCAAATGCATCTCAGAAGTGTGCAACTTGTTCCCTGAGTTAGAAAACGTCGAGAAACGTTCGTTTCTGCTAGCGCTGTGCTTCTACACATGTATTTGCTGAACGGTGAAAGCGCACAGTAATGCAATTTGCTCCCAGCAAATACACTGTTTCTAAGGAAATGGGAACACACTGAGGAGACACTTGTGGGAGCTACTGTGACTAAAACTGAGCTTCCCTACGCACAGGGAAGCAAGAGAAATGCTGATTTCATCAAACCGATTTACATACTCAGAATCTGTAATACTGCGCAAATAGGCATGTCTCTGTAGGCAAAAAACTCATTTCTGACAAAGTTGCCCAAATGCATCTCAGAAGTGTGCAACTTGTTCCCTGAGTTAGAAAACGTCGAGAAACGTTCGTTTCTGCTAGCGCTGTGCTTCTACACATGTATTTGCTGAACGGTGAAAGCGCACAGTGATGCACTTTTCTCCCAGCAAATACACTGTTTCTAAGGAAATGGGAACACACTGAGGAGACACTTGTGGGAGCTACTGTGACTAAAACTGAGCTTCCCTACGCACAGGGAAGCAAGAGAAATGCTGATTTCATCAAGCCCAGTTACATACTCAGAATCTGTACTACTGCGCAAATAGGCATGTCTCTGTAGGCAAAAAACTCATTTCGGACAAAGTTGCCCAAATGCATCTCAGAAGTGTGCAACTTGTTCCCTGAGATAGAAAACGTCGAGAAACGGTCATTTCTGCTAGCGCTGTGCTTCTACACATGTATTTGCTGAACGGTGAAAGCGCACAGTAATGCACTTTTCTCCCAGCAAATACACTGTTTCTAAGGAAATGGGAACACACTGAGGAGACACTTGTGGGAGCTACTGTGACTAAAACTGAGCTTCCCTATGCACAGGGAAACAAGAGAAATGCTGATTTCATCAAGCCCAGTTACATACTCAGAATCTGTACTACTGCGCAAATAGGCATGTCTCTGTAGGCAAAAAACTCATTTCTGACAAAGTTGCCCAAATGCATCTCAGAAGTGTGCAACTTGTTCCCTGAGTTAGAAAACGTCGAGAAACGGTCGTTTCTGTTAGCGCTGTGCTTCTACACATGTATTTGCTGAACGGTGAAAGCGCACAGTAATGCACTTTTCTCCCAGCAAATACACTGTTTCTAAGGAAATGGGAACACACTGAGGAGACACTTGTGGGAGCTACTGTGACTAAAACTGAGCTTCCCTACGCACAGGGAAGCAAGAGAAATGCTGATTTCATCAAGCCCAGTTACATACTCAGAATCTGTACTACTGCGCAAATAGGCATGTCTCAGTAGGCAAAAAACTCATTTCTGACAAAGTTGCCCAAATACATCTCAGAAGTGTGCCACTTATTCCCTGAGTTAGAAAACGTCGAGAAACGGTCGTTTCAGCTAGCGCTGTGCTTCTACACACGTATTTGCTGAACGGTGAAAGCGCATAGTGATACACTTTTCTCCCAACAAATACACTGTTTCTAAGGAACTGGGAACACACTGAGGAGACACTTGTGGGAGCTACTGTGACTAAAACTGAGCTTCCCTACGCACAGGGAAGCAAGAGAAATGCTGATTCCATCAAGCCCAGTTACATACTCAGAATCTGTACTACTGCGCAAATAGGCATGTCTCTGTAGGCAAAAAACTCATTTCTGACAAAGTTACCCAAATGCATCTCAGAAGTGTGCAACTTGTTCCCTGAGTTAGAAAACGTCGAGAAACGGTCGTTTCTACTAGCGCTGTGCTTCTACACATGTATTTGCTGAACGGTGAAAGCGCACAGTAATGCACTTTTCTCCCAGCAAATACACTGTTTCTAAGGAAATGGGAACACACTGAGGAGACACTTGTGGGAGCTACTGTGACTAAAACTGAGCTTCCCTATGCACAGGGAAGCAAGAGAAATGCTGATTTCATCCAGCCCAGTTACATACTCAGAATCTGTACTACTGCGCAAATAGGCATGTCTCTGTAGGCAAAAAACTCATTTCTGACAAAGTTGCCCAAATGCATCTCAGAAGTGTGCAACTTGTTCCCTGAGTTAGAAAACGTCGAGAAACGGTCGTTTCTGCTAGCGCTGTGCTTCTACACATGTATTTGCTGAATGGTGAAAGCGCACAGTAATGCACTTTTCTCCCAGCAAATACACTGTTTCTAAGGAAATGGGAACACACTGAGGAGACACTTGTGGGAGCTACTGTGACTAAAACTGAGCTTCCCTACGCACAGGGAAGCAAGAGAAATGCTGATTTCATCAAGCCCAGTTACATACTCAGAATCTGTACTACTGCGCAAATAGGCATGTCTCTGTAGGCAAAAAAACTCATTTCTGACAAAGTTGCCCAAATGCACCTCAGAAGTGTGCAACTTGTTCCCTGATTTAGAAAACGTTGAGAAACGGTCGTTTCTGCTAGCGCTGTGCTTCTGCACATGTATTTGCTGAACGGTGAAAGCGCACAGTAATGCACTTTTCTCCCAGCAAATACACTGTTTCTAAGGAAATGGGAACACACTGAGGAGACACTTGTGGGAGCTACTGTGACTAAAACTGAGCTTCCCTACGCACAGGGAAGCAAGAGAAATGCTGATTTCATCAAGCCCAGTTACATACTCAGAATCTGTACTACTGCGCAAATAGGCATGTCTCTGTAGGCAAAAAACTCATTTCTGACAAAGTTGCCCAAATGCATCTCAGAAGTGTGCAACTTGTTCCCTGAGTTAGAAAACGTCGAGAAACGTTCGTTTCTGCTAGCGCTGTGCTTCTACACATGTATTTGCTGAACGGTGAAAGCGCACAGTGATGCACTTTTCTCCCAGCAAATACACTGTTTCTAAGGAAATGGGAACACACTGAGGAGACACTTGTGGGAGCTACTGTGACTAAAACTGAGCTTCCCTATGCACAGGGAAGCAAGAGAAATGCTGATTTCATCCAGCCCAGTTACATACTCAGAATCTGTACTACTGCGCAAATAGGCATGTCTCTGTAGGCAAAAAACTCATTTCGGACAAAGTTGCCCAAATGCATCTCAGAAGTGTGCAACTTGTTCCCTGAGTTAGAAAACGTCGAGAAACGGTCGTTTCTGCTAGCGCTGTGCATCTACACATGTATTTGCTGAACGGTGAAAGCGCACAGTAATGCACTTTTCTCCCAGCAAATACACTGTTTCTAAGGAAATGGGAACACACTGAGGAGACACTTGTGGGAGCTACTGTGACTAAAACTGAGCTTCCCTACGCACAGGGAAGCAAGAGAAATGCTGATTTAATCAAGCCCAGTTACATACTCAGAATCTGTACTACTGCGCAAATAGGCATGTCTCTGTAGGCAAAAAACTCATTTCTGACAAAGTTGCCCAAATGCATCTCAGAAGTGTGCAACTTGTTCCCTGAGTTAGAAAACGTCGAGAAACGGTCGTTTCTACTAGCGCTGTGCTTCTACACATGTATTTGCTGAACGGTGAAAGCGCACAGTAATGCACTTTTCTCCCAGCAAATACACTGTTTCTAAGGAAATGGGAACACACTGAGGAGACACTTGTGGGAGCTACTGTGACTAAAACTGAGCTTCCCTATGCACAGGGAAGCAAGAGAAATGCTGATTTCATCAAGCCCAGTTACATACTCAGAATCTGTACTACTGCGCAAATAGGCATGTCTCTGTAGGCAAAAAACTCATTTCGGACAAAGTTGCCCAAATGCATCTCAGAAGTGTGCAACTTGTTCCCTGAGTTAGAAAACGTCGAGAAACGGTCGTTTCTGCTAGCGCTGTGCATCTACACATGTATTTGCTGAACGGTGAAAGCGCACAGTAATGCACTTTTCTCCCAGCAAATACACTGTTTCTAAGGAAATGGGAACACACTGAGGAGACACTTGTGGGAGCTATTGTGACTAAAACTGAGCTTCCCTACGCACAGGGAAGCAAGAGAAATGCTGATTTAATCAAGCCCAGTTACATACTCAGAATCTGTACTACTGCGCAAATAGGCATGTCTCTGTAGGCAAAAAACTCATTTCTGACAAAGTTGCCCAAATGCATCTCAGAAGTGTGCAACTTGTTCCCTGAGTTAGAAAACGTGGAGAAACGTTTGTTTCTGCTAGCGCTGTGCTTCTACACATGTATTTGCTGAACGGTGAAAGCGCACAGTAATGCACTTTTCTCCCAGCAAATACACTGTTTCTAAGGAAATGGGAACACACTGAGGAGACACTTGTGGGAGCTACTGTGACTAAAACTGAGCTTCCCTACGCACAGGGAAGCAAGAGAAATGCTGATTTCATCAAGCCCAGTTACATACTCAGAATCTGTACTACTGCGCAAATAGGCATGTCTCTGTAGGCAAAAAACTCATTTCTGACAAAGTTGCCCAAATGCATCTCAGAAGTGTGCAACTTGTTCCCTGAGTTAGAAAACGTCGAGAAACGTTCGTTTCTGCTAGCGCTGTGCTTCTACACATGTATTTGCTGAACGGTGAAAGCGCACAGTAATGCAATTTGCTCCCAGCAAATACACTGTTTCTAAGGAAATGGGAACACACTGAGGAGACACTTGTGGGAGCTACTGTGACTAAAACTGAGCTTCCCTACGCACAGGGAAGCAAGAGAAATGCTGATTTCATCAAACCGATTTACATACTCAGAATCTGTAATACTGCGCAAATAGGCATGTCTCTGTAGGCAAAAAACTCATTTCTGACAAAGTTGCCCAAATGCATCTCAGAAGTGTGCAACTTGTTCCCTGAGTTAGAAAACGTCGAGAAACGTTCGTTTCTGCTAGCGCTGTGCTTCTACACATGTATTTGCTGAACGGTGAAAGCGCACAGTGATGCACTTTTCTCCCAGCAAATACACTGTTTCTAAGGAAATGGGAACACACTGAGGAGACACTTGTGGGAGCTACTGTGACTAAAACTGAGCTTCCCTACGCACAGGGAAGCAAGAGAAATGCTGATTTCATCAAGCCCAGTTACATACTCAGAATCTGTACTACTGCGCAAATAGGCATGTCTCTGTAGGCAAAAAACTCATTTCGGACAAAGTTGCCCAAATGCATCTCAGAAGTGTGCAACTTGTTCCCTGAGATAGAAAACGTCGAGAAACGGTCATTTCTGCTAGCGCTGTGCTTCTACACATGTATTTGCTGAACGGTGAAAGCGCACAGTAATGCACTTTTCTCCCAGCAAATACACTGTTTCTAAGGAAATGGGAACACACTGAGGAGACACTTGTGGGAGCTACTGTGACTAAAACTGAGCTTCCCTATGCACAGGGAAACAAGAGAAATGCTGATTTCATCAAGCCCAGTTACATACTCAGAATCTGTACTACTGCGCAAATAGGCATGTCTCTGTAGGCAAAAAACTCATTTCTGACAAAGTTGCCCAAATGCATCTCAGAAGTGTGCAACTTGTTCCCTGAGTTAGAAAACGTCGAGAAACGGTCGTTTCTGTTATCGCTGTGCTTCTACACATGTATTTGCTGAACGGTGAAAGCGCACAGTAATGCACTTTTCTCCCAGCAAATACACTGTTTCTAAGGAAATGGGAACACACTGAGGAGACACTTGTGGGAGCTACTGTGACTAAAACTGAGCTTCCCTACGCACAGGGAAGCAAGAGAAATGCTGATTTCATCAAGCCCAGTTACATACTCAGAATCTGTACTACTGCGCAAATAGGCATGTCTCAGTAGGCAAAAAACTCATTTCTGACAAAGTTGCCCAAATACATCTCAGAAGTGTGCCACTTATTCCCTGAGTTAGAAAACGTCGAGAAACGGTCGTTTCAGCTAGCGCTGTGCTTCTACACACGTATTTGCTGAACGGTGAAAGCGCATAGTGATACACTTTTCTCCCAACAAATACACTGTTTCTAAGGAACTGGGAACACACTGAGGAGACACTTGTGGGAGCTACTGTGACTAAAACTGAGCTTCCCTACGCACAGGGAAGCAAGAGAAATGCTGATTCCATCAAGCCCACTTACATACTCAGAATCTGTACTACTGCGCAAATAGGCATGTCTCTGTAGGCAAAAAACTCATTTCTGACAAAGTTACCCAAATGCATCTCAGAAGTGTGCAACTTGTTCCCTGAGTTAGAAAACGTCGAGAAACGGTCGTTTCTACTAGCGCTGTGCTTCTACACATGTATTTGCTGAACGGTGAAAGCGCACAGTAATGCACTTTTCTCCCAGCAAATACACTGTTTCTAAGGAAATGGGAACACACTGAGGAGACACTTGTGGGAGCTACTGTGACTAAAACTGAGCTTCCCTATGCACAGGGAAGCAAGAGAAATGCTGATTTCATCCAGCCCAGTTACATACTCAGAATCTGTACTACTGCGCAAATAGGCATGTCTCTGTAGGCAAAAAACTCATTTCTGACAAAGTTGCCCAAATGCATCTCAGAAGTGTGCAACTTGTTCCCTGAGTTAGAAAACGTCGAGAAACGGTCGTTTCTGCTAGCGCTGTGCTTCTACACATGTATTTGCTGAATGGTGAAAGCGCACAGTAATGCACTTTTCTCCCAGCAAATACACTGTTTCTAAGGAAATGGGAACACACTGAGGAGACACTTGTGGGAGCTACTGTGACTAAAACTGAGCTTCCCTACGCACAGGGAAGCAAGAGAAATAATGATTTCATCAAGCCCAGTTACATACTCAGAATCTGTACTACTGCGCAAATAGGCATGTCTCTGTAGGCAAAAAACTCATTTCGGACAAAGTTGCCCAAATGCATCTCAGAAGTGTGCAACTTGTTCCCTGAGTTAGAAAACGTCGAGAAACGGTCGTTTCTACTAGCGCTATGCTTCTACACATGTATTTGCTGAACGGTGAAAGCGCACAGTAATGCACTTTTCTCCCAGCAAATACACTGTTTCTAAGGAAATGGGAACACACTGAGGAGACACTTGTGGGAGCTACTGTGACTAAAACTGAGCTTCCCTACGCACAGGGAAGCAAGAGAAATGCTGATTTCATCAAGCCCAGTTACATACTCAGAATCTGTACTACTGCGCAAATAGGCATGTCTCTGTAGGCAAAAAAACTCATTTCTGACAAAGTTGCCCAAATGCACCTCAGAAGTGTGCAACTTGTTCCCTGATTTAGAAAACGTTGAGAAACGGTCGTTTCTGCTAGCGCTGTGCTTCTACACATGTATTTGCTGAACGGTGAAAGCGCACAGTAATGCACTTTTCTCCCAGCAAATACACTGTTTCTAAGGAAATGGGAACACACTGAGGAGACACTTGTGGGAGCTACTGTGACTAAAACTGAGCTTCCCTACGCACAGGGAAGCAAGAGAAATGCTGATTTCATCAAGCCCAGTTACATACTCAGAATCTGTACTACTGCGCAAATAGGCATGTCTCTGTAGGCAAAAAACTCATTTCTGACAAAGTTGCCCAAATGCATCTCAGAAGTGTGCAACTTGTTCCCTGAGTTAGAAAACGTCGAGAAACGTTCGTTTCTGCTAGCGCTGTGCTTCTACACATGTATTTGCTGAACGGTGAAAGCGCACAGTGATGCACTTTTCTCCCAGCAAATACACTGTTTCTAAGGAAATGGGAACACACTGAGGAGACACTTGTGGGAGCTACTGTGACTAAAACTGAGCTTCCCTACGCACAGGGAAGCAAGAGAAATGCTGATTTCATCAAGCCCAGTTACATACTCAGAATCTGTACTACTGCGCATATAGGCATGTCTCTGTAGGCAAAAAACTCATTTCTGACAAAGTTGCCCAAATGCATCTCAGAAGTGTGCAACTTGTTCCCTGAGTTAGAAAACGTCGAGAAACGGTCGTTTCTACTAGCGCTGTGCTTCTACACATGTATTTGCTGAACGGTGAAAGCGCACAGTAATGCACTTTTCTCCCAGCAAATACACTGTTTCTAAGGAAATGGGAACACACTGAGGAGACACTTGTGGGAGCTACTGTGACTAAAACTGAGCTTCCCTATGCACAGGGAAGCAAGAGAAATGCTGATTTCATCAAGCCCAGTTACATACTCAGAATCTGTACTACTGCGCAAATAGGCATGTCTCTGTAGGCAAAAAACTCATTTCGGACAAAGTTGCCCAAATGCATCTCAGAAGTGTGCAACTTGTTCCCTGAGTTAGAAAACGTCGAGAAACGGTCGTTTCTGCTAGCGCTGTGCATCTACACATGTATTTGCTGAACGGTGAAAGCGCACAGTAATGCACTTTTCTCCCAGCAAATACACTGTTTCTAAGGAAATGGGAACACACTGAGGAGACACTTGTGGGAGCTATTGTGACTAAAACTGAGCTTCCCTACGCACAGGGAAGCAAGAGAAATGCTGATTTAATCAAGCCCAGTTACATACTCAGAATCTGTACTACTGCGCAAATAGGCATGTCTCTGTAGGCAAAAAACTCATTTCTGACAAAGTTGCCCAAATGCATCTCAGAAGTGTGCAACTTGTTCCCTGAGTTAGAAAACGTGGAGAAACGTTTGTTTCTGCTAGCGCTGTGCTTCTACACATGTATTTGCTGAAAGGTGAAAGCGCACAGTAATGCACTTCTCTCCCAGCAAATACACTGTTTCTAAGGAAAGTGGAACACACTGAGGAGACACTTGTGGGAGCTACTGTGACTAAAACTGAGCTTCCCTACGCACAGGGAAGCAAGAGAAATGCTGATTTCATCAAGCCCAGGTACATACTCAGAATATGTAATACTGCGCAAATAGGCATGTCTCTGTAGGCAAAACACCCATTTCTGACAAAGTTGCCCAAATGCATCTCAGAAGTATGCCACTTGTTCCCTGAGTTAGAAAACGTCGAGAAACGGTCGTTTCAGCTAGCGCTGTGCTTCTACACATGTATTTGCTGAACGGTGAAAACGCACAGTAATGCACTTTTCTCCCAGCAAATACACTGTTTCTAAGGAAATGGTAACACACTGAGGAGACACTTGTGGGAGCTACTGTGACTAAAACTGAGCTTCCCTAATCACAGGGAAGCAAGAGAAATGCTGATTTCATCAAGCCCAGTTACATACTCAGAATCTGTACTACTGCGCAAATTGGCATGTCTCTGTAGGCAAAAAACTCATTTCTGACAAAGTTGCCCAAATGCATCTCAGAAGTGTGCAACTTGTTCCCTGAGTTAGAAAATGTCGAGAAACGTTCGTTTCTGCTAGCGCTGTGCTTCTACACATGTATTTGCTGAACGGTGAAAGCGCACAGTAATGCACTTCTCTCCCAGCAAATACACTGTTTCTAAGGAAAGTGGAACACACTGAGGAGACACTTGTGGGAGCTACTGTGACTAAAACTGAGCTTCCCTACGCACAGGGAAGCAAGAGAAATGCTGATTTCATCAAGCCCAGGTACATACTCAGAATATGTAATACTGCGCAAATAGGCATGTCTCTGTAGGCAAAAAACCCATTTCTGACAAAGTTGCCCAAATGCATCTCAGAAGTATGCCACTTGTTCCCTGATTTAGAAAACGTCGAGAAACGGTCGTTTCAGCTAGCGCTGTGCTTCTACACATGTATTTGCTGAACGGTGAAAACGCACAGTAATGCACTTTTCTCCCAGCAAATACACTGTTTCTAAGGAAATGGTAACACACTGAGGAGACACTTGTGGGAGCTACTGTGACTAAAACTGAGCTTCCCTACGCACAGGGAAGCAAGAGAAATGCTGATTTCATCAAGCCCAGTTACATACTCAGAATCTGTACTACTGCGCAAATTGGCATGTCTCTGTAGGCAAAAAACTCATTTCTGACAAAGTTGCCCAAATGCATCTCAGAAGTGTGCAACTTGTTCCCTGAGTTAAAAAACGTCGAGAAACGTTCGTTTCTGCTAGCGCTGTGCTTCTACACATGTATTTGCTGAACGGTGAAAGCGCACAGTAATGCACTTTTCTCCCAGCAAATACACTGTGTCTAAGGAAATGGGAACACACTGAGGAGACACTTGTGAGAGCTACTGTGACTAAAACTGAGCTTCCCTACGCACAGGGAAGCAAGAGAAATGCTGATTTCATCAAGCCCAGTTACATACTCAGAATCTGTACTACTGCGCAAATAGGCATGAATCTGTAGGCAAAAAACTCATTTCTGACAAAGTTGCCCAAATGCATCTCAGAAGTGTGCAACTTGTTCCCTGAGTTAGAAAACGTCGAGAAACGTTCGTTTCTGCTAGCGCTGTGCTTCTACACATGTATTTGCTGAATGGTGAAAGCGCACAGTGATGCACTTTTCTCCCAGCAAATACACTGTTTCTAAGGAAATGGGAACACACTGAGGAGTCACTTGTGGGAGCTACTGTGTCTAAAACAGAGCTTCCCTACGCACAGGGAAGCAAGAGAAATGCTGATTTCATCAAGCCCAGTTACATACTCAGAATCTGTACTACTGCGCAAATAGGCATGTCTCTGTAGGCAAAAAACTCATTTCTGACAAAGTTGCCCAAATGCATCTCAGAAGTGTGCAACTTGTTCCCTGAGTTAGAAAACGTGGAGAAACGTTTGTTTCTGCTAGCGCTGTGCTTCTACACATGTATTTGCTGAAAGGTGAAAGCGCACAGTAATGCACTTCTCTCCCAGCAAATACACTGTTTCTAAGGAAAGTGGAACACACTGAGGAGACACTTGTGGGAGCTACTGTGACTAAAACTGAGCTTCCCTACGCACAGGGAAGCAAGAGAAATGCTGATTTCATCAAGCCCAGGTACATACTCAGAATATGTAATACTGCGCAAATAGGCATGTCTCTGTAGGCAAAACACCCATTTCTGACAAAGTTGCCCAAATGCATCTCAGAAGTATGCCACTTGTTCCCTGAGTTAGAAAACGTCGAGAAACGGTCGTTTCAGCTAGCGCTGTGCTTCTACACATGTATTTGCTGAACGGTGAAAACGCACAGTAATGCACTTTTCTCCCAGCAAATACACTGTTTCTAAGGAAATGGTAACACACTGAGGAGACACTTGTGGGAGCTACTGTGACTAAAACTGAGCTTCCCTAATCACAGGGAAGCAAGAGAAATGCTGATTTCATCAAGCCCAGTTACATACTCAGAATCTGTACTACTGCGCAAATTGGCATGTCTCTGTAGGCAAAAAACTCATTTCTGACAAAGTTGCCCAAATGCATCTCAGAAGTGTGCAACTTGTTCCCTGAGTTAGAAAACGTCGAGAAACGTTCGTTTCTGCTAGCGCTGTGCTTCTACACATGTATTTGCTGAACGGTGAAAGCGCACAGTAATGCACTTCTCTCCCAGCAAATACACTGTTTCTAAGGAAAGTGGAACACACTGAGGAGACACTTGTGGGAGCTACTGTGACTAAAACTGAGCTTCCCTACGCACAGGGAAGCAAGAGAAATGCTGATTTCATCAAGCCCAGGTACATACTCAGAATATGTAATACTGCGCAAATAGGCATGTCTCTGTAGGCAAAAAACCCATTTCTGACAAAGTTGCCCAAATGCATCTCAGAAGTATGCCACTTGTTCCCTGATTTAGAAAACGTCGAGAAACGGTCGTTTCAGCTAGCGCTGTGCTTCTACACATGTATTTGCTGAACGGTGAAAACGCACAGTAATGCACTTTTCTCCCAGCAAATACACTGTTTCTAAGGAAATGGTAACACACTGAGGAGACACTTGTGGGAGCTACTGTGACTAAAACTGAGCTTCCCTACGCACAGGGAAGCAAGAGAAATGCTGATTTCATCAAGCCCAGTTACATACTCAGAATCTGTACTACTGCGCAAATTGGCATGTCTCTGTAGGCAAAAAACTCATTTCTGACAAAGTTGCCCAAATGCATCTCAGAAGTGTGCAACTTGTTCCCTGAGTTAGAAAACGTCGAGAAACGTTCGTTTCTGCTAGCGCTGTGCTTCTACACATGTATTTGCTGAATGGTGAAAGCGCACAGTGATGCACTTTTCTCCCAGCAAATACACTGTTTCTAAGGAAATGGGAACACACTGAGGAGTCACTTGTGGGAGCTACTGTGACTAAAACTGAGCTTCCCTACGCACAGGGAAGCAAGAGAAATGCTGATTTCATCAAGCCCAGTTACATACTCAGAATCTGTACTACTGCGCAAATAGGCATGTCTCTGTAGGCAAAAAACTCATTTCTGACAAAGTTGCCCAAATGCATCTCAGAAGTGTGCAACTTGCTCCCTGAGTTAGAAAATGTCGAGAAACGGTCGTTTCTGCTAGCGCTGTGCTTCTACACATGTATTTGCTGAACGGTGAAAGCGCACAGTAATGCACTTTTCTCCCAGCAAATACACTGTGTCTAAGGAAATGGGAACACACTGAGGAGACACTTGTGAGAGCTACTGTGACTAAAACTGAGCTTCCCTACGCACAGGGAAGCAAGAGAAATGCTGATTTCATCAAGCCCAGTTACATACTCAGAATCTGTACTACTGCGCAAATAGGCATGAATCTGTAGGCAAAAAACTCATTTCTGACAAAGTTGCCCAAATGCATCTCAGAAGTGTGCAACTTGTTCCCTGAGTTAGAAAACGTCGAGAAACGTTCGTTTCTGCTAGCGCTGTGCTTCTACACATGTATTTGCTGAATGGTGAAAGCGCACAGTGATGCACTTTTCTCCCAGCAAATACACTGTTTCTAAGGAAATGGGAACACACTGAGGAGACACTTGTGGGAGCTACTCTGACTAAAACTGAGCTTCCCTACGGACAGGGAAGCAAGAGAAATGCTGATTTCATCAAGCCCAGTTACATATTCAGAATCTCTACTACTGCGCAAATAGGCATGTCTCTGTAGGCAAAAAACTCATTTCTGACAAAGTTGCCCAAATGCATCTCAGAAGTGTGCAACTTGCTCCCTGAGTTAGAAAATGTCGAGAAACGGTCGTTTCTGCTAGCGCTGTGCTTCTACACATGTATTTGCTGAACGGTGAAAGCGCACAGTAATGCACTTTTCTCCCAGCAAATACACTGTTTCTAAGGAAATGGGAACACACTGAGGAGACACTTGTGGGAGCTACTGTGACTAAAACTGAGCTTCCCTACGCACAGGGAAGCAAGAGAAATGCTGATTTCATAAAGCCCAGTTACATACTCAGAATCTGTACTACTGCGCAAATAGGCATGAATCTGTAGGCAAAAAACTCATTTCTGACAAAGTTGCCCAAATGCATCTCAGAAGTGTGCAACTTGTTCCCTGAGTTAGAAAACGTCGAGAAACGTTCGTTTCTGCTAGCGCTGTGCTTCTACACATGTATTTGCTGAACGGTGAAAGCACACAGTGATGCACTTTTCTCCCAGCAAATACACTGTTTCTAAGGAAATGGGAACACACTGAGGAGTCACTTGTGGGAGCTACTGTGACTAAAACTGAGCTTCCCTACGCACAGGGAAGCAAGAGAAATGCTGATTTCATCAAGCCCAGTTACATACTCAGAATCTGTACTACTGCGCAAATAGGCATGTCTCTGTAGGCAAAAAACTCATTTATGACAAAGTTGCCCAAATGCATCTCAGAAGTCTGCAACTTGTTCCCTGATTTAGAAAACGTCAAGAAACGGTCATATCTTCTAACGCTGTGCTTCTACACATGTATTTGCTGAACGGTGAAAGCGCACAGTAATTCACTTTTCTCCCAGCAAATACACTGTTTCTAAGGAAATGGGAACACACTGAGGAGAAACTTGTGGGAGCTACTGTGACTAAAACTGAGCTTCCCTACGCACAGGGAAGCAATAGAAATGCTGATTTCATCAAGCCCAGTTACATACTCAGAATCTGTACTACTGCGCAAATAGGCATGTCTCTGTAGGCAAAAAACTCATTTCTGACAAAGTTGCCCAAATGCATCTCAGAAGTGTGCAACTTGCTCCCTGAGTTAGAAAATGTCGAGAAACGGTCGTTTCTGCTAGCGCTGTGCTTCTACACATGTATTTGCTGAACGGTGAAAGCGCACAGTAATGCACTTTTCTCCCAGCAAATACACTGTTTCTAAGGAAATGGGAACACACTGAGGAGACACTTGTGGGAGCTACTGTGACTAAAACTGAGCTTCCCTACGCACAGGGAAGCAAGAGAAATGCTGATTTCATCAAGCCCAGTTACATACTCAGATTTTGTACTACTGCGCAAATTGGCATGTCTCTGTAAGCAAAAAATTCATTTTTGAGATAGTTACACAATTGCACCTCAGAAGTGTGCAACTTGTTCCCTTAGTTAGAAAACGTCGAGAAACGTTCGTTTCTGCTAGCGCTGTGCTTCTACACATGTATTTGCTGAACGGTGAAAGCGCACAGTAATGCACTTTTCTCCCAGCAAATACACTGTTTCTAAGGAACTGGGAACACACTGAGGAGACACTTGTGGGAGCTACTGTGACTAAAACTGAGCTTCCCTACGCACAGGGAAGCAAGAGAAATGCTGATTTCATCAAGCCCAGTTACATACTCAGAATCTGTACTACTGCGCAAATAGGCATGTCTCTGTAAGCAAAAAACTCATTTCTGACAAAGTTGCCCAAATGCATCTCAGAAGTGTGCAACTTGTTCCCTGAGTTAGAAAACTTCGAGAAACGTTCGTTTCTGCTAGCGCTGTGCTTCTACACATGTATTTGCTGAACGGTGAAAGCGCACAGTAATGCACTTTTCTCCCAGCAAATACACTGTTTCTAAGGAAATGGGAACACACTGAGGAGACACTTGTGGGAGCTACTGTGACTAAAACTGAGCTTCCCTACGCACAGGGAAGCAAGAGAAATGCTGATTTCATCCAGCCCAGTTACATACTCAGAATCTGTACTACTGCGCAAATAGGCATGTCTCTGTAGGCAAAAAACTCATTTCTGACAAAGTTGCCCAAATGCAAGTCAGAAGTGTGCAACTTATTCCCTGAGTTAGAAAACGTCGAGAAACGGTCGTTTCTGCTAGCGCTGTGCTTCTACACATGTATTTGCTGAACGATGAAAGCACAAAGTGATGCACTTTTCTCCCAGCAAATACACTGTTTCTAAGAAATGGGAACACACTGAGGAGACACTTGTGGGAGCTACTGTGACTAAACTGAGCTTCCCTATGCACAGGGAAACAAGAGAAATGCTGATTTCATCAAGCCCAGTTACATACTCAGAATCTGTACTACTGCGCAAATAGGCATGTCTCTGTAGGCAAAAAACTCATTTCTGACAAAGTTGCCCAAATGCATCTCAGAAGTGTGCAACTTGTTCCCTGAGTTAGAAAACGTCGAGAAACGTTCGTTTCTGCTAGCGCTGTGCTTCTACACATGTATTTGCTGAACGGTGAAAGCGCACAGTAATGCACTTTTCTCCCAGCAAATACACTGTTTCTAAGGAAATGGGAACACACTGAGGAGACACTTGTGGGAGCTACTGTGACTAAAACTGAGCTTCCCTACGCACAGGGAAGCAAGAGAAATGCTGATTTCATCAAGCCCAGTTACATACTCAGAATCTGTACTACTGCGCAAATAGGCATGTCTCTGTAGGCAAAAAACTCATTTCTGACAAAGTTGCCCAAATGCATCTCAGAAGTGTGCAACTTGTTCCCTGAGTTAGAAAACGTCGAGAAACGGTCGTTTCAGCCATCGCTGTGCTTCTACACATGTATTTGCTGAACGGTGAAAGCGCACAGTAATGCACTTTTCTCCCAGCAAATACACTGTTTCTAAGGAACTGGGAACACACTGAGGAGACACTTGTGGGAGCTACTGTGACTAAAACTGAGCTTCCCTACGCACAGGGAAGCAAGAGAAATGCTGATTTCATCAAGCCCAGTTACATACTCAGAATCTGTACTACTGCGCAAATTGGCATGTCTCTGTAAGCAAAAAACTCATTTTTGAGATAGTTACACAATTGCACCTCAGAAGTGTGCAACTTGTTCCCTGAGTTAGAAAACGTCGAGAAACGTTCGTTTCTGCTAGCGCTGTGCTTCTACACATGTATTTGCTGAACGGTGAAAGCGCACAGTAATGCACTTTTCTCCCAACAAATACACTGTTTCTAAGGAAAAGGGAACACACTGAGGAGACACTTTTGGGAGCTACTGTGACTAAAACTGAGCTTCCCTACGCACAGGGAAGCAAGAGAAATGCTGATTTCATCAAGCCCAGTTACATACTCAGAATCTGTACTACTGCGCAAATAGGCATGTCTCTGTAGGCAAAAAACTCATTTCTGACAAAGTTGCCCAAATGCATCCAAGAAGTGTACAACTTTTTCCCTGAGTTAGAAAATGTCGAGAAACGGTCGTTTCTGCTAGCGCTGTGCTTCTACACATGTATTTGCTGAACAGTGAAAGCACAAAGTGATGCACTTTTCTCCCAGCAAATACACTGTTTCTAAGGAAATGGGAACACACTGAGGAGACACTTGTGGGAGCTACTGTGACTAAAACTGAGCTTCCCTACGCACAGGGAAGCAAGAGAAATGCTGATTTCATCAAGCCCAGTTACTAACTCAGAATCTGTACTACTGCGCAAATAGGCATGTCTCTGTAGGCAAAAAACTCATTTCTGACAAAGTTGCCCAAATGCAACTCAGAAGTGTGCAACTTGTTCCCTGAGTTAGAAAACGTCGAGAAACGTTCGTTTCTGCTAGCGCTGTGCTTCTACACATGTATTTGCTGAACAGTGAAAGCACAAAGTGATGCACTTTTCTCCCAGCAAATACACTGTTTCTAAGGAAATGGGAACACACTGAGGAGACACTTGTGGGAGCTACTGTGAATAAACTGACCTTCCCTATGCACAGGGAAACAAGAGAAATGCTGATTTCATCAAGCCCAGTTACATACTCAGAATCTGTACTACTGCGCAAATAGGCATGTCTCTGTAGGCAAAAAACTCATTTCTGAGAAAGTTGCCCAAATGCAACTCAGAAGTGTGCAACTTGTTCCCTGATATAGAAAACGTCGAGAAACGGTCGTTTCTGCTAGCGCTGTGCTTCTACACATGTATTTGCTGAACAGTGAAAGCACAAAGTGATGCACTTTTCTCCCAGCAAATACACTGTGTCTAAGGAAATGGGAACACACTGAGGAGACACTTGTGGGAGCTACTGTGACTAAAACTGAGCTTCCCTACGCACAGGGAAGCAAGAGAAATACTGATTTCATCCAGCCCAATTACATACTCAGAATCTGTACTACTGCGCAAATAGGCATGTCTCTGTAGGCAAAAAACTCATTTCTGACAAAGTTGCCCAAATGCATCTCAGAAGTGTGCAACTTGCTCCCTGAGTTAGAAAACGTCGAGAAACGGTCGTTTCTGCTAGCGCTGTGCTTCTACACATGTATTTGCTGAACGGTGAAAGCGCACAGTAATGCACTTTTCTCCCAGCAAATACACTGTTTCTAAGGAAATGGGAACACACTGAGGAGACACTTGTGGGAGCTACTGTGACTAAAACTGAGCTTCCCTACGCACAGGGAAGCAAGAGAAATGCTGATTTCATCAAGCCCAGTTACATACTCAGAATTTGTACTACTGCGCAAATTGGCATGTCTCTGTAAGCAAAAAATTCATTTTTGAGATAGTTACACAATTGCACCTCAGAAGTGTGCAACTTGTTCCCTTAGTTAGAAAACGTCGAGAAACGTTCGTTTCTGCTAGCGCTGTGCTTCTACACATGTATTTGCTGAACGGTGAAAGCGCACAGTAATGCACTTTTCTCCCAGCAAATACACTGTTTCTAAGGAAATGGGAACACACTGAGGAGACACTTGTGGGAGCTACTGTGACTAAAACTGAGCTTCCCTACGCACAGGGAAGCAAGAGAAATGCTGATTTCATCAAGCCCAGTTACATACTCAGAATCTGTACTACTGCGCAAATAGGCATGTCTCTGTAGGCAAAAAACTCATTTCTGACAAAGTTGCCCAAGTGCATCCCAGAAGTGTACAACTTGTTCCCTGAGTTAGAAAATGTCGAGAAACGGTCGTTTCTGCTAGCGCTGTGCTTCTACACATGTATTTGCTGAACAGTGAAAGCACAAAGTGATGCACTTTTCTCCCAGCAAATACACTGTTTCTAAGGAACTGGGAACACACTGAGGAGACACTTGTGGGAGCTACTGTGACTAAAACTGAGCTTCCCTACGCACAGGGAAGCAAGAGAAATACTGATTTCATCAAGCCCAGTTACATACTCAGAATCTGTACTACTGCGCAAATAGGCATGTCTCTGTAGGCAAAAAACTCATTTCTGACAAAGTTGCCCAAATGCATCTCAGAAGTGTGCAACTTGTTCCCTGAGTTAGAAAACGTCGAGAAACGTTCGTTTCTGCTAGCGCTGTGCTTCTACACATGTATTTGCTGAACGGTGAAAGCGCACAGTAATGCACTTTTCTCCCAGCAAATACACTGTTTCTAAGGAAATGGGAACACACTGAGGAGACACTTGTGGGAGCTACTGTGACTAAAACTGAGCTTCCCTACGCACAGGGAAGCAAGAGAAATGCTGATTTCATCCAGCCCAGTTACATACTCAGAATCTGTACTACTGCGCAAATAGGCATGTCTCTGTAGGCAAAAAACTCATTTCTGACAAAGTTGCCCAAATGCATCTCAGAAGTGTGCAACTTGTTCCCTGAGTTAGAAAACGTCGAGAAACATTCATTTCTGCTAGCGCTGTGCTTCTACACATGTATTTTCTGAACGGTGAAAGCGCACAGTAATGCACTTTTCTCCCAGCAAATACACTGTTTCTAAGGAAATGGGAACACACTGAGGAGACACTTGTGGGAGCTACTGTGAATAAACTGACCTTCCCTATGCACAGGGAAACAAGAGAAATGCTGATTTCATCAAGCCCAGTTACATACTCAGAATCTGTACTACTGCGCAAATAGGCATGTCTCTGTAGGCAAAAAACTCATTTCTGACAAAGTTGCCCAAATGCAACTCAGAAGTGTGCAACTTGTTCCCTGAGTTAGAAAACGTCGAGAAACGGTCGTTTCTGCTAGCGCTGTGCTTCTACACATGTATTTGCTGAACAGTGAAAGCACAAAGTGATGCACTTTTCTCCCAGCAAATACACTGTTTCTAAGGAAATGGGAACACACTGAGGAGACACTTGTGGGAGCTACTGTGAATAAACTGACCTTCCCTATGCACATGGAAACAAGAGAAATGCTGATTTCATCAAGCCCAGTTACATACTCAGAATCTGTACTACTGCGCAAATAGGCATGTCTCTGTAGGCAAAAAACTCATTTCTGACAAAGTTGCCCAAATGCAACTCAGAAGTGTGCAACTTGTTCCCTGAGTTAGAAAACGTCGAGAAACGGTCGTTTCTGCTAGCGCTGTGCTTCTACACATGTATTTGCTGAACAGTGAAAGCACAAAGTGATGCACTTTTCTCCCAGCAAATACACTGTTTCTAAGGAAATGGGAACACACTGAGGAGACACTTGTGGGAGCTACTGTGAATAAACTGACCTTCCCTATGCACATGGAAACAAGAGAAATGCTGATTTCATCAAGCCCAGTTACATACTCAGAATCTGTACTACTGCGCAAATAGGCATGTCTCTGTAGGCAAAAAACTCCTTTCTGACAAAGTTGCCCAAATGCATCTCAGAAGTGTGCAACTTGTTCCGTGAGTTAGAAAACGTTGAGAAACGTTCGTTTCTGCTAGCGCTGTGCTTCTACACATGTATTTGCTGAACGGTGAAAGCGCACAGTAATGCACTTTTCTCCCAGCAAATACACTGTGTCTAAGGAAATGGGAACACACTGAGGAGACACTTGTGGGAGCTACTGTGACTAAAACTGAGCTTCCCTACGCACAGGGAAGCAAGAGAAATACTGATTTCATCCAGCCCAGTTACATACTCAGAATCTGTACTACTGCGCAAATAGGCATGTCTCTGTAGGCAAAAAACTCATTTCTGACAAAGTTGCCCAAATGCATCTCAGAAGTGTGCAACTTGCTCCCTGAGTTAGAAAATGTCGAGAAACGGTCGTTTCTGCTAGCCCTGTGCTTCTACACATGTATTTGCTGAACGGTGAAAGCGCACAGTAATGCACTTTTCTCCCAGCAAATACACTGTTTCTAAGGAAATGGGAACACACTGAGGAGACACTTGTGGGAGCTACTGTGACTAAAACTGAGCTTCCCTACGCACAGGGAAGCAAGAGAAATGCTGATTTCATCAAGCCCAGTTACATACTCAGAATTTGTACTACTGCGCAAATTGGCATGTCTCTGTAAGCAAAAAATTCATTTTTGAGATAGTTACACAATTGCACCTCAGAAGTGTGCAACTTGTTCCCTTAGTTAGAAAACGTCGAGAAACGTTCGTTTCTGCTAGCGCTGTGCTTCTACACATGTATTTGCTGAACGGTGAAAGCGCACAGTAATGCACTTTTCTCCCAGCAAATACACTGTTTCTAAGGAAATGGGAACACACTGAGGAGACACTTGTGGGAGCTACTGTGACTAAAACTGAGCTTCCCTACGCACAGGGAAGCAAGAGAAATGCTGATTTCATCAAGCCCAGTTACATACTCAGAATCTGTACTACTGCGCAAATAGGCATGTCTCTGTAGGCAAAAAACTCATTTCTGACAAAGTTGCCCAAGTGCATCCCAGAAGTGTACAACTTGTTCCCTGAGTTAGAAAATGTCGAGAAACGGTCGTTTCTGCTAGCGCTGTGCTTCTACACATGTATTTGCTGAACAGTGAAAGCACAAAGTGATGCACTTTTCTCCCAGCAAATACACTGTTTCTAAGGAACTGGGAACACACTGAGGAGACACTTGTGGGAGCTACTGTGACTAAAACTGAGCTTCCCTACGCACAGGGAAGCAAGAGAAATGCTGATTTCATCCAGCCCAGTTACATACTCAGAATCTGTACTACTGCGCAAATAGGCATGTCTCTGTAGGCAAAAAACTCATTTCTGACAAAGTTGCCCAAATGCATCTCAGAAGTGTGCAACTTGTTCCCTGAGTTAGAAAACGTCGAGAAACATTCATTTCTGCTAGCGCTGTGCTTCTACACATGTATTTGCTGAACGGTGAAAGCGCACAGTAATGCACTTTTCTCCCAGCAAATACACTGTTTCTAAGGAAATGGGAACACACTGAGGAGACACTTGTGGGAGCTACTGTGACTAAAACTGAGCTTCCCTACGCACAGGGAAGCAAGAGAAATGCTGATTTCATCAAGCCCAGTTACATACTCAGAATTTGTACTACTGCGCAAATTGGCATGTCTCTGTAAGCAAAAAATTCATTTTTGAGATAGTTACACAATTGCACCTCAGAAGTGTGCAACTTGTTCCCTTAGTTAGAAAACGTCGAGAAACGTTCGTTTCTGCTAGCGCTGTGCTTCTACACATGTATTTGCTGAACGGTGAAAGCGCACAGTAATGCACTTTTCTCCCAGCAAATACACTGTTTCTAAGGAAATGGGAACACACTGAGGAGACACTTGTGGGAGCTACTGTGACTAAAACTGAGCTTCCCTACGCACAGGGAAGCAAGAGAAATGCTGATTTCATCAAGCCCAGTTACATACTCAGAATCTGTACTACTGCGCAAATAGGCATGTCTCTGTAGGCAAAAAACTCATTTCTGACAAAGTTGCCCAAATGCATCTCAGAAGTGTGCAACTTGTTCCCTGAGTTAGAAAACGTCGAGAAACGGTCGTTTCTGCTAGCGCTGTGCTTCTACACATGTATTTGCTGAACGGTGAAAGCGCACAGTAATGCACTTTTCTCCCAGCAAATACACTGTTTCTAAGGAACTGGGAACACACTGAGGAGACACTTGTGGGAGCTACTGTGACTAAAACTGAGCTTCCCTACGCACAGGGAAGCAAGAGAAATGCTGATTTCAACAAGCCCAGTTACATACTCAGAATCTGTACTACTGCGCAAATAGGCATGTCTCTGTAGGCAAAAAACTCATTTCTGACAAAGTTGCCCAAATGCATCTCAGAAGTGTGCAACTTGGTCCCTGATTTAGAAAACGTCGAGAAACGTTCGTTTCTGCTAGCGCTGTGCTTCTACACATGTATTTGCTGAACGGTGAAAGCGCACAGTAATGCACTTTTCTCCCAGCAAATACACTGTTTCTAAGGAAAGTGGAACACACTGAGGAGACACTTGTGGGAGCTACTGGGACTAAAACTGAGCTTCCCTATGCACAGGGAAGCAAGAGAAATGCTGATTTCATCAAGCCCAGTTACATACTCAGAATCTGTACTACTGCGCAAATAGGCATGTCTCTGTAGGCAAAAAACTCATTTCTGACAAAGTTGCCCAAATGCAAGTCAGAAGTGTGCAACTTATTCCCTGAGTTAGAAAACGTCGAGAAACGGTCGTTTCTGCTAGCGCTGTGCTTCTACACATGTATTTGCTGAACGATGAAAGCACAAAGTGATGCACTTTTCTCCCAGCAAATACACTGTTTCTAAGAAATGGGAACACACTGAGGAGACACTTGTGGGAGCTACTGTGACTAAACTGAGCTTCCCTATGCACAGGGAAACAAGAGAAATGCTGATTTCATCAAGCCCAGTTACATACTCAGAATCTGTACTACTGCGCAAATAGGCATGTCTCTGTAGGCAAAAAACTCATTTCTGACAAAGTTGCCCAAATGCATCTCAGAAGTGTGCAACTTGTTCCCTGAGTTAGAAAATGTCGAGAAACGTTCGTTTCTGCTAGCGCTGTGCTTCTACACATGTATTTGCTGAACGGTGAAAGCGCTCAGTAATGCACTTTTCTCCCAGCAAATACACTGTTTCTAAGGAAATGGGAACACACTGAGGAGACACTTGTGGGAGCTACTGTGACTAAAACTGAGCTTCCCTATGCACAGGGAAACAAGAGAAATGCTGATTTCATCAAGCCCAGTTACATACTCAGAATCTGTACTACTGCGCAAATAGGCATGTCTCTGTAGGCAAAAAACTCATTTCTGACAAAGTTGCCCAAATGCATCTCAGAAGTGTGCAACTTGTTCCGTGAGTTAGAAAACGTTGAGAAACGTTCGTTTCTGCTAGCGCTGTGCTTCTACACATGTATTTGCTGAACGGTGAAAGCGCACAGTAATGCACTTTTCTCCCAGCAAATACACTGTGTCTAAGGAAATGGGAACACACTGAGGAGACACTTGTGGGAGCTACTGTGACTAAAACTGAGCTTCCCTACGCACAGGGAAGCAAGAGAAATGCTGATTTCATCCAGCCCAGTTACATACTCAGAATCTGTACTACTGCGCAAATAGGCATGTCTCTGTAGGCAAAAAACTCATTTCTGACAAAGGTGCCCAAATGCATCTCAGAAGTGTGCAACTTGTTCCCTGAGTTAGAAAACGTCGAGAAACATTCATTTCTGCTAGCGCTGTGCTTCTACACATGTATTTGCTGAACGGTGAAAGCGCACAGTAATGCACTTTTCTCCCAGCAAATACACTGTTTCTAAGGAAATGGGAACACACTGAGGAGACACTTGTGGGAGCTACTGTGACTAAAACTGAGCTTCCCTACGCACAGGGAAGCAAGAGTAATGCTGATTTCATCAAGCCCAGTTACATACTCAGAATCTGTACTACTGCGCAAATAGGCATGTCTCTGTAGGCAAAAAACTCATTTCTGACAAAGTTGCCCAAATGCATCTCAGAAGTGTGCAACTTGCTCCCTGAGTTAGAAAATGTCGAGAAACGGTCGTTTCTGCTAGTGCTGTGCTTCTACACATGTATTTGCTGAACGGTGAAAGCGCACAGTAATGCACTTTTCTCCCAGCAAATACACTGTTTCTAAGGAAATGGGAACACACTGAGGAGACACTTGTGGGAGCTACTGTGACTAAAACTGAGCTTCCCTAGGCACAGGGAAGCCAGAGAAATGCTGATTTCATCAAGCCCAGTTACATACTCAGAATCTGTACTACTGCGCAAATACGCATGTCTCTTTAGGCAAAAAACTCATTTCTGACGAAGTTGCCCAAATGCATCTCAGAAGTGTGCAACTTGTTCCCTGAGTTAGAAAACGTCGAGAAACGTTCGTTTCTGCTAGCGCTGTGCTTCTACACATGTATTTGCTGAACGGTGAAAGCGCACAGTAATGCACTTTTCTCCCAGCAAATACACTGTTTCTAAGGAAATGGGAACACACTGAGGAGACACTTGTGGGAGCTACTGTGACTAAAACTGAGCTTCCCTACGCACAGAGAAGCAAGAGAAATGCTGATTTCATCAAGCCCAGTTACATACTCAGAATCTGTACTACTGCGCAAATAGGCATGTCTCTGTAGGCAAAAAACTCATTTCTGACAAAGTTGCCCAAATGCATCTCAGAAGTGTGCAACTTGTTCCCTGAGTTAGAAAACGTCGAGAAACGGTCGTTTCAGGTAGCGCTGTGCTTCTACACATGTATTTGCTGAACGGTGAAAGCACACAGTAATGCACTTTTCTCCCAGCAAATACACTGTTTCTAAGGAACTGGGAACACACTGAGGAGACACTTGTGGGAGCTACTGTGACTAAAACTGAGCTTCCCTACGCACAGGGAAGCAAGAGAAATGCTGATTTCATCAAGCCCAGTTACATACTCAGAATCTGTACGACTGCGCAAATTGGCATGTCTCTGTAAGCAAAAAACTCATTTTTGAGATAGTTACACAATTGCACCTCAGAGGTGTGCAACTTGTTCCCTGAGTTAGAAAACGTCAAGAAACGTTCGTTTCTGCTAGCGCTGTGCTTCTACACATGTATTTGCTGAACGGTGAAAGCTCACAGTAATGCACTTTTCTCCCAGCAAATACACTGTTTCTAAGGAAATGGGATCACACTGAGGAGACACTTGTGGGAGCTACTGTGACTAAAACTGAGCTTCCCTACGCACAGGGAAGCAAGAGAAATGCTGATTTCATCAAGCCCAGTTACATACTCAGAATCTGTACTACTGCGCAAATAGGCATGTCTCTGTAGGCAAAAAACTCATTTCTGACAAAGTTGCCCAAATGCATCCCAGAAGTGTACAACTTGTTCCCTGAGTTAGAAAATGTCGAGAAACGGTCGTTTCTGCTAGCGCTGTGCTTCTACACATGTATTTGCTGAACAGTGAAAGCACAAAGTGATGCACTTTTCTCCCAGCAAATACACTGTTTCTAAGGAAATGGGAACACACTGAGGAGACACTTGTGGGAGATACTGTGACTAAACCTGAGCTTCCCTACGCACAGGGAAGCAAGAGAAATGCTGATTTCATCAAGCCCAGTTACATACTCAGAATCTGTACTACTGCACAAATAGGCATGTCTCTGTAGGCAAAAAACTCATTTCTGACAAAGTTGCCCAAATGCATCTCAGAAGTGTGCAACTTGTTCCCTGAGTTAGAAAACGTCGAGAAACGGTCGTTTCTGCTAGCGCTGTGCTTCTACACATGTATTTGCTGAACGGTGAAAGCACAAAGTGATGCACTTTTCTCCCAGCAAATACACTGTTTCTAAGGAAATGGGATCACACTGAGGAGACACTTGTGGGAGCTACTGTGACTAAACTGACCTTCCCTATGCACAGGGAAACAAGAGAAATGCTGATTTCATCAAGCCCAGTTACATACTCAGAATCTGTACTACTGCGCAAATAGGCATGTCTCTGTAGGCAAAAAACTCATTTCTGACAAAGTTGCCCAAATGCATCTCAGAAGAGTGCAACTTGTTCCCTGAGTTAGAAAACGTCGAGAAACGTTTGTTTCTGCTAGCGCTGTGCTTCTACACATGTATTTGCTGAACGGTGAAAGCGCACAGTAATGCACTTTTCTCCCAGCAAATACACTGTTTCTAAGGAAATGGGAACACACTGAGGAGACACTTGTGGGAGCTACTGTGACTAAAACTGAGCTTCCCTACGCACAGGGAAGCAAGAGAAATGCTGATTTCATCAAGCCCAGTTACATACTCAGAATCTGTACTACTGCGCAAATAGGCATGTCTCTGTAGGCAAAAAACTCATTTCTGACAAAGTTGCCCAAATGCATCTCAGAAGTGTGCAACTTGTTCCCTGAGTTAGAAAACGTCGAGAAACGGTCGTTTCAGGTAGCGCTGTGCTTCTACACATGTATTTGCTGAACGGTGAAAGCGCACAGTAATGCACTTTTCTCCCAGCAAATACACTGTTTCTAAGGAACTGGGAACACACTGAGGAGACACTTGTGGGAGCTACTGTGACTAAACTGACCTTCCCTATGCACAGGGAAACAAGAGAAATGCTGATTTCATCAAGCCCAGTTACATACTCAGAATCTGTACTACTGCGCAAATAGGCATGTCTCTGTAGGCAAAAAACTCATTTCTGACAAAGTTGCCCAAATGCATCTCAGAAGAGTGCAACTTGTTCCCTGAGTTAGAAAACGTCGAGAAACGTTCGTTTCTGCTAGCGCTGTGCTTCTACACATGTATTTGCTGAACGGTGAAAGCGCACAGTAATGCACTTTTCTCCCAGCAAATACACTGTTTCTAAGGAAATGGGAACACACTGAGGAGACACTTGTGGGAGCTACTGTGACTAAAACTGAGCTTCCCTACGCACAGGGAAGCAAGAGAAATGCTGATTTCATCAAGCCCAGTTACATACTCAGAATCTGTACTACTGCGCAAATAGGCATGTCTCTGTAGGCAAAAAACTCATTTCTGACAAAGTTGCCCAAATGCATCTCAGAAGTGTGCAACTTGTTCCCTGAGTTAGAAAACGTCGAGAAACGGTCGTTTCAGGTAGCGCTGTGCTTCTACACATGTATTTGCTGAACGGTGAAAGCGCACAGTAATGCACTTTTCTCCCAGCAAATACACTGTTTCTAAGGAACTGGGAACACACTGAGGAGACACTTGTGGGAGCTACTGTGACTAAAACTGAGCTTCCCTACGCACAGGGAAGCAAGAGAAATGCTGATTTCATCAAGCCCAGTTACATACTCAGAATCTGTACTACTGCGCAAATTGGCATGTCTCTGTAAGCAAAAAACTCATTTTTGAGATAGTTACACAATTGCACCTCAGAGGTGTGCAACTTGTTCCCTGAGTTAGAAAACGTCAAGAAACGTTCGTTTCTGCTAGCGCTGTGCTTCTACACATGTATTTGCTGAACGGTGAAAGCTCACAGTAATGCACTTTTCTCCCAGCAAATACACTGTTTCTAAGGAAATGGGATCACACTGAGGAGACACTTGTGGGAGCTACTGTGACTAAAACTGAGCTTCCCTACGCACAGGGAAGCAAGAGAAATGCTGATTTCATCAAGCCCAGTTACATACTCAGAATCTGTACTACTGCGCAAATAGGCATGTCTCTGTAGGCAAAAAACTCATTTCTGACAAAGTTGCCCAAATGCATCCCAGAAGTGTACAACTTGTTCCCTGAGTTAGAAAATGTCGAGAAACGGTCGTTTCTGCTAGCGCTGTGCTTCTACACATGTATTTGCTGAACAGTGAAAGCACAAAGTGATGCACTTTTCTCCCAGCAAATACACTGTTTCTAAGGAAATGGGAACACACTGAGGAGACACTTGTGGGAGATACTGTGACTAAACCTGAGCTTCCCTACGCACAGGGAAGCAAGAGAAATGCTGATTTCATCAAGCCCAGTTACATACTCAGAATCTGTACTACTGCACAAATAGGCATGTCTCTGTAGGCAAAAAACTCATTTCTGACAAAGTTGCCCAAATGCATCTCAGAAGTGTGCAACTTGTTCCCTGAGTTAGAAAACGTCGAGAAACGTTCGTTTCTGCTAGCGCTGTGCTTCTACACATGTATTTGCTGAACGGTGAAAGCACAAAGTGATGCACTTTTCTCCCAGCAAATACACTGTTTCTAAGGAAATGGGATCACACTGAGGAGACACTTGTGGGAGCTACTGTGACTAAACTGACCTTCCCTATGCACAGGGAAACAAGAGAAATGCTGATTTCATCAAGCCCAGTTACATACTCAGAATCTGTACTACTGCGCAAATAGGCATGTCTCTGTAGGCAAAAAACTCATTTCTGACAAAGTTGCCCAAATGCATCTCAGAAGAGTGCAACTTGTTCCCTGAGTTAGAAAACGTCGAGAAACGTTCGTTTCTGCTAGCGCTGTGCTTCTACACATGTATTTGCTGAACGGTGAAAGCGCACAGTAATGCACTTTTCTCCCAGCAAATACACTGTTTCTAAGGAAAGGGGAACACACTGAGGAGACACTTGTGGGAGCTACTGTGACTAAAACTGAGCTTCCCTACGCACAGGGAAGCAAGAGAAATGCTGATTTCATCAAGCCCAATTACATACTCAGAATCTGTACTACTGCGCAAATAGGCCTGTCTCTGTAGGCAAAAAACTCATTTCTGACAAAGTTGCCCAAAAGCATCTCAGAAGTGTGCAACTTGTTCCCTGAGTTAGAAAACGTCGAGAAACGGTCATATCTGCTAACGCTGTGCTTCTACACATGTATTTGCTGAACGGTGAAAGCGCACAGTAATGCACTTTTCTCCCAGCAAATACAATGTTTCTAAGAAAATGGGAACACACTGAGGAGACACTTGTGGGAGCTACTGGGACTAAAACTGAGCTTCCCTACGCACAGGGAAGCAAGAGAAATGCTGATTACATCCAGCCCAGTTACATACTCAGAATCTGTACTACTGCGCAAATAGGCATGTCTCTGTAGGCAAAACACTCATTTCTGACAAAGTTGCCCAAATGCATCTCAGAAGTGTGCAACTTGTTCCCTGAGTTAGAAAATGTCGAGAAACGGTCGTTTCTGCTAGCGCTGTGCTTTTACACATGTATTTGCTGAACTGTGAAAGTGCACAGTAATGCACTTTTCTCCCAGCAAATACACTGTTTCTAAGGAACTGGGAACACACTGAGGAGACACTTGTTGGAGCTACTGTGACTAAAACTGAGCTTCCCTACGCACAGGGAAGCAAGAGAAATGCTGATTTCATCCAGCCCAGTTACATACTCAGAATCTGTACTACTGCGCAAATCGGCATGTCTCTGTAGGCAAAAAACTCATTTCTGACAAAGTTGCCCAAATGCATCTCAGAAGTGTGCAACTTGTTCCCTGAGTTAGAAAACGTCGAGAAACATTCGTTTCTGCTAGTGCTGTGCTTCTACACATGTATTTGCTGAACGGTGAAAGCACACAGTAATGCACTTTTCTCCCAGCAAATACACTGCTTCTAAGGAAATGGGAACACACTGAGGAGACACTTGTGGGAGCTACTGTGACTAAAACTGAGCTTCCCTACGCACAGGGAAGCAAGAGAAATGCTGATTTCATCAAGCCCAGTTACATACTCAGAATCTGTACTACTGCGCAAATAGGCATGTCTCTGTAGGCAAAAAACTCATTTCTGACAAAGTTGCCCAAATGCATCTCAGAAGTGTGCAACTTGTTCCCTGAGTTAGAAAACGTCGAGAAACGTTTGTTTCTGCTAGCGCTGTGCTTCTACACATGTATTTGCTGAACGGTGAAAGCGCACAGTAATGCACTTTTCTCCCAGCAAATACAGTGTTTCTAAGGAAATGGGAACACACTGAGGAGACACTTGTGGGAGCTACTGTGACTAAAACTGAGCTTCCCTACGCACAGGGAAGCAAGAGAAATGCTGATTTCATCAAGCCTAGTTACATACTCAGAATCTGTACTACTGTGCAAACAGGCATATCTCTGTAGGCAAAAAACTCATTTCTGAAAAAGTTGCCCAAATGCATCTCAGAAGTGTGCAACTTGTTCCCTAAGTTAGAAAACGTCGAGAAACGGTCGTTTCTGCTAGCGCTGTGCTTCTACACGTGTATTTGCTGAACGGTGAAAGCGCACAGTAATGCACTTTTCTCCCAGCAAATACACTGTTTCTAAGGAAATGGGAACACACTGAGGAGACACTTGTGGGAGCTACTGTGACTAAAACTGAGCTTCCCTACGCACAGGGAAGCAAGAGAAATGCTGATTTCATCAAGCCCAGTTACATACTCAGAATCTGTACTACTGCGCAAATTGGCATGTCTCTGTAAGCAAAAAACTCATTTCTGACAAAGTTGCCCAAATGCATCTCAGAAGTGTGCAACTTGTTCCCTGAGTTAGAAAACGACGAGAAACATTCGTTTCTGCTACCGCTGTGCTTCTACACATGTATTTGCTGAACGGTGAAAGCGCACAGTAATGCACTTTACTCCCAGCAAATACACTGTTTCTAAGGAAATGGGAACACACTGAGGAGACACTTGTGGGAGCTACTGTGACTAAAACTGAGATTCCCTACGCACAGGGAAGCAAGAGAAATGCTGATTTCATCAAGCCCAATTACATACTCAGAATCTGTACTACTGCGTGAATAGGCGTGTCTCTGTAGGCAAAAAACTCATTTCTGACAAAGTTGCCCAAAGGCATCTCAGAAGTGTGCTACTTGTTCTCTGAGTTAGAAAACGTTGAGAAACGGTCTTTTCTGCTAGCGCTGTGCTTCTACACATGTATTTGCTGAACGGTGAAAGCTCACAGTAATGCACTTTTCTCCCAGCAAATACACTGTTTCTAAGGAAATGGGAACACACTGAGGAGACCCTTGTGGGAGCTACTGTGACTAAAACTGAGCTTCCCTACGCACAGGGAAGCAAGAGAAATGCTGATTTCATCAAGCCCAGTTACATACTCAGAATCTGTACTACTGCGCAAATAGGCCTGTCTCTGTAGGCAAAAAACTCATTTCTGACAAAGTTGCCCAAAAGCATCTCAGAAGTGTGCAACTTGTTCCCTGAGTTAGAAAACGTCGAGAAACGGTCATATCTGCTAACGCTGTGCTTCTACACATGTATTTGCTGAACGGTGAAAGCGCACAGTAATGCACTTTTCTCCCAGCAAATACACTGTTTCTAAGAAAATGGGAACACACTGAGGAGACACTTGTGGGAGCTACTGGGACTAAAACTGAGCTTCCCTACGCACAGGGAAGCAAGAGAAATGCTGATTTCACCAGCCCAGTTACATACTCAGAATCTGTACTACTGCGCAAATAGGCATGTCTCTGTAGGCAAAACACTCATTTCTGACAAAGTTGCCCAAATGCATCTCAGAAGTGTGCAACTTGTTCCCTGAGTTAGAAAATGTCGAGAAACGGTCGTTTCTGCTAGCGCTGTGCTTTTACACATGTATTTGCTGAACTGTGAAAGTGCACAGTAATGCACTTTTCTCCCAGCAAATACACTGTTTCTAAGGAACTGGGAACACACTGAGGAGACACTTGTTGGAGCTACTGTGACTAAAACTGAGCTTCCCTATGCACAGGGAAGCAAGAGAAATGCTGATTTCATCCAGCCCAGTTACATACTCAGAATCTGTACTACTGCGCAAATCGGCATGTCTCTGTAGGCAAAAAACTCATTTCTGACAAAGTTGCCCAAATGCATCTCAGAAGTGTGCAACTTGTTCCCTGAGTTAGAAAACGTCGAGAAACATTCGTTTCTGCTAGTGCTGTGCTTCTACACATGTATTTGCTGAACGGTGAAAGCACACAGTAATGCACTTTTCTCCCAGCAAATACACTGCTTCTAAGGAAATGGGAACACACTGAGGACACACTTGTGGGAGCTACTGTGACTAAAACTGAGCTTCCCTACGCACAGGGAAGCAAGAGAAATGCTGATTTCATCAAGCCCAGTTACATACTCAGAATCTGTACTACTGCGCAAATAGGCATGTCTCTGTAGGCAAAAAACTCATTTCCGACAAAGTTGCCCAAATGCATCTCAGAAGTGTGCAACTTGTTCCCTGAGTTAGAAAACGTCGAGAAACGTTTGTTTCTGCTAGCGCTGTGCTTCTACACATGTATTTGCTGAACGGTGAAAGCGCACAGTAATGCACTTTTCTCCCAGCAAATACAGTGTTTCTAAGGAAATGGGAACACACTGAGGAGACACTTGTGGGAGCTACTGTGACTAAAACTGAGCTTCCCTACGCACAGGGAAGCAAGAGAAATGCTGATTTCATCAAGCCTAGTTACATACTCAGAATCTGTACTACTGTGCAAACAGGCATATCTCTGTAGGCAAAAAACTCATTTCTGAAAAAGTTGCCCAAATGCATCTCAGAAGTGTCCAACTTGTACCCTGAGTTAGAAAATGTCGAGAAACGGTCATATCTGCTAACGCTGTGCTTCTACACATGTATTTGCTGAACGGTGAAAGCGCACAGTAATGCACTTTTCTCTCAGCAAATACACTGTTTCTAAGGAAATGGGAACACACTGAGGAGACACTTGTGGGAGCTACTGTGACTAAAACTGAGCTTCCCTACGCACAGGGAAGCAAGAGAAATGCTGATTTCATCAAGCCCAGTTACATACTCAGAATCTGTACTACTGCGCAAATAGGCATGAATCTGTAGGCAAAAAACTCATTTCTGACAAAGTTGCCCAAATGAATCTCAGAAGTGTGCAACTTGTTCCCTGAGTTAGAAAACGTCGAGAAACGTTCGTTTATGCTAGCGCTGTGCTTCTACACATGTATTTGCTGAACGGTGAAAGCGCACAGTGATGCACTTTTCTCCCAGCAAATACACTGTTTCTAAGGAAATGGGAACACACTGAGGAGACACTTGTGGGAGCTACTGTGACTAAAACTGAGCTTCCCTACGCACAGGGAAGCAAGAGAAATGCTGATTTCATCAAGCCCAGTTACATACTCAGAATCTGTACTACTGCGCAAATAGGCATGTCTCTGTAGGCAAAAAACTCATTTCTGACAAAGTTGCCCAAATGCATCTCAGAAGTGTGCAACTTGTTCCCTGAGTTAGAAAACGTCGAGAAACGGTCATATCTTCTAACGCTGTGCTTCTACACATGCATTTGCTGAACGGTGAAAGCGCACAGTAATGCACTTTTCTCCCAGCAAATACACTGTTTCCAAGGAAATGGGAACACACTGAGGAGACACTTGTGGGAGCTACTGTGACTAAAACTGAGCTTCCCTACGCACAGGGAAGCAAGAGAAATGCTGATTTCATCAAGCCCAATTAAATACTCAGAATCTGTACTACTGCGCGAATAGGCATGTGTCTGTAGGCAAAAAACTCATCTGACAAAGTTGCCCAAAGGCATCTCAGAAGTGTGCAACTTGTTCTCTGAGTTAGAAAACGTCGAGAAACGGTCTTTTCTGCTAGAGCTGTGCTTCTACACATGTATTTGCTGAACAGTGAATGCTCACAGTAATGCACTTTTCTCCCAGCAAATACACTGTTTCTAAGGAAATGGGAACACACTGAGGAGACACTTGTGGGAGCTACTGTGACTAAAACTGAGCTTCCCTACGCACAGGGAAGCAAGAGAAATGCTGATTTCATCAAGCCAAGTTACATACTCAGAATCTGTACTACTGCACAAATAGGCATGTCTCCGTAGGTAAAAAACTCATTTCTGACAATGTTGCCCTAATGCATCCCAGAAGTGTGCAACTTGTTCCCTGAGTTAGAAAACGTCGAGAAACGTTCGTTTCTGCTAGCGCTGTGCTTCTACACATGTATTTGCTGAACGGTGAAAGCGCACAGTAATGCACTTTTCTACCAGCAAATACACTGTTTCTAAGGAAATGGGAACACACTGAGGAGACACTTGTGGGAGCTACTGTGACTAAAACTGAGCTTCCCTACGCACAGGGAAGCAAGAGAAATGCTGATTTCATCAATCCCAGTTACATACTCAGAATCTGTACTACTGCGCAAATAGGCATGTCTCTGTAGGCAAAAAACTCATTTCTGACAAAGTTGCCCAAATGCATCTCAGAAGTGTGCAACTTGTTCCCTGAGTTAGAAAACGTCGAGAAACGGTCATATCTGCTAACGCTGTGCTTCTACACTTGTATTTGCTGAACGGTGAAAGCGCACAGTAATGCACTTTTCTCCCAGCAAAAACAATGTTTCTAAGGAAATGGGAACACACTGAGGAGACACTTGTGGGAGCTACTGTGACTAAAACTGAGCTTCCCTACGCACAGGGAAGCAAAAGAAATGCTGATTTCATCCAGCCCAGTTACATACTCAGAATCTCTACTACTGCGCAAATAGGCATGTCTCTGTAGACAAAAAACTCATTTCTGACAAAGTTGCCCAAATGCATCTCAGAAGTGTGCAACTTGTTCCCTTAGTTAGAAAACGTCGAGAAACGTTCGTTTCTGCTAGCGCTGTGCTTCTACACATGTATTTGCTGAACGGTGAAAGCGCACAGTAATGCACTTTTCTCCCAGCAAATACACTGTTTCTAAGGAAATGGGAACACACTGAGGAGACACTTGTGGGAGCTACTGTGATTAAAACTGAGCTTCCCTACGCACAGGGAAGCAAGAGAAATGCTGATTTCATCAAGCCCAGTTACATACTCAGAATCTGTACTACTGCGCAAATAGGCATGTCTCTGTAGGCAAAAAACTCATTTCTGACAAAGTTGCCCAAATGAATCTCAGTAGTGTGCAACTTGTTCCCTGAGTTAGAAAACGTCGAGAAGCGGTCGTTTCTGCTAGCGCTGTGCTTCTACACATGTATTTGCTGAACGGTGAAAGCGCACAGTAATGCACTTTTCTCCCTGCAAATACACTGTTTCTAAGGAAATGGGAACACACTGAGGAGACACTTGTGGGAGCTACTCTGACTAAAACTGAGCTTCCCTACGCACAGGGAAGCAAGAGAAATGCTGATTTCATCAAGCCCAGTTACATAATCAGAATCTGTACTACTGCGCAAATACGCACGTCTCTTTAGGCAAAAAACTCATTTCTGACGACGTTGCCCAAATGCATCTCAGAAGTGTGCAACTTGTTCCCTGAGTTAGAAAACGTCGAGAAACGTTCGTTTCTGCTAGCGCTGTGCTTCTACACCTGTATTTGCTGAACGGTGAAAGCGCACAGTAATGCACTTTTCTCCCAGCAAATACACTGTTTCTAAGGAAATGGGAAGACACTGAGGAGACACTTGTGGGAGCTACTGTGACTAAAACTGAGCTTCCCTACGCACAGGGAAGCAAGAGAAATGCTGATTTCATCAATCACATTTACATACTCAGAATCTGTACTACTGCGCAAATAGGCATGTTTCTTTAGGCAAAAAACTCATTTCTGACAAAGTTGCCCAAATGCACCTCAGAAGTGTGCAACTTATTCCCTGAGTTAGAAAACGTCGAGAAACAGTCATTTCTGCTAGCGCTGTGCTTCTACACATGTATTTGCTGAACGGTGAAAGCGCACAGTAATGCACTTTTCTCCCAGCAAATACACTGTTTCTAAGGAAATGGGAACACACTGAGGAGACACTTGTGGGAGCTACTGTGACTAAAACTGAGCTTCCCTACGCACAGGGAAGCAAGAGAAATGCTGATTTCATCAAGCCCAGTTACATACTCAGAATCTGTACTACTGCGTAAATAGGCATGTCTCTGTAGGCAAAAAACTCATTTCTGACAAAGTTGCCCAACTGCACCTCAGAAGTGTGCAACTTGTTCCCTGAGTTAGAAAACGTCGAGAAACGGTCGTTTCTGCTAGCGCTGTGCTTCTACACATGTATTTGCTGAACGGTGAAAGCGCACAGTAATGCACTTTTCTCCCAGCAAATACACTGTTTCTAAGGAAATGGGAACACACTGAGGAGACACTTGTGGGAGCTACTGTGACTAAAACTGAGCTTCCCTACGCACAGGGAAGCAAGAGAAATGCTGATTTCATCAAGCCCAGTTACATACTCAGAATCTGTACTACTGCGCAAATACGCATGTCTCTTTAGGCAAAAAACTCATTTCTGACGAAGTTGCCCAAATGCATCTCAGAAGTCTGCAACTTGTTCCCTGAGTTAGAAAACGTTGAGAAACGTTCGTTTCTGCTAGCGCTGTGCTTCTACACCTGTATTTGCTGAACGGTGAAAGCGCACAGTAATGCACTTTTCTCCCAGCAAATACACTGTTTCTAAGGAAATGGGAAGACACTGAGGAGACACTTGTGGGAGCTACTGTGACTAAAACTGAGCTTCCCTACGCACAGGGAAGCAAGAGAAATGCTGATTTCATCAAGCCCAGTTACATACTCAGAATCTGTACTACTGCGTAAATAGGCATGTCTCTGTAGGCAAAAAACTCATTTCTGACAAAGTTTCCCAACTGCACCTCAGAAGTGTGCACCTTGTTCCCTGAGTTAGAAAACGTCGAGAAACGGTCGTTTCTGCTAGCGCTGTGCTTCTACACATGTATTTGCTGAACGGTGAAAGCGCACAGTAATGCACTTTTCTCCCAGCAAATACACTGTTTCTAAGGAAATGGGAACACACTGAGGAGACACTTGTGGGAGCTAATGTGACTAAAACTGAGCTTCCCTACACACAGGGAAGCAAGAGAAATGCTGATTTCATCAAGCCCAGTTACATACTCAGAATCTGTACTACTGCGCAAATACGCATGTCTCTTTAGGCAAAAAACTCATTTCTGACGAAGTTGCCCAAATGCATCTCAGAAGTGTGCAACTTGTTCCCTGAGTTAGAAAACGTCGAGAAATGTTCGTTTCTGCTAGCGCTGTGCTTCTACACATGTATTTGCTGAACAGTGAAAGCGCACAGTAATGCACTTTTCTCCCAGCAAATACACTGTTTCTAAGGAAATGGGAACACACTGAGGAGACACTTGTGGGAGCTACTGTGACTAAAACTGAGCTTCCCTACGCACAGGGAAGCAAGAGAAATGCTGATTTCATCAAGCACATTTACATACTCAGAATCTGTACTACTGCGCAAATAGGCATCTTTCTTTAGGCAAAAAACTCATTTCTGACAAAGTTGCCAAAATGCACCTCAGAAGTGTGCAACTTGTTCCCTGAGTTAGAAAACGTCGAGAAACGGTCGTTTCTGCTAGCGCTGTGCTTCTACACATGTATTTGCTGAACGGTGAAAGCGCACAGTAATGCACTTTTCTCCCAGCAAATACACTGTTTCTAAGGAAATGGGAACACACTGAGGAGACACTTGTGGGAGCTACTGTGACTAAAACTGAGCTTCCCTACGCACAGGGAAGCAAGAGAAATGCTGATTTCATCAAGCCCAGTTACATACTCAGAATCTGTACTACTGCGTAAATAGGCATGTCTCTGTAGGCAAAAAAACTCATTTCTGACAAAGTTGCCCAACTGCACCTCAGAAGTGTGCAACTTGTTCCCTGAGTTAGAAAACGTCGAGAAACGGTCGTTTCTGCTAGCGCTGTGCTTCTACACATGTATTTGCTGAACGGTGAAAGCGCACAGTAATGCACTTTTCTCCCAGCAAATACACTGTTTCTAAGGAAATGGGAACACACTGAGGAGACACTTTTGGGAGCTACTGTGACTAAAACTGAGCTTCCCTACGCACAGGGAAGCAAGAGAAATGCTGATTTCATCAAGCCCAGTTACATACTCAGAATCTGTACTACTGCGCAAATACGCATGTCTCTTTAGGCAAAAAACTCATTTCTGACGAAGTTACCCAAATGCATCTCAGAAGTGTGCAACTTGTTCCCTGAGTTAGAAAACGTCGAGAAACGTTCGTTTCTGCTAGCGCTGTGCTTCTACACCTGTATTTGCTGAACGGTGAAAGCGCACAGTAATGCACTTTTCTCCCAGCAAATACACTGTTTCTAAGGAAATGGGAAGACACTGAGGAGACACTTGTGGGAGCTACTGTGACTAAAACTGAGCTTCCCTACGCACAGGGAAGCAAGAGAAATGTTGATTTCATCAAGCCCAGTTACATACTCAGAATCTGTACTACTGCGTAAATAGGCATGTCTCTGTAGGCAAAAAACTCATTTCTGACAAAGTTGCCCAACTGCACCTCAGAAGTGTGCAACTTGTTCCCTGAGTTAGAAAACGTCGAGAAACGGTCGTTTCTGCTAGCGCTGTGCTTCCACACATGTATTTGCTGAACGGTGAAAGCGCACAGTAATGCACTTTTCTCCCAGCAAATACACTGTTTCTAAGGAAATGGGAACACACTGAGGAGACACTTGTGGGAGCTACTGTGACTAAAACTGAGCTTCCCTACGCACAGGGAAGCAAGAGAAATGCTGATTTCATCAAGCCCAGTTACATACTCAGAATCTGTACTACTGCGCAAATACGCATGTCTCTTTAGGCAAAAAACTCATTTCTGACGAAGTTGCCCAAATGCATCTCAGAAGTGTGCAACTTGTTCCCTGAGTTAGAAAACGTCGAGAAATGTTCGTTTCTGCTAGCGCTGTGCTTCTACACATGTATTTGCTGAACAGTGAAAGCGCACAGTAATGCACTTTTCTCCCAGCAAATACACTGTTTCTAAGGAAATGGGAAGACACTGAGGAGACACTTGTGGGAGCTACTGTGACTAAAACTGAGCTTCCCTACGCACAGGGAAGCAAGAGAAATGCTGATTTCATCAAGCCCAGTTACATACTCAGAATCTGTACTACTGCGCAAATAGGCATGTCTCTGTAGGCAAAAAACTGATTTCTGACAAAGTTGCCGAAATGCATCTTAGAAGTGTGCAACTTGTTCCCTGAGTTAGAAAACATCGAGAAACGGTCGTTTCTGCTAGCGCTGTGCTTCTACACATGTATTTGCTGAACGGTGAAAGCACACAGTAATGCACTTTTCTCCCAGCAAATACACTGTTTCTAAGCAACTGGGAACACACTGAGGAGACACTTGTGGGAGCTACTGTGACTAAAACTGAGCTTCCCTACGCACAGGGAAGCAAGAGAAATGCTGATTTCATCAAGCCTAGTTACATACTAAGAATCTGTACTACTGTGCAAATAGGCATGTCTCTTTAGGCAAAAAACTCATTTCTGACAAAGTTGCCCAAATGCATCTCAGAAGTGTGCAACTTGGTCCCTGAGTTAAAAAACGTCGAGAAACGTTCGTTTCTGCTAGCGCTGTGCTTCTGCACATGTATTTGCTGAACGGTAAAGGCTCACAGTATTGCACTTTTCACCCAGCAAATACATTGTTTCTAAGGAAATGGGAACACACTGAGGAGACACTTGTGGGAGCTACTGTGACTAAAACTGAGTGTCCCTACGCTCAGGGAAGCAAGAGAAATGCTGATTTCATCAAGCCCAGTTACATACTCATAATCTGTACTACTGCGCAAAAAGGCATGTCTCTGTACGCGAAAAACTCATTTCTGACAAAGTTGCCCAAATGCATCTCAGAAGTGTGCAACTTGTTCATGGAGTTAGAAAACATCGAGAAACGTTCGTTTCTGCTAGCGCTGTGCTTCTACACATGTATTTGCTGAACGGTGAAAGCGCACAGTAATGCACGTTTCTCCCAGCAAATACACTTCTTCTCAGGAAATGGGAACACACTGAGGAGACACTTGTGGGAGCTACTGTGACTAAAACTGAGCTTCCCTACGCACAGGGAAGCAAGAGAAATTTTGATTTCATCAAGTCCAGTTACATACTCAGAATCTGTACTACTGCGCAAATAGGCATGTCTCTTTAGGCAAAAAACTCATTTCTGACAAAGTTGCCCAAATGCATCTCAGAAGTGTGCAACTTGTTCCCTGAGTTAGAAAACGTCGAGAAACGTTCGTTTCTGCTAGCGCTGTGCTTCTACACATGTATTTGCTGAACGGTGAAAGCGCACAGTAATGCACTTTTCTCCCAGCAAATACTCTGTTTCTAAGGAAATGGGAACACACTGAGGAGACACTTGTGGGAGCTACTGTGACTAAAACTGAGCTTCCCTACGCACAGGGAAGCAAGAGAAATGCTGATTTCATCAAGCCCAGTTACATACTCAGAATCTGTACTACTGCGCAAATAGTCATGTCTCTTTAGGCAAAAAACTCATTTCTGAAAAAGTTGCCCAAATGCATCTCAGAAGTGTGCAACTTGTTCCCTGAGTTAGAAAACGTTGAGAAACGGTCGTATCTGCTAGCGCTGTGCTTCTACACATGTATTTGCTGAACGGTGAAAGCGCACAGTAATGCACTTTTCTCCCAGCAAATACACTTCTTCTCAGGAAATGGGAACACACTGAGGAGACACTTGTGGAAGCTACTGTGACTAAAACTGATCTTCCCTACGCACAGGGAAGCAAGAGAAATGCTGATTTCATCAAGCCCAGTTACATACTCAGAATCTGTACTAATGCGCAAATAGGCATGTCTCTGTAGGCAAAAAACTCATTTCTGACAAAGTTGCCCAAATGCATCTCAGAAGTGTGCAACTTGTTCCCTGAGTTAGAAAACGTCGAGAAACGTTCGTTTCTGTAGCCCTGTGCTTCTACCCATGTATTTGCTGAACGGTGAAAGCGCACAGTAATGCACTTTTCTCCCAGCAAATACACTGTTTCTAAGGAAATGGGAACACACTTAGGAGACACTTGTGGGAGCTACTGTGACTAAAACTGAGCTTCCCTACGCACAGCGAAGCAAGAGAAATGCTGATTTCATCAAACCCAGTTACATACTCAGAAACTGTACTACTGAGCAAATAGGCATGTCTCTGTAGGCAAAAAACTAATTTCTGACAAAGTTGCCCAAATGCATCTCAGAAGTGTGCAACTTGTTCATGGAGTTTGAAAACGTCGAGAAACGTTCGTTTCTGCTAGCGCTGTGCTTCTACACATGTATTTGCTGAACGGTGAAAGCGCACAGTAATGCACGTTTCTCCCAGCAATTACACTTCTTCTCAGGAAATGGGAACACACTGAGGAGACACTTCTGGGAGCTACTGTGACTAAAACTGAGCTTCCCAACGCACAGGGAAGCAAGAGAAATTTTGATTTCATCAAGCCCAGTTACATACTCAGAATCTGTACTCCTGCGCAAATAGGCATGTCTCTTTAGGCAAAAAACTCATTTCTGACAAAGTTGCCCAAATGCATCTCAGAAGTGTGCAACTTGTTCCCTGAGTTAGAAAACGTCGAGAAACGTTCGTTTCTGCTAGCGCTGTGCTTCTACACATGTATTTGCTGAACCGTGAAAGCGCAGAGTAATGCACTTTTCTCCCAGCAAATACTCTGTTTCTAAGGAAATGGGAACACACTGAGGAGACACTTGTGGGAGCTGCTGTGACTAAAACTGAGCTTCCCTACGCACAGGGAAGCAAGAGAAATGATGATTTCATCAAGCCCAGTTACATACTCAGAATCTGTACTACTGCGCAAAAAGGCATGTCTCTGTAGGCAAATAACTCATTTCTGACAAAGTTGCACAAATGCATCTCAGAAGTGTGCAACTTGTTCATGGAGTTAGAAAACGTCGAGAAACGTTCGTTACTGCTAGCGCTGTGCTTCTACACATGTATTTGCTGAACGGTGAAAGTGCACAGTAATGCACGTTTCTCCCAGCTAATACACTTCTTCTCAGGAAATGGGAACACACTGAGGAGACACTTGTGGGAGCTACTGTCACTAAAACTGAGCTTCCCTACGCACATGGAAGCAAGAGAAATGCTGATTTCATCAAGCCCAGTTACATACTCAGAATCTGTACTACTGCGCAAATAGGCATGTCTCTGTAGGCAAAAAACTCATTTCTGACAAAGTTGCCCAAATGCACCTCAGAAGTGTGCAACTTGTTCCCTGAGTTAGAAAACGTCGAGAAACGTTCGTTTCTGCTAGCGCTGTGCTTCTACACATGTATTTGCTGAACGGTGAAAGCGCACAGTAATGCACTTTTCTCCCAGCAAATACACTGTTTCTGAGGAAATGGGAACACACTGAGGAGACACTTGTGGGAGCTACAGTGACTAAAACTGAGATTCCCTACGCACAGTGAAGCAAGAGAAATGCTGATTTCATCAAGCCCAGTTACATACTCAGAATCTGTACTACTGCGCAAATAGGCATGTCTCTTTAGGCAAAAAACTCATTTCTGAAAAAGTTGCCCAAATGCATCTAAGAAGTGTGCAACTTGTTCCCTGAGTTAGAAAACGTCGAGAAACGTTCGTTTCTGCTAGCGCTGTGCTTCTACACATGTATTTGCTGAACGGTGAAAGCGCACAGTAATGCACTTTTCTCCCAGCAAATACTCTGTTTCTAAGGAAATGGGAACACACTGAGGAGACACTTGTGGGAGCTACTGTGACTAAAACTGAGCTTCCCTACGCACAGGGAAGCAAGAGAAATGCTGATTTCATCAAGCCCAGTTACATACTCAGAATCTCTACTACTGCGCAAATAGGCATGTCTCTTTAGGCAAAAAACTCATTTCTGAAAAAGTTGCCCAAATGCATCTCAGAAGTGTGCAACTTGGTCCCTGAGTTAGAAAACGTCGAGAAACGGTCGTATCTGCTAGCGCTGTGCTTCTACACATGTATTTGCTGAACGGTGAAAGCGCACAGTAATGCACTTTTCTCCCAGCAAATACACTTCTTCTCAGGAAATGGGAACACACTGAGGAGACACTTGTGGGAGCTACTGTGACTAAAACTGAGCTTCCCTACGCACAGGGAAGCAAGAGAAATGCTGATTTCATCCAGCCCAGTTACATACTCAGAATCTGTACTACTGCGCAAATAGGCATGTCTCTGTAGGCAAAAAACTCATTTCTGACAAAGTTGCCCAAATGCATCTCAGAAGTGTGCAACTTGTTCCCTGAGTTAGAAAATGTCGAGAAACGTTCGTTTCTGCTAGCCCTGTGCTTCTACACATGTATTTGCTGAACGGTGAAAGCGCACAGTAATGCACTTTTCTCGCAGCAAATACACTGTTTCTAAGGAAATGGGAACACACTGAGGAGACAATTGTGGGAGCTACTGTGACTAAAACTGAGCTTCCCTACGCACAGGGAAGCAAGAGAAATGCTGATTTCATCAAGCCCAGTTACATACTCAGAATCCGTACTACTGCGCAAATAGGCATGTCTCTTTAGGCAAAAAACTCATTTCTGACAAAGTTACCCAAATGCATCTCAGAAGTGTGCAACTTGTTCCCTGAGTTAGAAAACGTCGAGAAACGTTCGTTTCTACTAGCGCTGTGCTTCTACCGATGTATTAGCTGAACGGTGAAAGCGCACAGTAATGCACTTTTCTCCCAGGAAATACACTGTTTGTAAGGAAATGGGACCACACTGAGGAGACACTTGTGGGAGCTACTGTGACTAAAACTGAGCTTCCCTACGCACAGGGAAGCAAGAGAAATGCTGATTTCATCAAGCCCAGTTACATACTCAGAATCTGTACTACTGCGCAAAAAGGCATGTCTCTGTAGGCAAAAAACTCATTTCTGACAAAGTTGCACAAATGCATCTCAGAAGTGTTCAACTTGTTCATGGAGTTAGAAAACGTCGAGAAACGTTCGTTTCTGCTAGCGCTGTGCTTCTACACATGTATTTGCTGAACGGTGAAAGCGCACAGTAATGCACGTTTCTCCCAGCTAATACACTTCTTCTCAGGAAATGGGAACACACTGAGGAAACACTTGTGGGAGCTAATGTCACTAAAACTGAGCTTCCCTACGCACAGGGAAGCAAGAGAAATGCTGATTTCATCAAGCCCAGTTACATACTCAGAATCTGTACTACTGCGCAAATAGGCATGTCTCTGTAGGCAAAAAACTCATTTCTGACAAAGTTGCCCAAATGCATCTCAGAAGTGTGCAACTTGTTCCCTGAGTTAGAAAACGTCGAGAAACGTTCGTTTCTGCTAGCGCTGTGCTTCTACACATGTATTTGCTGAACGGTGAAAGCGCACAGTAATGCACTTTTCTCCCAGCAAATACACTGTTTCTAAGGAAATGGGAACACACTGAGGAGACACTTGTGGGAGCTACTGTGACTAAAACTGAGCTTCCCTACGCACAGGGAAGCAAGACAAATGCTGATTTCATCAAGCCCAGTTACATACTCAAAATCTGTACTACTGCGCAAATAGGCATGTCTCTTTAGGCAAAAAACTCATTTCTGACAAAGTTGCCCAAATGCATCTCAGAAGTGTGCAACTTGTTCCCTGAGTTAAAAAACGTCGAGAAACGGTCGTTTCTGCTAGCGCTGTGCTTCTACACATGTATTTGCTGAACGGTGAAAGCACACAGTAATGCACTTTTCTCCCAGCAAATACACTGTTTCTAAGGAACTGGGAACACACTGAGGAGACACTTGTGGGAGCTACTGTGACTAAAACTGAGCTTCCCTACGCACAGGGAAGCAAGAGAAATGCTGATTTCATCAAGCCTAGTTACATACTAAGAATCTGTACTACTGCGCAAATAGGCATGTCTCTTTAGGCAAAAAACTCATTTCTGACAAAGTTGCCCAAATGCATCTCAGAAGTGTGCAACTTGGTCACTGAGTTAAAAAACGTCGAGAAACATTCGTTTCTGCTAGCGCTGTGCTTCTACACATGTATTTGCTGAACGGTGAAATCTCACAGTATTGCACTTTTCACCCAGCAAATACACTGTTTCTAAGGAACTGGGAACACACTGAGGAGACACTTGTGGGAGCTACTGTGACTAAAACTGAGCTTCCCTACGCACAGGGAAGCAAGAGAAATGCTGATTTCATCAAGCCCAGTCACATACTCAGAATCTGTACTACTGCGCAAATAGGCATGTTTCTGTAGGCAAAAAACTCATTTCTGACAAAGTTTCCCAAATGCATCTCAGAAGTGTGCAACTTGTACCCTGAGTTAGAAAACATCGAGAAACTTTCGTTTCTGCTAGCGCTGTGCTACTACACATGTATTTGCTGAACGGTGAAAGCGCACAGTAATGCACTTTTCTCCCAGCAAATACACTGTTTCTAAGGAAATGGGAACACACTGAGGAGACACTTGTGGGAGCTACTGTGACTAAAACTGAGCTTCCCTACGCACAGGGAAGCAAGAGACATGCTGATTTCATCAAGCCCAGTTACATACTCAGAATCTGTACTACTGCGCAAATAGGCATGTCTCTTTAGGCAAAAAACTCATTTCTGACAATGTTGCCCAAATGCATCTCAGAAGTGTGCAACTTGTTCCCTGAGTTAAAAAACGTCGAGAAACGGTCGTTTCTGCTAGCGCTGTGCTTCTACACATGTATTTGCTGAACGGTGAAAGCACACAGTAATGCACTTTTCTCCCAGCAAATACACTGTTTCTAAAGAACTGAGAACACACTGAGGAGACACTTGTGGGAGCTACTGTGACTAAAACTGAGCTTCCCTACGCACAGGGAAGCAAGACAAATGCTGATTTCATCAAGCCTAGTTACATACTAAGAATCTGTACTACTGCGCAAATAGGCATGTCTCTTTAGGCAAAAAACTCATTTCTGACAAAGTTGCCCAAATGCATCTCAGAAGTGTGCAACTTGGTCACTGAGTTAAAAAACGTCGAGAAACATTCGTTTCTGCTAGCGCTGTGCTTCTACACATGTATTTGCTGAACGGTGAAAGCTCACAGTATTGCACTTTTCACCCAGCAAATACACTGTTTCTAAGGAAATGGGAACACACTGAGGAGACACTTGTGGGAGCTACTGTGACTAAAACTGAGCTTCCCTACGCACAGGGAAGCAAGAGAAATGCTGATTTCATCAAGCCCAGTTACATACTCAGAATCTGTACTACTGCGCAAATAGGCATGTTTCTGTAGGCAAAAAACTTATTTCTGACAAAGTTTCCCAAGTGCATCTCAGAAGTGTGCAACTTGTACCCTGAGTTAGAAAACATCGAGAAACGTTCGTTTCTGCTAGCGCTGTGCTACTACACATGTATTTGCTGAACGGTAAATGCGCACAGTAATGCACTTTTCTCCCAGCAAATACACTGTTTCTAAGGAAATGGGAACACACTGAGGAGACACTTGTGGGAGCTACTGTGACTAAAACTGAGCTTCCCTACGCACAGGGAAGCAAGACAAATGCTGATTTCATCAAGCCTAGTTACATACTAAGAATCTGTACTACTGCGCAAATAGGCATGTCTGTTTTGGCAGAAAACTCATTTCTGACAAAGTTGCCCAAATGCATCTCAGAAGTGTGCAACTTGGTCCCTGAGTTAAAAAACGTCGAGAAACGTTCGTTTCTGCTAGCGCTGTGCTTCTACACATGTATTTGCTGAACGGTGAAAGCTCACAGTATTGCACTTTTCACCCAGCAAATACACTGTTTCTAAGGAAATGGGAACACACTGAGGAGACACTTGTGGGAGCTACTGTGACTAAAACTGCGCTTCCCTACGCACAGGGAAGCAAGAGAAATGCTGATTTCATCAAGCCCAGTTACATACTCAGAATCTGTACTACTGCGCAAATAGGCATGTTTCTGTAGGCAAAAAACTTATTTCTGACAAAGTTTCCCAAATGCATCTCAGAAGTGTGCAACTTGTACCCTGAGTTAGAAAACATCGAGAAACGTTCGTTTCTGCTAGCGCTTTGCTACTACACATGTATTTGCTGAACGGCAAAAGCGCACAGTAATGCACTTTTCTCCCAGCAAATACACTGTTTCTAAGGAAATGGGAACACACTGAGGAGACACTTGTGGGAGCTACTGTGACTAAAACTGAGCTTCCCTACGCACAGGGAAGCAAGAGAAATGCTGATTTCATCAAGCCTAGTTACATACTAAGAATCTGTACTACTGCGCAAATAGGCATGTCTCTTTTGGCAGAAAACTCATTTCTGACAAAGTTGCCCAAATGCATCTCAGAAGTGTGCAACTTGGTCCCTGAGTTAAAAAACGTCGAGAAACGTTCGTTTCTGCTAGCGCTGTGCTTCTACACATGTATTTGCTGAACGGTGAAAGCTCTCAGTATTGCACTTTTCACCCAGCAAATACACTGTTTCTAAGGAAATGGGAACACACTGAGGAGACACTTGTGGGAGCTACTGTGACTAAAACTGAGCTTCCCTACGCACAGGGAAGCAAGAGAAATGCTGATTTCATCAAGCCCAGTCACATACTCAGAATCTGTACTACTGCGCAAATAGGCATGTTTCTGTAGGCCAAAAACTCATTTCTGACAAAGTTTCCCAAATGCATCTCAGAAGTGTGCAACTTGTACCCTGAGTTAGAAACCATCGAGAAACTTTCGTTTCTGCTAGCGCTGTGCTACTACACATGTATTTGCTGAACGGTGAAAGCGCACAGTAATGCACTTTTCTCCCAGCAAATACACTGTTTCTAAGGAAATGGGAACACACTGAGGAGACACTTGTGGGAGCTACTGTGACTAAAACTGAGCTTCCCTATGCACAGGGAAGCAAGAGAAATGCTGATTTCATCAAGCCCAGTTACATACTCAGAATCTGTACTACTGCGAAAATAGGCATGTCTCTTTAGGCAAAAAACTCATTTCTGACAAAGTTGCCCAAATGCATCTCAGAAGTGTGCAACTTGTTCCCTGAGTTAAAAAAACGTCGCGAAACGGTCGTTTCTGCTAGCGCTGTGCTTCTACACATGTATTTGCTGAACGGTGAAAGCACACAGTAATGCACTTTTCTCCCAGCAAATACAATGTTTCTAAGGAAATGGGAACACACTGAGGAGACACTTGTGGGAGCTACTGTGACTAAAACTGAGCTTCCCTACGCACAGGGAAGCAAGACAAATGCTGATTTCATCATGCCTAGTTACATACTAAGAATATGTACTACTGCGCAAATAGGCATGTCTGTTTTGGCAGAAAACTCATTTCTGACAAAGTTGCCCAAATGCATCTCAGAAGTGTGCAACTTGGTCCCTGAGTTAAAAAACGCCGAGAAACGTTCGTTTCTGCTAGCGCTGTGCTTCTACACATGTATTTGCTGAACGGTGAAAGCTCACAGTATTGCACTTTTCACCCAGCAAATACACTGTTTCTAAGGAAATGGGAACACACTGAGGAGACACTTGTGGGAGCTACTGTGACTAAAACTGAGCTTCCCTACGCACAGGGAAGCAAGAGAAATGCTGATTTCATCAAGCCCAGTCACATACTCAGAATCTGTACTACTGCGCAAATAGGCATGTTTCTGTAGGCAAAAAACTTATTTCTGACAAAGTTTCCCAAATGCATCTCAGAAGTGTGCAACTTGTACCCTGAGTTAGAAAACATCGAGAAACTTTCGTTTCTGCTAGCGCTGTGCTACTACACATGTATTTGCTGAACGGTAAAAGCGCACAGTAATGCACTTTTCTCCCAGCAAATACACTGTTTCTAAGGAACTGGGAACACACTGAGGAGACACTTGTGGGAGCTACTGTGACTAAAACTGAGCTTCCCTACGCACAGGGAAGCAAGAGAAATGCTGATTTCATCAAGCCCAGTTACATACTCAGAATCTGTACTACTGCGCAAATAGGCATGTCTCTTTAGGCAAAAAACTCATTTCTGACAAAGTTGCCCAAATGCATCTCAGAAGTGTGCAACTTGTTCCCTGAGTTAGAAAACGTCGAGAAACATTCGTTTCTGCTAGCGCTGTGCTTCTACACATGTACTTGCTGAACGGTGAAAGCACACAGTAATGCTCTTTTTTAACAGCAAATACACTGTTTCTAAGGAAATGGGAACACACTGAGGAGACACTTGTGGGAGCTACTGTGACTAAAACTGAGCTTCCCTACGCACAGGGAAGCAAGAGAAATGCTGATTTCATCAAGCCCAGTTACATACTCAGAATCTGTACTACTGTGCAAATAGGCATGTCTCTTTAGGCAAAAAACTCATTTCTGACAAAGTTCCCAAATGCATCTCAGAAGTGTGCAACTTGTTCCCTGAGTTAGAAAACATCGAGAAACGTTCGTTTCTGCTAGTGCTGTGCTTCTACACATGTATTTGATGAACGGTGAAAGCACACAGTAATGCACTTTTCTCCCAGCAAATACACTGTTTCTAAGGAACTGGGAACACACTGAGGAGACACTTGTGGGAGCTACTGTGACTAAAACTGAGCTTCTCTACGCACAGGGAAGCAAGAGAAATGCTGATTTCATCAAGCCTAGTTACATACTAAGAATATGTACTACTGCGCAAATAGGCATGTCTGTTTTGGCAGAAAACTCATTTCTGACAAAGTTGCCCAAATGCATCTCAGAAGTGTGCAACTTGGTCCCTGAGTTAAAAAACGTCGAGAAACGTTCGTTTCTGCTAGCGCTGTGCTTCTACACATGTATTTGCTGAACGGTGAAAGCTCACAGTATTGCACTTTTCACCCAGCAAATACACTGTTTCTAAGGAAATGGGAACACACTGAGGAGACACTTGTGGGAGCTACTGTGACTAAAACTGAGCTTCCCTACACACAGGGAAGCAAGAGAAATGCTGATTTCATCAAGCCCAGTCACATACTCAGAATCTGTACTACTGCGCAAATAGGCATGTTTCTGTAGGCAAAAAACTTATTTCTGACAAAGTTTCCCAAATGCATCTCAGAAGTGTGCAACTTGTACCATGAGTTAGAAAACATCGAGAAACGTTCGTTTCTGCTAGCGCTGTGCTACTACACATGTATTTGCTGAACGGTAAATGCGCACAGTAATGCACTTTTCTCCCAGCAAATACACTGTTTCTAAGGAAATGGGAACACACTGAGGAGACACTTGTGGGAGCTACTGTGACTAAAACTGAGCTTCCCTACGCACAGGGAAGCAAGAGAAATGCTGATTTCATCAAGCCCAGTTACATACTCAGAATCTGTACTACTGCGAAAATAGGCATGTCTCTTTAGGCAAAAAACTCATTTCTGACAAAGTTGCCCAAATGCATCTCAGAAGTGTGCAACTTGTTCCCTGAGTTAAAAAAACGTCGAGAAACGGTCGTTTCTGCTAGCGCTGTGCTTCTACACATGTATTTGCTGAACGGTGAAAGCACACAGTAATGCACTTTTCTCCCAGCAAATACAATGTTTCTAAGGAAATGGGAACACACTGAGGAGACACTTGTGGGAGCTACTGTGACTAAAACTGAGCTTCCCTACGCACAGGGAAGCAAGAGAAATGCTGATTTCATCAAGCCTAGTTACATACTAAGAATCTGTACTACTGCGCAAATAGGCATGTCTCTTTTGGCAGAAAACTCATTTCTGACAAAGTTGCCCAAATGCATCTCAGAAGTGTGCAACTTGGTCCCTGAGTTAAAAAACGTCGAGAAACGTTCGTTTCTGCTAGCGCTGTGCTTCTACACATGTATTTGCTGAACGGTGAAAGCTCTCAGTATTGCACTTTTCACCCAGCAAATACACTGTTTCTAAGGAAATGGGAACACACTGAGGAGACACTTGTGGGAGCTACTGTGACTAAAACTGAGCTTCCCTACGCACAGGGAAGCAAGAGAAATGCTGATTTCATCAAGCCCAGTCACATACTCAGAATCTGTACTACTGCGCAAATAGGCATGTTTCTGTAGGCCAAAAACTCATTTCTGACAAAGTTTCCCAAATGCATCTCAGAAGTGTGCAACTTGTACCCTGAGTTAGAAACCATCGAGAAACTTTCGTTTCTGCTAGCGCTGTGCTACTACACATGTATTTGCTGAACGGTGAAAGCGCACAGTAATGCACTTTTCTCCCAGCAAATACACTGTTTCTAAGGAAATGGGAACACACTGAGGAGACACTTGTGGGAGCTACTGTGACTAAAACTGAGCTTCCCTATGCACAGGGAAGCAAGAGAAATGCTGATTTCATCAAGCCCAGTTACATACTCAGAATCTGTACTACTGCGAAAATAGGCATGTCTCTTTAGGCAAAAAACTCATTTCTGACAAAGTTGCCCAAATGCATCTCAGAAGTGTGCAACTTGTTCCCTGAGTTAAAAAAACGTCGCGAAACGGTCGTTTCTGCTAGCGCTGTGCTTCTACACATGTATTTGCTGAACGGTGAAAGCACACAGTAATGCACTTTTCTCCCAGCAAATACAATGTTTCTAAGGAAATGGGAACACACTGAGGAGACACTTGTGGGAGCTACTGTGACTAAAACTGAGCTTCCCTACGCACAGGGAAGCAAGACAAATGCTGATTTCATCATGCCTAGTTACATACTAAGAATATGTACTACTGCGCAAATAGGCATGTCTGTTTTGGCAGAAAACTCATTTCTGACAAAGTTGCCCAAATGCATCTCAGAAGTGTGCAACTTGGTCCCTGAGTTAAAAAACGCCGAGAAACGTTCGTTTCTGCTAGCGCTGTGCTTCTACACATGTATTTGCTGAACGGTGAAAGCTCACAGTATTGCACTTTTCACCCAGCAAATACACTGTTTCTAAGGAAATGGGAACACACTGAGGAGACACTTGTGGGAGCTACTGTGACTAAAACTGAGCTTCCCTACGCACAGGGAAGCAAGAGAAATGCTGATTTCATCAAGCCCAGTCACATACTCAGAATCTGTACTACTGCGCAAATAGGCATGTTTCTGTAGGCAAAAAACTTATTTCTGACAAAGTTTCCCAAATGCATCTCAGAAGTGTGCAACTTGTACCCTGAGTTAGAAAACATCGAGAAACTTTCGTTTCTGCTAGCGCTGTGCTTCTACACATGTACTTGCTGAACGGTGAAAGCGCACAGTAATGCTCTTTTTTAACAGCAAATACACTGTTTCTAAGGAAATGGGAACACACTGAGGAGACACTTGTGGAAGCTACTGTGACTAAAACTGAGCTTCCCTACGCACAGGGAAGCAAGAGAAATGCTGATTTCATCAAGCCCAGTTACATACTCAGAATCTGTACTACTGTGCAAATAGGCATGTCTCTTTAGGCAAAAAACTCATTTCTGACAAAGTTCCCAAATGCATCTCAGAAGTGTGCAACTTGTTCCCTGAGTTAGAAAACATCGAGAAACGTTCGTTTCTGCTAGCGCTGTGCTTCTACACATGTATTTGATGAACGGTGAAAGCACACAGTAATGCACTTTTCTCCCAGCAAATACACTGTTTCTAAGGAACTGGGAACACACTGAGGAGACACTTGTGGGAGCTACTGTGACTAAAACTGAGCTTCTCTACGCACAGGGAAGCAAGAGAAATGCTGATTTCATCAAGCCTAGTTACATATTAAGAATATGTACTACTGCGCAAATAGGCATGTCTGTTTTGGCAGAAAACTCATTTCTGACAAAGTTGCCCAAATGCATCTCAGAAGTGTGCAACTTGGTCCCTGAGTTAAAAAACGTCGAGAAACGTTCGTTTCTGCTAGCGCTGTGCTTCTACACATGTATTTGCTGAACGGTGAAAGCTCACAGTATTGCACTTTTCACCCAGCAAATACACTGTTTCTAAGGAAATGGGAACACACTGAGGAGACACTTGTGGGAGCTACTGTGACTAAAACTGAGCTTCCCTACACACAGGGAAGCAAGAGAAATGCTGATTTCATCAAGCCCAGTCACATACTCAGAATCTGTACTACTGCGCAAATAGGCATGTTTCTGTAGGCAAAAAACTTATTTCTGACAAAGTTTCCCAAATGCATCTCAGAAGTGTGCAACTTGTACCCTGAGTTAGAAAACATCGAGAAACTTTCGTTTCTGCTAGCGCTGTGCTACTACACATGTATTTGCTGAACGGTGAAAGCGCACAGTAATGCACTTTTCTCCCAGCAAATACACTGTTTCTAAGGAAATGGGAACACACTGAGGAGACACTTGTGGGAGCTACTGTGACTAAAACTGAGCTTCCCTACGCACAGGGAAGCAAGAGAAATGCTGATTTCATCAAGCCCAGTTACATACTCAGAATCTGTACTACTGCGCAAATAGGCATGTCTCTTTAGGCAAAAAACTCATTTCTGACAAAGTTGCCCAAATGCATCTCAGAAGTGTGCAACTTGTTCCCTGAGTTAGAAAACGTCGAGAAACATTCGTTTCTGCTAGCGCTGTGCTTCTACACATGTACTTGCTGAACGGTGAAAGCGCACAGTAATGCTCTTTTTTAACAGCAAATACACTGTTTCTAAGGAAATGGGAACACACTGAGGAGACACTTGTGGGAGCTACTGTGACTAAAACTGAGCTTCCCTACGCACAGGGAAGCAAGAGAAATGCTGATTTCATCAAGCCCAGTTACATACTCAGAATCTGTACTACTGTGCAAATAGGCATGTCTCTTTAGGCAAAAAACTCATTTCTGACAAAGTTCCCAAATGCATCTCAGAAGTGTGCAACTTGTTCCCTGAGTTAGAAAACATCGAGAAACGTTCGTTTCTGCTAGCGCTGTGCTTCTACACATGTATTTGATGAACGGTGAAAGCACACAGTAATGCACTTTTCTCCCAGCAAATACACTGTTTCTAAGGAACTGGGAACACACTGAGGAGACACTTGTGGGAGCTACTGTGACTAAAACTGAGCTTCTCTACGCACAGGGAAGCAAGAGAAATGCTGATTTCATCAAGCCTAGTTACATACTAAGAATCTGTACTACTGCGCAAATAGGCATGTCTCTTTTGGTAGAACACTCATTTCTGACAAAGTTGCCCAAATGCATCTCAGAAGTGTGCAACTTGGTCCCTGAGTTAAAAAACGTCGAGAAACGTTCGTTTCTGCTAGCGCTGTGCTTCTACACATGTATTTGCTGAACGGTGAAAGCTCACAGTATTGCACTTTTCACCCAGCAAATACACTGTTTCTAAGGAAATGGGAACACACTGAGGAGACACTTGTGGGAGCTACTGTGACTAAAACTGAGCTTCCCTACGCACAGGGAAGCAAGAGAAATGCTGATTTCATCAAGCCCAGTCACATACTCAGAATCTGTACTACTGCGCAAATAGGCATGTCTCTGTAGGCAAAAAACTCATTTCTGACAAAGTGGCGCAAATGCATCTCAGAAATGTGCAACATGTTCCCTGAGTTAGAAAACGTCGAGAAATGGTCGTATCTGCTAGCGCTGTGCTTCTACACATGTATTTGCTGAACGGTGAAAGCGCACAGTAATGCACTTTTCTCCCAGCAAATACACTGTTTCTAAGGAAATGGGAACACACTGAGGAGACACTTGTGGGAGCTACTGTGACTAAAACTGAGCCTCCCTACGCACAGGGAAGCAAGAGAAATGCTGATTTCATCAAGCCCAGTTACATACTCAGAATCTGTACTACTGCGCAAATAGGCATGTCTTTGTAGGCAAAAAACTCATTTCTGACAAAGTTGCCCAAATGCATCTCAGAAGTGTACAACTTGTTCCCTGAGTTAGAAAACGTCGAGAAACGGTCGTATCTGCTTGCGCTGTGCTTCTACACATGTATTTGCTGAACGGTGAAAGCGCACAGTAATGCACTTTTCTCCCAGCAAATACACTGTTTCTAAGGAAATGGGAACACACAGAGGAGACACTTGTGGGAGCTACTGTGACTAAAACTGAGCTTCCCTACGCACAGGGAAGCAAGAGAAAAGCTGATTTCATCAAGCCCAGTTACATATTCAGAATCTGTACTACTGCGCAAATAGGCATGTCTCTGTAGGCAAAAAACTCATTTCTGACAAAGTTGCCCAAATGCATCTCAGAAGTGTGCAACTTGTTCCTGAGTTAGAAAACGTCGAGAAACGGTCGTTTCTGCTAGCGCTGTGCTTCTACACATGTATTTGCTGAACGATGAAAGCGCACCGTAATGCACTTTTCTCCCAGCAAATACACTGTTTCTAAGGAAATGGGAACACACTGAGGAGACACTTGTGGGAGCTACTGTGACTAAAACTGAGCTTCCCTACGCACAGGGAAGCAAGAGAAATGCTGATTTCATCAAGCCCAGTTACATACTCAGAATCTGTACTACTGCGCAAATAGGCATGTCTCTTTAGGCAAAAAACTCATTTCTGACAAAGTTGCCCAAATGCATCTCAGAAGTGTGCCACTTGTTCCCTGAGTTAGAACACGTTGAGAAACGGTCGTTTCAGCTAGCGCTGTGCTTCTACACATGTATTTGCTGAACGGTGAAAGCGCACAGTAATGCACTTTTCTCCCAGCAAATACACTGTTTCTAAGGAACTGGGAACACACTGAGGAGACACTTGTGGGAGCTACTGTGACTAAAACTGAGCTTCCCTACGCACAGGGAAGCAAGAGAAATGCTGATTTCATCAAGCCCAGTTACATACTCAGAATCTGTACTACTGCGCAAATAGGCATGTCTCTGTAGGCAAAAAACTCATTTTTGAGAAAGTTACCCAAATGCATGTCAGAAGTGGGCAACTTGTTCCCTGAGTTAGAAAACATCGAGAAACGGTCATATCTACTAACGCTGTGCTTCTACACATGTATTTGCTGAACGGTGAAAGCGCACAGTAATGCACTTTTCTCCCAGCAAATATACTGTTTCTAAGGAAATGGGAACACACTGAGGAGACACTTGTGGGAGCTACTGTGACTAAAACTGAGCTTCCCTACGCACAGGGAAGCAAGAAAAATGCTGATTTCATCAAGCCCAGTTACATACTCAGAATCTGTACTTCTCTGTAGGCAAAAAACTCATTTCTGACAAAGTTGCCCAAATGCATCTCAGAAGTGTGCAACTTGTTTCCTGAGTTAGAAAACGTCGAGAAACGTTGGTTTCTGCTAGCGCTGTGCTTCTACACATATATTTGCTGAACGGTGAAAGCGCACAGTAATGCATATTTCTCCCAGCAAATACACTGTTTCTAAGGAAATGGGAACACACTGAGGAGACACTTGTGGGAGCTACTGTGACTAAAACTGAGCTTCCCTACGCACAGGGAAGCAAGCGAAATGCTGATTTCATCAAGCCCAGTTACATACTCAGAATCAGTACTACTGAGCAAATAGGCATGTCTCTGTAGGCAAAAAACTCATTTCTGACAAAGTTGCCCAAATGCATCTCAGAAGTGTGCAACTTGTTCCCTGAGTTAGAAAACGTCGAGAAACGTTCGTTTCTGCTAGCGCTGTGCTTCTACACATGTATTTGCTGAACGGTGAAAGCACACAGTGATGCACTTTTCTCCCAGCAAATACACTGTTTCTAAGGAAATGGGAACACACTGAGGAGACACTTGTCGGAGCTACTGTGACTAAAACTGAGCTTCCCTACTCACAGGGAAGCAAGAGAAATGCTGATTTCATCAAGCCCTGTTACATACTCAGAATCTGCACTACTGCGCAAATAGGCATGTCTCTGTAGGCAAAAAACTCATTTCTGACAAAGATGCCCAAATGCATCTCAGAAGTGTGCAACTTGTTCCCTGAGTTAGAAAACGTCGAGAAACGTTCGTTTCTGCTAGCGCTGTGCTTCTACACATGCATTTGCTGAACGGTGAAAGCGCACAGTAATGCACTTTTCTCCCAGCAAATACACTGTTTCTAAGGAAATGGGATCACACTGAGGAGACACTTGTGGGAGCTACTGTGACTAAATCTGAGCTTCCCTACGCACAGGGAAGCAAGAGAAATGCTGATTTCATCAAGCCCAGTTACATACTCAGAATCTGTACTACTGCGCAAATAGGCATGAATCTGTAGGCAAAAAACTCATTTCTGACAAAGTTGCCCAAATGCATCTCAGAAGTGTGCAACTTGTTCCCTGAGTTAGAAAACATCAAGAAACGGTCATATCTACTAACGCTGTGCTTCTACAAATGTATTTGCTGAACGGTGAAAGCACACAGTAATGCACTTTTCTCCCAGCACTACACTGTTTCTAAGGAAATGGGAACACACTGAGGAGACACTTGTGGGAGCTACTGTGACTAAAACTGAGCTTCCCTATGCACAGGGAATCAAGAGAAATGCTGATTTCATCAAGCCCAGTTACATACTCAGAATCTGTACTACTGCGCAAATAGGCATGAATCTGTAGGCACAAAACTCATTTCTGACAAAGTTGCCCAAATGCATCTCAGAAATGTGCAACTTGTTCCCTGAGTTAGAAAACGTCGAGAAACGGTCGTATCTGCTAGCGCTGTGCTTCTACACATGTACTTGCTGAACGGTGAAATCGCACAGTAATGCACTTTTCTCCCAGCAAATACACTGTTTCTAAGGAAATGGGAACACACTGAGGAGACACTTGTGGGAGCTACTGTGACTAAAACTGAGCTTCCCTACGCACAGGGAAGCAAGAGAAATGCTCATTTCATCCAGCCCAGTTACATACTCAGAATCTGTACTACTGCGCAAATAGGCATGAATCTGTAGGCAAAAGACTCATTTCTGACAAAGTTGCCCAAATGCATCTCAGAAGTGTGCAACTTGTTCCCTGAGTTAGAAAACGTCGAGAAACGGTCGTATCTGCTAGCGCTGTGCTTCTACACATGTATTTGCTGAACGGTGAAAGCGCACAGTAATGCACTTTTCTCCCAGCAAATACACTGTTTCTAAGGAAATGGGAACACACTGAGGAGACACTTGTGGGAGCTACTGTGACTAAAACTGAGCTTCCCTACGCACAGGGAAGCAAGAGAAATGCTGATTTCATCAAGCCCAGTTACATACTCAGAATCTGTACTACTGCGCAAATAGGCATGTCTCTGTAGGCAAAAAACTCAGTTCTGACAAAGATGCCCAAATGCATCTCAGAAGTGTGCAACTTGTTCCCTGAGTTAGAAAACGTCGAGAAACGGTCGTTTCTGCTAGCACTGTGCTTCTACACATGTATTTGTTGAACGGTGAAAGCGCACAGTAATGCACTTTTCTCCCATCAAATACACTGTTTCTAAGGAAATGGGAACACACTGAGGAGACACTTGTGGGAGCTACTGTGACTAAAACTGAGCTTCCCTACGCACAGTGAAGCAAGAGAAATGCTGATTTCATCAAGCCCAGTTACATACTCAGAATCTGTACTACTGCGCAAATAGGCATGTCTCTGTAGGCAAAAAACTCATTTCTGACAAAGTTGCCCAAATGCATCTCAGAAGTGTGCAACTTGTTCCCTGAGCTAGAATACGTCAAGAAACGTTCGTTTCTGCTATCGCTGTGCTTCTACACATGTATTTGCCGAACGGTGAAAGCGCACAGTAATGCACTTTTCTCCCAGCAAATACACTGTTTCTAAGGAAATGGGAACACACTGAGGAGACACTTGTGGGAGCTACTGTGCCTAAAACTGAGCTTCCCTAGGCACAGGGAAGCAAGAGAAATGCTTATTTCATCAAGCCCAGTTACATACTCAGAATCTGTACTACTGCGCAAATAGGCATGTCTCTGTAGGCAAAAAACTCATTTCTGACAAAGTTGCCCAAATGCATCTCAGAAGTGGGCAACTTGTTCCCTGAGTTAGAAAACGTCGAGAAACGGTCGTTTCTGCTAGCGCTGTGCTTCTACACATGTATTTGCTGAACGGTGAAAGTGCACAGTAATGCACTTTTCTCCCAGCAAATACACTGTTTCTAAGGAAATGGGAACACACTGAGGAGACACTTGTGGGAGCTACTGTGACTAAAACTGAGCTTCCCTACGCACAGGGAAGCAAGAGAAATGCTGATTTCATCAAGCCCAGTTACATACTCAGAATCTGTACTACTGCGCAAATAGGCATGAATCTGTAGGCAAAAAACTCATTTCTGACAAAGTTGCCCAAATGCATCTCAGAAGTGTGCAACTTGTTCCCTGAGTTAGAAAACATCGAGAAACGGTCATATCTACTAACGCTGTGCTTCTACAAATGTATTTGCTGAACGGTGAAAGCGCACAGTAATGCACTTTTCTCCCAGCAAATACACTGTTTCTAAGGAAATGGGAACACACTGAGGAGACACTTGTGGGAGCTACTGTGACTAAAACTGAGCTTCCCTACGCACAGGGAATCAAGAGAAATGCTGATTTCATCAAGCCCAGTTACATACTCAGAATCTGTACTACTGCGCAAATAGGCATGAATCTGTAGGCACAAAACTCATTTCTGACAAAGTTGCCCAAATGCATCTCAGAAATGTGCAACTTGTTCCCTGAGTTAGAAAACGTCGAGAAACGGTCGTATCTGCTAGCGCTGTGCTTCTACACATGTACTTGCTGAACGGTGAAATCGCACAGTAATGCACTTTTCTCCCAGCAAATACACTGTTTCTAAGGAAATGGGAACACACTGAGGAGACACTTGTGGGAGCTACTGTGACTAAAACTGAGCTTCCCTACGCACAGGGAAGCAATAGAAATGCTCATTTCATCCAGCCCAGTTACATACTCAGAATCTGTACTACTGCGCAAATAGGCATGAATCTGTAGGCAAAAGACTCATTTCTGACAAAGTTGCCCAAATGCATCTCAGAAGTGTGCAACTTGTTCCCTGAGTTAGAAAACGTCGAGAAACGGTCGTTTCTGCTAGCGCTGTGCTTCTACACATGTATTTGCTGAACGGTGAAAGCGCACAGTAATGCACTTTTCTCCCAGCAAATACACTGTTTCTAAGGAAATGGGAACACACTGAGGAGACACTTGTGGGAGCTACTGTGACTAAAACTGAGCTTCCCTACGCACAGGGAAGCAAGAGAAATGCTGATTTCATCAAGCCCAGTTACATACTCAGAATCTGTACTACTGCGCAAATAGGCATGTCTCTGTAGGCAAAAAACTCAGTTCTGACAAAGATGCCCAAATGCATCTCAGAAGTGTGCAACTTGTTACCTGAGTTAGAAAACGTCGAGAAACGGTCGTTTCTGCTAGCACTGTGCTTCTACACATGTATTTGTTGAACGGTGAAAGCGCACAGTAATGCACTTTTCTCCCAGCAAATACACTGTTTCTAAGGAAATGGGAACACACTGAGGAGACACTTGTGGGAGCTACTGTGACTAAAACTGAGCTTCCCTACGCACAGTGAAGCAAGAGAAATGCTGATTTCATCAAGCCCAGTTACATACTCAGAATCTGTACTACTGCGCAAATAGGCATGTCTCTGTAGGCAAAAAACTCATTTCTGACAAAGTTGCCCAAATGCATCTCAGAAGTGTGCAACTTGTTCCCTGAGCTAGAATACGTCAAGAAACGTTCGTTTCTGCTATCGCTGTGCTTCTACACATGTATTTGCCGAACGGTGAAAGCGCACAGTAATGCACTTTTCTCCCAGCAAATACACTGTTTCTAAGGAAATGGGAACACACTGAGGAGACACTTGTGGGAGCTACTGTGACTAAAACTGAGCTTCCCTAGGCACAGGGAAGCAAGAGAAATGCTTATTTCATCAAGCCCAGTTACATACTCAGAATCTGTACTACTGCGCAAATAGGCATGTCTCTGTAGGCAAAAAACTCATTTCTGACAAAGTTGCCCAAATGCATCTCAGAAGTGGGCAACTTGTTCCCTGAGTTAGAAAACGTCGAGAAACGGTCGTTTCTGCTAGCGCTGTGCTTCTACACATGTATTTGCTGAACGGTGAAAGTGCACAGTAATGCACTTTTCTCCCAGCAAATACACTGTTTCTAAGGAAATGGGAACACACTGAGGAGACACTTGTGGGAGCTACTGTGACTAAAACTGAGCTTCCCTACGCACAGGGAAGCAAGAGAAATGCTGATTTCATCAAGCCCAGTTCCATACTAAGAATCTGTACTACTGCGCAAATAGGCATGTCTCTGTAGGCAAAAAACTCATTTCTGACAAAGTTGACCAAATGCATCTCAGAAGTGTGCAACTTGTTCCCTGAGTTAGACAACGTCGAGAAACGGTCGTTTCTGCTAGCACTGTGCTTCTACATATATATTTGCTGAACGGTGAAAGCGCACAGTAATGCACTTTTCTCCAAGCAAATACACTGTTTCTAAGGAAATGGGAACACACAGAGGAGACACTTGTGGGAGCTACTGTGACTAAAACTGAGCTTCCCTACGCACAGGGAAGCAAGAGAAATGCTGATTTCATCCAGCGCAGTTACATACTCAGAATCTGTACTACTGCGCAAATAGGCATGTCTCTGTAGGCAAAAAATTCATTTCTGACAAAGTTGCCCAAATGCATCTCAGAAGTGTGCAACTTGTTCCCTGAGTTAGAAAACGTCGAGAAACGGTCATATCTGCTAACGCTGTGCTTCTACACATGTATTTGCTGAACGGTGAAAGCACACAGTAATGCACTTTTCTCCCAGCAAATACACTGTTTCTAAGGAAATGGGTACACACTGAGGAGACACTTGTGGGAGCTACTGTGACTAAAACTGAGCTTCCCTACGCACAGGGAAGCAAGAGAAATGCTGATTTCTTCAAGCCCAGTTACATACTCAGAATCTGTACTACTGCGCAAATAGGCATGAATCTGTAGGCAAAAAACTCATTTCTGACAAAGTTGCCCAAATGCATCTCAGAAGTGTGCATCTTGTTTCCTGAGTTAGAATACATCGAGAAACGGTCGTATCTGATAGCGCTGTGCTTCTACACATGTATTTGCTGAACGGTGAAAGCGCACAGTAATGCACTTTTCTCCCAGCAAATACACTGTTTCTAAGGAAATGGGAACACACTGAGGAGACACTTCTGGGAGCTACTGTGACTAAAACTGAGCTTCCCTACGCACAGGGAAGCAAGAGAAATGCTGATTTCATCAAGCCCAGTTACATTCTCAGAATCTGTACTACTGTGCAAATAGGCATGTCTCTGTAGGCAAAAAACTCATTTCTGACAAAGTTGCCCAAATGCATCTCAGAAGTGTGCAACTTGTTCCATGAGTTAGAAAACGTCGAGAAACGTTCGTTTCTGCTAGCGCTGTGCTTCTACACATGTATTTGCTGAACGGTGAAAGCTCACAGTAATGCACTTTTCTCCCAGCAAATACACTGTTTCTAAGGAAATGGGAACACACTGAGGAGACACTTGTGGGAGCTACTGTGACTAAAACTGAGATTCCCTACGCTCAGGAAAGTAAGAGAAATGCTGATTTCATCAAGCCCAGTTACATACTCAGAATCTGTACTACTGCGCAAATAGGCATGTCTCTGTAGGCATAAAACTCATTTCTGACAAAGTTGCCCAAATGCATCTCAGAAGTGTGCAACTTATTCCCTGAGTTAGAAAACGTCGAGAAACGGTCATATCTGCTAACGCTGTGCTTCTACACATGTATTTGCTGAACGGTGAAAGCGCACAGTAATGCACTTTTCTCCCAGCAAATATACTGTTTCTAAGGAAATGGGAACACACTGAGGAGACACTTGTGGGAGCTACTGTGACTAAAACTGAGCTTCCCTACGCACAGGGAAGCAAGAGAAATGCTGATTTCATCAAGCCCAGTTACATACTCAGAATCTGTACTACTGCGCAAATAGGCATGTCTCTGTAGGCAAAAAACTCATTTTTGAGAAAGTTACCCAAATGCATGTTAGAAGTGTGCAACTTGTTCCCTGAGTTAGAAAACATCGAGAAACGGTCATATCTACTAACGCTGTGCTTCTACACATGTATTTGCTGAACGGTGAAAGCGCACAGTAATGCACTTTTCTCCCAGCAAATATACTGTTTCTAAGGAAATGGGAACACACTGAGGAGACACTTGTGGGAGCTACTGTGACTAAAACTGAGCTTCCCTACGCACAGGGAAGCAAAAAAAATGCTGATTTCATCAAGCCCAGTTACATACTCAGAATCTGTACTTCTCTGTAGGCAAAAAACTCATTGCTGACAAAGTTGCCCAAATGCATCTCAGAAGTGTGCAACTTGTTCCCTGAGTTAGAAAACGTCGAGAAACGTTGGTTTCTGCTAGCGCTGTGCTTCTACACATGTATTTGCTGAACGGTGAAAGCGCACAGTAATGCACTTTTCTCCCAGCAAATACACTGTTTCTAAGGAACTGGGAACACACTGAGGAGACACTTGTGGGAGCTACTGTGACTAAAACTGAGCTTCCCTACGCACAGGGAAGCAAGAGAAATGCTGATTTCATCAAGCCCAGTTACATACTCAGAATCTGTACTACTGCGCAAATAGGCATGTCTCTGTAGGCAAAAAACTCATTTTTGAGAAAGTTACCCAAATGCATGTCAGAAGTGTGCAACTTGTTCCCTGAGTTAGAAAACATCGAGAAACGGTCATATCTACTAACGCTGTGCTTCTACACATGTATTTGCTGAACGGTGAAAGCGCACAGTAATGCACTTTTCTCCCAGCAAATATACTGTTTCTAAGGAAATGGGAACACACTGAGGAGACACTTGTGGGAGCTACTGTGACTAAAACTGAGCTTCCCTACGCACAGGGAAGCAAGAAAAATGCTGATTTCATCAAGCCCAGTTACATACTCAGAATCTGTACTTCTCTGTAGGCAAAAAACTCATTTCTGACAAAGTTGCCCAAATGCATCTCAGAAGTGTGCAACTTGTTCCCTGAGTTAGAAAACGTCGAGAAACGTTGGTTTCTGCTAGCGCTGTGCTTCTACACATGTATTTGCTGAACGGTGAAAGCGCACAGTAATGCACTTTTCTCCCAGCAAATACACTGTTTCTAAGGAAATGGGAACACACTGAGGAGACACTTGTGGGAGCTACTGTGACTAAAACTGAGCTTCCCTACGCACAGGGAAGCAAGAGAAATGCTGATTTCATCAAGCCCAGTTACATACTCAGAATCTGTACTACTGCGCAAATAGGCATGTCTCTGTAGGCAAAAAACTCAGTTCTGACAAAGATGCCCAAATGCATCTCAGAAGTGTGCAACTTGTTCCCTGAGTTAGAAAACGTCGAGAAACGGTCGTTTCTGCTAGCACTGTGCTTCTACACATGTATTTGTTGAACGGTGAAAGCGCACAGTAATGCACTTTTCTCCCAGCAAATACACTGTTTCTAAGGAAATGGGAACACACTGAGGAGACACTTGTGAGAGCTACTGTGACTAAAACTGACCTTCCCTACGCACAGTGAAGCAAGAGAAATGCTGATTTCATCAAGCCCAGTTACATACTCAGAATCTGTACTACTGCGCAAATAGGCATGAATCTGTAGGCAAAAAACTCATTTCTGACAAAGTTGCCCAAATGCATCTCAGAAGTGTGCAACTTGTTCCCTGAGCTAGAATACGTCAAGAAACGTTCGTTTCTGCTATCGCTGTGCTTCTACACATGTATTTGCCGAACGGTGAAAGCGCACAGTAATGCACTTTTCTCCCAGCAAATACACTGTTTCTAAGGAAATGGGAACACACTGAGGAGACACTTGTGGGAGCTACTGTGACTAAAACTGAGCTTCCCTACGCACAGGGAAGCAAGAGAAATGCTTATTTCATCAAGCCCAGTTACATACTCAGAATCTGTACTACTGCGCAAATAGGCATGTCTCTGTAGGCAAAAAACTCATTTCTGACAAAGTTGCCCAAATGCATCTCAGAAGTGGGCAACTTGTTCCCTGAGTTAGAAAACGTCGAGAAACGGTCGTTTCTGCTAGCGCTGTGCTTCTACACATGTATTTGCTGAACGGTGAAAGTGCACAGTAATGCACTTTTCTCCCAGCAAATACACTGTTTCTAAGGAAATGGGAACACACTGAGGAGACACTTGTGGGAGCTACTGTGACTAAAACTGAGCTTCCCTACGCACAGGGAAGCAAGAGAAATGCTGATTTCATCAAGCCCAGTTACATACTCAGAATCTGTACTTCTCTGTAGGCAAAAAACTCATTTCTGACAAAGTTGCCCAAATGCATCTCAGAAGTGTGCAACTTGTTCCCTGAGTTAGAAAACGTCGAGAAACGTTGGTTTCTGCTAGCGCTGTGCTTCTACACATGTATTTGCTGAACAGTGAAAGCGCACAATAATGCACTTTTCTCCCAGCAAATACACTGTTTCTAAGGAAATGGGAACACACTGAGGAGACACTTGTGGGAGCTACTGTGACTAAAACTGAGCTTCCCTACGCACAGGGAAGCAAGAGAAATGCTGATTTCATCAAGCCCAGTTACATACTCAGAATCTGTACTACTGCGCAAATTGGCATGCCTCTGTAGGCAAAAAACTCTTTTCTGACAAAGTTGCCCAAATGCATCTCAGAAGTGTGCAACTTGTTCCCTGAGTTAGAAAACGTCGAGAAACGGTCGTTTCTGCTAGCACTGTGCTTCTACACATGTATTTGCTGAACGTTGAAAGCGCACAGTAATGCACTTTTCTCCCAGCAAATACACTGTTTCTGAGGAAATGGGAACACACTGAAGAGACACTTGTGGGAGCTACAGTGACTAAAACTGAGCTTCCCTACGCACAGGGAAGTAAGAGAAATGCTGATTTCATCAAGCCCAGTTACATACTCAGAATCTGTACTACTGCACAAATAGGCATGTCTCTGTAGGCAAAAAACTCATTTCTGACAAAGTTGCCCAAATGCATCTCAGAAGTGTGCAACTTGTTCCGTGAGTTAGAAAACGTCGAGAAACGTTCGTTTCTGCTAGCGCTGTGCTTCTACACATGTATTTGCTGAACGGTGAAAGCGCACAGTAATGCACTTTTCTCCAAGCAAATACACTGTTTCTAAGGAAATGGGAACACACTGAGGAGACACTTGTGGGAGCTACTGTGACTAAAACTGAGCTTCCCTACGCACAGGGAAGCAAGAGAAATGCTGATTTCGTCAAGCCCAGTTACATACTCAGAATCTGTACTACTGCGCAAATAGGCATGTCTCTGTAGGCAAAAAACTCATTTCTGACAAAGTTGCCCAAATGCATCTCAGAAGTGTGCAACTTGTTCCCTGAGTTAGAAAACGTCGAGAAACGTTCGTTTCTGCTAGCGCTGTGCTTCTACACATGTATTTGCTGAACGGTGAAAGCGCCCAGTAATGCACTTTTCTCCCAGCAAATACACTGTTTCTAAGGAAATGGGAACACACTGAGGAGACACTTGTGGGAGCTACTGGGACTAAAACTGAGCTTCCCTACGCACAGGGAAGCAAGAGAAATGCTGATTTAATCAAGCCCAATTACATACTCAGAATCTGTACTACTGCGCAAATAGGCATGTCTCTGTAGGCAAAAAACTCATTTCTGACAAAGTTGCCCAAATGCATCTCAGAAGTGTGCAACTTGTTCCCTGAGTTAGAAAACGTCGAGAAACGTTTGTTTCTGCTAGCGCTGTGCTTCTACACATGTATTTGCTGAACGGTGAAAGCGCACAGTAATGCACTTTTCTCCCAGCAAATACACTGTTTCTACGGAAATGGGAACACACTGAGGAGACACTTGTGGGAGCTACTGTGACTAAAACTGAGCTTCCCTACGCACAGGGAAGCAAGAGAAATGCTGATTTCATCAAGCCCAGTCACATACTCAGAATCTGTACTACTGCGCAAATAGGCATGTCTCTGTAGGCAAAAAACTCATTTCTGACAAAGTTGCCCAAATGCATCTCAGAAGTGTGCCACTTCTTCCCTGAGTTAGAAAACGTCGAGAAACGGTCGTTTTAGCTAGCGCTGTGCTTCTACACATGTATTTGCTGAACGGTGAAAGCGCACAGTAATGCACTTTTCTCCCAGCAAATACACTGTTTCTAAGGAAATGGGAACACACTGAGGAGACACTTGTGGGAGGTACTGTGACTAAAACTGAGCTTCCCTACGCACAGGGAAGCAAGAGAAATGCTGATTTCATCAAGCCCAGCTACATACTCAGAATCTGTACTACTGCGCAAATAGGCATGTCTCTGTAGGCAAAAAACTCATTTTTGAGAAAGTTACCCAAATGCATCTCAGAAGTGTGCAACTTGTTCCCTGAGTTAGAAAACGTCGAGAAACATTCGTTACTGCTAGCGCTGTGCTTCTACACATGTATTTGCTGAACGGTGAAAGCGCACAGTAATGCACTTTTCTCCCAGCAAATACACTGTTTCTAAGGAAATGGGAACACACTGAGGAGACACTTGTGGGAGCTACTGGGACTAAAACTGAGCTTCCCTACGCACAGGGAAGCAAGAGAAATGCTGATTTCATCAAGCCCAGTTACATACTCAGAATCTGTACTACTGCACAAATAGGCATGTCTCTTTAGGCAAAAAACTCATTTCTGACAAAGTTGCCCAAATGCATCTCAGAAGTGTGCCACTTCTTCCCTGAGATAGAAAACGTCGAGAAACGGTCGTGTCAGCTAGCGCTGTGCTTCCACACATGTATTTACTGAACGGTGAAAGCGCACAGTGATGCACTTTTCTCCCAGCAAATACACTGTTTCTAAGGAACTGGGAACACACTGAGGAGACACATGTGGGAGCTACTGTGACTAAAACTGAGCTTCCCTACGCACAGGGAAGCAAGAGAAATGCTGAATTCATCAAGCCCTGTTACATACTCAGAATCTGTACTACTGCGCAAATAGGCATGTCTCTGTAGGCAAAAAACTCATTTCTGACAAAGTTGCCCAAATGCATCTCAGAAGTGTGCAACTTGTTCCCTGAGTTAGAAAACGTCGAGAAACGGTCGTTTCAGCTAGCACTGTGCTTCTACACATGTATTTACTGAACGGTGAAAGCGCACAGTAATGCACTTTTCTCCCAGCAAATACACTGTTTCTAAGGAACTGGGAACACACTGAGGAGACACATGTGGGAGCTACTGTGACTAAAACTGAGCTTCCCTACGCACAGGGAAGCAAGAGAAATGCTGAATTCATCAAGCCCTGTTACATACTCAGAATCTGTACTACTGCGCAAATAGGCATGTCTCTGTAGGCAAAAAACTCATTTTTTGAGAAAGTTACCGAAATGCATCTCAGAAGTGTGCAACTTGTTCCCTGAGTTAGAAAACGTCGAGAAACGTTCGTTTCTGCTAGCGCTGTGCTTCTACACATGTATTGGCTGAACGGTGAAAGCACACAGTAATGCACTTTTCTCCCAGCAAATACACTGTTTCTAAGGAACTGGGAACACACTGAGGAGACACTTGTGGGAGCTACTGTGACTAAAACTGAGCTTCCCTACGCACAGGGAAGCAAGAGAAATGCTGATTTCATCAAGACCAGTTACATACTCAGAATCTGTACTACCGCGCAAATAGGCATGTCTCTGTAGGCAAAAAACTCATTTCTGACAAAGTTGCCCAAATGCATCTCAGAAGTGTGCAACTTGTTCCCTGAGTTAGAAAACGTCGAGAAACGTTCGTTTCTGCTAGCGCTGTGCTTCTACACATGTATTTGCTGAACGGTGAAAGCGCACAGTAATGCACTTTTCTCCCAGCAAATACACTGTTTCTAAGGAAATGGGAACACACTGAGGAGACACTTGTGGGAGCTACTGTGACTAAAACTGAGCTTCCCTACGCACAGGGAAGCAAGAGAAATGCTGATTTCATCAAGCCCAGTTACATGCTCAGAATCTCTACTACTGCGCAAATAGGCATGTCTCTGTACGCAAAAAACTCATTTCTGACAAAGTTGCCCAAATGCATCTCAGAAGTGTGCAATTGTTCCCTGAGTTAGAAAACGTCGAGAAACGTTCGTTTCTGCTAGCGCTGTGCTTCTACACATGTATTTGCTGAACGGTGAAAGCGCACAATAATGCACTTTTCTCCCAGCAAATACACTGTTTCTAAGGAAACGGGAACACACTGAGGAGACACCTGTGGGAGCTACTGGGACAAAACTGAGCTTCCCTACGCACAGGGAAGCAAGAGAAATGCTGATTTCATCAAGCCCAGTTACATACTCAGAATCTGTACTACTGCGCAAATAGGCATGTCTCTGTAGGCAAAAAACTCATTTCTGACAAAGTTGCACAAATGCATCTCAGAAGTGTGCAACTTGTTCCCTGAGTTAGAAAACGTCGAGAAACGGTCGTTTCTGCTAGCGCTGTGCTTCTACACATGTATTTGCTGAATGGTGAAAGCGCACAGTAATGCACTTTTCTCCCAGCAAATACACTGTTCCTAAGGAAATGGGAACACACTGAGGAGACACTTGTGGGAGCTACTGTGACTAAAACTGAGCTTCCCTACCCACAGGGAAGCAAGAGAAATGCTGATTTCATCAAGCCCAGTTACATGCTCAGAATCTGTACTACTGCGCAAATAGGCATGTCTCTGTATGCAAAAAACTCATTTCTGACAAAGTTGCCCAAATGCATCTCAGAAGTGTGCAATTGTTCCCTGAGTTAGAAAACGTCGAGAAACGTTCGTTTCTGCTAGCGCTGTGCTTCTACACATGTATTTGCTGAACGATGAAAGCGCACAGTAATGCACTTTTCTCCCAGCAAATACACTGTTTCTAAGGAAACGGGAACACACTGAGGAGACACCTGTGGGAGCTACTGGGACAAAACTGAGCTTCCCTACGCACAGGGAAGCAAGAGAAATGCTGATTTCATCAAGCCCAGTTACATACTCAGAATCTGTACTACTGCGCAAATAGGCATGTCTCTGTAGGCAAAAAACTCATTTCTGACAAAGTTGCCCAAATGCATCTCAGAAGTGTGCAACTTGTCCCCTGAGTTAGAAAACGTCGAGAAACGTTCGTTTCTGCTAGCGCTGTGCTTCTACACATGTATTTGCTGAACGGTGAAAGCGCACAGTAATGCACTTTTCTCCCAGCAAATACACTGTTTCTAAGGAAATGGGAACACACTGAGGAGACACTTGTGGGAGCTACAGTGACTAAAACTGAGCTTCCCTACGCACAGGGAAGCAAGAGAAATGCTGATTTCATCAAGCCCAGTTACATACTCAGAATCTGTACTACTGCGCAAATAGGCATGTCTCTGTAGGCAAAAAACTCATTTCTGACAAAGTTGCCCAAATGCATCTCAGAAGTGTGCAACTTGTTCCCTGAGTTAGAAAACGTCGAGAAACGGTCGTTTCAGCTAGCACTGTGCTTCTACACATGTATTTACTGAACGGTGAAAGTGCACAGTAATGCATTTTTCTCCCAGCAAATACACTACTTCTAAGGAAATGGGAACACACTGAGGAGACACTTGTGGGAGCTACTGTGACTAAAACTGAGCTTCCCTACTCACAGGAAAGCAAGAGAAATGCTGATGTCATCAAGCCCAGTTACATACTCAGAATCTGTACTACTGCGCAAATAGGCATGTCTCTTTAGGCAAAAAACTCATTTCTGACAAAGTTGCCCAAATGCATCTCAGAAGTTTGCCACTTGTTCCCTGAGTTAGAAAACGTCGAGAAACGGTCGTTTCAGCTAGCGCTGTGCTTCTACACATGTATTTGCTGAACGGTGAAAGCGCACAGTGATGCACTTTTCTCCCAGCAAATACACTGTTTCTAAGGAACTGGGAACACACTGAGGAGACACATGTGGGAGCTACTGTGACTAAAACTGAGCTTCCCTACGCACAGGGAAGCAAGAGAAATGCTGAATTCATCAAGCCCTGTTACATACTCAGAATCTGTACTACTGCGCAAATAGGCATGTCTCTGTAGGCAAAAAACTCATTTTTTGAGAAAGTTACCGAAATGCACCTCAGAAGTGTGCAACTTGTTCCCTGAGTTAGAAAACGTCGAGAAACGTTCATTTCTGCTAGCGCTGTGCTTCTACACATTATTGGCTGAACGGTGAAAGCACACAGTAATGCACTTTTCTCCCAGCAAATACACTGTTTCTAAGGAACTGGGAACACACTGAGGAGACACTTGTGGGAGCTACTGTGACTAAAACTGAGCTTCCCTACGCACAGGGAAGCAAGAGAAATGCTGATTTCATCAAGCCCAGTTACATATTCAGAATCTGTTCTACTGCGCAAATAGGCATGTCTCTGTAGGCAAAAAACTCATTTCTGACAAAGTTGCCCAAATGCATCTCAGAAGTGTGCAACTTGTTCCCTGAGTTGGAAAACGTCGAGAAACGTTCGTTTCTGCTAGCGCTGTGCTTCTACACATGTATTTGATGAACGGTGAAAGCGCACAGTAATGCACTTTTCTCCCAGCAAATACACTGTTTCTAAGGAAATGGGAACACACTGAGGAGACACTTGTGGGAGCTACTGTGACTAAAACTGAGCTTCCCTACGCACAGGGAAGCAAGAGAAATGCTGATTTCATCAAGCCCAGTTACATACTCAGAATCTGTACTACTGCGCAAATAGGCATGTCTCTTTAGGCAAAAAACTCATTTCTGACAAAGTTGCCCAAATGCATCTCAGAAGTGTGCAATTGTTCCCTGAGTTAGAAAACGTCGAGAAACATTCGTTTCTGCTAGCGCTGTGCTTCTACACATGTATTTGCTGAACGGTGAAAGCACACAGTAATGCACTTTTCTCCCAGCAAATACACTGTTTCTAAGGAAACGGGAACACACTGAGGAGACACCTGTGGGAGCTACTGGGACAAAACTGAGCTTCCCTACGCACAGGGAAGCAAGAGAAATGCTGATTTCATCAAGCCCAGTTACATACTCAGAATCTGTACTACTGCGCAAATAGGCATGTCTCTGTAGGCAAAAAACTCATTTCTGACAAAGTTGCCTAAATGCATCTCAGAAGTGTGCAACTTGTTCCCTGAGTTAGAAAACGTCGAGAAACGTTAGTTTCTGCTAGCGCTGTGCTTCTACACATGTATTTGCTGAACGGTGAAAGCGCACAGTAATGCACTTTTCTCCCAGCAAATACACTGTTTCTAAGGAAATGGGAACACACTGAGGAGACACTTGTGGGAGCTACTGTGACTAAAACTGTGCTTCCCTACGCACAGGGAAGCAAGAGAAATGCTGATTTCATCAAGCCCAGTTACATGCTCAGAATCTGTACTACTGCGCAAATAGGCATGTCTCTGTACGCAAAAAACTCATTTCTGACAAAGTTGCCCAAATGCATCTCAGAAGTGTGCAATTGTTCCCTGAGTTAGAAAACGTCGAGAAACGTTCATTTCTGCTAGCGCTGTGCTTCTACACATGTATTTGCTGAACGGTGAAAGCGCACAGTAATGCACTTTTCTCCCAGCAAATACACTGTTTCTAAGGAAACGGGGACACACTGAGGAGACACTTGTGGGAGCTACTGTGACTAAAACTGTGCTTCCCTACGCACAGGGAAGCAAGAGAAATGCTGATTTCATCAAGCCCAGTTACATGCTCAGAATCTGTACTACTGCGCAAATAGGCATGTCTCTGTACGCAAAAAACTCATTTCTGACAAAGTTGCCCAAATGCATCTCAGAAGTGTGCAATTGTTCCCTGAGTTAGAAAACGTCGAGAAACGTTCATTTCTGCTAGCGCTGTGCTTCTACACATGTATTTGCTGAACGGTGAAAGCGCACAGTAATGCACTTTTCTCCCAGCAAATACACTGTTTCTAAGGAAACGGGAACACACTGAGGAGACACCTTTGGGAGCTACTGGGACAAAACTGAGCTTCCCTACGCACATGGAAGCAAGAGAAATGCTGATTTCATCAAGCCCAGTTACATACTCAGAATCTGTACTACTGCGCAAATAGGCATGTCTCTGTAGGCAAAAAACTCATTTCTGACAAAGTTGCCCAAATGCATCTCAGAAGTGTGCAACTTGTTCCCTGAGTTAGAAAACGTTGAGAAACGTTCGTTTCTGCTAGCGCTGTGCTTCTACACATGTATTTGCTGAACGGTGAAAGCGCACAGTAATGCACTTTTCTCCCAGCAAATACACTGTTGCTAAGGAAATGGGAACACACTGAGGAGACACTTGTGGGAGCTACAGTGACTAAAACTGAGCTTCCCTACGCACAGGGAAGCAAGAGAAATGCTGATTTCATCAAGCCCAGTTACATACTCAGAATCTGTACTACTGCGCAAATAGGCATGTCTCTGTAGGCAAAAAACTCATTTCTGACAAAGTTGCCCAAATGCATCTCAGAAGTGTGCAACTTGTTCCCTGAGTTAGAAAACGTCGAGAAACGGTCGTTTCAGCTAGCGCTGTGCTTCTACACATGTATTTACTGAACGGTGAAAGCGCACAGTAATGAATTTTTCTCCCAGCAAATACACTACTTCTAAGGAAATGGGAACACACTGAGGAGACACTTGTGGGAGCTACTGTGACTAAAACTGAGCTTCCCTACTCACAGGGAAGCAAGAGAAATGCTGATGTCATCAAGCCCAGTTACATACTCAGAATCTGTACTACTGCGCAAATAGGCATGTCTCTTTAGGCAAAAAACTCATTTCTGACAAAGTTGCCAAAATGCATCTCAGAAGTTTGCCACTTGTTCCCTGAGTTAGAAAACGTCGAGAAACGGTCGTTTCAGCTAGCGCTGTGCTTCTACACATGTATTTGCTGAACGGTGAAAGCGCACAGTGATGCACTTTTCTCCCAGCAAATACACTGTTTCTAAGGAACTGGGAACACACTGAGGAGACACATGTGGGAGCTACTGTGACTAAAACTGAGCTTCCCTACGCACAGGGAAGCAAGAGAAATGCTGAATTCATCAAGCCCTGTTACATACTCAGAATCTGTACTACTGCGCAAATAGGCATGTCTCTGTAGGCAAAAAACTCATTTTTGAGAAAGTTACCGAAATGCATCTCAGAAGTGTGCAACTTGTTCCCTGAGTTAGAAAACGTCGAGAAACGTTCGTTTCTGCTAGCGCTGTGCTTCTACACATGTATTTGCTGAACGGTGAAAGCACACAGTAATGCACTTTTCTCCCAGCAAATACACTGTTTCTAAGGAACTGGGAACACACTGAGGAGAAACTTGTGGGAGCTACTGTGACTAAAACTGAGCTTCCCTACGAACAGGGAAGCAAGAGAAATGCTGATTTCATCAATCCCAGTTACATACTCAGAATCTGTACTACTGCGCTAATAGGCATGTCTCTGTAGGCAAAAAACTCATTTCGGACAAAGTTGCCCAAATGCATCTCAGAAGTGTGCAATTGTTCCCTGAGTTAGAAAACGTCGAGAAACGTTCGTTTCTGCTAGCGCTGTGCTTCTACACATGTATTTGCTGAACGGTGAAAGCGCACAGTAATGCACTTTTCTCCCAGCAAATACACTGTTTCTAAGGAAACGGGAACACACTTAGGAGACACCTGTGGGAGCTACTGGGACAAAACTGAGCTTCCCTACGCACAGGGAAGCAAGAGAAATGCTGATTTCATCAAGCCCAGTTACATACTCAGAATCTGTACTACTGCGCAAATAGGCATGTCTCTGTAGGCAAAAAACTCATTTCTGACAAAGTTGCCCAAATGCATCTCAGAAGTGTGCAACTTGTTCCCTGAGTTAGAAATCGTCGAGAAACGTTCGTTTCTGCTAGCGCTGTGCTTCTACACATGTATTTGCTGAACGGTGAAAGCGCACAGTAATGCACTTTTCTCCCAGCAAATACACTGTTTCTAAGGAAATGGGAACACACTGAGGAGACAATTGTGGGAGCTACTGTGACTAAAACTGAGCTTCCCTACGCACAGGGAAGCAAGAGAAATGCTGATTTCATCAAGCCCAGTTACATACTCAAAATCTGTACTTCTGCGCCAATAGGCATGTCTCTGTAGGCAAAAAACTCATTTTTGAGTAAGTTACCCAAATGCATCTCAGAAGTGTGCAACTTCTTCCCTGAGTTAGAAAACGTCGAGAAACGTTCGTTTCTGCTAGCGCTGTGCTTCTACACATGTATTTGCTGAACGGTGAAAGCGCACAGTAATGCACTTTTCTCCCAGTAAATACACTGTTTCTAAGGAACTGGGAACACACTGAGGAGACACTTGTGGGAGCTACTGTGACTAAAACTGAGCTTCCCTACGCACAGGGAAGCAAGAGAAATGCTGATTTCATCAAGCCCAGTTACATACTCAGAATCTGTACTACTGCGCAAATAGGCATGTCTCTGTAGGCAAAAAACTCATTTCTGACAATGTTGCCCAAATGCATCTCAGAAGTGTGCCACTTGTTCCCTGAGTTAGAAAACGTCGAGCAACGGTCCTTTCAGCTAGCGCTGTGCTTCTACACATGTATTTGCTGAACGGTGAAAGCGCACAGTAATGCACTTTTCTCCCAGCAAATACACTGTTTCTAAGGAACTGGGAACACACTGAGGAGACACTTGTGGGAGCTACTGGGACTAAAACTGAGCTTCTCTACGCACAGGGAAGCAAGAGAAATGATGATTTCATCAAGCCTAGTTACATACTCAGAATCTGTACTACTGCGCAAATAGGCATGTCTCTGTAGGCAAAAAACTCATTTCTGACAAAGTTGCCCAAATGAATCTCAGAAGTGTGCAACTTGTTCCCTGAGTTAGAAAACGTCGAGAAACGTTCGTTTCTGCTAGCGCTGTGCTTATACACATGTATTTGCTGAACGGCGAAAGCGCACAGTAATGCACTTTTCTCCCAGCAAATACACTGTTTCTAAGGAAATGGGAACACACTGAGGAGACACTTGTGGGAGTTACTGGGACTAAAACTGAGCTTCCCTACGCACAGGGAAGCAAGAGAAATGCTGATTTCATCAAGCCCAGTTACATACTCAGAATCTGTACTACTGCGCAAATAGGCATGTCTCTGTAGGCAAAAAACTCATTTCTGACAAACTTGCCCAAATGCATCTCAGAAGTGTGCCACTTGTTCCCTGAGTTAGAAAACGTCGAGAAACGTTCGTTTCTGCTAGCGCTGTGCTTCTACTCATGTATTTGCTGAACGGTGAAAGCGCCCAGTAATGCACTTTTCTCCCAGCAAACACACTGTTTCTAAGGAAATGGGAACACCCTGAGGAGACACTTGTGAGAGCTACTGTGACTAAAACTGAGCTTCCCTACGCACAGGGAAGCAAGAGAATGCTGATTTCCTCAAGCCCAGTTACCGGCTCAGAATCTGTACTACTGCGCAAATAGGCATGTCTCTGTAGGCAAAAAACTCATTTCTGACAAAGTTACCCAAATGCATCTCAGAAGTGTGCAACTTGTTCCCTGAGTTAGAAAACGTCGAGAAACGGTCGTTTCAGCTAGCGCTGTGCTTCTACACATGTATTTGCTGAACGGTGAAAGCGCACAGTAATGCACTTTTCTCCCAGCAAATACACTGTTTCTAAGGAAATGGTAACACACTGAGGAGACACTTGTGGGAGCTACTGTGACTAAAACTGAGCTTCCCTATGCACAGGGAAGCAAGAGAAATGCTGATTTCATCAAGCCCAGTTACATACTCAGAATCTGTACTACTGCGCAAATAGGCATGTCTCTGTAGGCAAAAAACTCATTTCTGACAAAGTTGCCCAAATGCATCTCAGAAGTGTGTAACTTGTTCCCTGAGTTAGAAAACGTCGAGAAACATTCGTTTCCGCTAGCGCTGTGCTTCTACACATGTATTTGCTGAACGGTGAAAGCGCACAGTAATGCACTTTTCTCCCAACAAATACACTGTTTCTAAGGAAATGTGAACACACGGAGGAGACACTTGTGGGAGCTACTGCGACTAAAACTGAGCTTCCCTACGCACAGGAAAGCAAGAGAAATGCTGATTTCATCAAGCCCAGTTACATACTCAGAATCTGTACTACTGCGCTAATAGGCATGTCTCTGTAGGCAAAAAACTCATTTCGGACAAAGTTGCCCAAATGCATCTCAGAAGTGTGCAATTGTTCCCTGAGTTAGAAAACGTCGAGAAACGTTCGTTTCTGCTAGCGCTGTGCTTCTACACATGTATTTGCTGAACGGTGAAAGCGCACAGTAATGCACTTTTCTCCCAGCAAATACACTGTTTCTAAGGAAACGGGAACACACTTAGGAGACACCTGTGGGAGCTACTGGGACAAAACTGAGCTTCCCTACGCACAGGGAAGCAAGAGAAATGCTGATTTCATCAAGCCCAGTTACATAATCAGAATCTGTACTACTGCGCAAATAGGCATGTCTCTGTAGGCAAAAAACTCATTTCTGACAAAGTTGCCCAAATGCATCTCAGAAGTGTGCAACTTGTTCCCTGAGTTAGAAATCGTCGAGAAACGTTTGTTTCTGCTAGCGCTGTGCTTCTACACATGTATTTGCTGAACGGTGAAAGCGCACAGTAATGCACTTTTCTCCCAGCAAATACACTGTTTCTAAGGAACTGGGAACACACTGAGGAGACACTTGTGGGAGCTACTGGGACTAAAACTGAGCTTCTCTACGCACAGGGAAGCAAGAGAAATGATGATTTCATCAAGCATAGTTACATACTCAGAATCTGTACTACTGCGCAAATAGGCATGTCTCTGTAGGCAAAAAACTCATTTCTGACAAAGTTGCCCAAATGAATCTCAGAAGTGTGCAACTTGTTCCCTGAGTTAGAAAACGTCGAGAAACGTTCGTTTCTGCTAGCGCTGTGCTTCTACACATGTATTTGCTGAACGGCGAAAGCGCACAGTAATGCACTTTTCTCCCAGCAAATACACTGTTTCTAAGGAAATGGGAACACACTGAGGAGACACTTGTGGGAGCTACTGGGACTAAAACTGAGCTTCCCTACCCACAGGGAAGCAAGAGAAATGCTGATTTCATCAAGCCCAGTTACATACTCAGAATCTGTACTACTGCGCAAATAGGCATGTCTCTGTAGGCAAAAAACTCATTTCTGACAAACTTGCCCAAATGCATCTCAGAAGTGTGCCACTTGTTCCCTGAGTTAGAAAACGTCGAGAAACGTTCGTTTCTGCTAGCGCTGTGCTTCTACTCATGTATTTGCTGAACGGTGAAAGCGCCCAGTAATGCACTTTTCTCCCAGCAAACACACTGTTTCTAAGGAAATGGGAACACCCTGAGGAGACACTTGTGAGAGCTACTGTGACTAAAACTGAGCTTCCCTACGCACAGGGAAGCAAGAGAATGCTGATTTCCTCAAGCCCAGTTACCGGCTCAGAATCTGTACTACTGCGCAAATAGGCATGTCTCTGTAGGCAAAAAACTCATTTCTGACAAAGTTACCCAAATGCATCTCAGAAGTGTGCAACTTGTTCCCTGAGTTAGAAAACGTCGAGAAACGGTCGTTTCAGCTAGCGCTGTGCTTCTACACATGTATTTGCTGAACGGTGAAAGCGCACAGTAATGCACTTTTCTCCCAGCAAATACACTGTTTCTAAGGAAATGGTAACACACTGAGGAGACACTTGTGGGAGCTACTGTGACTAAAACTGAGCTTCCCTATGCACAGGGAAGCAAGAGAAATGCTGATTTCATCAAGCCCAGTTACATACTCAGAATCTGTACTACTGCGCAAATAGGCATGTCTCTGTAGGCAAAAAACTCATTTCTGACAAAGTTGCCCAAATGCATCTCAGAAGTGTGTAACTTGTTCCCTGAGTTAGAAAACGTCGAGAAACATTCGTTTCCGCTAGCGCTGTGCTTCTACACATGTATTTGCTGAACGGTGAAAGCGCACAGTAATGCACTTTTCTCCCAACAAATACACTGTTTCTAAGGAAATGTGAACACACGGAGGAGACACTTGTGGGAGCTACTGCGACTAAAACTGAGCTTCCCTACGCACAGGGAAGCAAGAGAAATGCTGATTTCATCAAGCCCAGTTACATACTCAGAATCTGTACTACTGCGCTAATAGGCATGTCTCTGTAGGCAAAAAACTCATTTCGGACAAAGTTGCCCAAATGCATCTCAGAAGTGTGCAATTGTTCCCTGAGTTAGAAAACGTCGAGAAACGTTCGTTTCTGCTAGCGCTGTGCTTCTACACATGTATTTGCTGAACGGTGAAAGCGCACAGTAATGCACTTTTCTCCCAGCAAATACACTGTTTCTAAGGAAACGGGAACACACTTAGGAGACACCTGTGGGAGCTACTGGGACAAAACTGAGCTTCCCTACGCACAGGGAAGCAAGAGAAATGCTGATTTCATCAAGCCCAGTTACATACTCAGAATCTGTACTACTGCGCAAATAGGCATGTCTCTGTAGGCAAAAAACTCATTTCTGACAAAGTTGCCCAAATGCATCTCAGAAGTGTGCAACTTGTTCCCTGAGTTAGAAATCGTCGAGAAACGTTTGTTTCTGCTAGCGCTGTGCTTCTACACATGTATTTGCTGAACGGTGAAAGCGCACAGTAATGCACTTTTCTCCCAGCAAATACACTGTTTCTAAGGAAATGGGAACACACTGAGGAGACACTTGTGGGAGCTACAGTGACTAAAACTGAGCTTCCCTACGCACAGGGAAGCAAGAGAAATGCTGATTTCATCAAGCCCAGTTACATACTCAGAATCTGTACTACTGCGCAAATAGGCATGTCTCTGTAGGCAAAAAACTCATTTCTGACAAAGTTGCCCAAATGCATCTCAGAAGTGTGTAACTTGTTCCCTGAGTTAGAAAACGTCGAGCAACGGTCCTTTCAGCTAGCGCTGTGCTTCTACACATGTATTTGCTGAACGGTGAAAGCGCACAGTAATGCACTTTTCTCCCAGCAAATACACTGTTTCTAAGGAACTGGGAACACACTGAGGAGACACTTGTGGGAGCTACTGGGACTAAAACTGAGCTTCCCTACGCACAGGGAAGCAAGAGAAATGCTGATTTCATCAAGCCCAGTTACATACTCAGAATCTGTACTACTGCGCTAATAGGCATGTCTCTGTAGGCAAAAAACTCATTTCTGACAAAGTTGCCCAAATGAATCTCAGAAGTGTGCAACTTGTTCCCTGAGTTAGAAAACGTCGAGAAACGTTCGTTTCTGCTAGCGCTGTGCTTCTACACATGTATTTGCTGAACGGTGAAAGCGCACAGTAATGCACTTTTCTCCCAGCAAATACACTGTTTCTAAGGAAACGGGAACACACTTAGGAGACACCTGTGGGAGCTACTGGGACAAAACTGAGCTTCCCTACGCACAGGGAAGCAAGAGAAATGCTGATTTCATCAAGCCCAGTTACATACTCAGAATCTGTACTACTGCGCAAATAGGCATGTCTCTGTAGGCAAAAAACTCATTTCTGACAAAGTTGCCCAAATGCATCTCAGAAGTGTGCAACTTGTTCCCTGAGTTAGAAATCGTCGAGAAACCTTTGTTTCTGCTAGCGCTGTGCTTCTACACATGTATTTGCTGAACGGTGAAAGCGCACAGTAATGCACTTTTCTCCCAGCAAATACACTGTTTCTAAGGAAATGGGAACACACTGAGGAGACACTTGTGGGAGCTACAGTGACTAAAACTGAGCTTCCCTACGCACAGGGAAGCAAGAGAAATGCTGATTTCATCAAGCCCAGTTACATACTCAGAATCTGTACTACTGCGCAAATAGGCATGTCTCTGTAGGCAAAAAACTCATTTCTGACAAAGTTGCCCAAATGCATCTCAGAAGTGTGCAACTTGTTCCCTGAGTTAGAAAACGTCGAGAAACGTTCGTTTCTGCTAGTGCTGTGCTTCTACACATGTATTTGCTGAACGGTGAAAGCGCACAGTAATGCACTTTTCTCCCAGCAAATACACTGTTTCTAAGGAACTGGGAACACACTGAGGAGACACTTGTGGGAGCTACTGGGACTAAAACTGAGCTTCTCTACGCACAGGGAAGCAAGAGAAATGCTGATTTCATCAAGCCCAGTTACATACTCAGAATCTGTACTACTGCGCAAATAGGCATGTCTCTGTAGGCAAAAAACTCATTTCTGACAAAGTTGCCCAAATGAATCTCAGAAGTGTGCAACTTGTTCCCTGAGTTAGAAAACGTCGAGAAACGTTCGTTTCTGCTAGCGCTGTGCTTCTACACATGTATTTGCTGAACGGCGAAAGCGCACAGTAATGCACTTTTCTCCCAGCAAATACACTGTTTCTAAGGAAATGGGAACACACTGAGGAGACACTTGTGGGAGCTACTGGGACTAAAACTGAGCTTCCCTACGCACAGGGAAGCAAGAGAAATGCTGATTTCATCAAGCCCAGTTACATACTCAGAATCTGTACTACTGCGCAAATAGGCATGTCTCTGTAGGCAAAAAACTCATTTCTGACAAACTTGCCCAAATGCATCTCAGAAGTGTGCCACTTGTTCCCTGAGTTAGAAAACGTCGAGAAACGTTCGTTTCTGCTAGCGCTGTGCTTCTACTCATGTATTTGCTGAACGGTGAAAGCGCCCAGTAATGCACTTTTCTCCCAGCAAACACACTGTTTCTAAGGAAATGGGAACACCCTGAGGAGACACTTGTGGGAGCTACTGTGACTAAAACTGAGCTTCCCTACGCACAGGGAAGCAAGAGAAATGCTGATTTCATCAAGCCCAGGTACATACTCAGAATCTGTACTACTGCGCAAATAGGCATGTCTCTGTAGGCAAAAAACTCATTTCTGACAAAGTTGCCCAAATGCATCTCAGAAGTGTGCAACTTGTTCCCTGAGTTAGAAAACGTCGAGAAACGGTCGTTTCTGCTAGCGCTGTGCTTCTACACATGTATTTGCTGAACGGTGAAAGCGCACAGTAATGCACTTTTCTCCCAGCAAATACACTGTTTCTAAGGAAATGGGAACACACTGAGGAGACACTTGTGGGAGCTACTGTGACTAAAACTGAGCTTCCCTACGCACAGGGAGGCAACAGAAATGCTGATTTCATCAAGCCCAGTTACATACTCAGAATCTGTACTACTGCGCAAATAGGCATGTCTCTGTAGGCAAAAAACTCATTTCTGACAAAGTTGCCCAAATGCATCTCAGAAGTGTGCAACTTGTTCCCTGAGTTAGAAAACGTCGAGAAACGTTCGTTTCTGCTAGTGCTGTGATTCTACACATGTATTTGCTGAACGGTGAAACCGCACAGTAATGCACTTTTCTCCCAGCAAATACACTGTTTCTAAGGAACTGGGAACACACTGAGGAGACACTTGTGGGAGCTACTGGGACTAAAACTGAGCTTCTCTACGCACAGGGAAGCAAGAGAAATGCTGATTTCATCAAGCCCAGTTACATACTCAGAATCTGTACTACTGCGCAAATAGGCATGTCTCTGTAGGCAAAAAACTCATTTCTGACAAAGTTGCCCAAATGAATCTCAGAAGTGTGCAACTTGTTCCCTGAGTTAGAAAACGTCGAGAAACGGTCGTTTCTGCTAGCGCTGTGCTTCTACACATGTATTTGCTGAACGGCGAAAGCGCACAGTAATGCACTTTTCTCCCAGCAAATACACTGTTTCTAAGGAAATGGGAACACACTGAGGAGACACTTGTGGGAGTACTGGGACTAAAACTGAGCTTCCCTACGCACAGGGAAGCAAGAGAAATGCTGATTTCATCAAGCCCAGTTACATACTCAGAATCTGTACTACTGCGCAAATAGGCATGTCTCTGTAGGCAAAAAACTCATTTCTGACAAACTTGCCCAAATGCATCTCAGAAGTGTGCCACTTGTTCCCTGAGTTAGAAAACGTCGAGAAACGTTCGTTTCTGCTAGCGCTGTGCTTCTACTCATGTATTTGCTGAACGGTGAAAGCGCCCAGTAATGCACTTTTCTCCCAGCAAACACACTGTTTCTAAGGAAATGGGAACACCCTGAGGAGACACTTGTGGGAGCTACTGTGACTAAAACTGAGCTTCCCTACGCACAGGGAAGCAAGAGAAATGCTGATTTCATCAAGCCCAGGTACATACTCAGAATCTGTACTACTGCGCAAATAGGCATGTCTCTGTAGGCAAAAAACTCATTTCTGAAAAAATTGCCCAAATGCATCTCAGAAGTGTGCAACTTGTTCCCTGAGTTAGAAAACGTCGAGAAACGTTCGTTTCTGCTAGTGCTGTGCTTCTACACATGTATTTGCTGAACGGTGAAAGCGCACAGTAATGCACTTTTCTCCCAGCAAATACACTGTTTCTAAGGAACTGGGAACACACTGAGGAGACACTTGTGGGAGCTACTGGGACTAAAACTGAGCTTCTCTACGCACAGGGAAGCAAGAGAAATGCTGATTTCATCAAGCCCAGTTACATACTCAGAATCTGTACTACTGCGCAAATAGGCATGTCTCTGTAGGCAAAAAACTCATTTCTGACAAAGTTGCCCAAATGAATCTCAGAAGTGTGCAACTTGTTCCCTGAGTTAGAAAACGTCGAGAAACGTTCGTTTCTGCTAGCGCTGTGCTTCTACACATGTATTTGCTGAACGGCGAAAGCGCACAGTAATGCACTTTTCTCCCAGCAAATACACTGTTTCTAAGGAAATGGGAACACACTGAGGAGACACTTGTGGGAGCTACTGTGACTAAAACTGAGCTTCTCTACGCACAGGGAAGCAAGAGAAATGCTGATTTCATCAAGCCCAGTTACATACTCAGAATCTGTACTACTGCGCAAATAGGCATGTCTCTGTAGGCAAAAAACTCATTTCTGACAAACTTGCCCAAATGCATCTCAGAAGTGTGCCACTTGTTCCCTGAGTTAGAAAACGTCGAGAAACGTTCGTTTCTGCTAGCGCTGTGCTTCTACTCATGTATTTGCTGAACGGTGAAAGCGCACAGTAATGCACTTTTCTCCCAGCAAACACACTGTTTCTAAGGAAATGGGAACACCCTGAGGAGACACTTGTGGGAGCTACTGTGACTAAAACTGAGCTTCCCTATGCACAGGGAAGCAAGAGAAATGCTGATTTCATCAAGCCCAGGTACATACTCAGAATCTGTACTACTGCGCAAATAGGCATGTCTCTGTAGGCAAAAAACTCATTTCTGACAAAGTTGCCCAAATGCATCTCAGAAGTGTGCAACTTGTTCCCTGAGTTAGAAAACGTCGAGAAACGGTCGTTTCTGCTAGCGCTGTGCTTCTACACATGTATTTGCTGAACGGTGAAAGCGCACAGTAATGCACTTTTCTCCCAGCAAATACACTGTTTCTAAGGAAATGGGAACACACTGAGGAGACACTTGTGGGAGCTACTGGGACTAAAACTGAGCTTCCCTACGCACAGGGAAGCAAGAGAAATGCTGATTTCATCCAGCCCAGTTACATACTCAGAATCTGTACTACTGCGCAAATAGGCATGTCTCTGTAGGCAAGAAACTCATTTCTGACAAAGTTGCCCAAATGCATCTCAGAAGTGTGCAACTTGTTCCCTGAGTTAGAAAACGTCGAGAAACGTTCGTTTCTGCTAGCGCTGTGCTTCTACACATGTATTTGCTGAACGGTGAAAGCGCACAGCAACGCACTTCTCTCCCAGCAAATACACTGATTTTAAGGAAATGGGAACACACTGAGGAGACACTTGTGGGAACTACTGTGACTAAAACTGAGCTTCCCTACGCACAGGGAAGCAAGAGAAATGCTGATTTCATCAAGCCCAGTTACATACTCAGAATCTGTACTACTGCGCAAATAGGCATGTCTCTGTAGGCAAAAAACTCATTTCGGACAAAGTTGCCCAAATGCATCTCAGAAGTGTGCAACTTGTTCCCTGAGATAGAAAACGTCGAGAAACGGTCGTTTCTGCTAGCGCTGTGCTTCTACACATGTATTTGCTGAACGGTGAAAGCGCACAGTAATGCACTTTTCTCCCAGCAAATACACTGTTTCTAAGGAAATGGGAACACACTGAGGAGACACTTGTGGGAGCTACTGTGACTAAAACTGAGCTTCCCTACGCACAGGGAAGCAAGAGAAATGCTGATTTCATCAAGCCCAGTTACATACTCAGAATCTGTACTACTGCGCAAATAGGCATGTCTCTGTAGGCAAAAACCGCATTTCTGACAAAGTTGCCCAAATGCATCTCAGAAGTGTGCAACTTGTTCCCTGAGTTAGAAAACGTTGAGAAACGGTCGTTTCAGCTAGCGCTGTGCTTCTACACATGTATTTGCTGAACGGTGAAAGCGCACAGTGATACACTTTTCTCCCAGCAAATACACTGTTTCTAAGGAAATGGGAACACACTGAGGAGACACTTGTGGGAGCTACTGGGACTAAAACTGAGCTTCCCTACGCACAGGGAAGCAAGAGAAATGCTGATTTCATCAAGCCCAGTTACATACTCAGAATCTGTACTACTGCGCAAATAGGCATGTCTCTGTAGGCAAAAAACTCATTTCTGACAAACTTGCCCAAATGCATCTCAGAAGTGTGCCACTTGTTCCCTGAGTTAGAAAACGTCGAGAAACGTTCGTTTCTGCTAGCGCTGTGCTTCTACTCATGTATTTGCTGAACGGTGAAAGCGCCCAGTAATGCACTTTTCTCCCAGCAAACACACTGTTTCTAAGGAAATGGGAACACCCTGAGGAGACACTTGTGAGAGCTACTGTGACTAAAACTGAGCTTCCCTACGCACAGGGAAGCAAGAGAATGCTGATTTCATCAAGCCCAGTTACCGGCTCAGAATCTGTACTACTGCGCAAATAGGCATGTCTCTGTAGGCAAAAAACTCATTTCTGACAAAGTTACCCAAATGCATCTCAGAAGTGTGCAACTTGTTCCCTGAGTTAGAAAACGTCGAGAAACGGTCGTTTCTGCTAGCGCTGTGCTTCTACACATGTATTTGCTGAACGGTGAAAGCGCACAGTAATGCACTTTTCTCCCAGTAAATACACTGTTTCTAAGGAACTGGGAACACACTGAGGAGACACTTGTGGGAGCTACTGTGACTAAAACTGAGCTTCCCTACGCACAGGGAAGCAAGAGAAATGCTGATTTCATCAAGCCCAGTTACATACTCAGAATCTGTACTACTGCGCAAATAGGCATGTCTCTTTAGGCAAAAAACTCATTTCTGACAATGTTGCCCAAATGCATCTCAGAAGTGTGCCACTTGTTCCCTGAGTTAGAAAACGTCGAGCAACGGTCCTTTCAGCTAGCGCTGTGCTTCTACACATGTATTTGCTGAACGGTGAATGCGCACCGTGATGCACTTTTCTCCCAGCAAATACACTGTTTCTAAGGAACTGGGAACACACTGAGGAGACACTTGTGGGAGCTACTGTGACTAAAACTGAGCTTCCCTACGCACAGGTAAGCAAGAGAAATGCTGATTTCATCAAGCCCAGTTACATACTCAGAATCTGTACTAGTGCGCAAATAGGCATGTCTCTTTAGGCAAAAAACTCATTTCTGACATAGTTGCCCAAATGCATCTCAGAAGTGTGCCACTTGTTCCCTGAGTTAGAAAACGTCGAGAAACGGTCGTTTCAGCTAGCGCTGTGCTTCGACACATGTATTTACTGAACGGTGAATGTGCACAGTGATGCACTTTTCTCCCAGCAAATACACTGTTTCTAAGGAATTGGGAACACACTGAGGAGACACTTGTGGGAGCTACTGTGATTAAAACTGAGCTTCCCTACGCACAGGGAAGCAAGAGAAATGCTGATTTCATCAAGCCCAGTTACATACTCAGAATCTGTACTACTGCACAAATAGGCATGTCTCTGTAGGCAAAAAACTCATTTCTGACAAACTTGCCCAAATGCATCTCAGAAGTGAGCAATCTGTTCCCTGAGTTAGAAACCGTCGAGAAACGTTCGTTTCTGCTAGCGCTGTGCTTCTACACATGTATTTGCTGAACGGTGAAAGCGCACAGTAATGCACTTTTCTCCCAGCAAATACACTGTTTCTACGGAACTGCGAACACACTGAGGAGACACTTGTGGGAGCTACTGTGACTAAAACTGAGCTTCCCTACGCACAGGGAAGCAAGAGAAATGCTGATTTCATCAAGCCCAGTTACATACTCAGAATCTGTACTACTGCGCAAATAGGCATGTCTCTGTAGGCAAAAAACTCATTTCTGACAAAGTTGCCCAAATGCATCTCAGAAGTGTGCAACTTGTTCCCTGAGTTAGAAAATGTCGAGAAACGTTCGTTTCTGCTAGTGCTGTGCTTCTACACATGTATTTGCTGAACGGTGAAAGCGCACAGTAATGCACTTTTCTCCCAGCAAATACACTGTTTCTAAGGAAATGGGAACACACTGAGGAGACACTTGTGGGAGCTACTGGGACTAAAACTGAGCTTCTCTACGCACAGGGAAGCAAGAGAAATGCTGATTTCATCAAGCCTAGTTACATACTCAGAATCTGTACTACTGCGCAAAAAGGCATGTCTCTGTAGGCAAAAAACTCATTTCTGACAAAGTTGCCCAAATGAATCTCAGAAGTGTGCAACTTGTTCCCTGAGTTAGAAAACGTCGAGAAACGTTCGTTTCTGCTAGCGCTGTGCTTCTACACATGTATTTGCTGAACGGCAAAAGCGCACAGTAATGCACTTTTCTCCCAGCAAATACACTGTTTCTAAGGAAATGGGAACACACTGAGGAGACACTTGTGGGAGCTACTGGGACTAAAACTGAGCTTCCCTACGCACAGGGAAGCAAGAGAAATGCTGATTTCATCAAGCCCAGTTACATACTCAGAATCTGTACTACTGCGCAAATAGGCATGTCTCTGTAGGCACAAAACTCATTTCTGACAAACTTGCCCAAATGCATCTCAGAAGTGTGCCACTTGTTCCCTGAGTTAGAAAACGTCGAGAAACGTTCGTTTCTGCTAGCGCTGTGCTTCTACTCATGTATTTGCTGAACGGTGAAAGCGCCCAGTAATGCACTTTTCTCCCAGCAAACACACTGTTTCTAAGGAAATGGGAACACCCTGAGGAGACACTTGTGAGAGCTACTGTGACTAAAACTGAGCTTCCCTACGCACAGGGAAGCAAGAGAATGCTGATTTCATCAAGCCCAGTTACCGGCTCAGAATCTGTACTACTGCGCAAATAGGCATGTCTCTGTAGGCAAAAAACTCATTTCTGACAAAGTTACCCAAATGCATCTCAGAAGTGTGCAACTTGTTCCCTGAGTTAGAAAACGTCGAGAAACGGTCGTTTCAGCTAGCGCTGTGCTTCTACACATGTATTTGCTGAACGGTGAAAGCGCACAGTAATGCACTTTTCTCCCAGCAAATACACTGTTTCTAAGGAAATGGTAACACACTGAGGAGACACTTGTGGGAGCTACTGTGACTAAAACTGAGCTTCCCTATGCACAGGGAAGCAAGAGAAATGCTGATTTCATCAAGCCCAGTTACATACTCAGAATCTGTACTACTGCGCAAATAGGCATGTCTCTGTAGGCAAAAAACTCATTTCTGACAAAGTTGCCCAAATGCATCTCAGAAGTGTGTAACTTGTTCCCTGAGTTAGAAAACGTCGAGAAACATTCGTTTCCGCTAGCGCTGTGCTTCTACACATGTATTTGCTGAACGGTGAAAGCGCACAGTAATGCACTTTTCTCCCAACAAATACACTGTTTCTAAGGAAATGTGAACACAAGGAGGAGACACTTGTGGGAGCTACTGCGACTAAAACTGAGCTTCCCTACGCACAGGGAAGCAAGAGAAATGCTGATTTCATCAAGCCCAGTTACATACTCAGAATCTGTACTACTGCGCTAATAGGCATGTCTCTGTAGGCAAAAAACTCATTTCGGACAAAGTTGCCCAAATGCATCTCAGAAGTGTGCAATTGTTCCCTGAGTTAGAAAACGTCTAGAAACGTTCGTTTCTGCTAGCGCTGTGCTTCTACACATGTATTTGCTGAACGGTGAAAGCGCACAGTAATGCACTTTTCTCCCAGCAAATACACTGTTTCTAAGGAAACGGGAACACACTTAGGAGACACCTGTGGGAGCTACTGGGACAAAACTGAGCTTCCCTACGCACAGGGAAGCAAGAGAAATGCTGATTTCATCAAGCCCAGTTACATACTCAGAATCTGTACTACTGCGCAAATAGGCATGTCTCTGTAGGCAAAAAACTCATTTCTGACAAAGTTGCCCAAATGCATCTCAGAAGTGTGCAACTTGTTCCCTGAGTTAGAAATCGTCGAGAAACGTTCGTTTCTGCTAGCGCTGTGCTTCTACACATGTATTTGCTGAACGGTGAAAGCGCACAGTAATGCACTTTTCTCCCAGCAAATACACTGTTTCTAAGGAAATGGGAACACACTGAGGAGACACTTGTGGGAGCTACAGTGACTAAAACTGAGCTTCCCTACGCACAGGGAAGCAAGAGAAATGCTGATTTCATCAAGCCCAGTTACATACTCAGAATCTGTACTACTGCGCAAATAGGCATGTCTCTGTAGGCAAAAAACTCATTTCTGACAAAGTTGCCCAAATGCATCTCAGAAGTGTGCAACTTGTTCCCTGAGTTAGAAAACGTCGAGAAACGTTCGTTTCTGCTAGTGCTGTGCTTCTACACATGTATTTGCTGAACGGTGAAAGCGCACAGTAATGCACTTTTCTCCCAGCAAATACACTGTTTCTAAGGAACTGGGAACACACTGAGGAGACACTTGTGGGAGCTACTGGGACTAAAACTGAGCTTCTCTACGCACAGGGAAGCAAGAGAAATGCTGATTTCATCAAGCCCAGTTACATACTCAGAATCTGTACTACTGTGCAAATAGGCATGTCTCTGTAGGCAAAAAATCATTTCTGACAAAGTTGCCCAAATGAATCTCAGAAGTGTGCAACTTGTTCCCTGAGTTAGAAAACGTCGAGAAACGTTCGTTTCTGCTAGCGCTGTGCTTCTACACATGTATTTGCTGAACGGCGAAAGCGCACAGTAATGCACTTTTCTCCCAGCAAATACACTGTTTCTAAGGAAATGGGAACACACTGAGGAGACACTTGTGGGAGCTACTGGGACTAAAACTGAGCTTCCCTACGCACAGGGAAGCAAGAGAAATGCTGATTTCATCAAGCCCAGTTACATACTCAGAATCTGTACTACTGCGCAAATAGGCATGTCTCTGTAGGCAAAAAACTCATTTCTGACAAACTTGCCCAAATGCATCTCAGAAGTGTGCCACTTGTTCCCTGAGTTAGAAAACGTCGAGAAACGTTCGTTTCTGCTAGCGCTGTGCTTCTACTCATGTATTTGCTGAACGGTGAAAGCGCCCAGTAATGCACTTTTCTCCCAGCAAACACACTGTTTCTAAGGAAATGGGAACACCCTGAGGAGACACTTGTGGGAGCTACTGTGACTAAAACTGAGCTTCCCTACGCACAGGGAAGCAACAGAAATGCTGATTTCATCAAGCCCAGTTACATACTCAGAATCTGTACTACTGCGCAAATAGGCATGTCTCTGTAGGCAAAAAACTCATTTCGGACAAAGTTGCCCAAATGCATCTCAGAAGTGTGCAACTTGTTCCCTGAGATAGAAAACGTCGAGAAACGGTCGTTTCTGCTAGCGCTGTGCTTCTACACATGTATTTGCTGAACGGTGAAAGCACACAGTGATACACTTTTCTCCCAGCAAATACACTGTTTCTAAGGAAATGGGAACACACTGAGGAGACACTTGTGGGAGCTACTGTGACTAAAACTGAGCTTCCCTACGCACAGGGAAGCAAGAGAAATGCTGATTTCATCAAGCCCAGTTACATACTCAGAATCTGTACTACTGCGCAAATAGGCATGTCTCTGTAGGCAAAAAACTCATTTCTGACAAAGTTGCCCAAATGCATCTCAGAAGTGTGCAACTTGTTCCCTGAGTTAGAAAACGTCGAGAAATGGTCGTTTCTGCTAGCGCTGTGCTTCTACACATGTATTTGCTGAACGGTGAAAGCGCACAGTAATGCACTTTTCTCCCAGCAAATACACTGTTTCTAAGGAAATGGGAACACACTGAGGAGACACTTGTGGGAGCTACTGTGACTAAAACTGAGCTTCCCTACGCACAGGGAAGCAAGAGAAATGCTGATTTCATCAAGCCCAGTTACATACTCAGAATCTGTACTACTGCGCAAATAGGCATGTCTCTGTAGGCAAAAAACTCATTTCTGACAAAGTTGCCCAAATGCATCTCAGAAGTGTGCCACTTATTCCCTGAGTTAGAAAACGTCGAGAAACGGTCGTTTCAGCTAGCGCTGTGCTTCTACACATGTATTTGCTGAACGGTGAAAGCGCACAGTGATACACTTTTCTCCCAACAAATACACTGTTTCTAAGGAACTGGGAACACACTGAGGAGACACTTGTGGGAGCTACTGTGACTAAAACTGAGCTTCCCTACGCACAGGGAAGCAAGAGAAATGCTGATTTCATCAAGCCCAGTTACATACTCAGAATCTGTACTACTGCGCAAATAGGCATGTCTCTGTAGGCAAAAAACTCATTTCTGACAAAGTTCCCCAAATGCATCTCAGAAGTGTGCAACTTGTTCCCTGAGTTAGAAAACGTCGAGAAACGGTCATTTCTACTAGGGCTGTGCTTCTACACATGTATTTGCTGAACGGTGAAAGCGCACAGTAATGCACTTTTCTCCCAGCAAATACACTGTTGCTAAGGAAATGGGAACACACTGAGGAGACACTTGTGGGAGCTACTGTGACTAAAACTGAGCTTCCCTATGCACAGGGAAGCAAGAGAAATGCTGATTTCATCAAGCCCAGTTACATACTCAGAATCTGTACTACTGCGCAAATAGGCATGTCTCTGTAGGCAAAAAACTCATTTCTGACAAAGTTGCCCAAATGCATCTCAGAAGTGTGCAACTTGTTCCCTGAGTTAGAAAACGTCGAGAAACGGCCGTTTCTACTAGCGCTGTGCTTCTACACATGTATTTGCTGAACGGTGAAAGCGCACAGTAATGCACTTTTCTCCCAGCAAATACACTGTTTCTAAGGAAATGGGAACACACTGAGGAGACACTTGTGGGAGCTACTGTGACTAAAACTGAGCTTCCCTATGCACAGGGAAGCAAGAGAAATGGTGATTTCATCAAGCCCAGTTACATACTCAGAATCTGTACTACTGCGCAATTAGGCATGTCTCTGTAGGCAAAAAACTCATTTCTGACAAAGTTGCCCAAATGCATCTCAGAAGTGTGCAACTTGTTCCCTGAGTTAGAAAACGTCGAGAAACGTTCGTTTCTGCTAGCGCTGTGCTTCTACACATGTATTTGCTGAACGGTGAAAGCGCACAGTAATGCACTTTTCTCCCAGCAAATACACTGTTTCTAAGGAAATGGGAAACACTGAGGAGACACTTGTGGGAGCTACTGTGACTAAAACTGAGCTTCCCTACGCACAGGGAAGCAAGAGAAATGCTGATTTCATCAAGCCCAGTTACATACTCAGAATCTGTACTACTGCGCAAATAGGCATGTCTCTGTAGGCAAAAAACTCATTTCTGACAAAGTTGCCCAAATGCATCTCAGAAGTGTGCCACTTATTCTCTGAGTTAGAAAACGTCGAGAAACGGTCGTTTCATCTGGCGCTGTGCTTCTACACATGTATTTGCTGAACGGTGAAAGCGCACAGTGATACACTTTTCTCCCAACAAATACACTGTTTCTAAGGAACTGGGAACACACTGAGGAGACACTTGTGGGAGCTCCTGTGACTAAAACTGAGCTTCCCTACGCACAGGGAAGCAAGAGAAATGCTGATTTCATCAAGCCCAGTTACATACTCAGAATCTGTACTACTGCGCAAATAGGCATGTCTCTGTAGGCAAAAAACTCATTTCTGACAAAGTTACCCAAATGCATCTCAGAAGTGTGCAACTTGTTCCCTGAGTTAGAAAACGTCGAGAAACGGTCGTTTCTACTAGCGCTTTGCTTCTACACATGTATTTGCTGAACGGTGAAAGCGCACAGTAATGCACTTTTCTCCCAGCAAATACACTGTTTCTAAGGAAATGGGAACACACTGAGGAGACACTTGTGGGAGCTACTGTGACTAAAACTGAGCTTCCCTATGCACAGGGAAGCAAGAGAAATGCTGATTTCATCAAGCCCAGTTACATACTCAGAATCTGTACTACTGCGCAATTAGGCATGTCTCTGTAGGCAAAAAACTCATTTCTGACAAAGTTGCCCAAATGCATCTCAGAAGTGTGCAACTTGTTCCCTGAGTTAGAAAACGTCGAGAAACGGTTGTTTCTGCTAGCGCTGTGCTTCTACACATGTATTTGCTGAACGGTGAAAGCGCACAGTAATGCACTTTTCTCCCAGCAAATACACTGTTTCTAAGGAAATGGGAACACACTGAGGAGACACTTGTGGGAGCTACTGTGACTAAAACTGAGCTTCCCTACGCACAGGGAAGCAAGAGAAATGCTGATTTCATCAAGCCCAGTTACATACTCAGAATCTGTACTACTGCACAAATAGGCATGTCTCTGTAGGCAAAAAACTCATTTCGGACAAAGTTGCCCAAATGCATCTCAGAAGTGTGCAACTTGTTCCCTGAGTTAGAAAACGTCGAGAAACGGTCGTTTCTGCTAGCGCTATGCTTCTACACATGTATTTGCTGAACGGTGAAAGCGCACAGTAATGCACTTTTCTCCCAGCAAATACACTGTTTCTAAGAAAATGGGAACACACTGAGGAGACACTTGTGGGAGCTACTGTGACTAAAACTGAGCTTCCCTACGCACAGGGAAGCTAGAGAAATGCTGATTTCATCAAGCCCAGTTACATACTCAGAATCTGTACTACTGCGCAAATAGGCATGTCTCTGTAGGCAAAAAAACTCATTTCTGACAAAGTTGCCCAAATACACCTCAGAAGTGTGCAACTTGTTCGCTGATTTAGAAAACGTCGAGAAACGGTCGTTTCTGCTAGCGCTGTGCTTCTACACCTGTATTTGCTGAACGGTGAAAGCGCACAGTAATGCACTTTTCTCCCAGCAAATACACTGTTTCTAAGGAAATGGGAACACACTGAGGAGACACTTGTGGGAGCTACTGTGACTAAAACTGAGCTTCCCTACGCACAGGGAAGCAAGAGAAATGCTGATTTCATCAAGCCCAGTTACAGACTCAGAATCTGTACTACTGCGCAAATAGGCATGTCTCTGTAGGCAAAAAACTCATTTCTGACAAAGTTGCCCAAATGCATCTCAGAAGTGTGCAACTTGTTCCCTGAGTTAGAAAACGTCGAGCAACGGTCGTTTCTACTAGGGCTGTGCTTCTACACATGTATTTGCTGAACGGTGAAAGCACACAGTAATGCACTTTTCTCCCAGCAAATACACTGATTCTAAGGAAATGGGAACACACTGAGGAGACACTTGTGGGAGCTACTGTGACTAAAACTGAGCTTCCCTACGCACAGGGAAGCAAGAGAAATGCTGATTTCATCAAGCCCAGTTACATACTCAGAATCTGTACTACTGCGCAAATAGGCATGTCTCTGTAGGCAAAAAACTCATTTCTGACAAAGTTGCCCAAATGCATCTCAGAAGTGTGCAACTTGTTCCCTGAGTTAGAAAACGTCGAGAAACGGTCGTTTCTGCTAGCGCTGTGCTTCTACACATGTATTTGCTGAACGGTGAAAGCGCACAGTAATGCACTTTTCTCCAAGCAAATACACTGTTTCTAAAAAAATGGGAACACACTGAGGAGACACTTGTGGGAGCTACTGTGACTAAAACTGAGCTTCTCTACGCACAGGGAAGCAAGAGAATGCTGATTTCATCAAGCCCAGTTACATACTCAGAATCTGTACTACTGCGCAAATAGGCATGTCTCTGTAGGCAAAAAACTCATTTCTGACAAAGTTACCCAAATGCATCTCAGAAGTGTGCAACTTGTTCCCTGAGTTAGAAAACGTCGAGAAACGGTCGTTTCTACTAGTGCTGTGCTTCTACACATGTATTTGCTGAACGTTGAAAGCGCACAGTAATGCACTTTTCTCCCAGCAAATACACTGTTTCTAAGGAAATGGGAACACACTGAGGAGACACTTGTGGGAGCTACTGTGACTAAAACTGAGCTTCCCTATGCACAGGGAAGCAAGAGAAATGCTGATTTCATCAAGCCCAGTTACATACTCAGAATCTGTACTACTGCGCAATTAGGCATGTCTCTGTAGGCAAAAAACTCATTTCTGACAAAGTTGCCCAAATGCATCTCAGAAGTGTGCAACTTGTTCCCTGAGTTAGAAAACGTCGAGAAACGGTCGTTTCTGCTAGCGCTGTGCTTCTACACATGTATTTGCTGAACGGTGAAAGCGCACAGTAATGCACTTTTCTCCCAGCAAATACACTGTTTCTAAGGAAATGGGAACACACTGAGGAGACACTTGTGGGAGCTACTGTGACTAAAACTGAGCTTCCCTACGCACAGGTAAGCAAGAGAAATGCTGATTTCATCAAGCCCAGTTACATACTCAGAATCTGTACTACTGCGCAAATAGGCATGTCTCTGTAGGCAAAAAACTCATTTCTGACAAAGTTGCCCAAATGCATCTCAGAAGTGTGCAACTTGTTCCCTGAGTTAGAAAACGTCGAGAAACGTTCGTTTCTGCTAGCGCTGTGCTTCTACACATGTATTTGCTGATCGGTGAAAGCGCACAGTAATGCACTTTTCTCCCAGCAAATACACTGTTTCTAAAAAAATGGGAACACACTGAGGAGACACTTGTGGGAGCTACTGTGACTAAAACTGAGCTTCTCTACGCACAGGGAAGCAAGAGAAATGCTGATTTCATCAAGCCCAGTTACATACTCAGAATCTGTACTACTGCGCAAATAGGCATGTCTCTGTAGGCAAAAACCTCATTTCTGACAAAGTTGCCCAAATGCATCTCAGAAGTGTGCAACTTGTTCCCTGAGTTAGAAAACGTTGAGAAACGGTCGTTTCAGCTAGCGCTGTGCTTCTACACATGTATTTGCTGAACGGTGAAAGCGCACAGTAATGCACATTTCTCCCAGCAAAAACACTGTTTCTAAGGAAATGGGAACACACTGAGGAGACACTTGTGGGAGTTACTGTGACTAAAATTGAGCTTCCCTACGCACAGGGAAGCAAGAGAAATGCTGATTTCATCCAGCCCAATTACATACTCAGAATCTGTACTACTGCGCGAATAGGCATGTCTCTGTAGGCAAAAAACTCATTTCTGACAAAGTTGCCCAAATGCATCTCAGAAGTGTGCAACTTGTTCCCTGAGTTAGAAAACGTCGAGAAACGTTCGTTTCTGCTAGCGCTGTGCTTCTACACATGTATTTGCTGAACGGTGAAAGCGCACAGTAATGCACTTTTCTCCCAGCAAATACACTGTTTCTAAATAAATGGGAACACACTGAGGAGACACTTGTGGGAGCTACTGTGACTAAAACTGAGCTTCCCTACGCACAGGGAAGCAAGAGAAATGCTGATTTCATCAAGCCCAGTTACATACTCAGAATCTGTACTACTGCGCAAATAGGCATGTCTCTGTAGGCAAAAAACTCATTTCTGACAAAGTTGCCCAAATGCATCTCAGAAGTGTGCAACTTGTTCCCTGAGTTAGAAAACGTCGAGGAACGGTCGTTTCAGCTAGCGCTGTGCTTCTACACATGTATTTGCTGAACGGTGAAAGCGCACAGTGATACACTTTTCTCCCAACAAATACACTGTTTCTAAGGAACTGGGAACACACTGAGGAGACACTTATGGGAGCTACTGTGACTAAAACTGAGCTTCCCTATGCACAGGGAAGCAAGAGAAATCCTGATTTCATCAAGCCCAGTTACATACTCAGAATCTGTACTACTGCGCAATTAGGCATGTCTCTGTAGGCAAAAAACTCATTTCTGACAAAGTTGCCCAAATGCATCTCAGAAGTGTGCAACTTGTTCCCTGAGTTAGAAAACGTCGAGAAACGTTCGTTTCTGCTAGTGCTGTGCTTCTACACATGTATTTGCTGAACGGTGAAAGCGCACAGTGATACACTTTTCTCCCAGCAAATACACTGTTTCTAAGGAACTGGGAACACACTGAGGAGACACTTGTGGGAGCTACTGGGACTAAAACTGAGCTTCTCTACGCACAGGGAAGCAAGAGAAATGATGATTTCATCAAGCCTAGTTACATACTCAGAATCTGTACTACTGCGCAAATAGGCATGTCTCTGTAGGCAAAAAACTCATTTCTGACAAAGTTGCCCAAATGAATCTCAGAAGTGTGCAACTTGTTCCCTGAGTTAGAAAACGTCGAGAAACGTTCGTTTCTGCTAGCGCTGTGCTTCTACACATGTATTTGCTGAACGGCGAAAGCGCACAGTAATGCACTTTTCTCCCAGCAAATACACTGTTTCTAAGGAAATGGGAACACACTGAGGAGACACTTGTGGGAGCTACTGGGACTAAAACTGAGCTTCCCTACGCACAGGGAAGCAAAAGAAATGCTGATTTCATCAAGCCCAGTTACATACTCAGAATCTGTACTACTGCGCAAATAGGCATGTCTCTGTAGGCAAAAAACTCATTTCTGACAAACTTGCCCAAATGCATCTCAGAAGTGTGCCACTTGTTCCCTGAGTTAGAAAACGTCGAGAAACGTTCGTTTCTGCTAGCGCTGTGCTTCTACTCATGTATTTGCTGAACGGTGAAAGCGCCCAGTAATACACTTTTCTCCCAGCAAACACACTGTTTCTAAGGAAATGGGAACACCCTGAGGAGACACTTGTGAGAGCTACTGTGACTAAAACTGAGCTTCCCTACACACAGGGAAGCAAGAGAATGCTGATTTCCTCAAGCCCAGTTACCGGCTCAGAATCTGTACTACTGCGCAAATAGGCATGTCTCTGTATGCAAAAAACTCATTTCTGACAAAGTTACCCAAATGCATCTCAGAAGTGTGCAACTTGTTCCCTGAGTTAGAAAACGTCGAGAAACGGTCGTTTCAGCTAGCGCTGTGCTTCTACACATGTATTTGCTGAACGGTGAAAGCGCACAGTAATGCACTTTTCTCCCAGCAAATACACTGTTTCTAAGGAAATGGTAACACACTGAGGAGACACTTGTGGGAGCTACTGTGACTAAAACTGAGCTTCCCTATGCACAGGGAAGCAAGAGAAATGCTGATTTCATCAAGCCCAGTTACATACTCAGAATCTGTACTACTGCGCAAATAGGCATGTCTCTGTAGGCAAAAAACTCATTTCTGACAAAGTTGCCCAAATGCATCTCAGAAGTGTGTAACTTGTTCCCTGAGTTAGAAAACGTCGAGAAACATTCGTTTCCGCTAGCGCTGTGCTTCTACACATGTATTTGCTGAACGGTGAAAGCGCACAGTAATGCACTTTTCTCCCAACAAATACACTGTTTCTAAGGAAATGTGAACACACGGAGGAGACACTTGTGGGAGCTACTGCGACTAAAACTGAGCTTCCCTACGCACAGGGAAGCAAGAGAAATGCTGATTTCATCAAGCCCAGTTACATACTCAGAATCTGTACTACTGCGCTAATAGGCATGTCTCTGTAGGCAAAAAACTCATTTCGGACAAAGTTGCCCAAATGCATCTCAGAAGTGTGCAATTGTTCCCTGAGTTAGAAAACGTCGAGAAACGTTCGTTTCTGCTAGCGCTGTGCTTCTACACATGTATTTGCTGAACGGTGAAAGCGCACAGTAATGCACTTTTCTCCCAGCAAATACACTGTTTCTAAGGAAACGGGAACACACTTAGGAGACACCTGTGGGAGCTACTGGGACAAAACTGAGCTTCCCTACGCACAGGGAAGCAAGAGAAATGCTGATTTCATCAAGCCCAGTTACATACTCAGAATCTGTACTACTGCGCAAATAGGCATGTCTCTGTAGGCAAAAAACTCATTTCTGACAAAGTTGCCCAAATGCATCTCAGAAGTGTGCAACTTGTTCCCTGAGTTAGAAATCGTCGAGAAACGTTTGTTTCTGCTAGCGCTGTGCTTCTACACATGTATTTGCTGAACGGTGAAAGCGCACAGTAATGCACTTTTCTCCCAGCAAATACACTGTTTCTAAGGAAATGGGAACACACTGAGGAGACACTTGTGGGAGCTACAGTGACTAAAACTGAGCTTCCCTACGCACAGGGAAGCAAGAGAAATGCTGATTTCATCAAGCCCAGTTACATACTCAGAATCTGTACTACTGCGCAAATAGGCATGTCTCTGTAGGCAAAAAACTCATTTCTGACAAAGTTGCCCAAATGCATCTCAGAAGTGTGCAACTTGTTCCCTGAGTTAGAAAACGTCGAGAAACGTTCGTTTCTGCTAGTGCTGTGCTTCTACACATGTATTTGCTGAACGGTGAAACCGCACAGTAATGCACTTTTCTCCCAGCAAATACACTGTTTCTAAGGAACTGGGAACACACTGAGGAGACACTTGTGGGAGCTACTGGGACTAAAACTGAGCTTCTCTACGCACAGGGAAGCAAGAGAAATGCTGATTTCATCAAGCCCAGTTACATACTCAGAATCTGTACTACTGCGCAAATAGGCATGTCTCTGTAGGCAAAAAACTCATTTCTGACAAAGTTGCCCAAATGCATCTCAGAAGTGTGTAACTTGTTCCCTGAGTTAGAAAACGTCGAGAAACATTCGTTTCCGCTAGCGCTGTGCTTCTACACATGTATTTGCTGAACGGTGAAAGCGCACAGTAATGCACTTTTCTCCCAACAAATACACTGTTTCTAAGGAAATGTGAACACACGGAGGAGACACTTGTGGGAGCTACTGCGACTAAAACTGAGCTTCCCTACGCACAGGGAAACAAGAGAAATGCTGATTTCATCAAGCCCAGTTACATACTCAGAATCTGTACTACTGCGCTAATAGGCATGTCTCTGTAGGCAAAAAACTCATTTCTGACAAAGTTGCCCAAATGCATCTCAGAAGTGTGCAATTGTTCCCTGAGTTAGAAAACGTCGAGAAACGTTCGTTTCTGCTAGCGCTGTGCTTCTACACATGTATTTGCTGAACGGTGAAAGCGCACAGTAATGCACTTTTCTCCCAGCAAATACACTGTTTCTAAGGAAACGGGAGCACACTTAGGAGACACCTGTGGGAGCTACTGGGACAAAACTGAGCTTCCCTACGCAAAGGGAAGCAAGAGAAATGCTGATTCCATCAAGCCCAGTTACATACTCAGAATCTGTACTACTGCGCAAATAGGCATGTCTCTGTAGGCAAAAAACTCATTTCTGACAAAGTTGCCCAAATGCATCTCAGAAGTGTGCAACTTGTTCCCTGAGTTAGAAATCGTCGAGAAACGTTTGTTTCTGCTAGCGCTGTGCTTCTACACATGTATTTGCTGAACGGTGAAAGCGCACAGTAATGCACTTTTCTCCCAGCAAATACACTGTTTCTAAGGAAATGGGAACACACTGAGGAGACACTTGTGGGAGCTACAGTGACTAAAACTGAGCTTCCCTACGCACAGGGAAGCAAGAGAAATGCTGATTTCATCAAGCCCAGTTACATACTCAGAATCTGTACTACTGCGCAAATAGGCATGTCTCTGTAGGCAAAAAACTCATTTCTGACAAAGTTGCCCAAATGCATCTCAGAAGTGTGCAACTTGTTCCCTGAGTTAGAAAACGTCGAGAAACGTTCGTTTCTGCTAGTGCTGTGCTTCTACACATGTATTTGCTGAACGGTGAAAGCGCACAGTAATGCACTTTTCTCCCAGCAAATACACTGTTTCTAAGGAACTGGGAACACACTGAGGAGACACTTGTGGGAGCTACTGGGACTAAAACTGAGCTTCTCTACGCACAGGGAAGCAAGAGAAATGCTGATTTCATCAAGCCCAGTTACATACTCAGAATCTGTACTACTGCGCAAATAGGCATGTCTCTGTAGGCAAAAAACTCATTTCTGACAAAGTTGCCCAAATGCATCTCAGAAGTGTGTAACTTGTTCCCTGAGTTAGAAAACGTCGAGAAACATTCGTTTCCGCTAGCGCTGTGCTTCTACACATGTATTTGCTGAACGGTGAAAGCGCACAGTAATGCACTTTTCTCCCAACAAATACACTGTTTCTAAGGAAATGTGAACACACGGAGGAGACACTTGTGGGAGCTACTGCGACTAAAACTGAGCTTCCCTACGCACAGGGAAGCAAGAGAAATGCTGATTTCATCAAGCCCAGTTACATACTCAGAATCTGTACTACTGCGCTAATAGGCATGTCTCTGTAGGCAAAAAACTCATTTCGGACAAAGTTGCCCAAATGCATCTCAGAAGTGTGCAATTGTTCCCTGAGTTAGAAAACGTCGAGAAACGTTCGTTTCTGCTAGCGCTGTGCTTCTACACATGTATTTGCTGAACGGTGAAAGCGCACAGTAATGCACTTTTCTCCCAGCAAATACACTGTTTCTAAGGAAACGGGAACACACTTAGGAGACACCTGTGGGAGCTACTGGGACAAAACTGAGCTTCCCTACGCACAGGGAAGCAAGAGAAATGCTGATTTCATCAAGCCCAGTTACATACTCAGAATCTGTACTACTGCGCAAATAGGCATGTCTCTGTAGGCAAAAAACTCATTTCTGACAAAGTTGCCCAAATGCATCTCAGAAGTGTGCAACTTGTTCCCTGAGTTAGAAAACGTCGAGAAACGTTCGTTTCTGCTAGCGCTGTGCTTCTACACATGTATTTGCTGAACGGCGAAAGCGCACAGTAATGCACTTTTCTCCCAGCAAATACACTGTTTCTAAGGAAATGGGAACACACTGAGGAGACACTTGTGGGAGCTACTGGGACTAAAACTGAGCTTCCCTACGCACAGGGAAGCAAGAGAAATGCTGATTTCATCAAGCCCAGTTACATACTCAGAATCTGTACTACTGCGCAAATAGGCATGTCTCTGTAGGCAAAAAACTCATTTCTGACAAACTTGCCCAAATGCATCTCAGAAGTGTGCCACTTGTTCCCTGAGTTAGAAAACGTCGAGAAACGTTCGTTTCTGCTAGCGCTGTGCTTCTACTCATGTATTTGCTGAACGGTGAAAGCGCCCAGTAATGCACTTTTCTCCCAGCAAACACACTGTTTCTAAGGAAATGGGAACACCCTGAGGAGACACTTGTGGGAGCTACTGTGACTAAAACTGAGCTTCCCTACGCACAGGGAAGCAAGAGAAATGCTGATTTCATCAAGCCCAGGTACATACTCAGAATCTGTACTACTGCGCAAATAGGCATGTCTCTGTAGGCAAAAAACTCATTTCTGACAAAGTTGCCCAAATGCATCTCAGAAGTGTGCAACTTGTTCCCTGAGTTAGAAAACGTCGAGAAACGGTCGTTTCTGCTAGCGCTGTGCTTCTACACATGTATTTGCTGAACGGTGAAAGCGCACAGTAATGCACTTTTCTCCCAGCAAATACACTGTTTCTAAGGAAATGGGAACACACTGAGGAGACACTTGTGGGAGCTACTGTGACTAAAACTGAGCTTCCCTACGCACAGGGAAGCAACAGAAATGCTGATTTCATCAAGCCCAGTTACATACTCAGAATCTGTACTACTGCGCAAATAGGCATGTCTCTGTAGGCAAAAAACTCATTTCTGACAAAGTTGCCCAAATGCATCTCAGAAGTGTGCAACTTGTTCCCTGAGTTAGAAAACGTCGAGAAACGTTCGTTTCTGCTAGTGCTGTGCTTCTACACATGTATTTGCTGAACGGTGAAAGCGCACAGTAATGCACTTTTCTCCCAGCAAATACACTGTTTCTAAGGAACTGGGAACACACTGAGGAGACACTTGTGGGAGCTACTGGGACTAAAACTGAGCTTCTCTACGCACAGGGAAGCAAGAGAAATGCTGATTTCATCAAGCCCAGTTACATACTCAGAATCTGTACTACTGCGCAAATAGGCATGTCTCTGTAGAAAAAAAAACTCATTTCTGACAAAGTTGCCCAAATGAATCTCAGAAGTGTGCAACTTGTTCCCTGAGTTAGAAAACGTCGAGAAACGGTCGTTTCTGCTAGCGCTGTGCTTCTACACATGTATTTGCTGAACGGTGAAAGCGCACAGTAATGCACTTTTCTCCCAGCAAATACACTGTTTCTAAGGAAATGTGAACACACTGAGGAGACACTTGTGGGAGCTACTGGGACTAAAACTGAGCTTCCCTACGCACAGGGAAGCAAGAGAAATGCTGATTTCATCAAGCCCAGTTACATATTCAGAATCTGTACTACTGCGCAAATAGGCATGTCTCTGTAGGCAAAAAACTCATTTCTGACAAACTTGCCCAAATGCATCTCAGAAGTGTACCACTTGTTCCCTGAGTTAGAAAACGTCGAGAAACGTTCGTTTCTGCTAGCGCTGTGCTTCTACTCATGTATTTGCTGAACGGTGAAAGCGCCCAGTAATGCACTTTTCTCCCAGCAAACACACTGTTTCTAAGGAAATGGGAACACCCTGAGGAGACACTTGTGGGAGCTACTGTGACTAAAACTGAGCTTCCCTACGCACAGGGAAGCAAGAGAAATGCTGATTTCATCAAGCCCAGGTACATACTCAGAATCTGTACTACTGCGCAAATAGGCATGTCTCTGTAGGCAAAAAACTCATTTCTGACAAAGTTGCCCAAATGCATCTCAGAAGTGTGCAACTTGTTCCCTGAGTTAGAAAACGTCGAGAAACGGTCGTTTCTGCTAGCGCTGTGCTTCTACACATGTATTTGCTGAACGGTGAAAGCGCACAGTAATGCACTTTTCTCCCAGCAAATACACTGTTTCTAAGGAAATGGGAACACACTGAGGAGACACTTGTGGGAGCTACTGTGACTAAAACTGAGCTTCCCTACGCACAGGGAAGCAACAGAAATGCTGATTTCATCAAGCCCAGTTACATACTCAGAATCTGTACTACTGCGCAAATAGGCATGTCTCTGTAGGCAAGAAACTCATTTCTGACAAAGTTGCCCAAATGCATCTCAGAAGTGTGCAACTTGTTCCCTGAGTTAGAAAACGTCGAGAAACGTTCGTTTCTGCTAGCGCTGTGCTTCTACACATGTATTTGCTGAACGGTGAAAGCGCACAGCAACGCACTTTTCTCCCAGCAAATACACTGATTCTAAGGAAATGGGAACACACTGAGGAGACACTTGTGGGAACTACTGTGACTAAAACTGAGCTTCCCTACGCACAGGGAAGCAAGAGAAATGCTGATTTCATCAAGCCCAGTTACATACTCAGAATCTGTACTACTGCGCAAATAGGCATGTCTCTGTAGGCAAAAAACTCATTTCGGACAAAGTTGCCCAAATGCATCTCAGAAGTGTGCAACTTGTTCCCTGAGATAGAAAACGTCGAGAAACGGTCGTTTCTGCTAGCGCTGTGCTTCTACACATGTATTTGCTGAACGGTGAAAGCGCACAGTAATGCACTTTTCTCCCAGCAAATACACTGTTTCTAAGGAAATGGGAACACACTGAGGAGACACTTGTGGGAGCTACTGTGACTAAAACTGAGCTTCCCTACGCACAGGGAAGCAAGAGAAATGCTGATTTCATCAAGCCCAGTTACATACTCAGAATCTGTACTACTGCGCAAATAGGCATGTCTCTGTAGGCAAAAACCGCATTTCTGACAAAGTTGCCCAAATGCATCTCAGAAGTGTGCAACTTGTTCCCTGAGTTAGAAAACGTTGAGAAACGGTCATTTCAGCTAGCGCTGTGCTTCTACACATGTATTTGCTGAACGGTGAAAGCGCACAGTGATACACTTTTCTCCCAGCAAATACACTGTTTCTAAGGAAATGGGAACACACTGAGGAGACACTTGTGGGAGCTACTGGGACTAAAACTGAGCTTCCCTACGCACAGGGAAGCAAGAGAAATGCTGATTTCATCAAGCCCAGTTACATACTCAGAATCTGTACTACTGCGCAAATAGGCATGTCTCTGTAGGCAAAAAACTCATTTCTGACAAACTTGCCCAAATGCATCTCAGAAGTGTGCCACTTGTTCCCTGAGTTAGAAAACGTCGAGAAACGTTCGTTTCTGCTAGCGCTGTGCTTCTACTCATGTATTTGCTGAACGGTGAAAGCGCCCAGTAATGCACTTTTCTCCCAGCAAACACACTGTTTCTAAGGAAATGGGAACACCCTGAGGAGACACTTGTGAGAGCTACTGTGACTAAAACTGAGCTTCCCTACGCACAGGGAAGCAAGAGAATGCTGATTTCATCAAGCCCAGTTACCGGCTCAGAATCTGTACTACTGCGCAAATAGGCATGTCTCTGTAGGCAAAAAACTCATTTCTGACAAAGTTACCCAAATGCATCTCAGAAGTGTGCAACTTGTTCCCTGAGTTAGAAAACGTCGAGAAACGGTCGTTTCTGCTAGCGCTGTGCTTCTACACATGTATTTGCTGAACGGTGAAAGCGCACAGTAATGCACTTTTCTCCCAGTAAATACACTGTTTCTAAGGAACTGGGAACACACTGAGGAGACACTTGTGGGAGCTACTGTGACTAAAACTGAGCTTCCCTACGCACAGGGAAGCAAGAGAAATGCTGATTTCATCAAGCCCAGTTACATACTCAGAATCTGTACTACTGCGCAAATAGGCATGTCTCTTTAGGCAAAAAACTCATTTCTGACATAGTTGCCCAAATGCATCTCAGAAGTGTGCAATCTGTTCCCTGAGTTAGAAACCGTCGAGAAACGTTCGTTTCTGCTAGCGCTGTGCTTCTACACATGTATTTGCTGAACGGTGAAAGCGCACAGTAATGCACTTTTCTCCCAGCAAATACACTGTTTCTAAGGAAATGGGAACACACTGAGGAGACACTTGTGGGAGCTACTGGGACTAAAACTGAGCTTCCCTACGCACAGGGAAGCAAGAGAAATGCTGATTTCATCAAGCCCAGTTACATACTCAGAATCTGTACTACTGCGCAAATAGGCATGTCTCTGTAGGCAAAAAACTCATTTCTGACAAACTTGCCCAAATGCATCTCAGAAGTGTGCCACTTGTTCCCTGAGTTAGAAAACGTCGAGAAACGTTCGTTTCTGCTAGCGCTGTGCTTCTACTCATGTATTTGCTGAACGGTGAAAGCGCCCAGTAATGCACTTTTCTCCCAGCAAACACACTGTTTCTAAGGAAATGGGAACACCCTGAGGAGACACTTGTGGGAGCTACTGTGACTAAAACTGAGCTTCCCTACGCACAGGGAAGCAACAGAAATGCTGATTTCATCAAGCCCAGTTACATACTCAGAATCTGTACTACTGCGCAAATAGGCATGTCTCTGTAGGCAAAAAACTCATTTCGGACAAAGTTGCCCAAATGCATCTCAGAAGTGAGCAACTTGTTCCTTGAGATAGAAAACGTCGAGAAACGGTCGTTTCTGCTAGCGCTGTGCTTCTACACATGTATTTGCTGAACGGTGAAAGCGCACAGTGATACACTTTTCTCCCAGCAAATACACTGTTTCTAAGGAAATGGGAACACACTGAGGAGACACTTGTGGGAGCTACTGTGACTAAAACTGAGCTTCCCTACGCACAGGGAAGCAAGAGAAATGCTGATTTCATCAAGCCCAGTTACATACTCAGAATCTGTACTACTGCGCAAATAGGCATGTCTCTGTAGGCAAAAAACTCATTTCTGACAAAGTTGCCCAAATGCATCTCAGAAGTGTGCAACTTGTTCCCTGAGTTAGAAAACGTCGAGAAATGGTCGTTTCTGCTAGCGCTGTGCTTCTACACATGTATTTGCTGAACGGTGAAAGCGCACAGTAATGCACTTTTCTCCCAGCAAATACACTGTTTCTAAGGAAATGGGAACACACTGAGGAGACACTTGTGGGAGCTACTGTGACTAAAACTGAGCTTCCCTACGCACAGGGAAGCAAGAGAAATGCTGATTTCATCAAGCCCAGTTACATACTCAGAATCTGTACTACTGCGCAAATAGGCATGTCTCTGTAGGCAAAAAACTCATTTCTGACAAAGTTGCCCAAATGCATCTCAGAAGTGTGCCACTTATTCCCTGAGTTAGAAAACGTCGAGAAACGGTCGTTTCAGCTAGCGCTGTGCTTCTACACATGTATTTGCTGAACGGTGAAAGCGCACAGTGATACACTTTTCTCCCAACAAATACACTGTTTCTAAGGAACTGGGAACACACTGAGGAGACACTTGTGGGAGCTACTGTGACTAAAACTGAGCTTCCCTACGCACAGGGAAGCAAGAGAAATGCTGATTTCATCAAGCCCAGTTACATACTCAGAATCTGTACTACTGCGCAAATAGGCATGTCTCTGTAGGCAAAAAACTCATTTCTGACAAAGTTCCCCAAATGCATCTCAGAAGTGTGCAACTTGTTCCCTGAGTTAGAAAACGTCGAGAAACGGTCATTTCTACTAGGGCTGTGCTTCTACACATGTATTTGCTGAACGGTGAAAGCGCACAGTAATGCACTTTTCTCCCAGCAAATACACTGTTTCTAAGGAAATGGGAACACACTGAGGAGACACTTGTGGGAGCTACTGTGACTAAAACTGAGCTTCCCTATGCACAGGGAAGCAAGAGAAATGCTGATTTCATCAAGCCCAGTTACATACTCAGAATCTGTACTACTGCGCAAATAGGCATGTCTCTGTAGGCAAAAAACTCATTTCTGACAAAGTTGCCCAAATGCATCTCAGAAGTGTGCAACTTGTTCCCTGAGTTAGAAAACGTCGAGAAACGGTCGTTTCTGCTAGCGCTGTGCTTCTACACATGTATTTGCTGAACGGTGAAAGCGCACAGTAATACACTTTTCTCCCAGCAAATACACTGTTTCTAAGGAAATGGGAACACACTGAGGAGACACTTGTGGGAGCTACTGTGACTAAAACTGAGCTTCCCTACGCACAGGGAAGCAAGAGAAATGCTGATTTCATCAAGCCCAGTTACATACTCAGAATCTGTACTACTGCGCAAATAGGCATGTCTCTGTAGGCAAAAACCTCATTTCTGACAAAGTTGCCCAAATGCATCTCAGAAGTGTGCAACTTGTTCCCTGAGTTAGAAAACGTCGAGAAACGTTCGTTTCTGCTAGCGCTGTGCTTCTACACATGTATTTGCTGAACGGTGAAAGCGCACAGTAATGGACTTTTCTCCCAGCAAATACACTGTTTCTAAGGAAATGGGAACACACTGAGGAGACACTTGTGGGAGCTACTGTGACTAAAACTGAGCTTCCCTACGCACAGGGAAGCAAGAGAAATGCTGATTTCATCAAGCCCAGTTACATACTCAGAATCTGTACTACTGCGCAAATAGGCATGTCTCTGTAGGCAAAAAACTCATTTCTGACAAAGTTGCCCAAATGCATCTCAGAAGTGTGCCACTTATTCCCTGAGTTAGAAAACGTCGAGAAACGGTCGTTTCAGCTGGCGCTGTGCTTCTACACATGTATTTGCTGAACGGTGAAAGCGCACAGTGATACACTTTTCTCCCAACAAATACACTGTTTCTAAGGAACTGGGAACACACTGAGGAGACACTTGTGGGAGCTCCTGTGACTAAAACTGAGCTTCCCTACGCACAGGGAAGCAAGAGAAATGCTGATTTCATCAAGCCCAGTTACATACTCAGAATCTGTACTACTGCGCAAATAGGCATGTCTCTGTAGGCAAAAAACTCATTTCTGACAGAGTTACCCAAATGCATCTCAGAAGTGTGCAACTTGTTCCCTGAGTTAGAAAACGTCGAGAAACGTTCGTTTCTACTAGCGCTTTGCTTCTACACATGTATTTGCTGAACGGTGAAAGCGCACAGTAATGCACTTTTCTCCCAGCAAATACACTGTTTCTAAGGAAATGGGAACACACTGAGGAGACACTTGTGGGAGCTACTGTGACTAAAACTGAGCTTCCCTATGCACAGGGAAGCAAGAGAAATGCTGATTTCATCAAGCCCAGTTACATACTCAGAATCTATACTACTGCGCAATTAGGCATGTCTCTGTAGGCAAAAAACTCATTTCTGACAAAGTTGCCCAAATGCATCTCAGAAGTGTGCAACTTGTTCCCTGAGTTAGAAAACGTCGAGAAACGGTTGTTTCTGCTAGCGCTGTGCTTCTACACATGTATTTGCTGAACGGTGAAAGCGCACAGTAATGCACTTTTCTCCCAGCAAATACACTGTTTCTAAGGAAATGGGAACACACTGAGGAGACACTTGTGGGAGCTACTGTGACTAAAACTGAGCTTCCCTACGCACAGGGAAGCAAGAGAAATGCTGATTTCATCAAGCCCAGTTACATACTCAGAATCTGTACTACTGCACAAATAGGCATGTCTCTGTAGGCAAAAAACTCATTTCGGACAAAGTTGCCCAAATGCATCTCAGAAGTGTGCAACTTGTTCCCTGAGTTAGAAAACGTCGAGAAACGGTCGTTTCTGCTAGCGCTATGCTTCTACACATGTATTTGCTGGACGGTGAAAGCGCACAGTAATGCACTTTTCTCCCAGCAAATACACTGTTTCTAAGAAAATGGGAACACACTGAGGAGACACTTGTGGGAGCTACTGTGACTAAAACTGAGCTTCCCTACGCACAGGGAAGCTAGAGAAATGCTGATTTCATCAAGCCCAGTTACATACTCAGAATCTGTACTACTGCGCAAATAGGCATGTCTCTGTAGGCAAAAAAACTCATTTCTGACAAAGTTGCCCAAATACACCTCAGAAGTGTGCAACTTGTTCGCTGATTTATAAAACGTCGAGAAACGGTCGTTTCTGCTAGCGCTGTGCTTCTACACCTGTATTTGCTGAACGGTGAAAGCGCACAGTAATGCACTTTTCTCCCAGCAAATACACTGTTTCTAAGGAAATGGGAACACACTGAGGAGACACTTGTGGGAGCTACTGTGACTAAAACTGAGCTTCCCTACGCACAGGGAAGCAAGAGAAATGCTGATTTCATCAAGCCCAGTTACAGACTCAGAATCTGTACTACTGCGCAAATAGGCATGTCTCTGTAGGCAAAAAACTCATTTCTGACAAAGTTGCCCAAATGCATCTCAGAAGTGTGCAACTTGTTCCCTGAGTTAGAAAACGTCGAGAAACGGTCGTTTCTACTAGGGCTGTGCTTCTACACATGTATTTGCTGAACGGTGAAAGCACACAGTAATGCACTTTTCTCCCAGCAAATACACTGATTCTAAGGAAATGGGAACACACTGAGGAGACACTTGTGGGAGCTACTGTGACTAAAACTGAGCTTCCCTACGGACAGGGAAGCAAGAGAAATGCAGATTTCATCAAGCCCAGTTACATACTCAGAATCTGTACTACTGCGCAAATAGGCATGTCTCTGTAGGCAAAAAACTCATTTCTGACAAAGTTACCCAAATGCATCTCAGAAGTGTGCAACTTGTTCCCTGAGTTAGAAAACGTCGAGAAACGGTCGTTTCTGCTAGCGCTGTGCTTCTACACATGTATTTGCTGAACGGTGAAAGCGCACAGTAATGCACTTTTCTCCAAGCAAATACACTGTTTCTAAAAAAATGGGAACACACTGAGGAGACACTTGTGGGAGCTACTGTGACTAAAACTGAGCTTCTCTACGCACAGGGAAGCAAGAGAATGCTGATTTCATCAAGCCCAGTTACATACTCAGAATCTGTACTACTGCGCAAATAGGCATGTCTCTGTAGGCAAAAACCTCATTTCTGACAAAGTTGCCCAAATGCATCTCAGAAGTGTGCAACTTGTTCCCTGAGTTAGAAAACGTTGAGAAACGGTCGTTTCAGCTAGCGCTGTGCTTCTACACATGTATTTGCTGAACGGTGAAAGCGCACAGTAATGCACATTTCTCCCAGCAAAAACAGTGTTTCTAAGGAAATGGTAGCACACTGAGGAGACACTTGTGGGAGTTACTGTGACTAAAATTGAGCTTCCCTACGCACAGGGAAGCAAGAGAAATGCTGATTTCATCAAGCCCAGTTACATACTCAGAATCTGTACTACTGCGCAAATAGGCATGTCTCTGTAGGCAAAAACCTCATTTCTGACAAAGTTGCCCAAATGCATCTCAGAAGTGTGCAACTTGTTCCCTGAGTTAGAAAACGTTGAGAAACGGTCGTTTCAGCTAGCGCTGTGCTTCTACACATGTATTTGCTGAACGGTGAAAGCGCACAGTAATGCACATTTCTCCCAGCAAAAACACTGTTTCTAAGGAAATGGGAACACACTGAGGAGACACTTGTGGGAGTTACTGTGACTAAAATTGAGCTTCCCTACGCACAGGGAAGCAAGAGAAATGCTGATTTCATCCAGCCCAATTACATACTCAGAATCTGTACTACTGAGCGAATAGGCATGTCTCTGTAGGCAAAAAACTCATTTCTGACAAAGTTGCCCAAATGCATCTCAGAAGTGTGCAACTTGTTCCCTGAGTTAGAAAACGTCGAGAAACGTTCGTTTCTGCTAGCGCTGTGCTTCTACACATGTATTTGCTGAACGGTGAAAGCGCACAGTAATGCACTTTTCTCCCAGCAAATACACTGTTTCTAAATAAATGGGAACACACTGAGGAGACACTTGTGGGAGCTACTGTGACTAAAACTGAGCTTCCCTACGCACAGGGAAGCAAGAGAAATGCTGATTTCATCAAGCCCAGTTACATACTCAGAATCTGTACTACTGCGCAAATAGGCATGTCTCTGTAGGCAAAAAACTCATTTCTGACAAAGTTGCCCAAATGCATCTCAGAAGTGTGCAACTTGTTCCCTGAGTTAGAAAACGTCGAGAAACGGTCGTTTCAGCTAGCGCTGTGCTTCTACACATGTATTTGCTGAACGGTGAAAGCGCACAGTGATACACTTTTCTCCCAACAAATACACTGTTTCTAAGGAACTGGGAACACACTGAGGAGACACTTGTGGGAGCTACTGTGACTAAAACTGAGCTTCCCTACGCACAGGGAAGCAAGAGAAATGCTGATTTCATCAAGCCCAGTTACATACTCAGAATCTGTACTACTGCGCAAATAGGCATGTCTCTGTAGGCAAAAAACTCATTTCTGACAAAGTTGCCCAAATGCATCTCAGAAGTGTGCAACTTGTTCCCTGAGTTAGAAAACGTCGAGAAATGGTCGTTTCTGCTAGCGCTGTGCTTCTACACATGTATTTGCTGAACGGTGAAAGCGCACAGTAATGCACTTTTCTCCCAGCAAATACACTGTTTCTAAGGAAATGGGAACACACTGAGGAGACACTTGTGGGAGCTACTGTGACTAAAACTGAGCTTCCCTACGCACAGGGAAGCAAGAGAAATGCTGATTTCATCAAGCCCAGTTACATACTCAGAATCTGTACTACTGCGCAAATAGGCATGTCTCTGTAGGCAAAAAACTCATTTCTGACAAAGTTCCCCAAATGCATCTCAGAAGTGTGCAACTTGTTCCCTGAGTTAGAAAACGTCGAGAAACGGTCATTTCTACTAGGGCTGTGCTTCTACACATGTATTTGCTGAACGGTGAAAGCGCACAGTAATGCACTTTTCTCCCAGCAAATACACTGTTTCTAAGGAAATGGGAACACACTGAGGAGACACTTGTGGGAGCTACTGTGACTAAAACTGAGCTTCCCTATGCACAGGGAAGCAAGAGAAATGCTGATTTCATCAAGCCCAGTTACATACTCAGAATCTGTACTACTGCGCAAATAGGCATGTCTCTGTAGGCAAAAAACTCATTTCTGACAAAGTTGCCCAAATGCATCTCAGAAGTGTGCAACTTGTTCCCTGAGTTAGAAAACGTCGAGAAACGGTCGTTTCTGCTAGCGCTGTGCTTCTACACATGTATTTGCTGAACGGTGAAAGCGCACAGTAATGCACTTTTCTCCCAGCAAATACACTGTTTCTAAGGAAATGGGAACACACTGAGGAGACACTTGTGGGAGCTACTGTGACTAAAACTGAGCTTCCCTACGCACAGGGAAGCAAGAGAAATGCTGATTTCATCAAGCCCAGTTACATACTCAGAATCTGTACTACTGCGCAAATAGGCATGTCTCTGTAGGCAAAAACCTCATTTCTGACAAAGTTGCCCAAATGCATCTCAGAAGTGTGCAACTTGTTCCCTGAGTTAGAAAACGTCGAGAAACGTTCGTTTCTGCTAGCGCTGTGCTTCTACACATGTATTTGCTGAACGGTGAAAGCGCACAGTAATGGACTTTTCTCCCAGCAAATACACTGTTTCTAAGGAAATGGGAACACACTGAGGAGACACTTGTGGGAGCTACTGTGACTAAAACTGAGCTTCCCTACGCACAGGGAAGCAAGAGAAATGCTGATTTCATCAAGCCCAGTTACATACTCAGAATCTGTACTACTGCGCAAATAGGCATGTCTCTGTAGGCAAAAAACTCATTTCTGACAAAGTTGCCCAAATGCATCTCAGAAGTGTGCCACTTATTCCCTGAGTTAGAAAACGTCGAGAAACGGTCGTTTCAGCTGGCGCTGTGCTTCTACACATGTATTTGCTGAACGGTGAAAGCGCACAGTGATACACTTTTCTCCCAACAAATACACTGTTTCTAAGGAACTGGGAACACACTGAGGAGACACTTGTGGGAGCTCCTGTGACTAAAACTGAGCTTCCCTACGCACAGGGAAGCAAGAGAAATGCTGATTTCATCAAGCCCAGTTACATACTCAGAATCTGTACTACTGCGCAAATAGGCATGTCTCTGTAGGCAAAAAACTCATTTCTGACAAAGTTACCCAAATGCATCTCAGAAGTGTGCAACTTGTTCCCTGAGTTAGAAAACGTCGAGAAACGTTCGTTTCTACTAGCGCTTTGCTTCTACACATGTATTTGCTGAACGGTGAAAGCGCACAGTAATGCACTTTTCTCCCAGCAAATACACTGTTTCTAAGGAAATGGGAACACACTGAGGAGACACTTGTGGGAGCTACTGTGACTAAAACTGAGCTTCCCTATGCACAGGGAAGCAAGAGAAATGCTGATTTCATCAAGCCCAGTTACATACTCAGAATCTGTACTACTGCGCAATTAGGCATGTCTCTGTAGGCAAAAAACTCATTTCTGACAAAGTTGCCCAAATGCATCTCAGAAGTGTGCAACTTGTTCCCTGAGTTAGAAAACGTCGAGAAACGGTTGTTTCTGCTAGCGCTGTGCTTCTACACATGTATTTGCTGAACGGTGAAAGCGCACAGTAATGCACTTTTCTCCCAGCAAATACACTGTTTCTAAGGAAATGGGAACACACTGAGGAGACACTTGTGGGAGCTACTATGACTAAAACTGAGCTTCCCTACGCACAGGGAAGCAAGAGAAATGCTGATTTCATCAAGCCCAGTTACATACTCAGAATCTGTACTACTGCACAAATAGGCATGTCTCTGTAGGCAAAAAACTCATTTCGGACAAAGTTGCCCAAATGCATCTCAGAAGTGTGCAACTTGTTCCCTGAGTTAGAAAACGTCGAGAAACGGTCGTTTCTGCTAGCGCTATGCTTCTACACATGTATTTGCTGGACGGTGAAAGCGCACAGTAATGCACTTTTCTCCCAGCAAATACACTGTTTCTAAGAAAATGGGAACACACTGAGGAGACACTTGTGGGAGCTACTGTGACTAAAACTGAGCTTCCCTACGCACAGGGAAGCTAGAGAAATGCTGATTTCATCAAGCCCAGTTACATACTCAGAATCTGTACTACTGCGCAAATAGGCATGTCTCTGTAGGCAAAAAAACTCATTTCTGACAAAGTTGCCCAAATACACCTCAGAAGTGTGCAACTTGTTCGCTGATTTATAAAACGTCGAGAAACGGTCGTTTCTGCTAGCGCTGTGCTTCTACACCTGTATTTGCTGAACGGTGAAAGCGCACAGTAATGCACTTTTCTCCCAGCAAATACACTGTTTCTAAGGAAATGGGAACACACTGAGGAGACACTTGTGGGAGCTACTGTGACTAAAACTGAGCTTCCCTACGCACAGGGAAGCAAGAGAAATGCTGATTTCATCAAGCCCAGTTACAGACTCAGAATCTGTACTACTGCGCAAATAGGCATGTCTCTGTAGGCAAAAAACTCATTTCTGACAAAGTTGCCCAAATGCATCTCAGAAGTGTGCAACTTGTTCCCTGAGTTAGAAAACGTCGAGAAACGGTCGTTTCTACTAGGGCTGTGCTTCTACACATGTATTTGCTGAACGGTGAAAGCACACAGTAATGCACTTTTCTCCCAGCAAATACACTGATTCTAAGGAAATGGGAACACACTGAGGAGACACTTGTGGGAGCTACTGTGACTAAAACTGAGCTTCCCTACGGACAGGGAAGCAAGAGAAATGCTGATTTCATCAAGCCCAGTTACATACTCAGAATCTGTACTACTGCGCAAATAGGCATGTCTCTGTAGGCAAAAAACTCATTTCTGACAAAGTTACCCAAATGCATCTCAGAAGTGTGCAAATTGTTCCCTGAGTTAGAAAACGTCGAGAAACGGTCGTTTCTGCTAGCGCTGTGCTTCTACACATGTATTTGCTGAACGGTGAAAGCGCACAGTAATGCACTTTTCTCCAAGCAAATACACTGTTTCTAAAAAAATGGGAACACACTGAGGAGACACTTGTGGGAGCTACTGTGACTAAAACTGAGCTTCTCTACGCACAGGGAAGCAAGAGAATGCTGATTTCATCAAGCCCAGTTACATACTCAGAATCTGTACTACTGCGCAAATAGGCATGTCTCTGTAGGCAAAAACCTCATTTCTGACAAAGTTGCCCAAATGCATCTCAGAAGTGTGCAACTTGTTCCCTGAGTTAGAAAACGTTGAGAAACGGTCGTTTCAGCTAGCGCTGTGCTTCTACACATGTATTTGCTGAACGGTGAAAGCGCACAGTAATGCACATTTCTCCCAGCAAAAACACTGTTTCTAAGGAAATGGTAGCACACTGAGGAGACACTTGTGGGAGTTACTGTGACTAAAATTGAGCTTCCCTACGCACAGGGAAGCAAGAGAAATGCTGATTTCATCAAGCCCAGTTACATACTCAGAATCTGTACTACTGCGCAAATAGGCATGTCTCTGTAGGCAAAAAACTCATTTCTGACAAAGTTGCCCAAATGCATCTCAGAAGTGTGCCACTTATTCCCTGAGTTAGAAAACGTCGAGAAACGGTCGTTTCAGCTGGCGCTGTGCTTCTACACATGTATTTGCTGAACGGTGAAAGCGCACAGTGATACACTTTTCTCCCAACAAATACACTGTTTCTAAGGAACTGGGAACACACTGAGGAGACACTTGTGGGAGCTACTGTGACTAAAACTGAGCTTCTCTACGCACAGGGAAGCAAGAGAAATGCTGATTTCATCAAGCCCAGTTACATACTCAGAATCTGTACTACTGCGCAAATAGGCATGTCTCTGTAGGCAAAAACCTCATTTCTGACAAAGTTGCCCAAATGCATCTCAGAAGTGTGCAACTTGTTCCCTGAGTTAGAAAACGTCGAGAAACGGTCGTTTCAGCTAGCGCTGTGCTTCTACTCATGTATTTGCTGAACGGTGAAAGCGCACAGTAATGCACATTTCTCCCAGCAAAAACACTGTTTCTAAGGAAATGGGAACACACTGAGGAGACACTTGTGGGAGTTACTGTGACTAAAATTGAGCTTCCCTACGCACAGGGAAGCAAGAGAAATGCTGATTTCATCCAGCCCAATTACATACTCAGAATCTGTACTACTGCGCGAATAGGCATGTCTCTGTAGGCAAAAAACTCATTTCTGACAAAGTTGCCCAAATGCATCTCAGAAGTGTGCAACTTGTTCCCTGAGTTAGAAAACGTCGAGAAACGTTCGTTTCTGCTAGCGCTGTGCTTCTACACATGTATTTGCTGAACGGTGAAAGCGCACAGTAATGCACTTTTCTCCCAGCAAATACACTGTTTCTAAATAAATGGGAACACACTGAGGAGACACTTGTGGGAGCTACTGTGACTAAAACTGAGCTTCCCTACGCACAGGGAAGCAAGAGAAATGCTGATTTCATCAAGCCCAGTTACATACTCAGAATCTGTACTACTGCGCAAATAGGCATGTCTCTGTAGGCAAAAAACTCATTTCTGACAAAGTTACCCAAATGCATCTCAGAAGTGTGCAACTTGTTCCCTGACTTAGAAAACGTCGAGAAACGGTCGTTTCTACTAGCGCTGTGCTTCTACACATGTGTTTGCTGAACGGTGAAAGCACACAGTAATGCACTTTTCTCCCAGCAAATACACTGTTTCTAAGGAAATGGGAACACACTGAGGAGACACTTGTGGGAGCTACTGTGACTAAAACTGAGCTTCCCTATGCACAGGGAAGCAAGAGAAATGCTGATTTCATCAAGCCCAGTTACATACTCAGAATCTGTACTACTGCGCAATTAGGCATGTCTCTGTAGGCAAAAAACTCATTTCTGACAAAGTTGCCCAAATGCATCTCAGAAGTGTGCAACTTGTTCCCTGATTTAGAAAACGTCGAGAAACGGTCATTTCTGCTAGCGCTGTGCTTCTACACATGTATTTGCTGAACGGTGAAAGCGCACAGTAATGCACTTTTCTCCCAGCAAATACACTGTTTCTAAGGAAATGGGAACACACTGAGGAGACACTTGTGGGAGCTACTGTGACTAAAACTGAGCTTCCCTATGCACAGGGAAGCTAGAGAAATGCTGATTTCATCAAGCCCAGTTACATACTCAGAATCTGTACTACTGCGCAAATAGGCATGTCTCTGTAGGCAAAAAACTCATTTCTGACAAAGTTACCCAAATGCATCTCAGAAGTGTGCAACTTGTTCCCTGAGTTAGAAAACGTCGAGAAACGGTCGTTTCTACTAGGGCTGTACTTCTACACATGTATTTGCTGAACGATGAAAGCGCACAGTAATGCACTTTTCTCCCAGCAAATACACTGTTTCTAAGGAAATGGGAACACACTGAGGAGACACTTGTGGGAGCTACTGTGACTAAAACTGAGCTTCCCTATGCACAGGGAAGCAAGAGAAATGCTGATTTCATCAAGCCCAGTTACATACTCAGAATCTGTACTACTGCGCAAATAGGCATGTCTCTGTAGGCAAAAAACTCATTTCTGACAAAGTTGCCCAAATGCATCTCAGAAGTGTGCAACTTGTTCCCTGAGTTAGAAAACGTCGAGAAACGGTAGTTTCTGCTAGCGCTGTGCTTCTACACATGTATTTGCTGAACGGTGAAAGCGCACAGTAATGCACTTTTCTCCCAGCAAATACACTGTTTCTAAGGAAATGGGAACACACTGAGGAGACACTTGTGGGAGCTACTGTGACTAAAACTGAGCTTCCCTATGCACAGGGAAGCAAGAGAAATCCTGATTTCATCAAGCCCAGTTACATACTCAGAATCTGTACTACTGCGCAATTAGGCATGTCTCTGTAGGCAAAAAACTCATTTCTGACAAAGTTGCCCAACTGCACCTCAGAAGTGTGCAACTTGTTTCCTGAGTTAGAAAACGTCGAGAAACGGTCGTTTCTGCTAGCGCTGTGCTTCTACACATGTATTTGCTGAACGGTGAAAGCGCACAGTAATGCACTTTTCTCCCAGCAAATACACTGTTTCTAAGGAAATGGGAACACACTGAGGAGACACTTGTGGAAGCTACTGTGACTAAAACTGAGCTTCCCTACGCACAGGGAAGCAAGAGAAATGCTGATTTCATCAAGCCCAGTTACATACTCAGAATCTGTACTACTGCGCAAATAGGCATGTCTCTTTAGGCAAAAAACTCATTTCTGACGAAGTTGCCCAAATGCATCTCAGAAGTGTGCAACTTGTTCCCTGAGTTAGAAAACGTCGAGAAATGTTCGTTTCTGCTAGCGCTGTGCTTCTACACATGTATTTGCTGAACGGTGAAAGCGCACAGTAATGCACTTTTCTCCCAGCAAATACACTGTTTCTATGGAAATGGGAACACACTGAGGAGACACTTGTGGGAGCTACTGTGACTAAAACTGAGCTTCCCTACGCACAGGGAAGCAAGAGAAATGATGATTTCATCAAGCCCAGTTACATACTCAAAATCTGTACTACTGCGTAAATAGGCATGTCTCTGTAGGCAAAAAACTCATTTCTGACAAAGTTGCCCAACTGCACCTCAGAAGTGTGCAACTTGTTCCCTGAGTTAGAGAACGTCGAGAAACCGTCGTTTCTGCTAGCGCTGTGCTTCTACACATGGATTTGCTGAACGGTGAAATCGCACAATAATGCACTTTTCTCCCAGCAAATACACTGTTTCTAAGGAAATGGGAACACACTGAGGAGACACTTGTGGGAGCTACTGTGACTAAAACTGAGCTTCCCTACGCACAGGGAAGCAAGAGAAATGCTGATTTCATCAAGCACATTTACATACTCAGAATCTGTACTACTGCGCAAATAGGCATGTTTCTTTAGGCAAAAGACTCATTTCTGACAAAGTTGCCCAAATGCACCTCAGAAGTGTGCAACTTGTTCCCTGAGTTAGAAAACGTCGAGAAACGGTCGTTTCTGCTAGCGCTGTGCTTCTACACATGTATTTGCTGAACGGTGAAAGCGCACAGTAATGCACTTTTCTCCCAGCAAATACACTGTTTCTAAGGAAATGGGAACACACTGAGGAGACACTTGTGGGAGCTACTGTGACTAAAACTGAGCTTCCCTACGCACAGGGAAGCAAGAGAAATGCTGATTTCTTCAAGCCCAGTTACATACTCAGAATCTGTACTACTGCGCAAATAGGCATGTCTGTTTAGGCAAAAAACTCATTTCTGACAAAGTTGCCCAAATGCATCTCAGTAGTGTGCAACTTGTTCCCTGAGTTAGAAAACGTCGAGAAACGTTAGTTTCTGCTAGCGCTGTGCTTCTACAGATGTATTTGCTGAACGGTGAAAGCGCACAGTAATGCACTTTTCTCCCAGCAAATACACTGTTTCTATGGAAATGGGAACACACTGAGGAGACACTTGTGGGAGCTACTGTGACTAAAACTGAGCTTCCCTACGCACAGGGAAGCAAGAGAAATGCTGATTTCATCAAGCCCAGTTACTTACTCAGAATCTGTACTACTGCGCAAATAGGCATGTCTCTTTAGGCAAAAAACTCATTTTTGAAAAAGTTGCCCAAATGCATCTCAGAAGTGTGCAACTTGTTCCCTGAGTTAGAAAACGTCGAGAAACCGTCGTTTCTGCTAGCGCTGTGCTTCTACACATGGATTTGCTGAACGGTGAAATCGCACAATAATGCACTTTTCTCCCAGCAAATACACTGTTTCTAAGGAAATGGGAACACACTGAGGAGACACTTGTGGGAGCTACTGTGACTAAAACTGAGCTTCCCTACGCACAGGGAAGCAAGAGAAATGCTGATTTCATCAAGCACATTTACATACTCAGAATCTGTACTACTGCGCAAATAGGCATGTTTCTTTAGGCAAAAGACTCATTTCTGACAAAGTTGCCCAAATGCACCTCAGAAGTGTGCAACTTGTTCCCTGAGTTAGAAAACGTCGAGAAACGGTCGTTTCTGCTAGCGCTGTGCTTCTACACATGTATTTGCTGAACGGTGAAAGCGCACAGTAATGCACTTTTCTCCCAGCAAATACACTGTTTCTAAGGAAATGGGAACACACTGAGGAGACACTTGTGGGAGCTACTGTGACTAAAACTGAGCTTCCCTACGCACAGGGAAGCAAGAGAAATGCTGATTTCTTCAAGCCCAGTTACATACTCAGAATCTGTACTACTGCGCAAATAGGCATGTCTGTTTAGGCAAAAAACTCATTTCTGACAAAGTTGCCCAAATGCATCTCAGTAGTGTGCAACTTGTTCCCTGAGTTAGAAAACGTCGAGAAACGTTAGTTTCTGCTAGCGCTGTGCTTCTACACATGTATTTGCTGAACGGTGAAAGCGCACAGTAATGCACTTTTCTCCCAGCAAATACACTGTTTCTAAGGAAATGGGAACACACTGAGGAGACACTTGTGGGAGCTACTGTGACTAAAACTGAGCTTCCCTACGCACAGGGAAGCAAGAGAAATGCTGATTTCATCAAGCCCAGTTACTTACTCAGAATCTGTACTACTGCGCAAATAGGCATGTCTCTTTAGGCAAAAAACTCATTTTTGAAAAAGTTGCCCAAATGCATCTCAGAAGTGTGCAACTTGTTCCCTGAGTTAAACAACGTCGAGAAACGTTCGTTTCTGCTAGCGCTGTGCTTCTACACATGTATTTGCTGAACGGTGAAAGCGCACAGTAATGAACTTTTCTCCCAGCAAATACACTGTTTCTCAGGAAATGGGAACACACTGAGGAGACACATGTGGGAGCTACTGTGACTAAAACTGAGCTTCCTTACGCACAGGGAAGCAAGAGAAATGCTGATTTCATCAAGCCCAGTTACATACTCAGAATCTGTACTACTGCGCAAATAGGCATGTCTCTGTAGGCAAAAAACTCATTTCTGACAAAGTTGCCCAAATGCATCTCAGAAGTGTGCAACTTGTTCCCTGAGTTAGAAAACGTCGAGAAACGGTCTTTTCTGCTAGCGCTGTGCTTCTACACATGTATTTGCTGAACGGTGAAAGCGCACAGTAATGAACTTTTCTCCCAGCAAATACACTGTTTCTAAGGAAATGGGAACACACTGAGGAGACACATGTGGGAGCTACTGTGACTAAAACTGAGCTTCCCTACGCACAGGGAAGCAAGAGAAATGCTGATTTCATCAAGCCCAGTTACATACTCAGAATCTGTACTACTGCGCAAATAGGCATGTCTCTGTAGGCAAAAAACTCATTTCTGACAAAGTTGCCCAAATGCATCTCAGATGTGTGCAACTTGTTCCCTGAGTTAGAAAACGTCGAGAAACGTTCGTTTCTGCTAGCGCTGTGCTTCTACACATGTATTTGCTGAACGGTGAAAGCACACAGTAATGCACTTTTCTCACAGCAAATACACTGTTTCTAAGGAAAAGGGAACACACTGAGGAGACACTTGTGGCAGCTACTGTGACTAAAACTGAGCTTCCCTACGCACAGGGAAGCAAGAGAAATGCTGATTTCATCAAGCCCAGTTACATACTCAGAATCTGTACTACTGCGCAAAAAGGCATGTCTCTTTAGGAAAAAAAACTCATTTCTGACAAAGTTGCCCAAATGCATCTCAGAAGTGTGCAACTTGTTCCCTGAGTTAGAAAACGTCGAGAAACGGTCGTTTCTGCCAGCGCTGTGCTTCTACACATGTATTTGCTGAACGGTGAAAGCGCACAGTAATGCACTTTTCTCCCAGCAAATACACTGTTTCTAAGGAAATGGGAACACACTGAGGAGACACTTGTGGGAGCTACTGTGACTAAAACTGAGCTTCCCTACGCACAGGGAAGCAAGAGAAATGCTGATTTCATTAAGCCCAGTTACATACTCAGAATCTGTACTACTGCGCAAATAGACATGTCTCTGTAGGCAAAAAACTCATTTCTGACAAAGTTGCCCAAATGCATCTCAGAAGTGTGCAACCTGTTCCCTGAGTTAGAAAACGTCGAGAAACGTTCGTGTCTGCTAGCGCTGTGCTTCTACACATGTATTTGCTGAATGGTGAAAGCGCACAGTAATGCACTTTTCTCCCAGCAAATACACTGTTTCTAAGGAACTGGGAACACACCGAGGAGACACTTGTGGGAGCTACTGTGACTAAAACTGAGCTTCCCTACGCACAGGGAAGCAAGAGAAATGCTGATTTCATCAAGCCCAGTTACATACTCAGAATCTGTACTACTGCGCAAATAGGCATGTCTCTTTAGGCAAAAAACTCATTTCTGACAAAGTTGCCCAAATGCATCTCAGAAGTGTGCAACTTGTTCCCTGAGTTAGAAAACGTCGAGAAACGGTCGTTTCTGCTAGCGCTGTGCTTCTACACATGTATTTGCTGAACGGTGAAAGCGCACAGTAATGCACTTTTCTCCCAGCAAATACACTGTTTCTAAGGAACTGGGAACACACTGAGGAGACACTTGTGGGAGCTACTGTGACTAAAACTGAGCTTCCCTACGCACAGGGAAGCAAGAGAAATGCTGGTTTCATCAAGCCCAGTTACATACTCAGAATCTGTACTACTGCGCAAATAGGCATGTCTCTGTAGGCAAAAAACTCATTTCTGACAAAGTTGCCCAAATGCATCTCAGAAGTGTGCAACTTGTTCCCTGAGTTAGAAAACGTCGAGAAACGGTCGTTTCAGCTAGCGCTGTGCTTCTACACATGTATTTGCTGAACGGTGAAAGCACACAGTAATGCACATTTCTCCCAGCAAAAACACTGTTTCTAAGGAAATGGGAACACACTGAGGAGACACTTGTGGGAGCTACTGTGACTAAAACTGAGCTTCCCTACGCACAGGGAAGCAAGAGAAATGCTGATTTCATAAAGCCCAGTTACATACTCAGAATCTGTACTACTGCGCAAATAGGCATGTCTCTTTAGGCAAAAAACTAATTTCTGACAAAGTTGCCCAAATGCATCTCAGAAGTGTGCAACTTGTTCCCTGAGTTAGAAAACGTCGAGAAACGGTCGTTTCTGCTAGCGCTGTGCTTCTACACATGTATTTGCTGAACGGTGAAAGCGCAGAGTAATGCACTTTTCTCCCAGCAAATACACTGTTTCTAAGGAAATGGGAACACACTGAGGAGACACTTGTGGGAGCTACTGTGACTAAAACTGAGCTTCCCTACGCACAGGGAAGCAAGAGAAATGCTGATTTCATCAAGAACAGTTACATACTCAGAATCTGTACTACTGCGCAAATAGACATGTCTCTGTAGGCAAAAAACTCATTTCTGACAAAGTTGCCCAAATGCATCTCAGAAGTGTGCAACCTGTTCCCTGAGTTAGAAAATGTCGAGAAACGTTCGTTTCTGCTAGCGCTGTGCTTCTACACATGTATTTGCTGAATGGTGAAAGCGCACAGTAATGCACTTTTCTCCCAGCAAATACACTGTTTCTATGGAACTGGGAACACACTGAGGAGACACTTGTGGGAGCTACTGTGACTAAAACTGAGCTTCCCTAAGCACAGGGAAGCAAGAGAAATGCTGATTTCATCAAGCCCAGTTACATACTCAGAATCTGTACTACTGCGCAAATAGGCATGTCTCTTTAGGCAAAAAACTCATTTCTGACAAAGTTGCCCAAATGCATCTCAGAAGTGTGCAACTTGTCCCCTGAGTTAGAAAACGTCGAGAAACGTTCGTTTCTGCTAGCGCTGTGCTTCTACACATGTATTTGCTGAACGGTGAAAGCGCACAGTAATGCACTTTTCTCCCAGCAAATACACTGTTTCTAAGGAAATGGGAACACACTGAGGAGACACTTGTGGGAGCTACTGTGACTAAAACTGAGCTTCCCTACGCACAGGGAAGCAAGAGAAATGATGATTTCATCAAGCCCAGTTACATACTCAGAATCTGTACTACTGCGCAAATAGGCATGTCTCTTTAGGCAAAAAACTCATTTCTGACAAAGTTGCCCAAATGCATCTCAGAAGTGTGCAACTTCTTCCCTGAGTTAGAAAACGTCGAGAAACGTTCGTTTCTGCTAGCGCTTTGCTTCTACACATGTATTTGCTGATTGGTGAAAGCGCACAGTAATGCACTTTACTCCCAGCAAATACACTGTTTCTAAGGAACTGGGAACACACTGAGGAGACACTTGTGGGAGCTACTGTGACTAAAACTGAGCTTCCCTACGCACAGGGAAGCAAGAGAAATGCTGATTTCATCAGCCCAGTTACATACTCAGAATCTGTACTACTGCGCAAATAGGCATGTCTCTTTAGGCAAAAAACTAATTTCTGACAAAGTTGCCCAAATGCATCTCAGAAGTGTGCAACTTGTTCCCTGAGTTAGAAAACGTCGAGAAACGGTCGTTTCTGCTAGCGCTGTGCTTCTACACATGTATTTGCTGAACGGTGAAAGCGCACAGTAATGCACTTTTCTCCCAGCAAATACACTGTTTCTAAGGAAATGGGAACACACTGAGGAGACACTTGTGGGAGCTACTGTGACTAAAACTGAGCTTCCCTACGCACAGGGAAGCAAGAGAAATGCTGATTTCATCAAGAACAGTTACATACTCAGAATCTGTACTACTGCGCAAATAGACATGTCTCTGTAGGCAAAAAACTCATTTCTGACAAAGTTGCCCAAATGCATCTCAGAAGTGTGCAACCTGTTCCCTGAGTTAGAAAATGTCGAGAAACGTTCGTTTCTGCTAGCGCTGTGCTTCTACACATGTATTTGCTGAATGGTGAAAGCGCACAGTAATGCACTTTTCTCCCAGCAAATACACTGTTTCTATGGAACTGGGAACACACTGAGGAGACACTTGTGGGAGCTACTGTGACTAAAACTGAGCTTCCCTACGCACAGGGAAGCAAGAGAAATGCTGATTTTATCAAGCCCAGTTACATACTCAGAATCTGTACTGCTGCGCAAATAGGCATGTCTCTTTAGGCAAAAAACTCATTTCTGACAAAGTTGTCCAAATACATCTCAGAAGTGTGCAACTTGTTCCCTGAGTTAGAAAACGTCGAGAAACGGTCGTTTCAGCTAGCGCTGTGCTTCTACACATGTATTTGCTGAACGGTGAAAGCGCACAGTAATGCACATTTCTCCCAGCAAAAACACTGTTTCTAAGGAAATGGGAACACACTGAGGAGACACTTGTGGGAGCTACTGTGACTAAAACTGAGCTTCCCTACGCACAGGGAAGCAGGAGAAATGCTGATTTCATCAAGCCCAGTTACATACTCAGAATCCGTACTACTGCGCAAATAGGCATGTCTCTGTAGGCAAAAAACTCATTTCTGACAAAGTTGCCCAAATGCATCTCAGAAGTGTGCAACTTGTCCCCTGAGTTAGAAAACGTCGAGAAACGGTCGTTTCTGCTAGCGCTGTGCTTCTACACATGTATTTGCTGAACGGTGAAAGCGCACAGTAATGCACTTTTCTCCCAGCAAATACACTGTTTCTAAGGAAATGGGAACACACTGAGGAGACACTTGTGGGAGCTACTGTGACTAAAACTGAGCTTCCCTACGCACAGGGAAGCAAGAGAAATGATGATTTCATCAAGCCCAGTTACATACTCAGAATCTGTACTACTGCGCAAATATGCATGTCTCCTTAGGCAAAAAACTCATTTCTGACAAAGTTGCCCAAATGCATCTCAGAAGTGTGCAACTTCTTCCCTGAGTTAGAAAACGTCGAGAAACGTTCGTTTCTGCTAGCGCTTTGCTTCTACACATGTATTTGCTGATTGGTGAAAGCGCACAGTAATGCACTTTACTCCCAGCAAATACACTGTTTCTAAGGAACTGGGAACACACTGAGGAGACACTTGTGGGAGCTACTGTGACTAAAACTGAGCTTCCCTACGCACAGGGAAGCAAGAGAAATGCTGATTTCATCAGCCCAGTTACATACTCAGAATCTGTACTACTGCGCAAATAGGCATGTCTCTGTAGGAAAAAAACTCATTTCTGACAAAGTTGCCCAAATGCATCTCAGAAGTGTGCAACTTGTTCCCTGAGTTAGAAAACGTCGAGAAACGATCGTTTCTGCTAGCGCTGTGCTTCTACACATGTATTTGCTGAACGGTGAAAGCGCACAGTAATGCACTTTTCTCCCAGCAAATACACTGTTTCTAAGGAAATGGGAACACACTGAGGAGACACTTGTGGGAGCTACTGTGACTAAAACTGAGCTTCCCTACGCACTGGGAAGCAAGAGAAATGCTGATTTCATCAAGCCCAGTTACATACTCAGAATCTGTACTACTGCGCAAATAGGCATGTCTCTGTAGGCAAAAAAACTCCTTTCGGACAAAGTTGCCCAAATGCATCTCAGAAGTGTGCAACTTGTTCCCTGAGTTAGAAAACTTCGAGAAACGTTCGTTTCTGCTAGCTCTGTGCTTCTGCACATGTATTTGCTGAACGGTGAATGCGCACAGTAATGCACTTTTCTCCCAGCAAATACACTGTTTCTAAGGAACTGGGAACACACTGAGGAGACACTTGTGGGAGCTACTGTGACGAAAACTGAGCTTCCCTACGCACAGGGAAGCAAGAGAAATGCTGATTTCATCAAGCCCAGTTACATACTCAGAATCTCTACTACTGCGCAAATAGGCATGTCTCTGTAGGCAAAAAACTCATTTCTGACAAAGTTGCCCAAATGCATCTCAGAAGTGGGCAACTTGTTCCCTGAGTTAGAAAACGTCGAGAAACGGTCGTTTCTGCTAGCGCTGTGCTTCTACACATGTATTTGCTGAACGGTGAAAGCGCACAGTAATGCACTTTTCTCCCAGCAAATACACTGTTTCTAAGGAACTGGGAACACACTGAGGAGACACTGGTGGGAGCTACTGTGACTAAAACTGAGCTTCCCTACGCACAGGGAAGCAAGAGAAATGCTGATTTCATCAAGCCCAGTTACATACTCAGAATCCGTACTACTGCGCAAATAGGCATGTCTCTGTAGGCAAAAAACTCATTTCTGACAAAGTTGCCCAAATGCATCTCAGAAGTGTGCAACTTGTCCCCTGAGTTAGAAAATGTCGAGAAACGTTCGTTTCTGCTAGCGCTGTGCTTCTACACATGTATTTGCTGAACGGTGAAAGCGCACAGTAATGCACTTTTCTCCCAGCAAATACACTGTTTCTAAGGAAATGGGAACACACTGAGGAGACACTTGTGGGAGCTACTGTGACTAAAACTGAGCTTCCCTACGCACAGGGAAGCAAGAGAAATGATGATTTCATCAAGCCCAGTTACATACTCAGAATCTGTACTACTGCGCAAATAGGCATGTCTCTTTAGGCAAAAAACTCATTTCTGACAAAGTTGCCCAAATGCATCTCAGAAGTGTGCAACTTCTTCCCTGAGTTAGAAAACGTCGAGAAACGTTCGTTTCTGCTAGCGCTGTGCTTCTACACATGTATTTGCTGAACGGTGAAAGCGCACAGTAATGCACTTTTATCCCAGCAAATACACTGTTTCTAAGGAACTGGGAACACACTGAGGAGACACTTGTGGGAGCTACTGTGACTAAAACTGAGCTTCCCTACGCACAGGGAAGCAAGAGAAATGCTGATTTCATCAAGCCCAGTTACATACTCAGAATCTGTACCTCTCCGCTAATAGACATGTCTCTGTAGGCAAAAAACTCATTTCGGACAAAGTTGCCCAAATGCATCTCAGAAGTGTGCAACCTGTTTCCTGAGTTAGAAAACGTCGAGAAACGTTCGTTTCTGCTAGCGCTTTGCTTCTACACATGTATTTGCTGATTGGTGAAAGCGCACAGTAATGCACTTTACTCCCAGCAAATACACTGTTTCTAAGGAACTGGGAACACACTGAGGAGACACTTGTGGGAGCTACTGTGACTAAAACTGAGCTTCCCTACGCACAGGGAAGCAAGAGAAATGCTGATTTCATCAGCCCAGTTACATACTCAGAATCTGTACTACTGCGCAAATAGGCATGTCTCTGTAGGAAAAAAACTCATTTCTGACAAAGTTGCCCAAATGCATCTCAGAAGTGTGCAACTTGTTCCCTGAGTTAGAAAACGTCGAGAAACGATCGTTTCTGCTAGCGCTGTGCTTCTACACATGTATTTGCTGAACGGTGAAAGCGCACAGTAATGCACTTTTCTCCAAGCAAATAAACTGTTTCTAAGGAAATGGGAACACACTGAGGAGACACTTGTGGGAGCTACTGTGACTAAAACTGAGCTTCCCTACGCACTGGGAAGCAAGAGAAATGCTGATTTCATCAAGCCCAGTTACATACTCAGAATCTGTACTACTGCGCAAATAGGCATGTCTCTGTAGGCAAAAAAACTCATTTCGGACAAAGTTGCCCAAATGCATCTCAGAAGTGTGCAACTTGTTCCCTGAGTTAGAAAACTTCGAGAAACGTTCGTTTCTGCTAGCTCTGTGCTTCTGCACATGTATTTGCTGAACGGTGAATGCGCACAGTAATGCACTTTTCTCCCAGCAAATACACTGTTTCTAAGGAACTGGGAACACACTGAGGAGACACTTGTGGGAGCTACTGTGACGAAAACTGAGCTTCCCTACGCACAGGGAAGCAAGAGAAATGCTGATTTCATCAAGCCCAGTTACATACTCAGAATCTCTACTACTGCGCAAATAGGCATGTGTCTGTAGGCAAAAAACTCATTTCTGACAAAGTTGCCCAAATGCATCTCAGAAGTGTGCAACCTGTTCCCTGAGTTAGAAAACGTCGAAAAACGTTCGTTTCTGCTAGCGCTGTGCTTCTACACATGTATTTTCTGAATGGTGAAAGCGCACAGTAATGCACTTTTCTCCCAGCAAATACACTGTTTCTAAGGAAATGGGAACACAGTGAGGAGACACTTGTGGGAGCTACTGTGACTAAAACTGAGCTTCCCTACACACAGGGAAGCAAGAGAAATGCTGATTTCATCAAGCCCAGTTACATACTCAGAATCTGTAGTACTGCGCAAATAGGCATGTCTCTGTAGGAAAAAACTCATTTCTGACAAAGTTGCCCAAATGCATCTCAGAAGTGTGCAACTTGTTCCCTGAGTTAGAAAACGTCGAGAAACAGTCGTTTCTGCTAGCGCTGTGCTTCTACCCATGTATTTGCTGAACGGTGAAAGCGCACAGTAATGCACTTTCTTCCCAGCAAATACACTGTTTCTAAGGAAATGGGAACACACTGAGGAGACACTTGTGGGAGCTACTGTGACTAAAACTGAGCTTCCCTACGCACAGGGAAGCAAGAGAAATGCTGATTTCATCAAGCCCAGTTACATACTCAGAATCTGTACTACTGCGCAAATAGGCATGTCTCTTTAGGCAAAAACTCATTTCTGACAAAGTTGCCCAAATGCATCTCAGAAGTGTGCAACTTGTTCCCTGAGTTAGAAAACGTTGAGAAACGGTCGTTTCAGCTAGCGCTGTGCTTCTACACATGTATTTGCTGAACGGTGAAAGCGCACAGTAATGCACTTTTCTCCCAGCAAATATACTGTTTCTAAGGAAATGGGAACACACTGAGGAGACACTTGTGGGAGCTACTGTGACTAAAACTGAGCTTCCCTACGCACAGGGAAGCAAGAGAAATGCTGATTTCATCAAGCCCAGTTACATACTCAGAATCTGTACTACTGCGCAAATAGGCATGTCTCTGTAGGCAAAAAACTCATTTTTGAGAAAGTTACCCAAATGCATCTCAGAAGTGTGCAACTTGTTCCCTGAGTTAGAAAAAGTCGAGAAACGGTCTTTTCTGCTAGCGCTGTGCTTCTACACATGTATTTGCTGAACGGTGAAAGCACACAGTGATGCACTTTTCTCCCAGCAAATACACTGTTTCTAAGGAAATGGGAACACACTGAGGAGACACTTGTGGGAGCTACTGTGACTAAAACTGAGCTTCCCTACACACAGGGAAGCAAGAGAAATGCTGATTTCATCAAGCCCAGTTACATACTCAGAATCTGTACTACTGCGCAAATAGGCATGTCTCTTTAGGCAAAAACTCATTTCTGACAAAGTTGCCCAAATGCATCTCAGAAGTGGGCATCTTGTTCCCTGAGTGAGAAATTGTCAAGAAACGGTCGTTTCTGCTAGCGCTGTGCTTCTACACATGTATTTGCTGAACGGTGAAAGCGCACATTAATGCACTTTTCTCCCAGCAAATACACTGTTTCTAAGGAAATGGGAACACACTGAGGAGACACTTGTGGGAGCTACTGTGACTAAAACTGAGCTTCCCTACGCACAGGGAAGCAAGAGAAATGCTGATTTCATCAAGCCCAGTTACATACTCAGAATCTGTACTACTGCGCAAATAGGCATGTCTCTGTAGGCAAAAAACTCATTTCTGACAAAGTTGCCCAAATGCATCTCAGAAGTGTGCAACTTGTTCCCTGAGTTAGAAAACGTCGAGAAACGGTCGTTTCTGCTAGCGCTGTGCTTCTACCCATGTATTTGCTGAACGGTGAAAGCGCACAGTAATGCACTTTCCTCCCAGCAAATACACTGTTTCTAAGGAAATGGGAACACATTGAGGAGACACTTGTGGGAGCTACTGTGACTAAAACTGAGCTTCCCTACGCACAGGGAAGCAAGAGAAATGCTGATTTCATCAAGCCCAGTTACATACTCAGAATCTGTACTACTGCGCAAATAGGCATGTCTCTTTAGGCAAAAAACTCATTTCTGACAAAGTTGCCCAAATGCATCTCAGAAGTGTGCAACTTGTTCCCTGAGTTAGAAAACGTCGAGAAACGGTCGTTTCTGCTAGCGCTGTGCTTCTACACATGTATTTGGTGAACGGTGAAAGCGCACAGTAATGCACTTTTCTCCCAGCAAATACACTGTTTCTAAGGAAATGGGAACACACTTAGGAGACACTTGTGGGAGCTACTGTGACTAAAACTGAGCTTCCCTATGCACAGGGAAGCAAGAGAAATGCTGATTTCATCAAGCCCAGTTACATACTCAGAATCTGTACTACTGCGCAAATAGGCATGTCTCTGTACGCAAAAACTCATTTCTGACAAAGTTGCCCAAATGCATCTCAGAAGTGTGCAACTTGTTCCCTGAATTAGAAAACGTCGAGAAACGGTCGTTTCTGCTAGCGCTGTGCTTCTACACATGTATTTGCTGAACAGTGAAAGCGCACAGTAATGCACTTTTCTCACAGCAAATACACTGTTTCTAAGGAAATGGGAACACACTGAGGAGACACTTGTGGGAGCTACTGTGACTAAAACTGAGCTTCCCTACTCACAGGGTAGCAAGAGAAATGCTGATTTCATCAAGCCCAGTTACATACTCAGAATCTGTACTACTGCGCAAATAGGCATGTCTCTTTAGGCAAAAAACTCATTTCTGACAAAGTTGCCCAAATGCATCTCAGAAGTGTGCAACTTGTTCCCTGAGTTAGAAAACGTCGAGAAACGGTCGTTTCTGCTAGCGCTGTGCTTCTACACATGTATTTGCTGAACGGTGAAAGCGCACAGTAATGCACTTTTCTCACAGCAAATACACTGTTTCTAAGGAAATGGCAACACACTGAGGAGACACTTGTGGGAGCTACTGTGACTAAAACTGAGCTTCCCTACGCACAGGGAAGCAAGAGAAATGCTGATTTCATCAAGCCCAGTTACATACTCAGAATCTGTACTACTGCGCAAATAGGCATGTCTCTTTAGGCAAAAAACTCATTTCTGACAAAGTTGCCCAAATGCATCTCAGAAGTGTGCAACTTGTTCCCTGAGTTAGAAAACGTCGAGAAACTGTCGTTTTTGCTAGCGCTGTGCTTCTACACATGTATTTGCTGAACGGGGAAAGCGTACAGTAATGCACTTTTCTCCCAGCAAATACACTGTTTCTAAGGAAATGGGAACACACTGAGGAGACACTTGTGGGAGCTACTGTGACTAAAACTGAGCTTTTCTACGCACAGGGAAGCAAGAGAAATGCTGATTTCATCAAGCCCAGTTAAATACTCAGAATCTGTACTACTGCGCAAATAGGCATGTCTCTTTAGGCAAAAAACTCATTTCTGACAAAGTTGCCCAAATGCATCTCAGAAGTGTGCAACTTGATCCCTGAGTTAGAAAACGTCGAGAAACGGTCGTTTCTGCTAGCGCTGTGCTTCTACACATGTATTTGCTGAACGGTGAAAGCGCACAGTAATGCACTTTTCTCCCAGCAAATACACTAAATCTAAGGAACTGGGAACACACTGAGGAGACACTTGTGGGAGCTACTGTGACTAAAACTGAGCTTCCCTACTCACAGGGAAGCAATAGAAATGCTGATTTCATCAAGCCCAGTTACATACTCAGAATCTGTACTACTGCGCTAATAGGCATGTCTCTGTAGGCAAAAAACTCATTTCTGACAAAGTTGCCCAAATGCATCTCAGAAGTGTGCAACTTGTTCCCTGAGTTAGAAAACGTCGAGAAACGGTCGTTTCTGCTAGCGCTGTGCTTCTACACATGTATTTGCTGAACGGTGAAAGCGCACAGTAATGCACTTTTCTCCCAGCAAATATACTGTGTCAAAGGAAATGGGAACACACTGAGGAGACACTTGTGGGAGCTACTGTGACTAAAACTGAGCTTCCCTACGCACAGGGAAGCAAGAGAAATGCTGATTTCATCAAGCCCAGTTACATACTCAGAATCTGTTCTACTGCGCAAACAGGCATGTGTCTTTAGGCAAAAAACTCATTTCTGACAAAGTTGCCCAAATGCATCTCAGAAGTGTGCAACTTGTTCCCTGAGTTAGAAAACGTCGAGAAACGGTCGTTTCTGCTAGCGCTGTGCTTCTACACATGTATTTGCTGAACGGTGAAAGCGCACAGTAATGCACTTTTCTCCCAGCAAATACACTGTTTCTAAGGAAATGGGAACACACTGAGGAGACACTTGTGGGAGCTACTGTGACTAAAACTGAGCTTCCCTACGCACAGGGAAGCAAGAGAAATGCTGATTTCATCAAGCCCAGTTACGTACTCAGAATCTGTACTACTGCGCAAATAGGCATGTCTCTGTAGGCAAAAAACTCATTTCTGACAAAGTTGCCCAAATGCATCTCAGAAGTGTGCAACTTGTTCCCTGAGTTAGAAAACGTCGAGAAACGGTCGTTTCTGCTCGCGCTGTGCTTCTACACATGTATTTGCTGAACGGTGAAAGCGCACAGTAATGCACTTTTCTCCCAGCAAATACACTGTTTCTAAGGAAATGGGAACACACTGAGGAGACACTTGTGGGAGCTACTGTGACTAAAACTGAGCTTCCCTATGCACAGGGAAGCAAGAGAAATGCTGATTTCATCAAGCCCAGTTACATACTCAGAATCTGTACTACTGCGCAAATAGGCATGTCTCTTTAGGCAAAAAACTCATTTCTGACAAAGTTGCCCAAATGCATCTCAGAAGTGTGCAACTTGTTCCCTGAGTTAGAAAACGTCGAGAAACGGTCGTTTCTGCTAGCGCTGTGCTTCTACACATGTATTTGCTGAACGGTGAAAGCGCACAGTAATGCACTTTTCTCACAGCAAATACACTGTTTCTATGGAAATGGCAACACACTGAGGAGACACTTGTGGGAGCTACTGTGACTAAAACTGAGCTTCCCTACGCACAGGGAAGCAAGAGAAATGCTGATTTCATCAAGCCCAGTTACATACTCAGAATCTGTACTACTGCGCAAATAGGCATGTCTCTTTAGGCAAAAAACTCATTTCTGACAAAGTTGCCCAAATGCATCTCAGAAGTGTGCAACTTGTTCCCTGAGTTAGAAAACGTCGAGAAACGGTCGTTTCTGCTAGCGCTGTGCTTCTACACATGTATTTGCTGAACGGTGAAAGCGCACAGTAATACACTTTTCTCCCAGCAAATACACTGTGTCAAAGGAAATGGGAACACACTGAGGAGACACTTGTGGGAGCTACTGTGACTAAAACTGAGCTTCCCTACGCACAGGGAAGCAAGAGAAATGCTGATTTCATCAAGCCCAGTTACATACTCAGAATCTGTTCTACTGCGCAAATAGGCATGTGTCTTTAGGCAAAAAACTCATTTCTGACAAAGTTGCCCAAATGCATCTCAGAAGTGTGCAACTTGTTCCCTGAGTTAGAAAACGTCGAGAAACGGTCGTTTCTGCTAGCGCTGTGCTTCTACACATATATTTGCTGAACGGTGAAAGCGCACAGTAATGCACTTTTCTCCCAGCAAATACACTGTTTCTAAGGAAATGGGAACACACTGAGGAGACACTTGTGGGAGCTACTGTGACTAAAACTGAGCTTCCCTACGCACAGGGAAGCAAGAGAAATGCTGATTTCATCAAGCCCAGTTACGTACTCAGAATCTGTACTACTGCGCAAATAGGCATGTCTCTTTAGGCAAAAAACTCATTTCTGACAAAGTTGCCCAAATGCATCTCAGAAGTGTGCAACTTGTTCCCTGAGTTAGAAAACGTCGAGAAACGGTCGTTTCTGCTAGCGCTGTGCTTCTACACATGTATTTGCTGAACGGTGAAAGCGCACAGTAATGCACTTTTCTCCCAGCAAATACACTGTTTCTAAGGAAACGGGAACACACTGAGGAGACACTTGTGGGAGCTACTGTGACTAAAACTGAGCTTCCCTATGCACAGGGAAGCAAGAGAAATGCTGATTTCATCAAGCCCAGTTACATACTCAGAATCTGTACTACTGCGCAAATAGGCATGTCTCTTTAGGCAAAAAACTCATTTCTGACAAAGTTTCCCAAATGCATCTCAGAAGTGTGCAACTTGTTCCCTGAGTTAGAAAACGTCGAGAAACAGTCGTTTCTGCTAGCGCTGTGCTTCTACACATGTATTTGCTGAACGGTGAAAGCGCACAGTAATGCACTTTTCTCACAGCAAATACACTGTTTCTAAGGAAATGGCAACACACTGAGGAGACACTTGTGGGAGCTACTGTTACTAAAACTGAGCTTCCCTACGCACAGGGAAGCAAGAGAAATGCTGATTTCATCAAGCCCAGTTACATACTCAGAATCTGTACTACTGCGCAAATAGACATGTCTCTGTAGGCAAAAAACTCATTTCTGACAAAGTTGCCCAAATGCATCTCAGAAGTGTGCAACTTGTTCCCTGAGTTAGAAAACGTCGAGAAACGTTCGTTTCTGCTAGCACTGTGCTTCTACACATGTATTTGCTGAACGGTGAAAGCGCACAGTAATGCACTTTTCTCCCAGCAAATACACTGTTTCTAAGGAAATGGGAACACACTGAGGAGACACTTGTGGGAGCTACTGTGACTAAAACAGAGCTTCCCTATGCACAGGGAAGCAAGAGAAATGCTGATTTCATCAAGCCCAGTTACATACTCAGACTCTGTACTACTGCGCAAATAGGCATGTCTCTGTAGGCAAAAAACTCATTTCTGACAAAGTTTCCCAAATGCATCTCAGAAGTGTGCAACTTGTTCACTGAGTTAGAAAACGTCGAGAAACGTTCGTTTCTGCTAGCGCTGTGCTTCTACACATGTATTTGCTGAACGGTGAAAGCGCACAGTAATGCACTTTTCTCCCAGCAAATACACTGTTTCTAAGGAAATGGGGACACACTGAGGAGACACTTGTGGGAGCTACTGTGACTAAAACTGAGCTTCCCTACACACAGGGAAGCAAGAAAAATGCTGATTTCATCAAGCCCAGTTACATACTAAGAATCTGTACTACTGCGCAAATAGGCATGTCTCTGTAGGCAAAAAACTCATTTCTGACAAAGTTGCCCAAATGCATCTCAGAAGTGTGCAACTTGTTCCCTGAGTTAGAAAACGTCGAGAAACGGTCGTTTCTGCTAGCGCTGTGCTTCTACACATGTATTTGCTGAACGGTGAAAGCGCACAGTAATGCACTTTTCTCCCAGCAAATACACTGTTTCTAAGGAAATGGGAACACACTGAGGAGACACTTGTGGGAGCTACTGTGACTAAAACTGAGCTTCCCTACGCACAGGGAAGCAAGAGAAATGCTGATTTCATCAAGCCCAGTTACATACTCAGAATCTGTACTACTGCGCAAATAGGCATGTCTCTGTAGGCAAAAAACTCATTTCTGACAAAGTTGCCCAAATGCATCTCAGAAGTGTGCAACTTGTTCCCTGAGTTAGAAAACGTCGAGAAACCGTCGTTTCTGCTAGCGCTGTGCTTCTACACATGTATTTGCTGAACGGTGAAAGCGCACAGTAATGCACTTTTCTCCCAGCAAATACACTGTTTCTAAGGAAATGGGAACACACTGAGGAGACACTTGTGGGATCTACAGAGACTAAAACTGAGCTTCCCTACGCACCGGGAAGCAAGAGAAATGCTGATTTCATCAAGCCCAGTTACATACTCAGAATCTGTACTACTGCGCAAATAGGCATGTCTCTTTAGGCAAAAAACTCATTTCTGACAAAGTTGCCCAAATGCATCTCAGAAGTGTGCAACTTGTTCCCTGAGTTAGAAAACGTCGAGAAACGGTCGTTTCTGCTAGCGCTGTGCTTCTACACATGTATTTGCTGAACGGTGAAAGCGCACAGTAATGCACTTTTCTCACAGCAAATACACTGTTTCTAAGGAAATGGCAACACACTGAGGAGACACTTGTGGGAGCTACTGTGACTAAAACTGAGCTTCCCTACGCACAGGGAAGCAAGAGAAATGCTGATTTCATCAAGCCCAGTTACATACTCAGAATCTGTACTACTGCGCAAATAGGCATGTCTCTGTAGGGAAAAAACTCATTTCTGACAAAGTTGCCCAAATGCATCTCAGAAGTGTGCAACTTGTTCCCTGAGTTAGAAAACGTTGAGAAACTGTCGTTTTTGCTAGCGCTGTGCTTCTACACATGTATTTGCTGAACGGTGAAAGCGCACAGTAATGCACTTTTCTCCCAGCAAATACACTGTTTCTAAGGAAATGGGAACACACTGAGGAGACACTTGTGGGAGCTACTGTCACTAAAACTGAGCTTCCCTACGCACAGGGAAGCTAGAGAAATGCTGATTTCATCAAGCCCAGTTAAATACTCAGAATATGTACTACTGCGCAAATAGGCATGTCTCTTTAGGCAAAAAACTCATTTCTGACAAAGTTGCCCAAGTGCATCTCAGAAGTGTGCAACTTGATCCCTGAGTTAGAAAACGTCGAGAAACGGTCGTTTCTGCTAGCGCTGTGCTTCTACACATGTATTTGCTGAACGGTGAAAGCACACAGTAATGCACTTTTCTCCCAGCAAATACACTAAATCTAAGGAACTGGGAACACACTGAGGAGACACTTGTGGGAGCTACTGTGACTAAAACTGAGCTTCCCTACGCACAGGGAAGCAAGAGAAATGCTGATTTCATCAAGCCCAGTTACATACTCAGAATCTGTACTACTGCGCAAATAGGCATGTCTCTGTACGCAAAAACTCATTTCTGACAAAGTTGCCCAAATGCATCTCAGAAGTGTGCAACTTGTTCCCTGAGTTAGAAAACGTCGAGAAACGGTCGTTTCTGCTAGCGCTGTGCTTCTACACATGTATTTGCTGAACAGTGAAAGCGCACAGTAATGCACTTTTCTCACAGCAAATACACTGTTTCTAAGGAAATGGGAACACACTGAGGAGACACTTGTGGGAGCTACTGTGACTAAAACTGAGCTTCCCTATGCACAGGGAAGCAAGAGAAATGCTGATTTCATCAAGCCCAGTTACATACTCAGTATCTGTTCTACTGCGCAAATAGGCATGTCTCTTTAGGCAAAAAACTCATTTCTGACAAAGTTGCCCAAATGCATCTCAGAAGTGTGCAACTTGTTCCCTGAGTTAGAAAACGTCGAGAAACGGTCGTTTTTGCTAGCGCTGTGCTTCTACACATGTATTTGCTGAACGGTGAAAGCGCACAGTAATGCACTTTTCTCACAGCAAATACACTGTTTCTAAGTAAATGGCAACACACTGAGGAGACACTTGTGGGAGCTACTGTGACTAAAACTGAGCTTCCCTACGCACAGGGAAGCAAGAGAAATGCTGATTTCATCAAGCCCAGTTACATACTCAGAATCTGTACTACTGTGCAAATAGGCATGTCTCTTTAGGCAAAAAACTCATTTCTGACAAAGTTGCCCAAATGCATCTCAGAAGTGTGCAACTTGTTCCCTGAGTTAGAAAACGTCGAGAAACGTTCGTTTCTGCTAGCACTGTGCTTCTACACATGTATTTGCTGAACGGTGAAAGCGCACAGTAATGCACTTTTCTCCCAGCAAATACACTGTTTCTAAGGAAATGGGAACACACTGAGGAGACACTTGTGGGAGCTACTGTGACTAAAACTGAGCTTCCCTATGCACAGGGAAGCAAGAGAAATGCTGATTTCATCAAGCCCAGTTACATACTCAGATTGTGTACTACTGCGCAAATAGGCATGTCTCTTTAGGCAAAAAACTCATTTCTGACAAAGTTGCCCAAATGCATCTCAGAAGTGTGCAACTTGTTCCCTGAGTTAGAAAACGTCGAGAAACGGTCGTTTCTGCTAGCGCTGTGCTTCTACACATGTATTTGCTGAACGGTGAAAGCGCACAGTAATGCACTTTTCTCACAGCAAATACACTGTTTCTAAGGAAATGGCAACACACTGAGGAGACACTTGTGGGAGCTACTGTGACTAAAACTGAGCTTCCCTACGCACAGGGAAGCAAGAGAAATGCTGATTTCATCAAGCCCAGTTACATACTCAGAATCTGTACTACTGCGCAAATAGGCATGTCTCTTTAGGCAAAAAACTCATTTCTGACAAAGTTGCCCAAATGCATCTCAGAAGTGTGCAACTTGTTCCCTGAGTTAGAAAACGTCGAGAAACTGTCGTTTTTGCTAGCGCTGTGCTTCTACACATGTATTTGCTGAACGGGGAAAGCGTACAGTAATGCACTTTTCTCCCAGCAAATACACTGTTTCTAAGGAAATGGGAACACACTGAGGAGACACTTGTGGGAGCTACTGTGACTAAAACTGAGCTTCCCTACGCACAGGGAAGCAAGAGAAATGCTGATTTCATCAAGCCCAGTTAAATACTCAGAATCTGTACTACTGCGCAAATAGGCATGTCTCTTTAGGCAAAAAACTCATTTCTGACAAAGTTGCCCAAATGCATCTCAGAAGTGTGCAACTTGATCCCTGAGTTAGAAAACGTCGAGAAACGGTCGTTTCTGCTAGCGCTGTGCTTCTACACATGTATTTGCTGAACGGTGAAAGCGCACAGTAATGCACTTTTCTCCCAGCAAATACACTGTTTCTAAGGAAATGGGAACACACTGAGGAGACACTTGTGTGAGCTACTGTGACTGAAACTGAGCTTCCCTACGCACAGGGAAGGAAGAGAAATGCTGATTTCATCAAGCCCAGTTACATACTCAGAATCTGTACTACAGCGCAAATAGGCATGTCTCTGTAGGCAAAAAACTCATTTCTGACAAAGTTGCCCAAATGCATCTCAGAAGTGTGCAACTTGTTCCCTGAGTTAGAAAACGTCGAGAATTGTTCGTTTCTGCTAGCGCTGTGCTTCTACACATGTATTTGATGAATGGTGAAAGCGCACAGTAATGCACTTTTCTCCCAGCAAATACACAGTTTCTAAGGAAATGGGAACACACTGAGGAGAACTTGTGGGAGCTACTGTGACTAAAACTGACCTTCCCTACGCACAGGGAAGCAAGAGAAATGCTGATTTCATCCAGCCCAGTTACATACTCAGAATCTGTACTACTGCGCAAATAGGCATGAATCTGTAGACAAAAAACTCATTTCTGACAAAGTTGCCCAAATGCATCTCAGAAGTGTGCAACTTGTTCCCTGAGTTAGAAAACGTCGAGAAACGGTCGTTTCTGCTAGCGCTGTGCTTCCACACATGTATTTGCTGAACGGTGAAAGCACAGAGTAATGCACTTTTCTCCCAGCAAATACACTGTTTCTAAGGAAATGGGAACACACTGAGGAGACACTTGTGGGAGCTACTGTGACTAAAACTGAGCTTCCCTACGCACAGGGAAGCAAGAGAAATGCTGATTTCATCAAGCCCAGTTACATACTCAGAATCTGTACTACTGCGCAAATAGGCATGTCTCTGTAGGCAAAAAACTCATTTCTGACAAAGATGCCCAAATGCATTTCAGAAGTGTGCAACTTGTTCCCTGAGTTAGAAAACGTCGAGAAACGTTCGTTTCTGCTAACACTGTGCTTCTATACATGTATTTGCTGAACGGTGAAAGCGCACAGTAATGCACTTTTCTCCCAGCAAATACACTGTTTCTAAGGAAATGGGAACACACTGAGGAGACACTTGTGGGAGCTACTGTGACTAAAACTGAGCTTCCCTACGCACAGGGAAGCAAGAGAAATGCTGATTTCATCAAGCCCAGTTACATACTCAGAATCTGTACTACTGCGCAAATAGGCATGAATCTGTAGGCAAAAAACTCATTTCTGACAAAGTTGCCCAAATGCATCTCAGAAGTGTGCAACTTGTTCCCTGAGTTAGAAAACGTCGAGAAACGGTCGTTTCTGCTAGCGCTGTGCTTCTACACATGTATTTGCTGAACGGTGAAAGCGCACAATAATGCACTTTTCTCCCAGCAAATACACTGTTTCTAAGGAAATGGGAACACACTGAGGAGACATTTGTGGGAGCTACTGTGACTAAAACTGAGCTTCCCTACGCACAGGGAAGCAAGAGAAATGCTGATTTCATCAAGCCCAGTAACATACTCAGAATCTGTACTACTGCGCAAATAGGCATGAATCTGCAGGCAAAAAACTCATTTCTGACAAAGTTGCCCAAATGCATCTCAGAAGTGTGCAACTTGTTCCTTGAGTTAGAAAACATCGAGAAACGTTCGTTTCTGCTAGCGCTGTGCTTCTACACATGTATTTGCTGAACGGTGAAAGCGCACAGTAATGCACTTTTCTCCCAGCAAATACACTGTTTCTAAGGAAATGGGAACACACTGAGGAGACACTTGTGGGAGCTACTGTGACTAAAACTGAGCTTCCCTACGCACAGGGAAGCAAGAGAAATGCTGATTTCATCAAGCCCAGTTACATACTCAGAATCTGTACTACTGCGCAAATAGGCATGTCTTTGTAGGCAAAAAACTCATTTCTGACAATGTTGCCCAAATGCATCTCAGAAGTGTGCAACTTGTTCTCTGAGTTAGAGAACGTCGAGAAACGTTCGTTTCTGCTAGCGATGTGCTTCTACACATGTATTTGCTGAACGGTGAAAGCGCACAGTAATGCACTTTTCTCCCAGCAAATACACTGTTTCTAAGGAAATGGGAACACACTGAGGAGACACTTGTGTGAGCTACTGTGACTGAAACTGAGCTTCCCTACGCACAGGGAAGGAAGAGAAATGCTGATTTCATCAAGCCCAGTTACATACTCAGAATCTGTACTACTGCGCAAATAGGCATGTCTCTTTAGGAATAAAACTCATTTCTGACAAAGTTGCCCAAATGCATCTCAGAAGTGGGCAACTTGTTCCCTGAGATAGAAAACGTCGAGAAACGTTCGTTTCTGCTAGCGCTGTGCTTCTACACATGTATTTGCTGAACGGTGAAAGCGCACAGTAATGCACTTTTCTCCCAGCAAATACACTGTTTCTAAGGAAATGGGAAAACACTGAGGAGACACTTGTGGGAGCTACTGTGACTAAAACTGAGCTTCCCTACGCACAGGGAAGCAAGAGAAATGCTGATTTCCTCATGCCCAGTTACATACTCAGAATCTCTACTACTGCGCAAATAGGCATGTCTCTGTAGGCAAAAAACTCATTTCTGACAAAGTTGCCCAAATGCATCTCAGAAGTGTGCAACTTGTTCCCTGAGTTAGAAAACGTCGAGAATCGTTCGTTTCTGCTAGCGCTGTGCTTCTACACATGTATTTGATGAATGGTGAAAGCGCACAGTAATGCACTTTTCTCCCAGCAAATACACAGTTTCTAAGGAAATGGGAACACACTGAGGAGAACTTGTGGGAGCTACTGTGACTAAAACTGACCTTCCCTACGCACAGGGAAGCAAGAGAAATGCTGATTTCATCAAGCCCAGTTACATAATCAGAATCTGTACTACAGCGCAAATAGGCATGTCTCTGTAGGCAAAAAACTCATTTCTGACAAAGTTGCCCAAATGCATCTCAGAAGTGTGCAACTTGTTCCCTGAGTTAGAAAACGTCGAGAAACGGTCGTTTCTGCTAGCGCTGTGCTTCCACACATGTATTTGCTGAACGGTGAAAGCACAGAGTAATGCACTTTTCTCCCAGCAAATACACTGTTTCTAAGGAAATGGGAACACACTGAGGAGACACTTGTGGGAGCTACTGTGACTAAAACTGAGCTTCCCTACGCACAGGGAAGCAAGAGAAATGCTGCTTTCATCAAGCCCAGTTACATACTCAGAATCTGTACTACTGCGCAAATAGGCATGTCTCTGTAGGCAAAAAACTCATTTCTGACAAAGTTGTCCAAATGCATCTCAGAAGTGTGCAACTTGTTCCCTGAGTTAGAAAACGTCAAGAAACGGTCGTATCTGCTAACACTGTGCTTCTACACATGTATTTGCTGAACAATGAAAGCGCACAGTAATGCACTTTTCTCCCAGCAAATACACTGTTTTTAAGGAAATGGGAACACACTGAGGAGACACTTGTGGGAGCTACTGTGACTAAAACTGAGCTTCCCTACGCACAGGGAAGCAAGAGAAATGCTGATTTCATCCAGCCCAGTTACATACTCAGAATCTGTACTACTGCGCAAATAGGCATGTTTTTGTAGGCAAAAAACTCATTTCTGACAATGTTGCCCAAATGCATCTCAGAAGTGTGCAACTTGTTCCCTGAGTTAGAAAACGTCGAGAAACGTTCGTTTCTGCTAGCGCTGTGCTTCTTCATATGTATTTGCTGAACGGTGAAAGCACACAGTAATGCACTTTTCTCCCAGCAAATACACTGTTTCTAGGGAAATGGGAACACACTGAGGAGACACTTGTGGGAGCTACTGTGACTAAAACTGAGCTTCCCTACGCACAGGGAAGCAAGAGAAATGCTGATTTCATCAAGCCCAGTTACATACTCAGAATCTGTACTACTGCACAAATAGGCATGTCTCTGTAGGCAAAAAATTCATTTCTGACAAAGTTGCCCAAATGCATCTCAGAAGTGTGCAACTTGTTCCCTGAGTTAGAAAACGTCGAGAAACGGTCGTTTCTGCTAGCGCTGTGCTTCTACACATGTATTTGCTGAACGGTGAAAGCGCACAGTAATGCACTTTTCTCCCAGCAAATACACTGTTTCTAAGGAAATGGGACACACTGAGGAGACACTTGTGGGGGCTACTGTGACTAAAACTGAGCTTCCCTACGCACAGGGAAGAAAAAGAAATGCTGATTTCATCAAGCCCAGTGAAAGCGCACAGTAATGCACTTTTCTCCCAGCAAATACACTGTTTCTAAGGAAATGGGACACACTGAGGAGACACTTGTGGGGGCTACTGTGACTAAAACCGAGCTTCCCTACGCACAGAAAAGCAAGAGAAATGCTGATTTCATCAAGCCCAGTTACATACTCAGAATCTGTACTAATGCGCAAATAGGCATGTCTCTTTAGGCAAAAAACTCATTTCTGACAAAGTTGCCCAAATGCATCTCAGAAGTGTGCAACTTGTTCCCTGAGTTAGAAAACTTCGAGAAACGGTCGTTTCTGCTAATGCTGTGCTTCTACACATGTATTTGCTGAACGGTGAAAGCGCACAGTAATGCACTTTTCTCCCAGCAAATACACTGTTTCTAAGGAAATGGGAACACACTGAGGAGACACTTGTGGGAGCTACTGTGACTAAAACTGAGCTTCCCTACGCACAGGGAAGCAAGAGAAATGCTGATTTCCACATGCCCAGTTACATACTCAGAATCTCTACTACTGTGCAAATAGGCATGTCTCTGTAGGCAAAAAACTCATTTCTGACAAAGTTGCCCAAATGCATCTCAGAAGTGTGCAACTTGTTCCCTGAGTTAGAAAACGTCGAGAATCGTTCGTTTCTGCTAGCGCTGTGCTTCTACACATGTATTTGCTGAATGGTGAAAGCGCACAGTAATGCACTTTTCTCCCAGCAAATACACAGTTTCTAAGGAAATGGGAACACACTGAGGAGAACTTGTGGGAGCTGCTGTGACTAAAACTGACCTTCCCTACGCACAGGGAAGCAAGAGAAATGCTGATTTCATCAAGCCCAGTTACATAATCAGAATCTGTACTACTGCGCAAATAGGCATGTCTCTGTAGGCAAAAAACTCATTTCTGACAAAGTTGCCCAAATGCATCTCAGAAGTGTGCAACTTGTTCCCTGAGTTAGAAAACGTCGAGAAACGGTCATATCTGCTAAAGCTGTGCTTCTACACATGTATTTGCTGAATTGTGAAAGCGCACAGTAATGCACTTTTCTCCCAGCAAATATACTGTTTCTAAGGAAATGGGAACACACTGAGGAGACACTTGTGGGAGCTACTGTGACTAAAACTGAGCTTCCCTACGCTCAGAGAAGCAAGAGAAATGCTGATTTCATCCAGCCCAGTTACATACTCAGAATCTGTACTACTGCGCAAATAGGCATGAATCTGTAGACAAAAAACTCATTTCTGACAAAGTTGCCCAAATGCATCTCAGAAGTGTGCAACTTCTTCCATGAGTTAGAAAACGTCGAGAAACGGTCATATCTGCTAACGCTGTGCTTCTACACATGTATTTGCTGAACGGTGAAAGCGCACAGTAATGCACTTTTCTCCCAGCAAATACACTGCTTCTAAGGAAATGGGAACACACTGAGGAGACACTTGTGGGAGCTACTGTGACTAAAACTGAGCTTCCCTACGCACAGGGAAGCAAGAGAAATGCTGATTTCATCAAGCCCAGTAACATACTCAGAATCTGTACTACTGCGCAAATAGGCATGAATCTGCAGGCAAAAAACTCATTTCTGACAAAGTTGCCCAAATGCATCTCAGAAGTGTGCAACTTGTTCCTTGAGTTAGAAAACATCGAGAAACGTTCGTTTCTGCTAGCGCTGTGCTTCTACACATGTATTTGCTGAACGGTGAAAGCGCACAGTAATGCACTTTTCTCCCAGCAAATACACTGTTTCTAAGGAAATGGGAACACACTGAGGAGACACTTGTGGGAGCTACTGTGACTAAAACTGAGCTTCCCTACGCACAGGGAAGCAAGAGAAATGCTGATTTCATCAAGCCCAGTTACATACTCAGAATCTGTACTACTGCGCAAATAGGCATGTCTTTGTAGGCAAAAAACTCATTTCTGACAATGTTGCCCAAATGCATCTCAGAAGTGTGCAACTTGTTCTCTGAGTTAGAGAACGTCGAGAAACGTTCGTTTCTGCTAGCGATGTGCTTCTACACATGTATTTGCTGAACGGTGAAAGCGCACAGTAATGCACTTTTCTCCCAGCAAATACACTGTTTCTAAGGAAATGGGAACACACTGAGGAGACACTTGTGTGAGCTACTGTGACTGAAACTGAGCTTCCCTACGCACAGGGAAGGAAGAGAAATGCTGATTTCATCAAGCCCAGTTACATACTCAGAATCTCTACTACTGCGCAAATAGGCATGTCTCTGTAGGCAAAAAACTCATTTCTGACAAAGTTGCCCAAATGCATCTCAGAAGTGTGCAACTTGTTCCCTGAGTTAGAAAACGTCGAGAATCGTTCGTTTCTGCTAGCGCTGTGCTTCTACACATGTATTTGATGAATGGTGAAAGCGCAGAGTAATGCACTTTTCTCCCAGCAAATACACAGTTTCTAAGGAAATGGGAACACACTGAGGAGAACTTGTGGGAGCTGCTGTGACTAAAACTGACCTTCCCTACGCACAGGGAAGCAAGAGAAATGCTGATTTCATCAAGCCCAGTTACATAATCAGAATCTGTACTACAGCGCAAATAGGCATGTCTCTGTAGGCAAAAAACTCATTTCTGACAAAGTTGCCCAAATGCATCTCAGAAGTGTGCAACTTGTTCCCTGAGTTAGAAAACGTCGAGAATTGTTCGTTTCTGCTAGCGCTGTGCTTCTACACATGTATTTGATGAATGGTGAAAGCGCACAGTAATGCACTTTTCTCCCAGCAAATACACAGTTTCTAAGGAAATGGGAACACACTGAGGAGAACTTGTGGGAGCTACTGTGACTAAAACTGACCTTCCCTACGCACAGGGAAGCAAGAGAAATGCTGATTTCATCCAGCCCAGTTACATACTCAGAATCTGTACTACTGCGCAAATAGGCATGAATCTGTAGACAAAAAACTCATTTCTGACAAAGTTGCCCAAATGCATCTCAGAAGTGTGCAACTTGTTCCCTGAGTTAGAAAACGTCGAGAAACGGTCGTTTCTGCTAGCGCTGTGCTTCCACACATGTATTTGCTGAACGGTGAAAGCACAGAGTAATGCACTTTTCTCCCAGCAAATACACTGTTTCTAAGGAAATGGGAACACACTGAGGAGACACTTGTGGGAGCTACTGTGACTAAAACTGAGCTTCCCTACGCACAGGGAAGCAAGAGAAATGCTGATTTCATCAAGCCCAGTTACATACTCAGAATCTGTACTACTGCGCAAATAGGCATGTCTCTGTAGGCAAAAAACTCATTTCTGACAAAGATGCCCAAATGCATTTCAGAAGTGTGCAACTTGTTCCCTGAGTTAGAAAACGTCGAGAAACGTTCGTTTCTGCTAACACTGTGCTTCTATACATGTATTTGCTGAACGGTGAAAGCGCACAGTAATGCACTTTTCTCCCAGCAAATACACTGTTTCTAAGGAAATGGGAACACACTGAGGAGACACTTGTGGGAGCTACTGTGACTAAAACTGAGCTTCCCTACGCACAGGGAAGCAAGAGAAATGCTGATTTCATCAAGCCCAGTTACATACTCAGAATCTGTACTACTGCGCAAATAGGCATGAATCTGTAGGCAAAAAACTCATTTCTGACAAAGTTGCCCAAATGCATCTCAGAAGTGTGCAACTTGTTCCCTGAGTTAGAAAACGTCGAGAAACGGTCGTTTCTGCTAGCGCTGTGCTTCTACACATGTATTTGCTGAACGGTGAAAGCGCACAGTAATGCACTTTTCTCCCAGCAAATACACTGTTTCTAAGGAAATGGGAACACACTGAGGAGACATTTGTGGGAGCTACTGTGACTAAAACTGAGCTTCCCTACGCACAGGGAAGCAAGAGAAATGCTGATTTCATCAAGCCCAGTAACATACTCAGAATCTGTACTACTGCGCAAATAGGCATGAATCTGCAGGCAAAAAACTCATTTCTGACAAAGTTGCCCAAATGCATCTCAGAAGTGTGCAACTTGTTCCTTGAGTTAGAAAACATCGAGAAACGTTCGTTTCTGCTAGCGCTGTGCTTCTACACATGTATTTGCTGAACGGTGAAAGCGCACAGTAATGCACTTTTCTCCCAGCAAATACACTGTTTCTAAGGAAATGGGAACACACTGAGGAGACACTTGTGGGAGCTACTGTGACTAAAACTGAGCTTCCCTACGCACAGGGAAGCAAGAGAAATGCTGATTTCATCAAGCCCAGTTACATACTCAGAATCTGTACTACTGCGCAAATAGGCATGTCTTTGTAGGCAAAAAACTCATTTCTGACAATGTTGCCCAAATGCATCTCAGAAGTGTGCAACTTGTTCTCTGAGTTAGAGAACGTCGAGAAACGTTCGTTTCTGCTAGCGATGTGCTTCTACACATGTATTTGCTGAACGGTGAAAGCGCACAGTAATGCACTTTTCTCCCAGCAAATACACTGTTTCTAAGGAAATGGGAACACACTGAGGAGACACTTGTGTGAGCTACTGTGACTGAAACTGAGCTTCCCTACGCACAGGGAAGGAAGAGAAATGCTGATTTCATCAAGCCCAGTTACATACTCAGAATCTGTACTACTGCGCAAATAGGCATGTCTCTTTAGGAATAAAACTCATTTCTGACAAAGTTGCCCAAATGCATCTCAGAAGTGGGCAACTTGTTCCCTGAGATAGAAAACGTCGAGAAACGTTCGTTTCTGCTAGCGCTGTGCTTCTACACATGTATTTGCTGAACGGTGAAAGCGCACAGTAATGCACTTTTCTCCCAGCAAATACACTGTTTCTAAGGAAATGGGAACACACTGAGGAGACACTTGTGGGAGCTACTGTGACTAAAACTGAGCTTCCCTACGCACAGGGAAGCAAGAGAAATGCTGATTTCCTCATGCCCAGTTACATACTCAGAATCTCTACTACTGCGCAAATAGGCATGTCTCTGTAGGCAAAAAACTCATTTCTGACAAAGTTGCCCAAATGCATCTCAGAAGTGTGCAACTTGTTCCCTGAGTTAGAAAACGTCGAGAATCGTTCGTTTCTGCTAGCGCTGTGCTTCTACACATGTATTTGATGAATGGTGAAAGCGCACAGTAATGCACTTTTCTCCCAGCAAATACACAGTTTCTAAGGAAATGGGAACACACTGAGGAGAACTTGTGGGAGCTACTGTGACTAAAACTGACCTTCCCTACGCACAGGGAAGCAAGAGAAATGCTGATTTCATCAAGCCCAGTTACATAATCAGAATCTGTACTACAGCGCAAATAGGCATGTCTCTGTAGGCAAAAAACTCATTTCTGACAAAGTTGCCCAAATGCATCTCAGAAGTGTGCAACTTGTTCCCTGAGTTAGAAAACGTCGAGAAACGGTCGTTTCTGCTAGCGCTGTGCTTCCACACATGTATTTGCTGAACGGTGAAAGCACAGAGTAATGCACTTTTCTCCCAGCAAATACACTGTTTCTAAGGAAATGGGAACACACTGAGGAGACACTTGTGGGAGCTACTGTGACTAAAACTGAGCTTCCCTACGCACAGGGAAGCAAGAGAAATGCTGCTTTCATCAAGCCCAGTTACATACTCAGAATCTGTACTACTGCGCAAATAGGCATGTCTCTGTAGGCAAAAAACTCATTTCTGACAAAGTTGTCCAAATGCATCTCAGAAGTGTGCAACTTGTTCCCTGAGTTAGAAAACGTCAAGAAACGGTCGTATCTGCTAACACTGTGCTTCTACACATGTATTTGCTGAACAATGAAAGCGCACAGTAATGCACTTTTCTCCCAGCAAATACACTGTTTTTAAGGAAATGGGAACACACTGAGGAGACACTTGTGGGAGCTACTGTGACTAAAACTGAGCTTCCCTACGCACAGGGAAGCAAGAGAAATGCTGATTTCATCCAGCCCAGTTACATACTCAGAATCTGTACTACTGCGCAAATAGGCATGTTTTTGTAGGCAAAAAACTCATTTCTGACAATGTTGCCCAAATGCATCTCAGAAGTGTGCAACTTGTTCCCTGAGTTAGAAAACGTCGAGAAACGTTCGTTTCTGCTAGCGCTGTGCTTCTTCATATGTATTTGCTGAACGGTGAAAGCACACAGTAATGCACTTTTCTCCCAGCAAATACACTGTTTCTAGGGAAATGGGAACACACTGAGGAGACACTTGTGGGAGCTACTGTGACTAAAACTGAGCTTCCCTACGCACAGGGAAGCAAGAGAAATGCTGATTTCATCAAGCCCAGTTACATACTCAGAATCTGTACTACTGCACAAATAGGCATGTCTCTGTAGGCAAAAAATTCATTTCTGACAAAGTTGCCCAAATGCATCTCAGAAGTGTGCAACTTGTTCCCTGAGTTAGAAAACGTCGAGAAACGGTCGTTTCTGCTAGCGCTGTGCTTCTACACATGTATTTGCTGAACGGTGAAAGCGCACAGTAATGCACTTTTCTCCCAGCAAATACACTGTTTCTAAGGAAATGGGACACACTGAGGAGACACTTGTGGGGGATACTGTGACTAAAACTGAGCTTCCCTACGCACAGGGAAGAAAAAGAAATGCTGATTTCATCAAGCCCAGTGAAAGCGCACAGTAATGCACTTTTCTCCCAGCAAATACACTGTTTCTAAGGAAATGGGACACACTGAGGAGACACTTGTGGGGGCTACTGTGACTAAAACCGAGCTTCCCTACGCACAGAAAAGCAAGAGAAATGCTGATTTCATCAAGCCCAGTTACATACTCAGAATCTGTACTAATGCGCAAATAGGCATGTCTCTTTAGGCAAAAAACTCATTTCTGACAAAGTTGCCCAAATGCATCTCAGAAGTGTGCAACTTGTTCCCTGAGTTAGAAAACTTCGAGAAACGGTCGTTTCTGCTAATGCTGTGCTTCTACACATGTATTTGCTGAACGGTGAAAGCGCACAGTAATGCACTTTTCTCCCAGCAAATACACTGTTTCTAAGGAAATGGGAACACACTGAGGAGACACTTGTGGGAGCTACTGTGACTAAAACTGAGCTTCCCTACGCACAGGGAAGCAAGAGAAATGCTGATTTCCACATGCCCAGTTACATACTCAGAATCTCTACTACTGTGCAAATAGGCATGTCTCTGTAGGCAAAAAACTCATTTCTGACAAAGTTGCCCAAATGCATCTCAGAAGTGTGCAACTTGTTCCCTGAGTTAGAAAACGTCGAGAATCGTTCGTTTCTGCTAGCGCTGTGCTTCTACACATGTATTTGCTGAATGGTGAAAGCGCACAGTAATGCACTTTTCTCCCAGCAAATACACAGTTTCTAAGGAAATGGAACACACTGAGGAGACACTTGTGGGTGCTACTGTGACTAAAACTGACCTTCCCTACGCACAGGGAAGCAAGAGAAATGCTGATTTCATCAAGCCCAGTTACATAATCAGAATCTGTACTACTGCGCAAATAGGCATGTCTCGGTAGGCAAAAAACTCATTTCTGACAAAGTTGCCCAAATGCATCTCAGAAGTGTGCAACTTGTTCCCTGAGTTAGAAAACGTCGAGAAACGGTCATATCTGCTAAAGCTGTGCTTCTACACATGTATTTGCTGAATTGTGAAAGCACACAGTAATGCACTTTTCTCCCAGCAAATACACTGTTTCTAAGGAAATGGGAACACACTGAGGAGACACTTGTGGGAGCTACTGTGACTAAAACTGAGCTTCCCTAAGCTCAGAGAAGCAAGAGAAATGCTGATTTCATCCAGCCCAGTTACATACTCAGAATCTGTACTACTGCGCAAATAGGCATGAATCTGTAGACAAAAAACTCATTTCTGACAAAGTTGCCCAAATGCATCTCAGAAGTGTGCAACTTGTTCCCTGAGTTAGAAAACGTCGAGAAACGGTCGTTTCTGCTAGCGCTGTGCTTCTACACATGTATTTGCTGAACGGTGAAAGCGCACAGTAATGCACTTTTCTCCCAGCAAATACACTGTTTCTAAGGAAATGGGAACACACTGAGGAGACACTTGTGGGAGCTACTGTGACTAAAACTGAGCTTCCCTATGCACAGGGAAGCAAGAGAAATGCTGATTTCATCAAGCCCAGTTACATACTCAGAATCTGTACTACTGCGCAAATAGGCATGTCTCTGTAGGCAAAAAACTCATTTCTGACAAAGTTGCCCAAATGCATCTCAGAAGTGTGCAACTTGTTCCCTGAGATAGAAAACGTCGAGAAACGTTCGTTTCTGCTAGCGCTGTGTTTCTACACATGTATTTGCTGAACGGTAAAAGCGCACAGTAATGCACTTTTCTCCCAGCAAATACACTGTTACTAAGGAAATGGGAACACACTGAGGAGACACTTGTGGGAGCTACTGTGACTAAAACTGAGCTTCCCTACACACGGAAGCAAGAGAAATGCTGATTTCATTAAGCCCAGTTACATACTCAGAATCTGTACCACTGCGCAAATAGGCATGTCTCTGTAGGCAAAAAACTCATTTCTGACAAAGTTGCCCAAATGCATCTCAGAAGTGTGCAACTTGTTCCCTGAGTTAGAAAACGTCGAGAAACAGTCATATCTGCTAACGCTGTGCTTCTACACATGTATTTGCTGAACGGTGAAAGCGCACAGTAATGCACTTTTCTCCCAGCAAATACACTGTTTCTAAGGAAATGGGAACACACTGAGGAGACACTTGTGGGAGCTACTGTGACTAAAACTGACCTTCCGTACGCACAGGGAAGCAAGAGAAATGCTGATTTCATCAAGCCCAGTTACATAATCAGAATCTGTACTACTGCGCAAATAGGCATGTCTCTGTAGGCAAAAAACTCATTTCTGACAAAGTTGCCCAAATGCATCTCAGAAGTGTGCAACTTGTTCCCTGAGTTAGAAAACGTCGAGAAACGGTCATATCTGCTAAAGCTGTGCTTCTACACATGTATTTGCTGAATTGTGAAAGCGCACAGTAATGCACTTTTCTCCCAGCAAATACACTGTTTCTAAGGAAATGGGAACACACTGAGGAGACACTTGTGGGAGCTACTGTGACTAAAACTGAGCTTCCCTACGCTCAGAGAAGCAAGAGAAATGCTGATTTCATCCAGCCCAGTTACATACTCAGAATCTGTACTACTGCGCAAATAGGCATGAATCTGTAGACAAAAAACTCATTTCTGACAAAGTTGCCCAAATGCATCTCAGAAGTGTGCAACTTCTTCCATGAGTTAGAAAACGTCGAGAAACGGTCATATCTGCTAACGCTGTGCTTCTACACATGTATTTGCTGAACGGTGAAAGCGCACAGTAATGCACTTTTCTCCCAGCAAATACACTGCTTCTAAGGAAATGGGAACACACTGAGGAGACACTTGTGGGAGCTACTGTTACTAAAACTGAGCTTCCCTACGCACAGGGAAGCAAGAGAAATGCTGATTTCATCAAGCCCAGTAACATACTCAGAATCTGTACTACTGTGCAAATAGGCATGAATCTGCAGGCAAAAAACTCATTTCTGACAAAGTTGCCCAAATGCATCTCAGAAGTGTGCAACTTGTTCCTTGAGTTAGAAAACATCGAAAAACGTTCGTTTCTGCTAGCGCTGTGCTTCTACACATGTATTTGCTGAACGGTGAAAGCGCACAGTAATGCACTTTTCTCCCAGCAAATACACTGTTTCTAAGGAAATGGGAACACACTGAGGAGACACTTGTGGGAGCTACTGTGACTAAAACTGAGCTTCCCTACGCACAGGGAAGCAAGAGAAATGCTGATTTCATCAAGCCCAGTTACATACTCAGAATCTGTACTACTGCGCAAATAGGCATGTCTTTGTAGGCAAAAAACTCATTTCTGACAATGTTGCCCAAATGCATCTCAGAAGTGTGCAACTTGTTCTCTGAGTTAGAGAACGTCGAGAAACGTTCGTTTCTGCTAGCGATGTGCTTCTACACATGTATTTGCTGAACGGTGAAAGCGCACAGTAATGCACTTTTCTCCCAGCAAATACACTGTTTCTAAGGAAATGGGAACACACTGAGGAGACACTTGTGTGAGCTACTGTGACTGAAACTGAGCTTCCCTACGCACAGGGAAGGAAGAGAAATGCTGATTTCATCAAGCCCAGTTACATACTCAGAATCTGTACTACTGCGCAAATAGGCATGTCTCTTTAGGAAAAAACTCATTTCTGACAAAGTTGCCCAAATGCATCTCAGAAGTGTGCAACTTGTTCCCTGAGATAGAAAACGTCGAGAAACGTTCGTTTCTGCTAGCGCTGTGCTTCTACACATGTATTTGCTGAACGGTGAAAGCGCACAGTAATGCACTTTTCTCCCAGCAAATACACTGTTTCTAAGGAAATGGGAACACACTGAGGAGACACTTGTGGGAGCTACTGTGACTAAAACTGAGCTTCCCTACGCACAGGGAAGCAAGAGAAATGCTGATTTCCTCATGCCCAGTTACATACTCAGAATCTCTACTACTGCGCAAATAGGCATGTCTCTGTAGGCAAAAAACTCATTTCTGACAAAGTTGCCCAAATGCATCTCAGAAGTGTGCAACTTGTTCCCTGAGTTAGAAAACGTCGAGAATCGTTCGTTTCTGCTAGCGCTGTGCTTCTACACATGTATTTGATGAATGGTGAAAGCGCACAGTAATGCACTTTTCTCCCAGCAAATACACAGTTTCTAAGGAAATGGGAACACACTGAGGAGAACTTGTGGGAGCTGCTGTGACTAAAACTGACCTTCCCTACGCACAGGGAAGCAAGAGAAATGCTGATTTCATCAAGCCCAGTTACATAATCAGAATCTGTACTACAGCGCAAATAGGCATGTCTCTGTAGGCAAAAAACTCATTTCTGACAAAGTTGCCCAAATGCATCTCAGAAGTGTGCAACTTGTTCCCTGAGTTAGAAAACGTCGAGAATTGTTCGTTTCTGCTAGCGCTGTGCTTCTACACATGTATTTGATGAATGGTGAAAGCACACAGTAATGCACTTTTCTCCCAGCAAATACACAGTTTCTAAGGAAATGGGAACACACTGAGGAGAACTTGTGGGAGCTACTGTGACTAAAACTGACCTTCCCTACGCACAGGGAAGCAAGAGAAATGCTGATTTCATCCAGCCCAGTTACATACTCAGAATCTGTACTACTGCGCAAATAGGCATGAATCTGTAGACAAAAAACTCATTTCTGACAAAGTTGCCCAAATGCATCTCAGAAGTGTGCAACTTGTTCCCTGAGTTAGAAAACGTCGAGAAACGGTCGTTTCTGCTAGCGCTGTGCTTCCACACATGTATTTGCTGAACGGTGAAAGCACAGAGTAATGCACTTTTCTCCCAGCAAATACACTGTTTCTAAGGAAATGGGAACACACTGAGGAGACACTTGTGGGAGCTACTGTGACTAAAACTGAGCTTCCCTACGCACAGGGAAGCAAGAGAAATGCTGGTTTCATCAAGCCCAGTTACATACTCAGAATCTGTACTACTGCGCAAATAGGCATGTCTCTGTAGGCAAAAAACTCATTTCTGACAAAGTTGCCCAAATGCATCTCAGAAGTGTGCAACTTGTTCCCTGAGTTAGAAAACGTCGAGAAACGGTCGTTTCTGCTAGCGCTGTGCTTCTACACATGTATTTGCTGAACGGTGAAAGCGCACAGTAATGCACTTTTCTCCCAGCAAATACACTGTTTCTAAGGAAATGGGACACACTGAGGAGACACTTGTGGGGGCTACTGTGACTAAAACTGAGCTTCCCTACGCACAGGGAAGAAAAAGAAATGCTGATTTCATCAAGCCCAGTGAAAGCGCACAGTAATGCACTTTTCTCCCAGCAAATACACTGTTTCTAAGGAAATGGGACACACTGAGGTGACACTTGTGGGGGCTACTGTGACTAAAACCGAGCTTCCCTACGCACAGAAAAGCAAGAGAAATGCTGATTTCATCAAGCCCAGTTACATACTCAGAATCTGTACTACTGCGCAAATAGGCATGTCTCTTTAGGCAAAAAACTCATTTCTGACAAAGTTGCCCAAATGCATCTCAGAAGTGTGCAACTTGTTCCCTGAGTTAGAAAACTTCGAGAAACGGTCGTTTCTGCTAGCGGTGTGATTCTACACATGTATTTGCTGAACGGTGAAAGCGCACAGTAATGCACTTTTCTCCCAGCAAATACACTGTTTCTAAGAAATTGGGAACACACTGAGGAGACGCTTGTGGGAGCTACTGTGACTAAAACTGAGCTTCCCTACACACAGGGAAGCAAGAGAAATGCTGATTTCATCCAGCCCAGTTACATATTCAGAATCTCTACTACTGCGCAAATAGGCATGTCTCTGTAGGCAAAAAACTCATTTCTGACAAAGTTGCCCAAATGCATCTCAGAAGTGTGCAACTTGTTCCCTGAGTTTGAAAAGGTCGAGAAATGGTCATATCTGCTAATGCTGTGCTTCTACACATGTATTTGCTGAACAATGAAAGCGCACAGTAATGCACTTTTCTCCCAGCAAATACACTGTTTCTAAGGAAATGGGAACACACTGAGGAGACACTTGTGGGAGCTACTGTGACTAAAACTGAGCTTCCCTACGCACAGGGAAGCAGGAGAAATGCTGATTTCCTCATGCCCAGTTACATACTCAGAATCTCTACTACTGCGCAAATAGGCATGTCTCTGTAGGCAAAAAACTCATTTCTGACAACGTTGCCCAAATGCATCTCAGAAGTGTGCAACTTGTTCCCTGAGTTAGAAAACATCGAGAAACGGTCGTTTCTGCTAGCGCTGTGCTTCTACACATGTATTTGCTGAACGGTGAAAGCGCACAGTAATGCACTTTTCTCCCAGCAAATACACTGTTTCTAAGGAAATGGGAACACACTGAGGAGACACTTGTGGGAGCTACTGTGACTAAAACTGAGCTTCCCTACGCACAGGGAAGCAAGAGAAATGCTGATTTCATCAAGCCCAGTTACATACTCAGAATCTGTACTACTGCGCAAATAGGCATGTCTCTGTAGGCAAAAAACTCATTTCTGACAAAGTTGCCCAAATGCATCTCAGAAGTGTGAAACTTGTTCCCTGAGTTAGAAAACGTCGAGAAACGTTCGTTTCTGCTAGCGCTGTGCTTCTACACATGTATTTGCTGAACGGTGAAAGCGCACAGTAATGCTCTTTTCTCCCAGCAAATATACTGTTTCTAAGGAAATGGGAACACACTGAGGAGACACTTGTGGGAGCTACTGTGACTAAAACTGAGCTTCCCTACGCACAGGGAAGCAAGAGAAATGCTGATTTCATCAAGCCCAGTTACATACTCAGAATCTGTACTACTGCGCAAATAGGCATGTCTCTGTAGGCAAAAAACTCATTTCTGACAAAGTTGCCCAAATGCATCTCAGAAGTGTGCAACTTGTTCCCTGAGTTAGAAAACGTCGAGAAACGTTCGTTTCTGCTACCGCTGTACTTCTACACATGTATTTGCTGAACGGTGAAAGCGCACAGTAATGCACTTTTCTCCCAGCAAATACACTGTTTCTAAGGAAATGGGAACACACTGAGGAGACACTTGTGGGAGCTAGTGTGAGTAAAACTGAGCTTCCCTACGCACAGGGAAGCAAGAGAAATGCTGATTTCATCAAGCCCAGTTACATACTCAGAATCAGTAGTACTGCGCAAATAGGCATGTCTCTGTAGGCAAAAAACTCATTTCTGACAAAGTTGCCCAAATGCACCTCAGAAGTGTGCAACTTCTTCCATGAGTTAGAAAACGTCGAGAAACGGTAATATCTGCTAACGCTGTGCTTCTACACATGTATTTGCTGAACGGTGAAAGCGCACAGTAATGCACTTTTCTCCCAGCAAATACACTGCTTCTAAGGAAATGGGAACACACTGAGGAGACACTTGTGGGAGCTACTGTTACTAAAACTGAGCTTCCCTACGCACAGGGAAGCAAGAGAAATGCTGATTACATCAAGCCCAGTAACATACTCAGAATCTGTACTACTGCGCAAATAGGCATGAATCTGCAGGCAAAAAACTCATTTCTGGCAAAGTTGCCCAAATGCATCTCAGAAGTGTGCAACTTGTTCCCTGAGTTAGAAAACGTCGAGAAACGGTCGTTTCTTCTAGCGCTGTGCTTCTACACATGTATTTGCTGAACGGTGAAAGCGCACAGTAATGCACTTTTCTCCCAGCAAATACACTGTTTCTAAGGAAATGGGAACACACTGAGGAGACACTTGTGGGAGCTACTGTGACTAAAACTGAGCTTCCCTTCGCACAGGGAAGCAAGAGAAATGCTGATTTCATCAAGCCCAGTTACATACTCAGAATCTGTACTACTGCACAAATAGGCAAGTCTCTGTAGGCAAAAATCTCATTTCTGACAAAGTTGCCCAAATGCAACTCAGAAGTGTGCAACTTGTTCCCTGAGTTAGAAAACTTCGAGAAACGTTCGTTTCTCCTAGCGCTGTGCTTCTACACATATATTTGCTGAACGGTGAAAGCACACTGTAATGCACTTTTCTCCCAGCAAATACACTGTTTCTAAGGAAATGGGAACACACTGAGGAGACACTTGTGGGAGCTACTGTGACTAAAACTGAGCTTCCCTACGCACAGGGAAGCAAGAGAAATGCTGATTTCATCAAGCCCAGTTACATACTCAGAATCTGTACTACTGCGCAAATAGGCATGTCTCTGTAGGCAAAAAACTCATTTCTGACAAAGTTGCCCAAATGCATCTCAGAAGTGTGCAACTTGTTCCCTGAGTTAGAAAACGTCGAGAAACGCTCGTTTCTGCTAGCGCTGTGCTTCTACACATGTATTTGCTGAACGGTGAAAGCGCACAGTAATGCACTTTTCTCCCAGCAAATACACTGTTTCTAAGGAAATGGGAACACACTGAGGAGACACTTGTGGGAGCTACTGGGACTAAAACTGAGATTCCCTATGCAAAGGGAAGCAAGAGAAATGCTGATTTCATCAAGCCCAGTTACATACTCAGAATCTGTACTACTGCGCAAATAGGCATGTCTATGTAGGCAAAAAACTCATTTCTGACAAAGTTGCCCAAATGCATCTCAGAAGTGTGCAACTTGTTCCCTGAGTTAGAAAACATCGAGAAACGTTCGTTTCTGCTAGCGCTGTGCTTCTACACATGTATTTGCTGAACGGTGAAAGCGCACAGTAAGGCACTTTTCTCCCAGCAAATACACTGTTTCTAAGGAAATGGGAACACACTGAGGAGACACTAGTGGGAGCTACTGTGACTAAAACTGAGCTTCCCTACGCACAGGGAAGCAAGAGAAATGCTGATTTCATCAAGCCCAGTTACATACTCAGAATCTGTACTACTGCGCAAATAGGCATGTCTCTGTAGGCAAAACACTCATTTTTGAGAAAGTTACCCAAATGCATCTCAGAAGTGTGCCACTTGTTCCCTGCGTTAGAAAACGTCGAGAAACGTTCGTTTCTGCTAGCGCTGTGCTTCTACACATGTATTTGCTGAACGGTGAAAGCGCACAGTAATGCACTTTTCTCCCAGTAAATACACTGTTTCTAAGGAAATGGGAACACACTGAGGAGACACTTGTGGGAGCTACTGTGACTAAAACTGAGCTTCCCTACGCACAGGGAAGCAAGAGAAATGCTGATTTCATCAAGCCCAGTTACATACTCAGAATCTCTACTACTGCGCAAATAGGCATGTCTCTGTAGGCAAAAAACTCATTTCTGACAAAGTTGCCCAAATGCATCTCAGAAGTGTGCAACTTGTTCCCTGAGTTAGAAAATGTCGAGAAACGGTCGTTTCAGCTAGCGCTGTGATTCTACACATGTATTTTCTGAACGGTGAAAGCGCACAGTTATGCACTTTTCTCCCAGCAAATACAGTTTTTAAGGAAATGAGAACACACTGAGGAGACACTTGAGGGAGCTACTGTGACTAAAACTGAGCTTCCCTATGCACAGGGAAGCAAGAGAAATGCTGATTTCATCAAGCCCAGTTACATACTCAGAATCTGTACTACTGCGCAAATAGGCATGTCTCTGTAAGCAAAAAACTCATTTCTGACAAAGTTGCCCAAATGCATCTCAGAAGTGTGCAACTTGTTCCCTGAGTTAGAAAACGTCGAGAAACGTTCGTTTCTGCTAGCGCTGTGCTTCTACACATGTATTTGCTGAACGGTGAAAGCGCACAGTAATGTACTTTTCTCCCAGCAAATACACTGTTTCTAAGGAAATGGGAACACACTGAGGAGACACTTGTGGGAGCTACTGTGACTAAAACTGAGCTTCCCTACGCACAGGGAGCAAGAGAAATGCTGATTTCATCAAGCCCAGTTACATACTCAGAATCTGTACTACTGCGCAAATAGGCATGTCTCTGTAGGCAAAACACTCATTTTTGAGAAAGTTACCCAAATGCATCTCAGAAGTGTGCAACTTGTTCCCTGAGTTAGAAAACGTCGAGAAACGTTCGTTTCTGCTAGCGCTGTGCTTCTACACATGTATTTGCTGAACGGTGAAAGCGCACAGTAATGCACTTTTCTCCCAGCAAATACACTGTTTCTAAGGAAATGGGAACACACTGAGGAGACACTTGTGGGAGCTACTGTGACTAAAACTGAGCTTCCCTACGCACAGGGAAGCAAGAGAAATGCTGATTTCATCAAGCCCAGTTACATACTCAGAATCTCTACTACTGCGCAAATAGGCATGTCTCTGTAGGCAAAAAACTCATTTCTGACAAAGTTGCCCAAATGCATCTCAGAAGTGTGCAACTTGTTCCCTGAGTTAGAAAATGTCGAGAAACGGTCGTTTCAGCTAGCGCTGTGCTTCTACACATGTATTTTCTGAACGGTGAAAGCGCACAGTAATGCACTTTTCTCCCAGCAAATACAGTTTTTAAGGAAATGAGAACACACTGAGGAGACACTTGAGGGAGCTACTGTGACTAAAACTGAGCTTCCCTATGCACAGGGAAGCAAGAGAAATGCTGATTTCATCAAGCCCAGTTACATACTCAGAATCTGTACTACTGCGCAAATAGGCATGTCTCTGTAGGCAAAAAACTCATTTCTGACAAAGTTGCCCAAATGCATCTCAGAAGTGTGCAACTTGTTCCCTGAGTTAGAAAACGTCGAGAAACGTTCGTTTCTGCTAGCGCTGTGCTTCTACACATGTATTTGCTGAACGGTGAAAGCGCACAGTAATGCACTTTTCTCCCAGCAAATACACTGTTTCTAAGGAAATGGGAACACACTGAGGAGACACTTGTGGGAGCTACTGTGACTAAAACTGAGCTTCCCTACGCACAGGGAGCAAGAGAAATGCTGATTTCATCAAGCCCAGTTACATACTCAGAATCTGTACTACTGCGCAAATAGGCATGTCTCTGTAGGCAAAAAACTCATTTTTGAGAAAGTTACCCAAATGCATCTCAGAAGTGTGCAACTTGTTCCCTGAGTTAGAAAACGTCGAGAAACGTTTGTTTCTCCTAGCGCTGTGCTTCTACACATGTATTTGCTGAACGGTGAAAGCGCACTGTAATGCACTTTTCTCCCAGCAAATACACTGTTTCTAAGGAAATGGGAACACACTGAGGAGACACTTGTGGGAGCTACTGTGACTAAAACTGAGCTTCCCTATGCACAGGGAAGCAAGAGAAATGCTGATTTCATCAAGCCCAGTTACATACTCAGAATCTGTACTACTGTGCAAATAGGCATGTCTCTGTAGGCAAAAAACTCATTTCTGACAAAGTTGCCCAAATGCATCTCAGAAGTGTGCAACTTGTTCCCTGAGTTAGAAAACGTCGAGAAACGGTCGTTTCTGCTAGCGCTGTGCTTCTACACATGTATTTGCTGAACGGTGAAAGCGCACAGTAATGCACGTTTCTCCCAGCGAATACACTGTTTCTAAGGAAATGGGAACACACTGAGGAGACACTTGTGGGAGCTACTGGGACTAAAACTGAGCTTCCCTACGCAAAGGGAAGCAAGAGAAATGCTGATTTCATCAAGCCCAGTTACATACTCAGAATCTGTACTACTGCGCAAATAGGCATGTCTCTGTAGGCAAAAAACTCATTTCTGACAAAGTTGCCCAAATGCATCTCAGAAGTGTGCAACTTGTTCCCTGAGTTAGGAAACGTCGAGAAACGTTCGTTTCTGCTAGCGATGTGCTTCTACACATGTATTTGCTGAACGGTGAAAGCGCAAAGTAATGCACTTTTCTCCCAGCAAATACAGTGTTACTAAGGAAATGGGAACACACTAAGGAGACACTTGTGGGAGCTACTGGGACTAAAACTGAGCTTCCCTACGCACAGGGAAGCAAGAGAAATGCTGATTTCATCAAGCCCAGTTACATACTCAGAATCTGTACTACTGCGCAAATAGGCATGTCTCTGTAGGCAAAAAACTCATTTCTGACAAAGTTGCCCAAATGCATCTCAGAAGTGTGCAACTTGTTCCCTGAGTTAGAAAACGTCGAGAAACGTTCGTTTCTGCTAGCGCTGTGCTTCTACACATGTATTTGCTGAACGGTGAAAGCGCACAGTAATGCACTTTTCTCCCAGCAAATACACTGTTTCTAAGGAAATGGGAACACACTGAGGAGACACTTGTGGGAGCTACTGTGACTAAAACTGAGCTTCCCTACGCACAGGGAGCAAGAGAAATGCTGATTTCATCAAGCCCAGTTACATACTCAGAATCTGTACTACTGCGCAAATAGGCATGTCTCTGTAGGCAAAAAACTCATTTCTGACAAAGTTGCCCAAATGCATCTCAGAAGTGTGCAACTTTTTCCCTGAGTTAGAAAACGTCGAGAAACGGTCGTTTCAGCTAGCGCTGTGCTTCTACACATGTATTTGCTGAACGCTGAAAGCGCACAGTAATGCACTTTTCTCCCAGCAAATACACTGTTTCTAAGGAACTGGGAACACACTGAGGAGACACTTGTGGGAGCTACTGTGACTAAAACTGAGCTTCCCTACGCACAGGGAAGCAAGAGAAATGCTGGTTTCATCAAGCCCAGTTACATACTCAGAATCTGTACTACTGCGCAAATAGGCATGTCTCTGTAGGCAAAAAACTCATTTTTGAGAAAGTTACCCAAATGCATCTCAGAAGTGTGCAACTTGTTCCCTGAGTTAGAAAACGTCGAGAAACGTTTGTTTCTCCTAGCGCTGTGCTTCTACACATGTATTTGCTGAACGGTGAAAGCGCACTGTAATGCACTTTTCTCCCAGCAAATACACTGTTTCTAAGGAAATGGGAACACACTGAGGAGACACTTGTGGGAGCTACTGTGACTAAAACTGAGCTTCCCTATGCACAGGGAAGCAAGAGAAATGCTGATTTCATCAAGCCCAGTTACATACTCAGAATCTGTACTACTGTGCAAATAGGCATGTCTCTGTAGGCAAAAAACTCATTTCTGACAAAGTTGCCCAAATGCATCTCAGAAGTGTGCAACTTGTTCCCTGAGTTAGAAAACGTCGAGAAACGGTCATTTCTGCTAGCGCTGTGCTTCTACACATGTATTTGCTGAACGGTGAAAGCGCACAGTAATGCACGTTTCTCCCAGCGAATACACTGTTTCTAAGGAAATGGGAACACACTGAGGAGACACTTGTGGGAGCTACTGGGACTAAAACTGAGCTTCCCTACGCAAAGGGAAGCAAGAGAAATGCTGATTTCATCAAGCCCAGTTACATACTCAGAATCTGTACTACTGCGCAAATAGGCATGTCTCTGTAGGCAAAAAACTCATTTCTGACAAAGTTGCCCAAATGCATCTCAGAAGTGTGCAACTTGTTCCCTGAGTTAGGAAACGTCGAGAAACGTTCGTTTCTGCTAGCGATGTGCTTCTACACATGTATTTGCTGAACGGTGAAAGCGCAAAGTAATGCACTTTTCTCCCTGCAAATACACTGTTTCTAAGGAAATGGGAACATACTGAGGAGACACTTGTGGGAGCTACTGGGACTAAAACTGAGCTTCCCTACGCACAGGGAAGCAAGAGAAATGCTGATTTCATCAAGCCCAGTTACATACTCAGAATCTGTACTACTGCGCAAATAGGCATGTCTCTGTAGGCAAAAAACTCATTTCTGACAAAGTTGCCCAAATGCATCTCAGAAGTGTGCAACTTGTTCCCTGAGTTAGAAAACGTCGAGAAACGTTCGTTTCTGCTAGCGCTGTGCTTCTACACATGTATTTGCTGAATGGTGAAAGCGCACAGTAATGCACTTTTCTCCCAGCAAATACAGTGTTACTAAGGAAATGGGAACACACTAAGGAGACACTTGTGGGAGCTACTGGGACTAAAACTGAGCTTCCCTACGCACAGGGAAGCAAGAGAAATGCTGATTTCATCAAGCCCAGTTACATACTCAGAATCTGTACTACTGCGCAAATAGGCATGTCTCTGTAGGCAAAAAACTCATTTCTGACAAAGTTGCCCAAATGCATTTCAGAAGTGTGCCACTTGTTCCCTGAGTTAGAAAACGTCGAGAAACGGTCGTTTCAGCTAGCGCTGTGCTTCTACACATGTATTTGCTGAACGGTGAAAGCACACAGTGATGCACTTTTCTCCCAGCAAATACATTGTTTCTAAGGAACTGGGAACACACTGAGGAGACACTTGTGGGAGCTACTGTGACTAAAACTGAGCTTCCCTACGCACAGGGAAGCAAGAGAAATGCTGATTTCATCAAGCCCAGTTACATACTCAGAATCTGTACTACTGCGCAAATAGGCATGTCTCTGTAGGCAAAAAACTCATTTCTGACAACGTTGCCCAAATGCATCTCAGAAGTGTGCAACTTGTTCCCTGAGTTAGAAAACGTCGAGAAACGTTCGTTTCTCCTAGCGCTGTTCTTCTACACATGTATTTGCTGAACGGTGAAAGCGCAAAGTAATGCACTTTTCTCCCAGCAAATACAGTGTTACTAAGGAAATGGGAACACACTAAGGAGACACTTGTGGGAGCTACTGGGACTAAAACTGAGCTTCCCTACGCACAGGGAAGCAAGAGAAATGCTGATTTCATCAAGCCCAGTTACATACTCAGAATCTGTACTACTGCGCAAATAGGCATGTCTCTGTAGGCAAAAAACTCATTTCTGACAAAGTTGCCCAAATGCATCTCAGAAGTGTGCAACTTGTTCCCTGAGTTAGAAAACGTCGAGAAACGTTCGTTTCTGCTAGCGCTGTGCTTCTACACATGTATTTGCTGAACGGTGAAAGCGCACAGTAATGCACTTTTCTCCCAGCAAATACACTGTTTCTAAGGAAATGGGAACACACTGAGGAGACACTTGTGGGAGCTACTGTGACTAAAACTGAGCTTCCCTACGCACAGGGAAGCAAGAGAAATGCTGATTTCATCAAGCCCAGTTACATACTCAGAATCTGTACTACTGCGCAAATAGGCATGTCTCTGTAGGCAAAAAACTCATTTCTGACAACGTTGCCCAAATGCATCTCAGAAGTGTGCAACTTGTTCCCTGAGTTAGAAAACGTCGAGAAACGTTCGTTTCTCCTAGCGCTGTTCTTCTACACATGTATATGCTGAACGGTGAAAGCGCACTGTAATGCACTTTTCTCCCAGCAAATACACTGTTTCTAAGGAAATGGGAACACACTGAGGAGACACTTGTGGGAGCTACTGTGACTAAAACTGAGCTTCCCTAAGCACAGGGAAGCAAGAGAAATGCTGATTTCATCAAGCCCAGTTACATACTCAGAATCTGTACTACTGCGCAAATAGGCATGTCTCTGTAGGCAAAAAACTCATTTCTGACAAAGTTGCCCAAATGCATCTCAGAAGTGTGCAACTTGTTCCCTGAGTTAGAAAACGTCGAGAAACGGTCGTTTCAGCTAGCGCTGTGCTTCTACACATGTATTTGCTGAACGGTGAAAGCGCACAGTAATGCACTTTTCTCCCAGCAAATACACTGTTTCTAAGAAAATGGGAACACACTGAGGACCCTGAGGAGACACTTGTGGGAGCTACTGTGACTAAAACTGAGCTTCCCTACGCACAAGGAAGTAAGAGAAATGCTGATTTCATCAAGCCCAGTTACATACTCAGAATCTGTACTACTGCGCAAATAGGCATGTCTCTGTAGGCAAAAAACTGATTTTTGAGAAAGTTACCCAAATGCATCTCAGAAGTGTGCAACTTGTTCCCTGAGTTAGAAAACGTCGAGAAACGTTCGTTTCTGCTAGCGCTGTGCTTCTACACATGTATTTGCTGAACGGTGAAAGCGCACAGTAATGCACTTTTCTCCCAGTAAATACACTGTTTCTAAGGAAATGGGAACACACTGAGGAGACACTTGTGGGAGCTACTGTGACTAAAACTGAGCTTCCCTACGCACAGGGAAGCAAGAGAAATGCTGATTTCATCAAGCCCAGTTACATACTCAGAATCTGTACTACTGCGCAAATAGGCATGTCTCTGTATGCAAAAAACTCATTTCTGACAAAGTTGCCCAAATGCATCTCAGAAGTGTGCCACTTGTTCCCTGAGTTAGAAAACGTCGAGAAACGGTCGTTTCTGCTAGCGCTGTGCTTCTACACATGTATTTGCTGAACGGTGAAAGCGCATAGTAATGCACTTTTCTCCCAGCAAATACACTGTTTCTAAGGAAATGGGAACACAATGAGGAGACACTTGTGGGAGCTACTGTGACTAAAACTGAGCTTCCCTAGGCACAGGGAAGCAAGAGAAATGCTGATTTCATCAAGCCCAGTTACATACTCAGAATCTTTTACTACTGCGCAAATAGGCATGTCTCTGTAGGCAAAAAACTCATTTTGGACAAAGTTGCCCAAATGCATCTCAGAAGTGTGTAACTTGTTCCCTGAGTTAGAAAACGTCGAGAAACGGTCGTTTCTGCTAGCGCTGTGCTTCTACACATGTATTTGATGAACGGTGAAAGCGCACAGTAATGCTCTTTTCTCCCAGCAAATACAGTGTTTCTAAGGAACTGGGAACACACTGAGGAGACACTTGTGGGAGCTACTGTGACTAAAACTGAGCTTCCCTACGCACAGGGAAGCAAGAGAAATGCTGATTTCATCAAGCCCAGTTACATACTCAGAATCTGTACTACTGCGCAAATAGGCATGTCTCTGTAGGCAAAAAACTCATTTCTGACAAAGTTGCCCAAATGCATTTCAGAAGTGTGCCACTTGTTCCCTGAGTTAGAAAACGTCGAGAAACGGTCGTTTCAGCTAGCGCTGTGCTTCTACACATGTATTTGCTGAACGGTGAAAGCGCACAGTAATGCACTTTTCTCCCAGCAAATACACTGTTTCTAAGGAAATGGGAACACACTGAGGAGACACTTGTGGGAGCTACTGTGACTAAAACTGAGCTTCCCTATGCACAAGGAAGCAAGAGAAATGCTGATTTCATCAAGCCCAGTTACATACTCAGAATCTGTACTACTGCGCAAATAGGCATGTCTCTGTAGGCAAAAAACTCATTTTTGAGAAAGTTACCCAAATGCATCTCAGAAGTGTGCAACTTGTTCCCTGAGTTAGAAAACGTCGAGAAACGTTCGTTTCTGCTAGCGCTGTGCTTCTACACATGTATTTGCTGAACGGTGAAAGCGCACAGTAATGCACTTTTCTCCCGGTAAATACACTGTTTCTAAGGAAATGGGAACACACTGAGGAGACACTTGTGGGAGCTACTGTGACTAAAACTGAGCTTCCCTACGCACAGGGAAGCAAGAGAAATGCTGATTTCATCAAGCCCAGTTACATACTCAGAATCTGTACTACTGCGCAAATAGGCATGTCTCTGTAGGCAAAAAACTCATTTCTGACAAAGTTGCCCAAATGCATCTCAGAAGTGTGCAACTTGTTCCCTGAGTTAGAAAACGTCGAGAAACGGTCGTTTCTGCTAGCGCTGTCCTTCTACACATGTATTTGCTGAACGGTGAAAGCGCACAGTAATGCACTTTTCTCCCAGCAAATACACTGTTTCTACGGAAATGGGAACACACTGAGGAGACACTTGTGGGAGCTACTGTGACTAAAACTGACCTTCCGTACGCACAGGGAAGCAAGAGAAATGCTGATTTCATGAAGCCCAGTTACATACTCAGAATCTGTACTACTTCGCAAATAGGCATTTCTCTGTAGGCAAAAAACTCATTTCTGACAAAGTTGCCCAAATGCATCTCAGAAGTGTGCAACTTGTTCCCTGAGTTAGAAAACGTCGAGAAACGGTCGTTTCTGCTAGCGCTGTGCTTCTACACATGTATTTGCTGAACGGTGAAAGCGCACAGTAATGCACTTTTCTCCCAGCAAATACACTGTTTCTAAGGAAATGGGAACACACTGAGGAGACACTTGTGGGAGCTACTGGGACTAAAACTGAGCTTCCCTACGCACAGGGAAGCAAGAGAAATGCTGATTTCATCAAGCCCAGTTACATACTCAGAATCTGTACTACTGCGCAAATAGGCATGTCTCTGTAGGCAAAAAACTCATTTCTGACAAAGTTGCCCAAATGCATCTCAGAAGTGTGCCACTTGTTCCCTGAGTTAGAAAACGTCGAGAAACGGTCGTTTCAGCTAGCGCTGTGCTTCTACACATGTATTTGCTGAACGGTGAAAGCGCACAGTAATGCACTTTTCTCCCAGCAAATACACTGTTTCTAAGGAAATGGGAACACACTGAGGAGACACTTGTGGGAGCTACTGTGACTAAAACTGAGCTTCCCTATGCACAAGGAAGCAAGAGAAATGCTGATTTCATCAAGCCCAGTTACATACTCAGAATCTGTACTACTGCGCAAATAGGCATGTCTCTGTAGGCAAAAAACTCATTTTTGAGAAAGTTACCCAAATGCATCTCAGAAGTGTGCAACTTGTTCCCTGAGTTAGAAAACGTCGAGAAACGTTCGTTTCTGCTAGCGCTGTGCTTCTACACATGTATTTGCTGAACGGTGAAAGCGCACAGTAATGCACTTTTCTCCCGGTAAATACACTGTTTCTAAGGAAATGGGAACACACTGAGGAGACACTTGTGGGAGCTACTGTGACTAAAACTGAGCTTCCCTACGCACAGGGAAGCAAGAGAAATGCTGATTTCATCAAGCCCAGTTACATACTCAGAATCTGTACTACTGCGCAAATAGGCATGTCTCTGTAGGCAAAAAACTCATTTCTGACAAAGTTGCCCAAATGCATCTCAGAAGTGTGCAACTGGTTCCCTGAGTTAGAAAACGTCGAGAAACGGTCGTTTCTGCTAGCGCTGTCCTTCTACACATGTATTTGCTGAACGGTGAAAGCGCACAGTAATGCACTTTTCTCCCAGCAAATACACTGTTTCTACGGAAATGGGAACAGAATGAGGAGACACTTGTGGGAGCTACTGTGACTAAAACTGAGCTTCCCTACGCACAGGGAAGCAAGAGAAATGCTGATTTCATGAAGCCCAGTTACATACTCAGAATCTGTACTACTTCGCAAATAGGCATTTCTCTGTAGGCAAAAAACTCATTTCTGACAAAGTTGCCCAAATGCATCTCAGAAGTGTGCAACTTGTTCCCTGAGTTAGAAAACGTCGAGAAACGGTCGTTTCTGCTAGCGCTGTGCTTCTACACATGTATTTGCTGAACGGTGAAAGCGCACAGTAATGCACTTTTCTCCCAGCAAATACACTGTTTCTAAGGAAATGGGAACACACTGAGGAGACACTTGTGGGAGCTACTGGGACTAAAACTGAGCTTCCCTATGCACAGGGAAGCAAGAGTAATGCTGATTTCATAAAGCCCAGTTACATACTCAGAATCTGTACTACTGCGCAAATAGGCATGTCTCTGTAGGCAAAAAACTCATTTCTGACAAAGTTGCCCAAATGCATCTCAGAAGTGTGCAACTTGTTCCCTGAGTTAGAAAACGTCGAGAAACGGTCGTTTCTGCTAGCGCTGTGCTTCTACACATGTATTTACTGAACGGTGAAAGCGCACAGTAATGCACTTTTCTCCCAGCAAATACAGTGTTTCTAAGGAAATGGGAACACACTGAGGAGACACTTGTTGGAGCTACTGTGACTAAAACTGAGCTTCCCTACGCACAGGGAAGCAAGAGAAATGCTGATTTCATCAAGCCCAGTTACATACTCAGAATCTGTACTACTGCACAAATAGGCATGTCTCTGTATGCAAAAAACTCATTTCTGACAAAGTTGCACAAATGCATCTCAGAAGTGTGCCACTTGTTCCCTGAGTTAGAAAACGTCGAGAAACGGTCGTTTCTGCTAGCGCTGTGCTTCTACACATGTATTTGCTGAACGGTGAAAGCGCATAGTAATGCACTTTTCTCCCAGCAAATACACTGTTTCTAAGGAAATGGGAACACAATGAGGAGACACTTGTGGGAGCTACTGTGACTAAAACTGAGCTTAACTAGGCACAGGGAAGCAAGAGAAATGCTGATTTCATCAAGCCCAGTTACATACTCAGAATCTGTACTACTGCGCAAATAGGCATGTCTCTGTAGGCAAAAAACTCATTTTGGACAAAGTTGCCCAAATGCATCTCAGAAGTGTGCAACTTGTTCCCTGAGTTAGAAAACGTCGAGAAACGGTCGTTTCTGCTAGCGCTGTGCTTCTACACATGTATTTGATGAACGGTGAAAGCGCACAGTAATGCTCTTTTCTCCCAGCAAATACAGTGTTTCTAAGGAACTGGGAACACACTGAGGAGACACTTGTGGGAGCTACTGTGACTAAAACTGAGCTTCCCTACGCACAGGGAAGCAAGAGAAATGCTGATTTCATCAAGCCCAGTTACATACTCAGAATCTGTACTACTGCGCAAATAGGCATGTCTCTGTAGGCAAAAAACTCATTTCTGACAAAGTTGCCCAAATGCATTTCAGAAGTGTGCCACTTGTTCCCTGAGTTAGAAAACGTCGAGAAACGGTCGTTTCAGCTAGCGCTGTGCTTCTACACATGTATTTGCTGAACGGTGAAAGCGCACAGTAATGCACTTTTCTCCCAGCAAATACACTGTTTCTAAGGAAATGGGAACACACTGAGGAGACACTTGTGGGAGCTACTGTGACTAAAACTGAGCTTCCCTATGCACAAGGAAGCAAGAGAAATTCTGATTTCATCAAGCCCAGTTACATACTCAGAATCTGTACTACTGCGCAAATAGGCATGTCTCTGTAGGCAAAAAACTCATTTTTGAGAAAGTTACCCAAATGCATCTCAGAAGTGTGCAACTTGTTCCCTGAGTTAGAAAACGTCGAGAAACGTTCGTTTCTGCTAGCGCTGTGCTTCTACACATGTATTTGCTGAACGGTGAAAGCGCACAGTAATGCACTTTTCTCCCAGTAAATACACTGTTTCTAAGGAAATGGGAACACACTGAGGAGACACTTGTGGGAGCTACTGTGACTAAAACTGAGCTTCCCTACGCACAGGGAAGCAAGAGAAATGCTGATTTCATCAAGCCCAGTTACATACTCAGAATCTGTACTACTGCGCAAATAGGCATGTCTCTGTATGCAAAAAACTCATTTCTGACAAAGTTGCCCAAATGCATCTCAGAAGTGTGCCACTTGTTCCCTGAGTTAGAAAACGTCGAGAAACGGTCGTTTCTGCTAGCGCTGTGCTTCTACACATGTATTTGCTGAACGGTGAAAGCGCACAGTAATGCACTTTTCTCCCAGCAAATACACTGTTTCTAAGGAAATGGGAACACAATGAGGAGACACTTGTGGGAGCTACTGTGACTAAAACTGAGCTTCCCTAGGCACAGGGAAGCAAGGGAAATGCTGATTTCATCAAGCCCAGTTACATACTCAGAATCTGTACTACTGCGCAAATAGGCATGTCTCTGTAGGCAAAAAACTCATTTCGGACAAAGTTGCCCAAATGCATCTCAGAAGTGTGCAACTTGTTCCCTGAGTTAGAAAACGTCGAGAAACGGTCGTTTCTGCTAGCGCTGTGCTTCTACACATGTATTTGATGAACGGTGAAAGCGCACAGTAATGCACTTTTCTCCCAGCAAATACACTGTTTCTAAGGAAATGGGAACACACTGAGGAGACACTTGTGGGAGCTACTGTGACTAAAACTGAGCTTCCCTACGCACAGGGAAGAAAGAGAAATGCTGATTTCAACAAGCCCAGTTACATACTCAGAATCTCTACTACTGCGCAAATAGGCATGTCTCTGTAGGCAAAAAACTCATTTCTGACAAAGTTGCCCAAATGCATCTCAGAAGTGTGCCACTTATTCCCTGAGTTAGAAATCGTCGTGAAACGGTTGTTTCAGCTAGCGCTGTGCTTCTACACATGTATTTGCTGAACGGTGAAAGCGCACAGTAATGCACTTTTCTCCCAGCAAATACACTGTTTCTAAGGAAATGGGAACACACTGAGGAGACACTTGTGGGAGCTACTGTGACTAAAACTGAGCTTCCCTACGCACAAAGAAGCAAGAGAAATGCTGATTTCATCAAGCCCAGTTACATACTCAGAATCTGTACTACTGCGCAAATAGGCATGTCTCTGTAGGCAAAAAACTCATTTCTGACAAAGTTGCCCAAATGCATCTCAGAAGTGTGCAACTTGTTCCCTGAGTTAGAAAACGTCGAGAAACATTCGTTTCTGCTAGCGCTGTGCTTCTACACATGTATTTGCTGAACGGTGAAAGCGCACAGTAATGCACTTTTCTCCCAGCAAATACACTGTTTCTAAGGAAATGGGAACACACTGAGGAGACACTTTTGGGAGCTACTGGGACTAAAACTGAGCTTCCCTACGCACAGGGAAGCAAGAGAAATGCTGATTTCATCAAGCCCAGTTACATACTCAGAATCTGTACTACTGTGCAAATAGGCATGTCTCTGTAGGCAAAAAACTCATTTCTGACAAAGTTGCCCAAATGCATTTCAGAAGTGTGCCACTTGTTCCCTGAGTTAGAAAACGTCGAGAAACGGTCGTTTCAGCTAGCGCTGTGCTTCTACACATGTATTTGCTGAACGGTGAAAGCGCACAGTAATGCACTTTTCTCCCAGCAAATACACTGTTTCTAAGGAAATGGGAACACACTGAGGAGACACTTGTGGGAGCTACTGTGACTAAAACTGAGCTTCCCTACGCACAGGGAAGCAAGAGAAATGCTGATTTCATCAAGCCCAGTTACATACTCAGAATCTGTACTACTGCGCAAATAGGCATGTCTCTGTAGGCAAAAAACTCATTTCTGACAAAGTTGCCCAAATGCATCTCAGAAGTGTGCCACTTATTCCCTGAGTTAGAAATCGTCGTGAAACGGTCGTTTCAGCTAGCGCTGTGCTTCTACACATGTATTTGCTGAACGGTGAAAGCGCACAGTAATGCACTTTTCTCCCAGCAAATACACTGTTTCTAAGGAACTGGGAACACACTGAGGAGACACTTGTGGGAGCTGCTGTGACTAAAACTGAGCTTCCCTACGCACAGGGAAGCAAGAGAAATGCTGATTTCATCAAGCCCAGTTACATAATCAGAATCTGTACTACTGCGCAAATAGGCATGTCTCTGTAGGGAAAAAACTCATTTTGGACAAAGTTGCCCAAATGTATTTCCGAAGTGTGCAACTTGTTCCCTGAGTTAGAAAACGTCGAGAAACGGTCGTTTCAGCTAGCGCTGTGCTTCTACACATGTATTTGCTGAACGGTGAAAGCGCACAGTAATGCACTTTTCTCCCAGCAAATACACTGTTTCTAAGGAAATGGGAACACACTGAGGAGACACTTATGGGAGCTACTGTGACTAAAACTGAGCTTCCCTACGCACAGGGAAGCAAGAGAAATGCTGATTTCATCAAGCCCAGTTACATACTCAGAATCTGTACTACTGCGCAAATAGGCATGTCTCTGTAGGCAAAAAACTCATTTCTGACAAAGTTGCCCAAATGCATCTCAGAAGTGTGCAACTTGTTCCCTGAGTTAGAAAACGTCGAGAAATGTTCGTTTCTGCTAGCGCTGTGCTTCTACACATGTATTTGCTGAACGGTGAAAGCGCACAGTAATGCACTTTTCTCCCAGCAAATACACTGTTTCTAAGGAAATGGGAACACACTGAGGAGACACTTGTGGGATCTACTGTGAATAAAACTGTGCTTCCCTACACACAGGGAAGCAAGAGAAATGCTGATTTCATCAAGCCCAGTTACATACTCAGAATCTGTACTACTGCGCAAATAGGCATGTCTCTGTAGGCAAAAAACTCATTTCTGACAAAGTTGCCCAAATGCATCTCAGAAGTGTGCAACTTGTTCCCTGAGTTAGAAAACGTCGAGAAACGTTCGTTTCTGCTAGCGCTGTGCTTCAACACATGTATTTGCTGAACGGTGAAAGCGCACAGTAATGCACTTTTCTCCCAGCAAATACACTGTTTCTAAGGAAATGGGAACACACTGAGGAGACACTTGTGGGAGCTACTGTGACTAAAACTGAGCTTCCCTACGCACAGGGAAGCAAGAGAAATGCTGATTTCATCAAGCCCAGTTACATACTCAGAATCTGTACTACTGCGCAAATAGGCATTTCTCTGTAGGAAAAAATTCATTTTGGACAAAGTTGCCCAAATGCATCTCAGAAGTGTGCCACTTGTTCCCTGAGTTAGAAAACGTCGAGAAACGGTCGTTTCAGCTAGCGCTGTGCTTCTACACATGTATTTGCTGAACGGTGAAAGCGCACAGTAATGCACTTTTCTCCCAGCAAATACACTGTTTCTAAGGAAATGGGAACACACTGAGGAGACACTTGTGGGAGCTACTGTGACTAAAACTGAGCTTCCCTCCGCACAGGGAAGCAAGAGAAATGCTGATTTCATCAAGCCCAGTTACATACTCAGAATCTGTACTACTGCGCAAATAGGCATGTCTCTGAAGGCAAAAAACTCATTTCTGACAAAGTTGCCCAAATGCATCTCAGAAGTGTGCAACTTGTTCCCTGAGTTAGAAAACGTCGAGAAACGGTCGTTTCAGCTAGCGCTGTGCTTCTACACATGTATTTGCTGAACGGTGAAAGCGCACAGTAATGCACTTTCCTCCCAGCAAATACACTGTTTCTAAGGAAATGGGAACACACTGAGGAGACACTTGTGGGAGCTACTGTGAATAAAACTGAGCTTCCCTACGCACAGGGAAGCAAGAGAAATGCTGATTTCATCAAGCCCAGTTACATACTCAGAATCTGTACTACTGCGCAAATAGGCATGTCTCTGTAGGCAAAAAACTCATTTTTGAGAAAGTTACCCAAATGCATCTCAGAAGTGTGCAACTTGTTCCCTGAGTTAGAAAACGTCGAGAAACGTTCGTTTCTGCTAGCGCTGTGCTTCTACACATGTATTTGCTGAACTGTGAAAGCGCACAGTAATGCACTTTTCTCCCAGCAAATACACTGTTTCTAAGGAAATGGGAACACACTGAGGAGACACTTGTGGGAGCTACTGTGACTAAAACTGAGCTTCCCTACGCACAGGGAAGCAAGAGAAATGCTGATTTCATCAAGCCCAGTTACATACTCAGAATCTGTACTACTGCGCAAATAGGCATGTCTCTGTATGCAAAAAACTCATTTCTGACAAAGTTGCCCAAATGCATCTCAGAAGTGTGCCACTTGTTCCCTGAGTTAGAAAACGTCGAGAAACGGTCGTTTCTGCTAGCGCTGTGCTTCTACACATGTATTTGCTGAACGGTGAAAGCGCAGAGTAATGCACTGTTCTCCCAGCAAATACACTGTTTCTAAGGAAATGGGAACACAATGAGGAGACACTTGTGGGAGCTACTGTGACTAAAACTGAGCTTCCCTACGCACAGGGAAGCAAGAGAAATGCTGATTTCATCAAGCCCAGTTACATACTCAGAATCTGTACTACTGCGCAAATAGGCATGTCTCTGTAGGCAAAAAACTCATTTCTGACAAAGTTGCCCAAATGCATCTCAGAAGTGTGCAACTTGTTCCCTGAGTTAGAAAACATCGAGAAACGTTCGTTTATGCTAGCGCTGTGATTCTACACATGTATTTGCTGAACGGTGAAAGCGCACAGTAATGCACTTTTCTCCCAGCAAATACACTGTTTCTAAGGAACTGGGAACACACTGAGGAGACACTTGTGGGAGCTACTGGGACTAAAACTGAGATTCCCTACGCACAGGGAAGCAAGAGAAATGCTGATTTCATCAAGCCCAGTTACATACTCAGAATCTGTACTACTGCGCAAATAGGCATGTCTCTTTAGGCAAAAAACTCATTTCTGACAATGTTTCCCAAATGCATTTCAGAAGTGTGCCACTTGTTCCCTGAGTTAGAAAACGTCGAGAAACGGTCGTTTCAGCTAGCGCTGTGCTTCTACACATGTATTTGCTGAACGGTGAAAGCACACAGTAATGCAATTTTCTCCCAGCAAATACACTGTTTCTAAGGAAATGGGAACACACTGAGGAGACACTTATGGGAGCTACTGTGACTAAAACTGAGCTTCCCTACGCACAGGGAAGCAAGAGAAATGCTGATTTCATCCAGCCCAGTTACATACTCAGAATCTGTACTACTGCGCAAATAGGCATGTCTCTGTAGGCAAAAAACTCATTTTTGAGAAAGTTACCCAAATGCATCTCAGAAGTGTGCAACTTGTTCCCTGAGTTAGAAAACGTCGAGAAACGGTCGTTTCTGCTAGCGCTGTGCTTCTACACATGTATTTGCTGAACGGTGAAAGCGCACAGTAATGCACTTTTCTCCCAGCAAATACACTGTTTCTAAGGAAATGGGAACACACTGAGGAGACACTTGTGGGAGCTACTGTGACTAAAACTGAGCTTCCCTACGCACAGGGAAGCAAGAGAAATGCTGATTTCATCAAGCCCAGTTACATACTCAGAATCTGTACTACTGCGCAAATAGGCATGTCTCTGTATGCAAAAAACTCATTTCTGACAAAGTTGCCCAAATGCATCTCAGAAGTGTGCCACTTGTTCCCTGAGTTAGAAAACGTCGAGAAACGGTCGTTTCTGCTAGCGCTGTGCTTCTACACATGTATTTGCTGAACGGTGAAAGCGCACAGTAATGCACTTTTCTCCCAGCAAATACACTGTTTCTAAGGAAATGGGAACACAATGAGGAGACACTTGTGGGAGCTACTGTGACTAAAACTGAGCTTCCCTACGCACAGGGAAGCAAGAGAAATGCTGATTTCATCAAGCCCAGTTACATACTCAGAATCTGTACTACTGCGCAAATAGGCATGTCTCTGTAGGCAAAAAACTCATTTCTGACAAAGTTGCCCAAATGCATCTCAGAAGTGTGCAACTTGTTCCCTGAGTTAGAAAACGTCGAGAAACGTTCGTTTATGCTAGCGCTGTGATTCTACACATGTATTTGCTGAACGGTGAAAGCGCACAGTAATGCACTTTTCTCCCAGCAAATACACTGTTTCTAAGGAACTGGGAACACACTGAGGAGACACTTGTGGGAGCTACTGGGACTAAAACTGAGCTTCCCTACGCACAGGGAAGCAAGAGAAATGCTGATTTCATCAAGCCCAGTTACATACTCAGAATCTGTACTACTGCGCAAATAGGCATGTCTCTTTAGGCAAAAAACTCATTTCTGACAATGTTTCCCAAATGCATTTCAGAAGTGTGCCACTTGTTCCCTGAGTTAGAAAACGTCGAGAAACGGTCGTTTCAGCTAGCGCTGTGCTTCTACACATGTATTTGCTGAACGGTGAAAGCACACAGTAATGCATTTTTCTCCCAGCAAATACACTGTTTCTAAGGAAATGGGAACACACTGAGGAGACACTTGTGGGAGCTTCTGTGACTAAAACTGAGCTTCCCTACGCACAGGGAAGCAAGAGAAATGCTGATTTCATCCAGCCCAGTTACATACTCAGAATCTGTACTACTGCGCAAATAGGCATGTCTCTGTAGGCAAAAAACTCATTTTTCAGAAAGTTAACAAATGCATCTCAGAAGTGTGCAACTTGTTCCCTGAGTTAGAAAACGTCGAGAAACGGTCGTTTCTGCTAGCGCTGTGCTTCTACACATGTATTTGCTGAGCGGTGAATGCGCAAAGTAATGCACTTTTCTCCCAGCAAATACACTGTTTCTAAGGAAATGGGAACACACTGAGGAGACACTTGTGGGAGCTACTGTGACTAAAACTGAGCTTCCCTACGCACAGGGAAGCAAGAGAAATGCTGATGTCATCAAGCCCAGTTACATATTCAGAATCTGTACTATTGCGCAAATAGGCATGTCTCTGTAGGCAAAAAACTCATTTCTGACAAAGTTGCCCAAATGCATCTCAGAAGTGTGCAACTTGTTCCCTGAGTTAGAAAACGTCGAGAATTGTTCGTTTCTGCTAGCGCTGTGCTTCTACACATGTATTTGATGAATGGTGAAAGCGCACAGTAATGCACTTTTCTCCCAGCAAATACACAGTTTCTAAGGAAATGGGAACACACTGAGGAGAACTTGTGGGAGCTACTGTGAGAAAAACTGAGCTTCCCTACGCACAGGGAAGCAAGAGAAATGCTGATTTAATCAAGCCCAGTTACATACTCAGAATCTGTACTACTGCGCAAATAGGCATGTCTCTGTAGGCAAAAAACTCATTTCTGACAAAGTTGCCCAAATGCATCTCAGAAGTGTGCAACTTGTTCCCTGAGTTAGAAAACGTCGAGAAACGGTCGTTTCTGCTAGCGCTGTGCTTCTACACATGTATTTGCTGAACGGTGAAAGCGCACAGTAATGCACTTTTCTCCCAGCAAATACAGTGTTTCTAAGGAACTGGGAACACACTGAGGAGACACTTGTGGGAGGTACTGTGACTAAAACTGAGCTTCCCTACGCACAGGGAAGCAAGAGAAATGCTGATTTCATCAAGCCCAGTTACATACTCAGAATCTGTACTACTGCGCAAATAGGCATGTCTCTGAAGGCAAAAAACTCATTTCTGACAAAGTTGCCCAAATGCATCTCAGAAGTGTGCAACTTGTTCCCTGAGTTAGAAAACGTCGAGAAACGGTCGTTTCAGCTAGCGCTGTGCTTCTACACATGTATTTGCTGAATGGTGAAAGCGCACAGTAATGCACTTTTCTCCCAGCAAATACACTGTTTCTAAGGAAATGGGAACACACTGAGGAGACACTTGTGGGAGCTACTGTGAATAAAACTGAGCTTCCCTACGCACAAGGAAGCAAGAGAAATGCTGATTTCATCAAGCCCAGTTACATACTCAGAATCTGAACTACTGCGCAAATAGGCATGTCTCTGTAGGCAAAAAACTCATTTTTGAGAAAGTTACCCAAATGCATCTCAGAAGTGTGCAACTTGTTCCCTGAGTTAGAAAACGTCGAGAAACGTTCGTTTCTGCTAGCGCTGTGCTTCTACACATGTATTTGCTGAACTGTGAAAGCGCACAGTAATGCACTTTTCTCCCAGCAAATACACTGTTTCTAAGGAAATGGGAACACACTGAGGAGACACTTGTGGGAGCTACTGTGACTAAAACTGAGCTTCCCTACGCACAGGGAAGCAAGAGAAATGCTGATTTCATCAAGCCCAGTTACATACTCAGAATCTGTACTACTGCGCAAATAGGCATGTCTCTTTAGGCAAAAAACTCATTTCTGACAAAGTTGCCCAAATGCATCTCAGAAGTGTGCCACTTGTTCCCTGAGTTAGAAAACGTCGAGAAACGGTCGTTTCTGCTAGCGCTGTGCTTTTACACATGTATTTGCTGAACGGTGAAAGCGCACAGTAATGCACTTTTCTCCCAGCAAATACACTGTTTCTAAGGAAATGGGAACACAATGAGGAGACACTTGTGGGAGCTACTGTGACTAAAACTGAGCTTCCCTACGCACAGGGAAGCAAGAGAAATGCTGATTTCATCAAGCCCAGTTACATACTCAGAATCTGTACTACTGCGCAAATAGGCATGTCTCTGTAGGCAAAAAACTCATTTCTGACAAAGTTGCCCAAATGCATCTCAGAAGTGTGCAACTTGTTCCCTGAGTTAGAAAACGTCGAGAAACGTTCGTTTATGCTAGCGCTGTGATTCTACACATGTATTTGCTGAACGGTGAAAGCGCACAGTAATGCACTTTTCTCCCAGCAAATACACTGTTTCTAAGGAACTGGGAACACACTGAGGAGACACTTGTGGGAGCTACTGGGACTAAAACTGAGCTTCCCTACGCACAGGGAAGCAAGAGAAATGCTGATTTCATCAAGCCCAGTTATATACTCAGAATCTGTACTACTGCGCAAATAGGCATGTCTCTGTAGGCAAAAAACTCATTTCTGACAATGTTGCCCAAATGCATTTCAGAAGTGTGCCACTTGTTCCCTGAGTTAGAAACCGTCGAAAAACGGTCGTTTCAGCTAGCGCTGTGCTTCTACACATGTATTTGCTGAACGGTGAATGCACACAGTAATGCACTTTTCTCCCAGCAAATACACTGTTTCTAAGGAAATGGGAACACACTGAGGAGACACTTGTGGGAGCTACTGTGACTAAAACTGAGCTTCCCTACGCACAGGGAAGCAAGAGAAATGCTGATTTCATCAAGCCCAGTTACATACTCAGAATCTGTACTACTGCGCAAATAGGCATGTCTCTGTAGGCAAAAAACTCATTTTTCAGAAAGTTACCAAATGCATCTCAGAAGTGTGCAAATTGTTCCCTGAGTTAGAAAACGTCGAGAAACGTTCGTTTCTGCTAGCGCTGTGCTTCTACACATGTATTTGCTGAACGGTGAAAGCGCAAAGTAATGCACTTTTCTCCCAGCAAATACACTGTTTCTAAGGAAATGGGAACACACTGATGAGACACTTGTGGGAGCTACTGTGACTAAAACTGAGCTTCCCTACGCACAGGGAAGCAAGAGAAATGCTGATTTCATCAAGCCCAGTTACATACTCAGAATCTGTACTACTGCGCAAATAGACATGTCTCTGTAGGCAAAAAACTCATTTCTGACAAAGTTGCCCAAATGCATCTCAGAAGTGTGCCACTTGTTCCCTGAGTTAGAAAATGTCGAGAAACGGTAGTTTCAGCTAGCGCTGTGCTTCTACACATGTATTTGCTGAACGGTGAAAGCGCACAGTAATGCACTTTTCTCCCAGCAAATACACTGTTTCTAAGGAAATGGGAACACACTGAGGAGAGAGTTGTGGGAGCTACTGGGACTAAAACTGAGCTTCCCTACGCACAGGGAAGCAAGAGAAATGCTGATTTCATCAAGCCCAGTTATATACTCAGAATCCGTACTACTGCGCAAATAGGCATGTCTCTTTAGGCAAAAAACTCATTTCTGACAATGTTGCCCAAATGCATCTCAGAAGTTTGCCACTTGTTCCCTGAGTTAGAAAATGTCGAGAAACGGTCGTTTCAGCTAGCGCTGTGCTTCTACACATGTATTTGCTGAACGGTGAAAGCGCACAGTAATGCACTTTTCTCCCAGCAAATACACTGTTTCTAAGGAACTGGGAACACACTGAGGAGACACATGTGGGAGGTACTGTGACTAAAACTGAGCTTCCCTACGCACAGTGAAGCAAGAGAAATGCTGATTTCATCAAGCCCAGTTAGATACTCAGTATCTGTACTACTGCGCAAATAGGCATGTCTCTGTAGGCAAAAAACTCATTTTTGAGAAAGTTACCGATATGTATCTCAGAAGTGTGCAACTTGTTCCCTGAGTTAGAAAACGTCGAGAAACGGTCGTTACTGCTAGCGCTGTGCTTCTACACATGTATTTGCTGAATGGTGAAAGCGCACACTAATGCACTTTTCTCCCAGCAAATACACTGTTTCTAAAGAAATGGGAACACACTGAGGAGACACTTGTGGGAGCTACTGTGATTAAAACTGAGCTTCCCTACGCACAGGGAAGCAAGAGAAATGCTGATTTAATCAAGCCCAGTTACATACTCAGAATCTGTACTACTGCGCAAATAGGCATGTCTCTTTAGGCAAAAAACTCATTTCTGACAAAGTTGCCCAAATGCATCTCAGAAGTGTGCAACTTGTTCCCTGAGTTAGAAAACGTCGAGAAACGGTCGTTTCTGCTAGCGCTGTGCTTCTACACATGTATTTGCTGAACGGTGAAAGCGCACAGTAATGCACTTTTCTCCCAGAAAATACACTGTTTCTAAGGAAATGGGAACACACTGAGGAGACACTTGTGGGAGCTACTGGGACTAAAACTGAGCTTCCCTACGCGCAGGGAAGCAAGAGAAATGCTGATTTCATCAAGCCCAGTTACATACTCAGAATCTGTACTACTGCGCAAATAGGCATGTCTCTGTAGGCAAAAAACTCATTTTTCAGAAAGTTACCCAAATGCATCTCAGAAGTGTGCAACTTGTTCCCTGAGTTAGAAAACGTCGAGAAACGGTCGTTTCTGCTAGCGCTGTGCTTCTACACATGTATTTGCTGAACGGTGAAAGCGCACAGTAATGCACTTTTCTCCCTTCAAATACACTGTTTCTAAGGAACTGGGAACACACTGAGGAGACACTTGTGGGAGCTACTGTGACTAAAACTGAGCTTCCCTACGCACAGGGAAGCAAGAGAAATGCTGATTTCATCAAGCCCAGTTACATAATCAGAATCTGTACTACTGCGCAAATAGGCATGTCTCTGTAGGGAAAAAACTCATTTTGGACAAAGTTGCCCAAATGCATTTCAGAAGTGTGCAACTTGTTCCCTGAGTTAGAAAACGTCGAGAAACGGTCGTTTCAGCTAGCGCTGTGCTTCTACACATGTATTTGCTGAACGGTGAAAGCGCACAGTAATGCACTTTTCTCCCAGCAAATACACTGTTTCTAAGGAACTGGGAACACACTGAGGAGACACTTGTGGGAGCTACTGTGACTAAAACTGAGCTTCCCTACGCACAGGGAAGCAAGAGAATGCTGATTTCATCAAGCCCAGTTACCTACTCAGAATCTGTACTACTGCGCAAATAGGCATGTCTCTGTAGGCAAAAAACTCATTTCTGACAAAGTTGCCCAAATGCATCCCAGAAGTGTGCAACTTGTTCCATGAGTTAGAAAACGTCGAGAAACGGTCGTTTCTGCTAGCGCTGTGCTTCTACACATGTATTTGCTGAACGGTGAAAGCACAAAGTAATGCACTTTTCTCCCAGCAAATACACTGTTTCTAAGGAAATGGGAACACACTGAGGAGACACTTGTGGGAGCTACTGTGACTAAAACTGAGCTTCCCTACGCACAGGGAAGCAAGAGAAATGCTGATTTCATCAAGCCCAGTTACATACTCAGAATCTGTACTACTGCGCAAATAGACATGTCTCTGTAGGCAAAAAACTCATTTCTGACAAAGTTGCCCAAATGCATCTCAGAAGTGTGCCACTTGTTCCCTGAGTTAGAAAACGTCGAGAAACGTTCGTTTCTGCTAGCGCTGTGCTTCTACACATGTATTTGCTGAGCGGTGAAAGCGCACAGTAATGCACTTTTCTCCCAGCAAATACACTGTTTCTAAGGAACTGGGAACACACTGAGGAGACACTTGTGGGAGCTACTGTGACTAAAACTGAGCTTCCCTACGCACAGGGAAGCAAGAGAAATGCTGATGTCATCAAGCCCAGTTACATATTCAGAATCTGTACTACTGCGCAAATAGGCATGTCTCTGTAGGCAAAAAACTCATTTCGGACAATGTTGCCCAAATGCATCTCAGAAGTGTGCAACTTGTTCCCTGATTTAGAAAACGTCGAGAAACGGTAGTTTCAGCTAGCGCTGTGCTTCTACACATGTATTTGCTGAACAGTGAAAGCGCACAGTAATGCACTTTTCTCCCAGCAAATACACTGTTTCTAAGGAAATGGGAACACACTGAGGAGACACTTGTGGGAGCTACTGTGACTAAAACTGAGCTTCCCTACGCACAGGGAAGCAAGAGAAATGCTGATTTCATCCAGCCCAGTTACATACTCAGAATCTGTACTACTGCGCAAATAGGCAGGTCTCTGTAGGCAAAAAACTCATTTCTGACAAAGTTGCCCAAATGCATCTCAGAAGTGTGCAACTTGTTCCCTGAGTTAGAAAACGTCGAGAAACGTTCGTTTCTGCTAGCGCTGTGCTTCTACACATGTATTTGCTGAACAGTGAAAGCGCACAGTAATGCACTTTTCTCCCAGCAAATACACTGTTTCTAAGGAAATGGGAACACACTGAGGAGACACGTTTGGGAGCTACTGTGACTAAAACTGAGCTTCCCTACGCACAGGGAAGCAAGAGAAATGCTGATTTCATCAAGCCCAGTTAGATACTCAGTATCTGTACTACTGCGCAAATAGGCATGTCTCTGTAGGCAAAAAACTCATTTTTGAGAAAGTTACCGAAATGCATCTCAGAAGTGTGCAACTTGTTCCCTGAGTTAGAAAACGTCGAGAAACGTTCGTTACTGCTAGCGCTGTGCTTCTACACATGTATTTGCTGAACGGTGAAAGCGCACACTAATGCACTTTTCTCCCAGCAAATACACTGTTTCTAAAGAAATGGGAAAACACTGAGGAGACACTTGTGGGAGCTAATGTGAGTAAAACTGAGCTTCCCTACGCACAGGGAAGCAAGAGAAATGCTGATGTCATCAAGCCCAGTTACATACTCAGAATCTGTACTACTGCGCAAATAGGCATGTCTCTGTAGGCAAAAAACTCATTTCTGACAAAGCTGCCCAAATGCATCTCAGAAGTGTGCAACTTGTTCCCTTAGTTCGAAAACGTCGAGAAACGGTCGTTTCTGCTAGCGCTGTGCTTCTACACATGTATTTGCTGAACGATGAAAGCGCACAGTAATGCACTTTTCTCCCAGCAAATACACTGTTTCTAAGGAACTGGGAACCCACTGAGGAGACACTTGTGGGAGCTACTGTGACTAAAACTGAGCTTCCCTACGCACAGGGAAGCAAGAGAAATGCTGATTCCATCAAGCCCAGTTACATACTCAGAATCTGTACTACTGCGCAAATAGTCATGTCTCTGTAGGCAAAAAACTCATTTTTGAGAAAGTTACCAAAATGCATCTCAGAAGTGTGCAACTTTTTCCCTGAGTTAGAAAACGTCGAGAAACGTTCGTTACTGCTAGCGCTGTGCTTCTACACATGTATTTGCTGAATGGTGAAAGGGCACAGTAATGCACTTTCCTCCCAGCAAATACACTGTTTCTAAAGAAATGGCAACACACTGAGGAGACACTTGTGGGAGCTACTGTGACTAAAACTGAGCTTCCCTACGCACAGGGAAGCAAGAGAAATGCTGATTTCATCAAGCCCAGTTACATACTCAGAATCTGTACTACTGCGCAAAAAGGCATGTCTCTTTAGGCAAAAAACTCATTTCTGACAAAGTTGCCCAAATGCATCTCAGAAGTGTGCAACTTGTTCCCAGAGTTAGAAAACGTCGAGAAACGGTCATTTCAGCTAGCGCTGTGCTTGTACACATGTATTTGCTGAACGGTGAAAGCGCACAGTAATGCACTTTTCTCCCAGCAAATACACTGTTTCTAAGGAAATGGGAACACACTGAGGAGACACTTGTGGGAGCTACTGTGACTAAAACTGAGCTTCCCTACGCACAGGGAAGCAAGAGAAATGCTGATTTCATCAAGCCCAGTTACATACTCAGAATCTGTACTACTGCGCAAATAGGCATGTCTCTGTAGGCAAAAAACTCATTTCTGACAAAGTTGCCCAAATGCATCTCAGAAGTGTGCAACTTGTTCCCTGAGTTAGAAAACGTCGAGAAACGTTCGTTTATGCTAGCGCTGTGATTCTACACATGTATTTGCTGAACGGTGAAAGCGCACAGTAATGCACTTTTCTCCCAGCAAATACACTGTTTCTAAGGAACTGGGAACACACTGAGGAGACACTTGTGGGAGCTACTGGGACTAAAACTGAGCTTCCCTACGCACAGGGAAGCAAGAGAAATGCTGATTTCATCAAGCCCAGTTACATACTCAGAATCTGTACTACTGCGCAAATAGGCATGTCTCTGTAGGCAAAAAACTCATTTCTGACAATGTTGCCCAAATGCATTTCAGAAGTGTGCCACTTGTTCCCTGAGTTAGAAACCGTCGAGAAACGGTCGTTTCAGCTAGCGCTGTGCTTCTACACATGTATTTGCTGAACGGTGAATGCACATAGTAATGCACTTTTCTCCCAGCAAATACACTGTTTCTAAGGAACTGGGAACACACTGAGGAGACACTTGTGGGAGCTACTGTGAGTAAAACTGAGCTTCCCTACGCACAGGGAAGCAAGAGAAATGCTGATTTCATCAAGCCCAGTTACATACTCAGAATCTGTACTACTGCGCAAATAGGCATGTCTCTGTAGGCAAAAAACTCATTTTTCAGAAAGTTACCAAATGCATCTCAGAAGTGTGCAACTTGTTCCCTGAGTTAGAAAACGTCGAGAAACGGTCGTTTCTGCTAGCGCTGTGCTTCTACACATGTATTTGCTGAACGGTGAAAGCGCAAAGTAATGCACTTTTCTCCCAGCAAATACAGTGTTTCTAAGGAACTGGGAACACACTGAGGAGACACTTGTGGGAGGTACTGTGACTAAAACTGAGCTTCCCTACGCACAGGGAAGCAAGAGAAATGCTGATTTCATCAAGCCCAGTTACATACTCAGAATCTGTACTACTGCGCAAATAGGCATGTCTCTGAAGGCAAAAAACTCATTTCTGACAAAGTTGCCCAAATGCATCTCAGAAGTGTGCAACTTGTTCCCTGAGTTAGAAATCGTCGAGAAACGGTCGTTTCAGCTAGCGCTGTGCTTCTACACATGTATTTGCTGAACGGTGAAACGCACAGTAATGCACTTTTCTCCCAGCAAATACACTGTTTCTAAGGAAATGGGAACACACTGAGGAGACACTTGTGGGAGCTACTGTGACTAAAACTGAGCTTCCCTACGCACAAGGAAGCAAGAGAAATGCAGATTTCATCAAGCCCAGTTACATACTCAGAATCTGAACTACTGCGCAAATAGGCATGTCTCTGTAGGCAAAAAACTCATTTTTGAGAAAGTTACCCAAATGCATCTCAGAAGTGTGCAACTTGTTCCCTGAGTTAGAAAACGTCGAGAAACGTTCGTTTCTGCTAGCGCTGTGCTTCTACACATGTATTTGCTGAACTGTGAAAGCGCACAGTAATGCACTTTTCTCCCAGCAAATACACTGTTTCTAAGGAAATGGGAACACACTGAGGAGACACTTGTGGGAGCTACTGTGACTAAAACTGAGCTTCCCTACGCACAGGGAAGCAAGAGAAATGCTGATTTCATCCAGCCCAGTTACATACTCAGAATCTGTACTACCGCGCAAATAGGCATGTCTCTTTAGGCAAAAAACTCTTTTCTGACAAAGTTGCCCAAATGCATCTCAGAAGTGTGCCACTTGTTCCCTGAGTTAGAAAACGTCGAGAAACGGTCGTTTCTGCTAGCGCTGTGCTTCTACACATGTATTTGCTGAACGGTGAAAGCGCACAGTAATGCACTTTTCTCCCAGCAAATACACTGTTTCTAAGGAAATGGGAACACAATGAGGAGACACTTGTGGGAGCTACTGTGACTAAAACTGAGCTTCCCTACGCACAGGGAAGCAAGAGAAATGCTGATTTCATCAAGCCCAGTTACATACTCAGAATCTGTACTACTGCGCAAATAGGCATGTCTCTGTAGGCAAAAAACTCATTTCTGACAAAGTTGCCCAAATGCATCTCAGAAGTGTGCAACTTGTTCCCTGAGTTAGAAAACGTCGAGAAACGTTCGTTTATGCTAGCGCTGTGATTCTACACATGTATTTGCTGAACGGTGAAAGCGCACAGTAATGCACTTTTCTCCCAGCAAATACACTGTTTCTAAGGAACTGGGAACACACTGAGGAGACACTTGTGGGAGCTACTGGGACTAAAACTGAGCTTCCCTACGCACAGGAAAGCAAGAGAAATGCTGATTTCATCAAGCCCAGTTATATACTCAGAATCTGTACTACTGCGCAAATAGGCATGTCTCTGTAGGCAAAAAACTCATTTCTGACAATGTTGCCCAAATGCATTTCAGAAGTGTGCCACTTGTTCCCTGAGTTAGAAACCGTCGAGAAACGGTCGTTTCAGCTAGCGCTGTGCTTCTACACATGTATTTGCTGAACGGTGAATGCACACAGTAATGCACTTTTCTCCCAGCAAATACACTGTTTCTAAGGAACTGGGAACACACTGAGGAGACACTTGTGGGAGCTACTGTGACTAAAACTGAGCTTCCCTACGCACAGGGAAGCAAGAGAAATGCTGATTTCATCAAGCCCAGTTAGATACTCAGAATCTGTACTACTGCGCAAATAGGCATGTCTCTGTAGGCAAAAAACTCATTTCTGACAAAGTTGCCCAAATGCATCTCAGAAGTGTGCAACTTGTTCCCTGAGTTAGAAAACGTCGAGAAACGGTCGTTTCTGCTCGCGCTGTGCTTCTACACATGTATTTGCTGAACGGTGAAAGCGCACAGTAATGCACTTTTCTCCCAGCAAATACACTGTTTCTAAGGAAATGGGAACACACTGAGGAGACACTTGTGGGAGCTACTGTGACTAAAACTGAGCTTCCCTATGCACAGGGAAGCAAGAGAAATGCTGATTTCATCAAGCCCAGTTACATACTCAGAATCTGTACTACTGCGCAAATAGGCATGTCTCTTTAGGCAAAAAACTCATTTCTGACAAAGTTGCCCAAATGCATCTCAGAAGTGTGCAACTTGTTCCCTGAGTTAGAAAACGTCGAGAAACGGTCGTTTCTGCTAGCGCTGTGCTTCTACACATGTATTTGCTGAACGGTGAAAGCGCACAGTAATGCACTTTTCTCCCAGCAAATACACTGTGTCAAAGGAAATGGGAACACACTGAGGAGACACTTGTGGGAGCTACTGTGACTAAAACTGAGCTTCCCTACGCACAGGGAAGCAAGAGAAATGCTGATTTCATCAAGCCCAGTTACATACTCAGAATCTGTTCTACTGCGCAAATAGGCATGTGTCTTTAGGCAAAAAACTCATTTCTGACAAAGTTGCCCAAATGCATCTCAGAAGTGTGCAACTTGTTCCCTGAGTTAGAAAACGTCGAGAAACGGTCGTTTCTGCTAGCGCTGTGCTTCTACACATATATTTGCTGAACGGTGAAAGCGCACAGTAATGCACTTTTCTCCCAGCAAATACACTGTTTCTAAGGAAATGGGAACACACTGAGGAGACACTTGTGGGAGCTACTGTGACTAAAACTGAGCTTCCCTACGCACAGGGAAGCAAGAGAAATGCTGATTTCATCAAGCCCAGTTACGTACTCAGAATCTGTACTACTGCGCAAATAGGCATGTCTCTTTAGGCAAAAAACTCATTTCTGACAAAGTTGCCCAAATGCATCTCAGAAGTGTGCAACTTGTTCCCTGAGTTAGAAAACGTCGAGAAACGGTCGTTTCTGCTAGCGCTGTGCTTCTACACATGTATTTGCTGAACGGTGAAAGCGCACAGTAATGCACTTTTCTCCCAGCAAATACACTGTTTCTAAGGAAACGGGAACACACTGAGGAGACACTTGTGGGAGCTACTGTGACTAAAACTGAGCTTCCCTATGCACAGGGAAGCAAGAGAAATGCTGATTTCATCAAGCCCAGTTACATACTCAGAATCTGTACTACTGCGCAAATAGGCATGTCTCTTTAGGCAAAAAACTCATTTCTGACAAAGTTTCCCAAATGCATCTCAGAAGTGTGCAACTTGTTCCCTGAGTTAGAAAACGTCGAGAAACAGTCGTTTCTGCTAGCGCTGTGCTTCTACACATGTATTTGCTGAACGGTGAAAGCGCACAGTAATGCACTTTTCTCACAGCAAATACACTGTTTCTAAGGAAATGGCAACACACTGAGGAGACACTTGTGGGAGCTACTGTGACTAAAACTGAGCTTCCCTACGCACAGGGAAGCAAGAGAAATGCTGATTTCATCAAGCCCAGTTACATACTCAGAATCTGTACTACTGCGCAAATAGGCATGTCTCTGTAGGCAAAAAACTCATTTCTGACAAAGTTGCCCAAATGCATCTCAGAAGTGTGCAACTTGTTCCCTGAGTTAGAAAACGTCGAGAAACGTTCGTTTCTGCTAGCACTGTGCTTCTACACATGTATTTGCTGAACGGTGAAAGCGCACAGTAATGCACTTTTCTCCCAGCAAATACACTGTTTCTAAGGAAATGGGAACACACTGAGGAGACACTTGTGGGAGCTACTGTGACTAAAACAGAGCTTCCCTATGCACAGGGAAGCAAGAGAAATGCTGATTTCATCAAGCCCAGTTACATACTCAGACTCTGTACTACTGCGCAAATAGGCATGTCTCTGTAGGCAAAAAACTCATTTCTGACAAAGTTTCCCAAATGCATCTCAGAAGTGTGCAACTTGTTCCCTGAGTTAGAAAACGTCGAGAAACGTTCGTTTCTGCTAGCGCTGTGCTTCTACACATGTATTTGCTGAACGGTGAAAGCGCACAGTAATGCACTTTTCTCCCAGCAAATACACTGTTTCTAAGGAAATGGGGACACACTGAGGAGACACTTGTGGGAGCTACTGTGACTAAAACTGAGCTTCCCTACACACAGGGAAGCAAGAAAAATGCTGATTTCATCAAGCCCAGTTACATACTAAGAATCTGTACTACTGCGCAAATAGGCATGTCTCTGTAGGCAAAAAACTCATTTCTGACAAAGTTGCCCAAATGCATCTCAGAAGTGTGCAACTTGTTCCCTGAGTTAGAAAACGTCGAGAAACGGTCGTTTCTGCTAGCGCTGTGCTTCTACACATGTATTTGCTGAACGGTGAAAGCGCACAGTAATGCACTTTTCTCCCAGCAAATACACTGTTTCTAAGGAAATGGGAACACACTGAGGAGACACTTGTGGGAGCTACTGTGACTAAAACTGAGCTTCCCTACGCACAGGGAAGCAAGAGAAATGCTGATTTCATCAAGCCCAGTTACATACTCAGAATCTGTACTACTGCGCAAATAGGCATGTCTCTGTAGGCAAAAAACTCATTTCTGACAAAGTTGCCCAAATGCATCTCAGAAGTGTGCAACTTGTTCCCTGAGTTAGAAAACGTCGAGAAACCGTCGTTTCTGCTAGCGCTGTGCTTCTACACATGTATTTGCTGAACGGTGAAAGCGCACAGTAATGCACTTTTCTCCCAGCAAATACACTGTTTCTAAGGAAATGGGAACACACTGAGGAGACACTTGTGGGATCTACAGAGACTAAAACTGAGCTTCCCTACGCACCGGGAAGCAAGAGAAATGCTGATTTCATCAAGCCCAGTTACATACTCAGAATCTGTACTACTGCGCAAATAGGCATGTCTCTTTAGGCAAAAAACTCATTTCTGACAAAGTTGCCCAAATGCATCTCAGAAGTGTGCAACTTGTTCCCTGAGTTAGAAAACGTCGAGAAACGGTCGTTTCTGCTAGCGCTGTGCTTCTACACATGTATTTGCTGAACGGTGAAAGCGCACAGTAATGCACTTTTCTCACAGCAAATACACTGTTTCTAAGGAAATGGCAACACACTGAGGAGACACTTGTGGGAGCTACTGTGACTAAAACTGAGCTTCCCTACGCACAGGGAAGCAAGAGAAATGCTGATTTCATCAAGCCCAGTTACATACTCAGAATCTGTACTACTGCGCAAATAGGCATGTCTCTTTAGGCAAAAAACTCATTTCTGACAAAGTTGCCCAAATGCATCTCAGAAGTGTGCAACTTGTTCCCTGAGTTAGAAAACGTCGAGAAACTGTCGTTTTTGCTAGCGCTGTGCTTCTACACATGTATTTGCTGAACGGGGAAAGCGTACAGTAATGCACTTTTCTCCCAGCAAATACACTGTTTCTAAGGAAATGGGAACACACTGAGGAGACACTTGTGGGAGCTACTGTGACTAAAACTGAGCTTCCCTACGCACAGGGAAGCAAGAGAAATGCTGATTTCATCAAGCCCAGTTAAATACTCAGAATCTGTACTACTGCGCAAATAGGCATGTCTCTTTAGGCAAAAAACTCATTTCTGACAAAGTTGCCCAAATGCATCTCAGAAGTGTGCAACTTGATCCCTGAGTTAGAAAACGTCGAGAAACGGTCGTTTCTGCTAGCGCTGTGCTTCTACACATGTATTTGCTGAACGGTGAAAGCGCACAGTAATGCACTTTTCTCCCAGCAAATACACTAAATCTAAGGAACTGGGAACACACTGAGGAGACACTTGTGGGAGCTACTGTGACTTAAACTGAGCTTCCCTACGCACAGGGACAAAGAGAAATGCTGATTTCATCAAGCCCAGTTACATACTCAGAATCTGTACTACTGCGCAAATAGGCATGTCTCTTTAGGCAAAAAACTCATTTCTGACAAAGTTGTCCAAATGCATCTCAGAAGTGTGCAACTTGTTCCCTGAGTTAGAAAACGGCGAGAAACGGTCGTTTCTGCTAGCGCTGTGCTTCTACACATGTATTTTCTGAACGGTGAAAGCGCACAGTAATGCACTTTTCTCACAGCAAATACACTGCTTCTAAGGAAATGGCAACACACTGAGGAGACACTTGTGGGAGCTACTGTGACTAAAACTGAGCTTCCCTACGCACAGGGAAGCAAGAGAAATGCTGATTTCATCAAGCCCAGTTACATACTCAGAATCTGTACTACTGCGCAAATAGGCATGTCTCTTTAGGCAAAAAACTCATTTCTGACAAAGTTGCCCAAATGCATCTCAGAAGTGTGCAACTTGTTCCCTGAGTTAGAAAACGTCGAGAAACGGTCGTTTCTGCTAGTGCTGTGCTTCTACACATGTATTTGCTGAACGGTGAAAGCGCACAGTAATGCACTTTTCTCACAGCAAATACACTGTTTCTAAGGAAATGGCAACACACTGAGGAGACACTGGTGGGAGCTACTGTGACTAAAACTGAGCTTCCCTACGCACAGGGAAGCAAGAGAAATGCTGATTTCATCCAGCCCAGTTACATACTCAGAATCTGTACTACTGCGCAAATAGGCATGTCTCTGTAGGCAAAAAACTCATTTCTGACAAAGTTGCCCAAATGCATCTCAGAAGTGTGCAACTTGTTCCCTGAGTTAGAAAACGTCGAGAAACTGTCGTTTTTGCTAGCGCTGTGCTTCTACACATGTATTTGCTGAACGGGGAAAGCGTACAGTAATGCACTTTTCTCCCAGCAAATACACTGTTTCTAAGGAAATGGGAACACACTGAGGAGACACTTGTGGGAGCTACTGTGACTTAAACTGAGCTTCCCTACGCACAGGGAAGCAAGAGAAATGCTGATTTCATCAAGCCCAGTTACATACTCAGAATCTGTACTACTGCGCAAATAGGCATGTCTCTTTAGGCAAAAAACTCATTTCTGACAAAGTTGCCCAAATGCATCTCAGAAGTGTGCAACTTGTTCCCTGAGTTAGAAAACGTCGAGAAACGGTCGTTTCTGCTAGCGCTGTGCTTCTACACATGTATTTGCTGAACAGTGAAAGCGCACAGTAATGCACTTTTCTCACAGCAAATACACTGTTTCTAAGGAAATGGGAACACACTGAGGAGACACTTGTGGGAGCTACTGTGACTAAAACTGAGCTTCCCTACTCACAGGGAAGCAAGAGAAATGCTGATTTCATCAAGCCCAGTTACATACTCAGAATCTGTACTACTGCGCTAATAGGCATGTCTCTGTAGGCAAAAAACTCATTTCTGACAAAGTTGCCCAAATGCATCTCAGAAGTGTGCAACTTGTTCCCTGAGTTAGAAAACGTCGAGAAACGGTCGTTTCTGCTAGCGCTGTGCTTCTACACATGTATTAGCCGAACGGTGAAAGCGCACAGTAATGCACTTTTCTCCCAGCAAATACACTGTTTCTAAGGAAATGGGAACACACTGAGGAGACACTTGTGGGAGCTACTGTGACTAAAACTGAGCTTCCCTACGCATAGGGAAGCAAGAGAAATGCTGATTTCATCCAGCCCAGTTACATACTCAGAATCTGTACTACTGCGCAAATAGGCATGTCTCTGTAGGCAAAAAACTCATTTCTGACAAAGTTGCCCAAATGCATCTCAGAAGTGTGCAACTTGTTCCCTGAGTTAGAAAACGTCGAGAAACGGTCGTTTCTGCTAGCGCTGTGCTTCTACACATGTATTAGCCGAACGGTGAAAGCGCACAGTAATGCACTTTTCTCCCAGCAAATACACTGTTTCTAAGGAAATGGGAACACACTGAGGAGACACTTGTGGGAGCTACTGTGACTAAAACTGAGCTTCCCTACGCACAGGGAAGCAAGAGAAATGCTGATTTCATCAAGCCCAGTTACATACTCAGAATCTGTACTACTGCGCAAATAGGCATGTCTCTGTAGGCAAAAAACTCATTTCTGACAAAGTTGCCCAAATGCATCTCAGAAGTGTGCAACTTGTTCCCTGAGTTAGAAAACGTCGAGAAACGTTCGTTTCTGCTAGCGCTGTGCTTCTCCACATGTACTTGCTGAACGGTGAAAGCGCACAGTAATGCACTTTTCTCCCAGCAAATACACTGTTTCAAAGGAAATGGGAACACACTGAGGAGACACTTGTGGGAGCTACTGTGACTAAAACTGAGCTTCCCTACGCACAGGGAAGCAAGAGAAATGCTGATTTCATCAAGCCCAGTTACATACTCAGAATCTGTACTACTGCGCAAATAGGCATGTCTCCTTAGGCAAAAAACTCATTTCTGACAAAGTTGCCCAAATGCATCTCAGAAGAGTGCAACTTGTTCCCTGAGTTAGAAAACGTCGAGAAACGTTAGTTTCTGCTAGCGCTGTGCTTCTACACATGTACTTGCTGAATGGTGAAAGCTCACAGTAATGCACTTTTCTCCCAGCAAATACACTGTTTCTAAGGAAATGGGAACACACTGAGGAGACACTTGTGGGAGCTACTGTGACTAAAACTGAGCTTCCCTATGCACAGGGAAGCAAGAGAAATGCTGATTTCATCAAGCCCAGTTACATACTCAGAATCTGTACTACTGCGCAAATAGGCATGTCTCCTTAGGCAAAAAACTCATTTCTGACAAAGTTGCCCAAATGCATCTCAGAAGAGTGCAACTTGTTCCCTGAGTTAGAAAACGTCGAGAAACGTCAGTTTCTGCTAGCGCTGTGCTTCTACACATGTACTTGCTGAATGGTGAAAGCTCACAGTAATGCACTTTTCTCCCAGCAAATATACTGTTTCTAAGGAAATGGGAACACACTGAGGAGACACTTGTGGGAGCTACTGTGACTAAAACTGAGCTTCCCTACGCACAGGGAAGCAAGAGAAATGCTGATTTCATCAAGCCCAGTTACATACTCAGAATCTGTACTACTGCGCAAATAGGCATGTCTCTGCAGGCAAAAAACTCATTTCTGACAAAGTTGCCCAAATGCATCTCAGAAGTGTCCAACTTGTTCCCTGAGTTAGAAAACATCGAGAAACGGTCGTTTCAGCTAGCGCTGTGCTTCTACACATGTATTTGCTGAACGGTGAAAGCGCACAGTAATGCACTTTTCTCCCAGCAAATACACTGTTTCTAAGGAACTGGGAACACACTGAGGAGACACTTGTGGGAGCTACTGTGACTAAAACTGAGCTTCCCTACGCACAGGGAAGCAAGAGAAATGCTGATTTCATCAAGCCCAGTTACATACTCAGAATCTGTACTACTGCGCAAATAGGCATGTCTCCTTAGGCAAAAAACTCATTTCTGACAAAGTTGCCCAAATGCATCTCAGAAGAGTGCAACTTGTTCCCTGAGTTAGAAAACGTCGAGAAACGTTCGTTTCTGCTAGCGCTGTGCTTCTCCACATGTACTTGCTGAACGGTGAAAGCGCACAGTAATGCACTTTTCTCCCAGCAAATACACTGTTTCTAAGGAAATGGGAACACACTGAGGAGACACTTGTGGGAGCTACTGTGACTAAAACTGAGCTTCCCTACGCACAGGGAAGCAAGAGAAATGCTGATTTCATCAAGCCCAGTTACATACTCAGAATCTGTACTACTGCGCAAATAGGCATGTCTCCTTAGGCAAAAAACTCATTTCTGACAAAGTTGCCCAAATGCATCTCAGAAGAGTGCAACTTGTTCCCTGAGTTAGAAAACGTCGAGAAACGTTAGTTTCTGCTAGCGCTGTGCTTCTACACATGTACTTGCTGAATGGTGAAAGCTCACAGTAATGCACTTTTCTCCCAGCAAATACACTGTTTCTAAGGAAATGGGAACACACTGAGGAGACACTTGTGGGAGCTACTGTGACTAAAACTGAGCTTCCCTATGCACAGGGAAGCAAGAGAAATGCTGATTTCATCAAGCCCAGTTACATACTCAGAATCTGTACTACTGCGCAAATAGGCATGTCTCCTTAGGCAAAAAACTCATTTCTGACAAAGTTGCCCAAATGCATCTCAGAAGAGTGCAACTTGTTCCCTGAGTTAGAAAACGTCGAGAAACGTTCGTTTCTGCTAGCGCTGTGCTTCTACACATGTACTTGCTGAACGGTGAAAGCGCACAGTAATGCACTGTTCTCACAGCAAATACACTGTTTCTAAGGAAATGGCAACACACTGAGGAGACACTTGTGGGAGCTACTGTGACTAAAACTGAGCTTCCCTACGCACAGGGAAGCAAGAGAAATGCTGATTTCATCAAGCCCAGTTACATACTCAGAATCTGTACTACTGCGCAAATAGGCATGTCTCCTTAGGCAAAAAACTCATTTCTGACAAAGTTGCCCAAATGCATCTCAGAAGAGTGCAACTTGTTCCCTGAGTTAGAAAACGTCGAGAAATGGTCGTTTCTGCTAGCGCTGTGCTTCTACACATGTACTTGCTGAATGGTGAATGCTCACAGTAATGCACTTTTCTCCCAGCAAATACACTGTTTCTAAGGAAATGGGAACACACTGAGGAGACACTTGTGGGAGCTACTGTGACTAAAACTGAGCTTCCCTACGCACAGGGAAGCAAGAGAAATGCTGATTTCATCAAGCCCAGTTACATACTCAGAATCTGTACTACTGCGCAAATAGGCATGTCTCTGTAGGCAAAAAACTCATTTCTGACAAAGTTGCCCAAATGCATCTCAGAAGTGTGCAACTTGTTCCCTGAGTTAGAAAACATCGAGAAACGGTCGTTTCAGCTAGCGCTGTGCTTCTACACATGTATTTGCTGAACGGTGAAAGCGCACAGTAATGCACTTTTCTCCCAGCAAATACACTGTTTCTAAGGAACTGGGAACACACTGAGGAGACACTTGTGGGAGCTACTGTGACTAAAACTGAGCTTCCCTACGCACAGGGAAGCAAGAGAAATGCTGATTTCATCAAGCCCAGTTACATACTCAGAATCTGTACTACTGCGCAAATAGGCATGTCTCCTTAGGCAAAAAACTCATTTCTGACAAAGATGCCCAAATGCATCTCAGAAGAGTGCAACTTGTTCCCTGAGTTAGAAAACGTCGAGAAACGTTCGTTTCTGCTAGCGCTGTGCTTCTCCACATGTACTTGCTGAACGGTGAAAGCGCACAGTAATGCACTTTTCTCCCAGCAAATACACTGTTTCTAAGGAAATGGGAACACACTGAGGAGACACTTGTGGGAGCTACTGTGACTAAAACTGAGCTTCCCTACGCACAGGGAAGCAAGAGAAATGCTGATTTCATCAAGCCCAGTTACATACTCAGAATCTGTACTACTGCGCAAATAGGCATGTCTCCTTAGGCAAAAAACTCATTTCTGACAAAGTTGCCCAAATGCATCTCAGAAGAGTGCAACTTGTTCCCTGAGTTAGAAAACGTCGAGAAACGTTAGTTTCTGCTAGCGCTGTGCTTCTACACATGTACTTGCTGAATGGTGAAAGCTCACAGTAATGCACTTTTCTCCCAGCAAATACACTGTTTCTAAGGAAATGGGAACACACTGAGGAGACACTTGTGGGAGCTACTGTGACTAAAACTGAGCTTCCCTATGCACAGGGAAGCAAGAGAAATGCTGATTTCATCAAGCCCAGTTACATACTCAGAATCTGTACTACTGCGCAAATAGGCATGTCTCCTTAGGCAAAAAACTCATTTCTGACAAAGTTGCCCAAATGCATCTCAGAAGAGTGCAACTTGTTCCCTTAGTTAGAAAACGTCGAGAAACGTTCGTTTCTGCTAGCGCTGTGCTTCTACACATGTACTTGCTGAACGGTGAAAGCGCACAGTAATGCACTGTTCTCACAGCAAATACACTGTTTCTAAGGAAATGGCAACACACTGAGGAGACACTTGTGGGAGCTACTGTGACTAAAACTGAGCTTCCCTACGCACAGGGAAGCAAGAGAAATGCTGATTTCATCAAGCCCAGTTACATACTCAGAATCTGTACTACTGCGCAAATAGGCATGTCTCCTTAGGCAAAAAACTCATTTCTGACAAAGTTGCCCAAATGCATCTCAGAAGAGTGCAACTTGTTCCCTGAGTTAGAAAACGTCGAGAAATGGTCGTTTCTGCTAGCGCTGTGCTTCTACACATGTACTTGCTGAATGGTGAATGCTCACAGTAATGCACTTTTCTCCCAGCAAATACACTGTTTCTAAGGAAATGGGAACACACTGAGGAGACACTTGTGGGAGCTACTGTGACTAAAACTGAGCTTCCCTACGCACAGGGAAGCAAGAGAAATGCTGATTTCATCAAGCCCAGTTACATACTCAGAATCTGTACTACTGCGCAAATAGGCATGTCTCTGTAGGCAAAAAACTCATTTCTGACAAAGTTGCCCAAATGCATCTCAGAAGAGTGCAACTTGTTCCCTGAGTTAGAAAACGTCGAGAAACGTTAGTTTCTGCTAGCGCTGTGCTTCTACACATGTACTTGCTGAATGGTGAAAGCTCACAGTAATGCACTTTTCTCCCAGCAAATACACTGTTTCTAAGGAACTGGGAACACACTGAGGAGACACTTGTGGGAGCTACTGTGACTAAAACTGAGCTTCCCTACGCACAGGGAAGCAAGAGAAATGCTGATTTCATCAAGCCCAGTTACATACTCAGAATCTGTACTACTGCGCAAATAGGCATGTCTCCTTAGGCAAAAAACTCATTTCTGACAAAGTTGCCCAAATGCATCTCAGAAGTGTGCAACTTGTTCCCTGAGTTAGAAAACGTCGAGAAACGTTCGTTTCTGCTAGCGATGTGTTTCTACACATGTATTTGCTGAACAGTGAAAGCGCACAGTAATGCACTTTTCTCCCAGCAAATACACTGTTTCTAAGGAAATAGGAACACAGTGAGAAGACATTTGTGGGAGCTACTGTGACTAAAACTGAGCTTCTCTACGCACAGGGAAGCAAGAGAAATGCTGATGTCATCAAGCCCAGTTACATACTCAGAATCTGTACTACTGCACAAATAGGCATGTCTCTGTAGGCAAAAAACTCATTTCTGACAAAGTTGCCCAAATGCATCTCAGAAGTGTGCAACTTGTTCCCTGAGTTAGAAAACGTCGAGAAACGGTCGTTTCAGCTAGCGCTGTGCTTCTTCACATGTATTTGGTGAACGGTGAAAGCGCACAGTAATGTACTTTTCTCCCAGCAAATACACTGTTTCTAAGGAAATGGGAACACACTGAGGAGACACTTGTGGGAGCTACTGTGACTAAAACTGAGCTTCCCTACGCACAGGGAAGCAAGAGAAATGCTGATTTCATCAAGCCCAGTTACATACTCAGAATCTGTACTACTGCGCAAATAGGCATGTCTCTGTAGGCAAAAAAGTCATTTCGGACAAAGTTGCCCAAATGCATATCAGAAGTGTGCAACTTGTTCCCTGAGTTAGAAAACATCGAGAAATGGTCGTTTCTGCTAGCGCTGTGCTTCTACACATGTATTTGCTGAACGGTGAAAGCGCACAGTAATGCACTTTTCTCCCAGCAAATACACTGTTTCTAAGGAACTGGGAACACACTGAGGAGACACTTGTGGGAGCTACTGTGACTAAAACTGAGCTTCCCTACGCACAGGGAAGCAAGAGAAATGCTGATTTCATCAAGCCCAGTTACATACTCAGAATCTGTACTACTGCGCAAATAGGCATGTCTCTGTAGGCAAAAAACTCATTTCTGACAAAGTTGCCCAAATGCATCTCAGAAGAGTGCAACTTGTTCCCTGAGTTAGAAAACGTCGAGAAACGTTAGTTTCTGCTAGCGCTGTGCTTCTACACATGTACTTGCTGAATGGTGAAAGCTCACAGTAATGCACTTTTCTCCCAGCAAATACACTGTTTCTAAGGAAATGGGAACACACTGAGGAGACACTTGTGGGAGCTACTGTGACTAAAACTGAGCTTCCCTACGCACAGGGAAGCAAGAGAAATGCTGATTTCATCAAGCCCAGTTACATACTCAGAATCTGTACTACTGCGCAAATAGGCATGTCTCCTTAGGCAAAAAACTCATTTCTGACAAAGTTGCCCAAATGCATCTCAGAAGTGTGCAACTTGTTCCCTGAGTTAGAAAACGTCGAGAAACGTTCGTTTCTGCTAGCGATGTGTTTCTACACATGTATTTGCTGAACTGTGAAAGCACACAGTAATGCACTTTTCTCCCAGCAAATACACTGTTTCTAAGGAAATAGGAACACAGTGAGAAGACATTTGTGGGAGCTACTGTGACTAAAACTGAGCTTCTCTATGCACAGGGAAGCAAGAGAAATGCTGATGTCATCAAGCCCAGTTACATACTCAGAATCTGTACTACTGCACAAATAGGCATGTCTCTGTAGGCAAAAAACTCATTTCTGACAAAGTTGCCCAAATGCATCTCAGAAGTGTGCAACTTGTTCCCTGAGTTAGAAAACGTCGAGAAACGGTCGTTTCAGCTAGCGCTGTGCTTCTTCACATGTATTTGGTGAACGGTGAAAGCGCACAGTAATGTACTTTTCTCCCAGCAAATACACTGTTTCTAAGGAAATGGGAACACACTGAGGAGACACTTGTGGGAGCTACTGTGACTAAAACTGAGCTTCCCTACGCACAGGGAAGCAAGAGAAATGCTGATTTCATCAAGCCCAGTTACATACTCAGAATCTGTACTACTGCGCAAATAGGCATGTCTCTGTAGGCAAAAAAGTCATTTCGGACAAAGTTGCCCAAATGCATATCAGAAGTTTGCCACTTGTTCCCTGAGTTAGAAAACATCGAGAAATGGTCGTTTCTGCTAGCGCTGTGCTTCTACACATGTATTTGCTGAACGGTGAAAGCGCACAGTAATGCACTTTTCTCCCAACAAATACACTGTTTCTAAGGAACTGGGAACACACTGAGGAGACACTTGTGGGAGCTACTGTGACTAAAACTGAGCTTCCCTACGCACAGGGAAGCAAGAGAAATGCTGATTTCATCAAGCCCAGTTACATACTCAGAATCTGTACTACTGCGCAAATAGGCATGTCTCCTTAGACAAAAAACTCATTTCTGACAAAGTTGCCCAAATGCATCTCAGAAGAGTGCAACTTGTTCCCTGAGTTAGAAAACGTCGAGAAACGTTCGTTTCTGCTAGCGCTGTGCTTCTACACATGTACTTGGTGAATGGTGAAAGCTCACAGTAATGCACTTTTCTCCCAGCAAATACACTGTTTCTAAGGAACTGGGAACACACTGAGGAGACACTTGTGGGAGCTACTGTGACTAAAACTGAGCTTCCCTACGCACAGGGAAGCAAGAGAAATGCTGATTTCATCAAGCCCAGTTACATACTCAGAATCTGTACTACTGCGCAAATAGGCATGTCTCTGTAGGCAAAAAACTCATTTCTGACAAAGTTGCCCAAATGCATCTCAGAAGTGTGCAACTTGTTCCCCTAGTTAGAAAACGTCGAGAAACGTTCGTTTCTGCTAGCGCTGTGTTTCTACACATGTATTTGCTGAACTGTGAAAGCGCACAGTAATGCACTTTTCTCCCAGCAAATATACTGTTTCTAAGGAAATGGGAACACACTGAGAAGACATTTGTGGGAGTTACTGTGACTAAAACTGAGCTTCTCTACGCACAGGGAAGCAAGAGAAATGCTGATGTCATCAAGCCCAGTTACATACTCAGAATCTGTACTACTGCACAAATAGGCATGTCTCTGTAGGCAAAAAACTCATTTCTGACAAAGTTGCCCAAATGCATCTCAGAAGAGTGCAACTTGTTCCCTGAGTTAGAAAACGTCGAGAAATGGTCGTTTCTGCTAGCGCTGTGCTTCTACACATGTACTTGCTGAATGGTGAATGCTCACAGTAATGCACTTTTCTCCCAGCAAATACACTGTTTCTAAGGAAATGGGAACACACTGAGGAGACACTTGTGGGAGCTACTGTGACTAAAACTGAGCTTCCCTACGCACAGGGAAGCAAGAGAAATGCTGATTTCATCAAGCCCAGTTACATACTCAGAATCTGTACTACTGCGCAAATAGGCATGTCTCTGTAGGCAAAAAACTCATTTCTGACAAAGTTGCCCAAATGCATCTCAGAAGTGTGCAACTTGTTCCCTGAGTTAGAAAACATCGAGAAACGGTCGTTTCAGCTAGCGCTGTGCTTCTACACATGTATTTGCTGAACGGTGAAAGCGCACAGTAATGCACTTTTCTCCCAGCAAATACACTGTTTCTAAGGAACTGGGAACACACTGAGGAGACACTTGTGGGAGCTACTGTGACTAAAACTGAGCTTCCCTACGCACAGGGAAGCAAGAGAAATGCTGATTTCATCAAGCCCAGTTACATACTCAGAATCTGTACTACTGCGCAAATAGGCATGTCTCCTTAGGCAAAAAACTCATTTCTGACAAAGTTGCCCAAATGCATCTCAGAAGAGTGCAACTTGTTCCCTGAGTTAGAAAACGTCGAGAAATGGTCGTTTCTGCTAGCGCTGTGCTTCTACACATGTACTTGCTGAATGGTGAATGCTCACAGTAATGCACTTTTCTCCCAGCAAATACACTGTTTCTAAGGAAATGGGAACACACTGAGGAGACACTTGTGGGAGCTACTGTGACTAAAACTGAGCTTCCCTACGCACAGGGAAGCAAGAGAAATGCTGATTTCATCAAGCCCAGTTACATACTCAGAATCTGTACTACTGCGCAAATAGGCATGTCTCTGTAGGCAAAAAACTCATTTCTGACAAAGTTGCCCAAATGCATCTCAGAAGTGTGCAACTTGTTCCCTGAGTTAGAAAACATCGAGAAACGGTCGTTTCAGCTAGCGCTGTGCTTCTACACATGTATTTGCTGAACGGTGAAAGCGCACAGTAATGCACTTTTCTCCCAGCAAATAGACTGTTTCTAAGGAAATGGGAACACACTGAGGAGACACTTGTGGGAGCTACTGTGACTAAAACTGAGCTTCCCTACGCACAGGGAAGCAAGAGAAATGCTGATTTCATCAAGCCCAGTTACATACTCAGAATCTGTACTACTGCGCAAATAGGCATGTCTCCTTAGGCAAAAAACTCATTTCTGACAAAGTTGCCCAAATGCATCTCAGAATAGTGCAACTTGTTCCCTGAGTTAGAAAACGTCGAGAAATGTTCGTTTCTGCTAGCGCTGTGCTTCTCCACATGTACTTGCTGAACGGTGAAAGCGCACAGTAATGCACTTTTCTCCCAGCAAATACACTGTTTCTAAGGAAATGGGAACACACTGAGGAGACACTTGTGGGAGCTACTGTGACTAAAACTGAGCTTCCCTACGCACAGGGAAGCAAGAGAAATGCTGATTTCATCAAGCCCAGTTACATACTCAGAATCTGTACTACTGCGCAAATAGGCATGTCTCCTTAGGCAAAAAACTCATTTCTAACAAAGTTGCCCAAATGCATCTCAGAAGAGTGCAACTTGTTCCCTGAGTTAGAAAACGTCGAGAAACGTTCGTTTCTGCTAGCGCTGTGTTCTACACATGTACTTGCTGAACGGTGAAAGCGCACAGTAATGCACTGTTCTCACAGCAAATACACTGTTTCTAAGGAAATGGCAACACACTGAGGAGACACTTGTGGGAGCTACTGTGACTAAAACTGAGCTTCCCTACGCACAGGGAAGCAAGAGAAATGCTGATTTCATCAAGCCCAGTTACATACTCAGAATCTGTACTACTGCGCAAATAGGCATGTCTCCTTAGGCAAAAAACTCATTTCTGACAAAGTTGCCCAAATGCATCTCAGAAGAGTGCAACTTGTTCCCTGAGTTAGAAAACGTCGAGAAATGGTCGTTTCTGCTAGCGCTGTGCTTCTACACATGTACTTGCTGAATGGTGAATGCTCACAGTAATGCACTTTTCTCCCAGCAAATACACTGTTTCTAAGGAAATGGGAACACACTGAGGAGACACTTGTGGGAGCTACTGTGACTAAAACTGAGCTTCCCTACGCACAGGGAAGCAAGAGAAATGCTGATTTCATCAAGCCCAGTTACATACTCAGAATCTGTACTACTGCGCAAATAGGCATGTCTCTGTAGGCAAAAAACTCATTTCTGACAAAGTTGCCCAAATGCATCTCAGAAGTGTGCAACTTGTTCCCTGAGTTAGAAAACATCGAGAAACGGTCGTTTCAGCTAGCGCTGTGCTTCTACACATGTATTTGCTGAACGGTGAAAGCGCACAGTAATGCACTTTTCTCCCAGCAAATACACTGTTTCTAAGGAACTGGGAACACACTGAGGAGACACTTGTGGGAGCTACTGTGACTAAAACTGAGCTTCCCTACGCACAGGGAAGCAAGAGAAATGCTGATTTCATCAAGCCCAGTTACATACTCAGAATCTGTACTACTGCGCAAATAGGCATGTCTCCTTAGGCAAAAAACTCATTTCTGACAAAGTTGCCCAAATGCATCTCAGAAGAGTGCAACTTGTTCCCTGAGTTAGAAAACGTCGAGAAACGTTCGTTTCTGCTAGCGCTGTGCTTCTCCACATGTACTTGCTGAACGGTGAAAGCGCACAGTAATGCACTTTTCTCCCAGCAAATACACTGTTTCTAAGGAAATGGGAACACACTGAGGAGACACTTGTGGGAGCTACTGTGACTAAAACTGAGCTTCCCTATGCACAGGGAAGCAAGAGAAATGCTGATTTCATCAAGCCCAGTTACATACTCAGAATCTGTACTACTGGGCAAATAGGCATGTCTCCTTAGGCAAAAAACTCATTTCTGACAAAGTTGCCCAAATGCATCTCAGAAGAGTGCAACTTGTTCCCTGAGTTAGAAAACGTCGAGAAACGTTCGTTTCTGCTAGCGCTGTGCTTCTACACATGTACTTGCTGAACGGTGAAAGCGCACAGTAATGCACTGTTCTCACAGCAAATACACTGTTTCTAAGGAAATGGCAACACACTGAGGAGACACTTGTGGGAGCTACTGTGACTAAAACTGAGCTTCCCTACGCACAGGGAAGCAAGAGAAATGCTGATTTCATCAAGCCCAGTTACATACTCAGAATCTGTACTACTGCGCAAATAGGCATGTCTCCTTAGGCAAAAAACTCATTTCTGACAAAGTTGCCCAAATGCATCTCAGAAGAGTGCAACTTGTTCCCTGAGTTAGAAAACATCGAGAAATGGTCGTTTCTCCTAGCGCTGTGCTTCTACACATGTACTTGCTGAATGGTGAATGCTCACAGTAATGCACTTTTCTCCCAGCAAATACACTGTTTCTAAGGAAATGGGAACACACTGAGGAGACACTTGTGGGAGCTACTGTGACTAAAACTGAGCTTCCCTACGCACAGGGAAGCAAGAGAAATGCTGATTTCATCAAGCCCAGTTACATACTCAGAATCTGTACTACTGCGCAAATAGGCATGTCTCTGTAGGCAAAAAAATCATTTCTGACAAAGTTGCCCAAATGCATCTCAGAAGTGTGCAACTTGTTCCCTGAGTTAGAAAACGTCGAGAAACGGTCGTTTCAGCTAGCGCTGTGCTTCTACACATGTATTTGCTGAACGGTGAAAGCGCACAGTAATGTACTTTTCTCCCAGCAAATACACTGTTTCTAAGGAAATGGGAACACATTGAGGAGACACTTGTGGGAGCTACTGTGACTAAAACTGAGCTTTCCTACGCACAGGGAAGCAAGAGAAATGCTGATTTCATCAAGCCCAGTTACATACTCAGAATCTGTACTACTGCGCAAATAGGCATGTCTCCTTAGACAAAAAACTCATTTCTGACAAAGTTGCCCAAATGCATCTCAGAAGAGTGCAACTTGTTCCCAGAGTTAGAAAACGTCGAGAAACGTTAGTTTCTGCTAGCGCTGTGCTTCTACACATGTACTTGCTGAATGGTGAAAGCTCACAGTAATGCACTTTTCTCCCAGCAAATACACTGTTTCTAAGGAAATGGCAACACACTGAGGAGACACTTGTGGGAGCTACTGTGACTAAAACTGAGCTTCCCTACGCACAGGGAAGCAAGAGAAATGCTGATTTCATCAAGCCCAGTTACATACTCAGAATCTGTACTACTGCGCAAATAGGCATGTCTCCTTAGGCAAAAAACTCATTTCTGACAAAGTTGCCCAAATGCATCTCAGAAGAGTGCAACTTGTTCCCTGAGTTAGAAAACATCGAGAAATGGTCGTTTCTCCTAGCGCTGTGCTTCTACACATGTACTTGCTGAATGGTGAATGCTCACAGTAATGCACTTTTCTCCCAGCAAATACACTGTTTCTAAGGAAATGGGAACACACTGAGGAGACACTTGTGGGAGCTACTGTGACTAAAACTGAGCTTCCCTACGCACAGGGAAGCAAGAGAAATGCTGATTTCATCAAGCCCAGTTACATACTCAGAATCTGTACTACTGCGCAAATAGGCATGTCTCTGTAGGCAAAAAAATCATTTCTGACAAAGTTGCCCAAATGCATCTCAGAAGTGTGCAACTTGTTCCCTGAGTTAGAAAACGTCGAGAAACGGTCGTTTCAGCTAGCGCTGTGCTTCTACACATGTATTTGCTGAACGGTGAAAGCGCACAGTAATGTACTTTTCTCCCAGCAAATACACTGTTTCTAAGGAAATGGGAACACATTGAGGAGACACTTGTGGGAGCTACTGTGACTAAAACTGAGCTTTCCTACGCACAGGGAAGCAAGAGAAATGCTGATTTCATCAAGCCCAGTTACATACTCAGAATCTGTACTACTGCGCAAATAGGCATGTCTCCTTAGACAAAAAACTCATTTCTGACAAAGTTGCCCAAATGCATCTCAGAAGAGTGCAACTTGTTCCCAGAGTTAGAAAACGTCGAGAAACGTTAGTTTCTGCTAGCGCTGTGCTTCTACACATGTACTTGCTGAATGGTGAAAGCTCACAGTAATGCACTTTTCTCCCAGCAAATACACTGTTTCTAAGGAACTGGGAACACACTGAGGAGACACTTGTGGGAGCTACTGTGACTAAAACTGAGCTTCCCTACGCACAGGGAAGCAGGAGAAATGCTGATTTCATCAAGCCCAGTTACATACTCAGAATCTGTACTACTGCGCAAATAGGCATGTCTCTGTAGGCAAAAAACTCATTTCTGAAAAAGTTGCCCAAATGCATCTCAGAAGTGTGCAACTTGTTCCCTGAGTTAGAAAACGTCGAGAAACGTTCGTTTCTGCTAGCGCTGTGTTTCTACACATGTATTTGCTGAACTGTGAAAGCGCACAGTAATGCACTTTTCTCCCAGCAAATACACTGTTTCTAAGGAACTGGGAACACACTGAGAAGACATTTGTGGGAGCTACTGTGACTAAAACTGAGCTTCTCTACGCACAGGGAAGCAAGAGAAATGCTGATGTCATCAAGCCCAGTTACATACTCAGAATCTGTACTACTGCACAAATAGGCATGTCTCTGTAGGCAAAAAACTCATTTCTGACAAAGTTGCCCAAATGCATCTCAGAAGTGTGCAACTTGTTCCCTGAGTTAGAAAACGTCGAGAAACGGTCGTTTCAGCTAGCGCTGTGCTTCTTCACATGTATTTGCTGAACGGTGAAAGCGCACAGTAATGTACTTTTCTCCCAGCAAATACACTGTTTCTAAGGTAATGGGAACACACTGAGGAGACACTTGTGGGAGCTACTGTGACTAAAACTGAGCTTCCCTACGCACAGGGAAGCAAGAGAAATGCTGATTTCATCAAGCCCAGTTACATACTCAGAATCTGTACTACTGCGCAAATAGGCATGTCTCTGTAGGCAAAAAAGTCATTTCGGACAAAGTTGCCCAAATGCATATCAGAAGTTTGCCACTTGTTCCCTGAGTTAGAAAACGTCGAGAAACGGTCGTTTCTGCTAGCGCTGTGCTTCTACACATGTATTTGCTGAACGGTGAAAGCGCACAGTAATGCACTTTTCTCCCAGCAAATACACTGTTTCTAAGGAACTGGGAACACACTGAGGAGACACTTGTGGGAGCTACTGTGACTAAAACTGAGCTTCCCTACGCACAGGGAAGCAAGAGAAATGCTGATTTCATCAAGCCCAGTTACATACTCAGAATCTGTACTACTGCGCAAATAGGCATGTCTCCTTAGACAAAAAACTCATTTCTGACAAAGTTGCCCAAATGCATCTCAGAAGAGTGCAACTTGTTCCCTGAGTTAGAAAACGTCGAGAAACGTTCGTTTCTGCTAGCGCTGTGCTTCTACACATGTACTTGGTTTATGGTGAAAGCTCACAGTAATGCACTTTTCTCCCAGCAAATACACTGTTTCTAAGGAACTGGGAACACACTGAGGAGACACTTGTGGGAGCTACTGTGACTAAAACTGAGCTTCCCTACGCACAGGGAAGCAAGAGAAATGCTGATTTCATCAAGCCCAGTTACATACTCAGAATCTGTACTACTGCGCAAATAGGCATGTCTCTGTAGGCAAAAAACTCATTTCTGACAAAGTTGCCCAAATGCATCTCAGAAGAGTGCAACTTGTTCCCTGAGTTAGAAAACGTCGAGAAATGGTCGTTTCTACTAGCGCTGTGCTTCTACACATGTACTTGCTGAATGGTGAATGCTCACAGTAATGCACTTTTCTCCCAGCAAATACACTGTTTCTAAGGAAATGGGAACACACTGAGGAGACACTTGTGGGAGCTACTGTGACTAAAACTGAGCTTCCCTACGCACAGGGAAGCAAGAGAAATGCTGATTTCATCAAGCCCAGTTACATACTCAGAATCTGTACTACTGCGCAAATTGGCATGTCTCTGTAGGCAAAAAACTCATTTCTGACAAAGTTGCCCAAATGCATCTCAGAAGTGTGCAACTTGTTCCCTGAGTTAGAAAACATCGAGAAATGGTCATTTCAGCTAGCGCTGTGCTTCTACACATGTATTTGCTGAACGGTGAAAGCGCACAGTAATGCACTTTTCTCCCAGCAAATACACTGTTTCTAAGGAAATGGGAACACACTGAGGAGACACTTGTGGGAGCTACTGTGACTAAAACTGAGCTTCCCTACGCACAGGGAAGCAAGAGAAATGCTGATTTCATCAAGCCCAGTTACATACTCAGAATCTGTACTACTGCGCAAATAGGCATGTCTCTGTAGGCTAAAAACTCATTTCTGACAAAGTTGCCCAAATGCATCTCAGAAGTGTGCAACTTGTTCCCTGAGTTAGAAAACGTCGAGAAACGTTCGTTTCTGCTAGCGCTGTGTTTCTACACATGTATTTGCTGAACTGTGAAAGCGCACAGTAATGCACTTTTCTCCCAGCAAATACACTGTTTCTAAGGAAATGGGAACACACTGAGAAGACATTTGTGGGAGCTACTGTGACTAAAACTGAGCTTCTCTACGCACAGGGAAGCAAGAGAAATGCTGATGTCATCAAGCCCAGTTACATACTCAGAATCTGTACTACTGCACAAATAGGCATGTCTCTGTAGGCAAAAAACTCATTTCTGACAAAGTTGCCCAAATGCATCTCAGAAGTGTGCAACTTGTTCCCTGAGTTAGAAAACGTCGAGAAACGGTCGTTTCAGCTAGCGCTGTGCTTCTTCACATGTATTTGCTGAACGGTGAAAGCGCACAGTAATGTACTTTTCTCCCAGCAAATACACTGTTTCTAAGGAAATGGGAACACACTGAGGAGACACTTGTGGGAGCTACTGTGACTAAAACTGAGCTTCCCTACGCACAGGGAAGCAAGAGAAATGCTGATTTCATCAAGCCCAGTTACATACTCAGAATCTGTACTACTGCGCAAATAGGCATGTCTCTGTAGACAAAAAAGTCATTTCGGACAAAGTTGCCCAAATGCATATCAGAAGTTTGCCACTTGTTCCCTGAGTTAGAAAACGTCGAGAAACGTTCGTTTCTGCTAGCGCTGTGCTTCTACACATGTACTTGGTGAATGGTGAAAGCTCACAGTAATGCACTTTTCTCCCAGCAAATACACTGTTTCTAAGGAAATGGGAACACACTGAGGAGACACTTGGGGGAGCTACTGTGACTAAAACTGAGCTTCCCTACGCACAGGGAAGCAAGAGAAATGTTGATTTCATCAAGCCCAGTTACATACTCAGAATCTGTACTACTGCGCAAATAGGCATGTCTCCTTAGGCAAAAAACTCATTTCTGACAAAGTTGCCCAAATGCATCTCAGAAGTGTGCAACTTGATCCCTGAGTTAGAAAACATCGAGAAATGGTCGTTTCTGCTAGCGCTGTGCTTCTGCACATGTAGTTGCTGAACGGTGAAAGCGCACAGTAATGCACTTTTCTCCCAGCAAATACACTGTTTCTAAGGAAATGGGAACACACTGAGGAGACACTTGTGGGAGCTACTGTGACTAAAACTGAGCTTCCCTACGCACAGGGAAGCAAGAGATATGCTGATTTCATCAAGCCCAGTTACATACTCAGAATCTGTACTACTGAGCCAATAGGCATGTCTCTGTAGGCAAAAAAATCATTTCTGACAAAGTTGCCCAAATGCATCTCAGAAGTGTGCAACTTGTTCCCTGAGTTAGAAAACGTCGAGAAACGTTCGTTTCTGCTAGCGCTGTGTTTCTACACATGTATTTGCTGAACGGTGAAAGCGCACAGTAATGCACTTTTCTCCCAGCAAATACACTGTTTCTAAGGAAATGGGAACACACTGAGAAGACACTTGTGGGAGCTACTGTGACTAAAACTGAGCTTCCCTACGCACAGGGAAGCAAGAGAAATGCTGATGTCATCAAGCCCAGTTACATACTCAGAATCTGTACTACTGCACAAATAGGCATGTCTCTGTAGGCAAAAAACTCATTTCTGACAAAGTTGCCCAAATGCATCTCAGAAGTGTGCAACTTGTTCCCTGAGTTAGAAAACGTCGAGAAACGGTCGTTTCAGCTAGCGCTGTGCTTCTTCACATGTATTTGCTGAACGGTGAAAGCGCACAGTAATGTACTTTTCTCCCAGCAAATACACTGTTTCTAAGGAAATGGGAACACACTGAGGAGACACTTGTGGGAGCTACTGTGACTAAAACTGAGCTTCCCTACGCACAGGGAAGCAAGAGAAATGCTGATTTCATCAAGCCCAGTTACATACTCAGAATCTGTACTACTGCGCAAATAGGCATGTCTCTGTAGGCAAAAAAGTCATTTCGGACAAAGTTGCCCAAATGCATATCAGAAGTTTGCCACTTGTTCCCTGAGTTAGAAAACGTCGAGAAACGTTCGTTTCTGCTAGCGCTGTGCTTCTACACATGTACTTGGTGAATGGTGAAAGCTCACAGTAATGCACTTTTCTCCCAGCAAATACACTGTTTCTAAGGAAATGGGAACACACTGAGGAGACACTTGGGGGAGCTACTGTGACTAAAACTGAGCTTCCCTACGCACAGGGAAGCAAGAGAAATGTTGATTTCATCAAGCCCAGTTACATACTCAGAATCTGTACTACTGCGCAAATAGGCATGTCTCCTTAGGCAAAAAACTCATTTCTGACAAAGTTGCCCAAATGCATCTCAGAAGTGTGCAACTTGATCCCTGAGTTAGAAAACATCGAGAAATGGTCGTTTCTGCTAGCGCTGTGCTTCTGCACATGTAGTTGCTGAACGGTGAAAGCGCACAGTAATGCACTTTTCTCCCAGCAAATACACTGTTTCTAAGGAAATGGGAACACACTGAGGAGACACTTGTGGGAGCTACTGTGACTAAAACTGAGCTTCCCTACGCACAGGGAAGCAAGAGATATGCTGATTTCATCAAGCCCAGTTACATACTCAGAATCTGTACTACTGAGCCAATAGGCATGTCTCTGTAGGCAAAAAAATCATTTCTGACAAAGTTGCCCAAATGCATCTCAGAAGTGTGCAACTTGTTCCCTGAGTTAGAAAACGTCGAGAAACGTTCGTTTCTGCTAGCGCTGTGTTTCTACACATGTATTTGCTGAACGGTGAAAGCGCACAGTAATGCACTTTTCTCCCAGCAAATACACTGTTTCTAAGGAAATGGGAACACACTGAGAAGACACTTGTGGGAGCTACTGTGACTAAAACTGAGCTTCCCTACGCACAGGGAAGCAAGAGAAATGCTGATTTCATCAAGCCCAGTTACATACTCAGAATCTGTACTACTGCACAAATAGGCATGTCTCCTTAGCCAAAAAACTCATTTCTGACAAAGTTGCCCAAATGCATCTCAGAAGTGTGCAACTTGTTCCCTGTGTTAGAAAACGTCGAGAAACGGTCGTTTCTGCTAGCGCTGTGCTTCTACACATGTATTTGCTGAACGGTGAAAGCGCACAGTAATGCACTTTTCTCCCAGCAAATACACTGCTTCTAAGGAACTGGAACACACTGAGGAGACACTTGTGGGCGCAACTGTGACTAAAACTGAGCTTCCCTACGCACAGGGAAGCAAGAGAAATGCTGATTTCTTCCAGCCCAGTTACATACTCAGAATCTGTACTACTGCGCAAATAGGCATGTCTCTGTAGGCAAAAAACTCATTTCTGACAAAGTTGCCCAAATGCATCTCAGAAGTGTGCAACTTGTTCCCTGAGTTAGAAAACGTCGAGAAACGGTCGTTTCTGCTAGCGCTGTGCTTCTACACATGTATTTGCTGAACGGTGAAAGCGCACAGTAATGCACTTTTCTCCCAGCAAATACACTGTGTCTAAGGAAATGGGAACACACTGAGGAGACACTTGTGGGAGCTACTGTGACTAAAACTGAGCTTCCTTACGCACAGGGAAGCAAGAGAAATGCTGATTTCATCAAGCCAAGTTACATACTCAGAATCTGTACTACTGCGCAAATAGGCATGTCTCTTTAGGCAAAAAACTCATTTCTGACAAAGTTTCCCAAATGCATCTCAGAAGTGTTCAACTTGTTCCCTGAGTTAGAAAACGTCGAGAAACGGTCTTTTCTGCTAGCGCTGTGCTTCTACACATTTATTTGCTGAGCGGTGAAATCACACAGTATTGCACTTTACTCCCAGCAAATACACTGTTTCTAAGGAAATGGGAACACACTGAGGAGACACTTGTGGGAGCTACTGTGACTAAAACTGAGCTTCCCTACGCACAGGGAAGCAAGAGAAATGCTGATTTCATCAAGCCCAGTTACATACTCAGAATCTGTACTACTGCGCAAATTGGCATGCCTCTGTAGGCAAAAAACTCATTTCTGACAAAGTTGCCCAAATGCATCTCAGAAGTGTGCAACTTTTTCCCTGAGTTAGAAAACGTCGAGAAACGGTCGTTTCTGCTAGCACTGTGCTTCTACACATGTATTTGCTGAACGTTGAAAGCGCACAGTAATGCACTTTTCTCCCAGCAAATACACTGTTTCTGAGGAAATGGGAACACAATGAGGAGACACTTGTGGGAGCTACAGTGACTAAAACTGAGCTTCCCTAAGCACAGGGAAGCAAGAGAAATGCTGATTTCATCAAGCCCAGTTACATACTCAGAATCTGTACTACTGCGCAAATAGGCATGTCTCTGTAGGCAAAAAACTCATTTCTGACAAAGTTGCCCAAATGCATCTCAGAAGTGTGCAACTTGTTCCCTGAGTTAGAAAACGTCGAGAAACGGTCGTTTCTGCTAGCGCTGTGCTTCTACACATGTATTTGCTGAACGGTGAAAGCGCACAGTAATGCACTTTTCACCCAGCAAATACACTGTTTCTAAGGAACTGGGAACGCACTGAGGAGACACTTGTGGGAGCTACTGTGACTAAAACTGAGCTTCCCTACGCACAGGGAAGCAAGAGAAATGCTGATTTGATCAAGCCCAGTTACATACTCAGAATCTGTACTACTGCGCAAATAGGCATGTCTCTGTAGGCAAAAAAGTCATTTCGGACAAAGTTGCCCAAATGCATATCAGAAGTTTGCCACTTGTTCCCTACGTTAGAAAACGTCGAGAAAGGGTATTTTCTGCTAGCGCTGTGCTTCTACACATGTATTTGCTGAACGGTGAAAGCGCACAGTAATGCACTTTTCTCCCAGCAAATACACTGTTTCTAAGGAACTGGGAACGCACTGAGGAGACACTTGTGGGAGCTACTGTGACTAAAACTGAGCTTCCCTACACACAGGGAAGCAAGAGAAATGGTGATTTCATCAAGCCCAGTTACATACTCAGAATCTGTACTACTGCGCGAATAGGCATGTCTCTGTAGGCAAAAAACTCATTTTTGACAAAGTTGCCCAAATGCATCTCAGAAGTGTGCAACTTGTTCTCTGAGTTAGACAACGTCGAGAAAGGGTCTTTTCTGCTAGCGCAGTGCGTCTACACATGTATTTGCTGAACGGTGAAAGCGCACAGTAATGCACTTTTCTCCCAGCAAATACACTGCTTCTAAGGAACTGGAACACACTGAGGAGACACTTGTGGGCGCAACTGTGACTAAAACTGAGCTTCCCTACGCACAGGGAAGCAAGAGAAATGCTGATTTCATCCAGCCCAGTTACATACTTAGAATCTGTACTACTGCGCAAATAGGCATGTCTCTGTAGGCAAAAAACTCATTTCTGACAAAGTTGCCCAAATGCATCTCAGAAGTGTGCAACTTGTTCCCTGAGTTAGAAAACGTCGAGAAACGGTCGTTTCTGCTAGCGCTGTGCTTCTACACATGTATTTGCTGAACGGTGAAAGCGCACAGTAATGCACTTTTCTCCCAGCAAATACACTGTGTCTAAGGAAATGGGAACACACTGAGGAGACACTTGTGGGAGCTACTGTGACTAAAACTGAGCTTCCTTACGCACAGGGAAGCAAGAGAAATGCTGATTTCATCAAGCCAAGTTACATACTCAGAATCTGTACTACTGCGCAAATAGGCATGTCTCTTTAGGCAAAAAACTCATTTCTGACAAAGTTGCCCAAATGCATCTCAGAAGTGTGCAACTTGTTCCCTGAGTTAGAAAACGTCGAGAAACGGTCTTTTCTGCTAGCGCTGTGCTTCTACACATTTATTTGCTGAGCGGTGAAATCACAAAGTATTGCACTTTACTCCCAGCAAATACACTGTTTCCAAGGAAATGGGAACACACTGAGGAGACACTTGTGGGAGCTACTGTGACTAAAACTGAGCTTCCCTACGCACAGGGAAGCAAGAGAAATGCTGATTTCATCAAGCCCAGTTACATACTCAGAATCTGTACTACTGCGCAAATTGGCATGCCTCTGTAGGCAAAAAACTCATTTCTGACAAAGTTGCCCAAATGCATCTCAGAAGTGTGCAACTTGTTCCCTGAGTTAGAAAACGTCGAGAAACGGTCGTTTCTGCTAGCACTGTGCTTCTACACATGTATTTGCTGAACGTTGAAAGCGCACAGTAATGCACTTTTCTCCCAGCAAATACACTGTTTCTGAGGAAATGGGAACACACTGAGGAGACACTTGTGGGAGCTACAGTGACTAAAACTGAGCTTCCCTAAGCACAGGGAAGCAAGAGAAATGCTGATTTCATCAAGCCCAGTTACATACTCAGAATCTGTACTACTGCGCAAATAGGCATGTCTCTGTAGGCAAAAAACTCATTTCTGACAAAGTTGCCCAAATGCATCTCAGAAGTGTGCAACTTGTTCCCTGAGTTAGAAAATGTCGAGAAACGGTCGTTTCTGCTAGCGCTGTGCTTCTACACATGTATTTGCTGAACGGTGAAAGCGCACAGTAATGCACTTTTCTCCCAGCAAATACACTGTGTCTAAGGAAATGGGAACACACTGAGGAGACACTTGTGGGAGCTACTGTGACTAAAACTGAGCTTCCCTACGCACAGGGAAGCAAGAGATATTCTGATTTCATCAAGCCCAGTTACATACTCAGAATCTGTACTACTGAGCCAATAGGCATGTCTCTGTAGGCAAAAAAGTCATTTCGGACAAAGTTGCCCAAATGCATATCAGAAGTTTGCCACTTGTTCCCTACGTTAGAAAACGTCGAGAAAGGGTCTTTTCTGCTAGCGCTGTGCTTCTACACATGTATTTGCTGAACGGTGAAAGCGCACAGTAATGCACTTTTCTCCCAGCAAATACACTGTTTCTAAGGAACTGGGAACGCACTGAGGAGACACTTGTGGGAGCTACTGTGACTAAAACTGAGCTTCCCTACACACAGGGAAGCAAGAGAAATGGTGATTTCATCAAGCCCAGTTACATACTCAGAATCTGTACTACTGCGCGAATAGGCATGTCTCTGTAGGCAAAAAACTCATTTTTGACAAAGTTGCCCAAATGCATCTCAGAAGTGTGCAACTTGTTCTCTGAGTTAGACAACGTCGAGAAAGGGTCTTTTCTGCTAGCGCAGTGCGTCTACACATGTATTTGCTGAACGGTGAAAGCGCACAGTAATGCACTTTTCTCCCAGCAAATACACTGCTTCTAAGGAACTGGAACACACTGAGGAGACACTTGTGGGCGCAACTGTGACTAAAACTGAGCTTCCCTACGCACAGGGAAGCAAGAGAAATGCTGATTTCATCCAGCCCAGTTACATACTCAGAATCTGTACTACTGCGCAAATAGGCATGTCTCCTTAGGCAAAAAACTCATTTCTGACAAAGTTGCCCAAATGCATCTCAGAAGAGTGCAACTTGTTCCCTGAGTTAGAAAACGTCGAGAAACGTTAGTTTCTGCTAGCGCTGTGCTTCTACACATGTACTTGCTGAATGGTGAAAGCTCACAGTAATGCACTTTTCTCCCAGCAAATACACTGTTTCTAAGGAACTGGGAACACACTGAGGAGACACTTGTGGGAGCTACTGTGACTAAAACTGAGCTTCCCTACGCACAGGGAAGCAAGAGAAATGCTGATTTCATCAAGCCCAGTTACATACTCAGAATCTGTACTACTGCGCAAATAGGCATGTCTCTGTAGTCAAAAAACTCATTTCTGACAAAGTTGCCCAAATGCATCTCAGAAGTGTGCAACTTGTTCTCTGAGTTAGACAACGTCGAGAAAGGGTCTTTTCTGCTAGCGCAGTGCTTCTACACATGTATTTGCTGAACGGTGAAAGCGCACAGTAATGCACTTTTCTCCCAGCAAATACACTGCTTCTAAGGAACTGGAACACACTGAGGAGACACTTGTGGGCGCAACTGTGACTAAAACTGAGCTTCCCTACGCACAGGGAAGCAAGAGAAATGCTGATTTCATCCAGCCCAGTTACATACTCAGAATCTGTACTACTGCGCAAATAGGCATGTCTCCTTAGGCAAAAAACTCATTTCTGACAAAGTTGCCCAAATGCATCTCAGAAGAGTGCAACTTGTTCCCTGAGTTAGAAAACGTCGAGAAACGTTAGTTTCTGCTAGCGCTGTGCTTCTACACATGTACTTGCTGAATGGTGAAAGCTCACAGTAATGCACTTTTCTCCCAGCAAATACACTGTTTCTAAGGAAATGGGAACACACTGAGGAGACACTTGTGGGAGCTACTGTGACTAAAACTGAGCTTCCCTACGCACAGGGAAGCAAGAGAAATGCTGATTTCATCAAGCCCAGTTACATACTCAGAATCTGTACTACTGCGCAAATAGGCATGTCTCTGTAGGCAAAAAACTCATTTCTGACAAAGTTGCCCAAATGCATCTCAGAAGTGTGCAACTTGTTCCCTGAGTTAGAAAACGTCGAGAAACGTTCGTTTCTGCTAGCGCTGTGTTTCTACACATGTATTTGCTGAACTGTGAAAGCGCACAGTAATGCACTTTTCTCCCAGCAAATACACTGTTTCTAAAGAAATGGGAACACACTGAGAAGACATTTGTGGGAGCTACTGTGACTAAAACTGAGCTTCTCTACGCACAGGGAAGCAAGAGAAATGCTGATGTCATCAAGCCCAGTTACATACTCAGAATCTGTACTACTGCACAAATAGGCATGTCTCTGTAGGCAAAAAACTCATTTCTGACAAAGTTGCCCAAATGCATCTCAGAAGTGTGCAACTTGTTCCATGAGTTAGAAAACGTCGAGAAACGGTCGTTTCAGCTAGCTCTGTGCTTCTACACATGTATTTGCTGAACGGTGAAAGCGCACAGTAATGTACTTTTCTCCCAGCAAATACACTGTTTCTAAGGAAATGGGAACACACTGAGGAGACACTTGTGGGAGCTACTGTGACTAAAACTGAGCTTCCCTACGCACAGGGAAGCAAGAGAAATGCTGATTTCATCAAGCGCAGTTACATACTCAGAATCTGTACTACTGCGCAAATAGGCATGTCTCTGTAGGCAAAAAAGTCATTTCGGACAAAGTTGCCCAAATGCATATCAGAAGTTTGCCACTTGTTCCCTGAGTTAGAAAACGTCGAGAAACGGTCGTTTCTGCTAGCGCTGTGCTTCTACACATGTATTTGCTGAACGGTGAAAGCGCACAGTAATGCACTTTTCTCCCAGCAAATACACTGTTTCTAAGGAACTGGGAACACACTGAGGAGACACTTGTGGGAGCTACTGTGACTAAAACTGAGCTTCCCTACGCACAGGGAAGCAAGAGAAATGCTGATTTCATCAAGCCCAGTTACATACTCAGAATCTGTACTACTGCGCAAATAGGCATGTCTCCTTAGACAAAAAACTCATTTCTGACAAAGTTGCCCAAATGCATCTCAGAAGAGTGCAACTTGTTCCCTGAGTTAGAAAACGTCGAGAAACGTTCGTTTCTGCTAGCGCTGTGCTTCTACACATGTACTTGCTGAATGGTGAAAGCTCACAGTAATGCACTTTTCTCCCAGCAAATACACTGTTTCTAAGGAAATGGGAACACACTGAGGAGACACTTGTGGGAGCTACTGTGACTAAAACTGAGCTTCCCTACGCACAGGGAAGCAAGAGAAATGTTGATTTCATCAAGCCCAGTTACATACTCAGAATCTGTACTACTGCGCAAATAGGCATGTCTCCTTAGGCAAAAAACTCATTTCTGACAAAGTTGCCCAAATGCATCTCAGAAGTGTGCAACTTGATCCCTGAGTTAGAAAACATCGAGAAATGGTCGTTTCTGCTAGCGCTGTGCTTCTGCACATGTAGTTGCTGAACGGTGAAAGCGCACAGTAATGCACTTTTCTCCCAGCAAATACACTGTTTCTAAGGAAATGGGAACACACTGAGGAGACACTTGTGGGAGCTACTGTGACTAAAACTGAGCTTCCCTACGCACAGGGAAGCAAGAGATATGTTGATTTCATCAAGCCCAGTTACATACTCAGAATCTGTACTACTGAGCCAATAGGCATGTCTCTGTAGGCAAAAAAATCATTTCTGACAAAGTTGCCCAAATGCATCTCAGAAGTGTGCAACTTGTTCCCTGAGTTAGAAAACGTCGAGAAACGTTCGTTTCTGCTAGCGCTGTGTTTCTACACATGTATTTGCTGAATGGTGAAAGCGCACAGTAATGCACTTTTCTCCCAGCAAATACACTGTTTCTAAGGAAATGGGAACACACTGAGAAGACACTTGTGGGAGCTACTGTAACTAAAACTGAGCTTCCCTACGCACAGGGAAGCAAGAGAAATGCTGATTTCATCAAGCCCAGTTACATAATCAGAATCTGTACTACTGCACAAATAGGCATGTCTCCTTAGCCAAAAAACTCATTTCTGACAAAGTTGCCCAAATGCATCTCAGAAGTGTGCAACTTGTTCCCTGAGTTAGAAAACGTCGAGAAACGGTCGTTTCAGCTAGCGCTGTGCTTCTACACATGTATTTGCTGAACGGTGAAAGCGCAGAGTAATGCACTTTTCTCCCAGCAAATACACTGTTTCTAAGGAAATGGGAACACACTAAGGGGACACTTGTGGGAGCTACTGTGACTAAAACTGAGCTTCCCTACGCACAGGGAAGCAAGAGAAATGCTGATTTGATCAAGCCCAGTTACATACTCAGAATCTGTACTACTGCGCAAATAGGCATGTCTCTGTATGCAAAAAAGTCATTTCGGACAAAGTTGCCCAAATGCATATCAGAAGTTTGCCACTTGTTCCCTACGTTAGAAAACGTCGAGAAACGGTCGTTTCTGCTAGCGCTGTGCTTCTACACATGTATTTGCTGAACGGTGAAAGCGCACAGTAATGCACTTTTCACCCAGCAAATACACTGTTTCTAAGGAACTGGGAACGCACTGAGGAGACACTTGTGGGAGCTACTGTGACTAAAACTGAGCTTCCCTACGCACAGGGAAGCAATAGAAATGCTGATTTGATCAAGCCCAGTTACATACTCAGAATCTGTACTACTGCGCAAATAGGCATGTCTCTGTAGGCAAAAAAGTCATTTCGGACAAAGTTGCCCAAATGCATATCAGAAGTTTGCCACTTGTTCCCTACGTTAGAAAACGTCGAGAAACGGTCGTTTCTGCTAGCGCTGTGCTTCTACACATGTATTTGCTGAACGGTGAAAGCGCACAGTAATGCACTTTTCTCCCAGCAAATACACTGTTTCTAAGGAACTGGGAACGCACTGAGGAGACACTTGTGGGAGCTACTGTGACTAAAACTGAGCTTCCCTACACACAGGGAAGCAAGAGAAATGGTGATTTCATCAAGCCCAGTTACATACTCAGAATCTGTACTACTGCGCGAATAGGCATGTCTCTGTAGGCAAAAAACTCATTTTTGACAAAGTTGCCCAAATGCATCTCAGAAGTGTGCAACTTGTTCTCTGAGTTAGACAACGTCGAGAAAGGGTCTTTTCTGCTAGCGCAGTGCGTCTACACATGTATTTGCTGAACGGTGAAAGCGCACAGTAATGCACTTTTCTACCAGCAAATACACTGTTTCTAAGGAAATGGGAACACACTGAGGAGACACTTGTGGGAGCTACTGTGACTAAAACTGAGCTTCCTTACGCACAGGGAAGCAAGAGAAATGCTGATTTAATCAAGCCAAGTTACATACTCAGAATCTGTACTACTGCGCAAATAGGCATGTCTCTTTAGGCAAAAAACTCATTTCTGACAAAGTTGCCCAAATGCATCTCAGAAGTGTGCAACTTGTTCCCTGAGTTAGAAAACGTCGAGAAACGGTCTTTTCTGCTAGCGCTGTGCTTCTACACATTTATTTGCTGAGCGGTGAAATCACACAGTATTGCACTTTTCTCCCAGCAAATACACTGTTTCTAAGGAAATGGGAACACACAGAGGAGACACTTGTGGGAGCTACTGTGACTAAAACTGAGCTTCCCTACGCACAGGGAAGCAAGAGAAATGCTGATTTCATCAAGCCCAGTTACATACTCAGAATCTGTACTACTGCGCAAATTGGCATGCCTCTGTAGGCAAAAAACTCTTTTCTGACAAAGTTGCCCAAATGCATCTCAGAAGTGTGCAACTTGTTCCCTGAGTTAGAAAACGTCGAGAAACGTTCGTTTCAGCTAGCGCTGTGCTTCTACACATGTATTTGCTGAACGGTAATAGCGCACAGTAATGCACTTTTCTCCCAGCAAATACACTGTTTCTAAGGAAATGGGAACACACTGAGAAGACACTTGTGGGAGCTACTGTGACTAAAACTGAGCTTCCATACGCACAGGGAAGCAAGAGAAATGCTGATTTCATCAAGCCCAGTTACATACTCAGAATCTGTACTACTGCACAAATAGGCATGTCTCCTTAGCCAAAAAACTCATTTCTGACAAAGTTGCCCAAATGCATCTCAGAAGTGTGCAACTTGTTCCCTGAGTTAGAAAACGTCGAGAAACGGTCGTTTCAGCTAGCGCTGTGCTTCTACACATGTATTTGCTGAACGGTGAAAGCGCAGAGTAATGCACTTTTCTCCCAGCAAATACACTGTTTCTAAGGAAATGGGAACACACTAAGGGGACACTTGTGGGAGCTACTGTGACTAAAACTGAGCTTCCCTACGCACAGGGAAGCAAGAGAAATGCTGATTTGATCAAGCCCAGTTACATACTCAGAATCTGTACTACTGCGCAAATAGGCATGTCTCTGTAGGCAAAAAAGTCATTTCGGACAAAGATGCCCAAATGCATATCAGAAGTTTGCCACTTGTTCCCTACGTTAGAAAACGTCGAGAAACGGTCGTTTCTGCTAGCGCTGTGCTTCTACACATGTATTTGCTGAACGGTGAAAGCGCACAGTAATGCACTTTTCTCCCAGCAAATACACGATTTCTAAGGAACTGGGAACGCAGTGAGGAGACACTTGTGGGAGCTACTGTGACTAAAACTGAGCTTCCCTACGCACAGGGAAGCAAGAGAAATGCTGATTTGATCAAGCCCAGTTACATACTCAGAATCTGTACTACTGCGCAAATAGGCATGTCTCTGTAGGCAAAAAAGTCATTTCGGACAAAGTTGCCCAAATGCATATCAGAAGTTTGCCACTTGTTCCCTACGTTAGAAAACGTCGAGAAACGGTCGTTTCTGCTAGCGCTGTGCTTCTACACATGTATTTGCTGAACGGTGAAAGCGCACAGTAATGCACTTTTCTCCCAGCAAATACACTGTTTCTAAGGAACTGGGAACGCACTGAGGAGACACTTGTGGGAGCTACTGTGACTAAAACTGAGCTTCCCTACACACAGGGAAGCAAGAGAAATGGTGATTTCATCAAGCCCAGTTACATACTCAGAATCTGTACTACTGCGCGAATAGGCATGTCTCTGTAGGCAAAAAACTCATTTTTGACAAAGTTGCCCAAATGCATCTCAGAAGTGTGCAACTTGTTCTCTGAGTTAGACAACGTCGAGAAAGGGTCTTTTCTGCTAGCGCAGTGCGTCTACACATGTATTTGCTGAACGGTGAAAGCGCACAGTAATGCACTTTTCTCCCAGCAAATACACTGCTTCTGAGGAACTGGAACACACTGAGGAGACACTAGTGGGCGCAACTGTGACTAAAACTGAGCTTCCCTACGCACAGGGAAGCAAGAGAAATGCTGATTTCATCCAGCCCAGTTACATACTCAGAATCTGTACTACTGCGCAAATAGGCATGAATCTGTAGGCAAAAAACTCATTTATGACAAAGTTGCCCAAATGCATCTCAGAAGTGTGCAACTTGTTCCCTGAGTTAGAAAACGTCGAGAAACGGTCGTTTCTGCTAGCGCTGTGCTTCTACACATGTATTTGCTGAACGGTGAAAGCGCACAGTAATGCACTTTTCTCCCAGCAAATACACTGTGTCTAAGGAAATGGGAACACACTGAGGAGACACTTGTGGGAGCTACTGTGACTAAAACTGAGCTTCCTTACGCACAGGGAAGCAAGAGAAATGCTGATTTCATCAAGCCAAGTTACATACTCAGAATCTGTACTACTGCGCAAATAGGCATGTCTCTTTAGGCAAAAAACTCATTTCTGACAAAGTTGCCCAAATGCAACTCAGAAGTGTGCAACTTGTTCCCTGAGTTAGAAAACGTCGAGAAACGGTCTTTTCTGCTAGCGCTGTGCTTCTACACATTTATTTGCTGAGCGGTGAAATCACACAGTATTGCACTTTTCTCCCAGCAAATACACTGTTTCTAAGGAAATGGGAACACACTGAGGAGACACTTGTGGGAGCTACTGTGACTAAAACTGAGCTTCCCTACGCACAGGGAAGCAAGAGAAATGCTGATTTCATCAAGCCCAGTTACATACTCAGAATCTGTACTACTGCGCAAATTGGCATGCCTCTGTAGGCAAAAAACTCTTTTCTGACAAAGTTGCCCAAATGCATCTCAGAAAAGTGCAACTTGTTCCCTGAGTTAGAAAACTTCGAGAAACGGTCGTTTCTGCTAGCACTGTGCTTCTACACATGTATTTGCTGAACGTTGAAAGCGCACAGTAATGCACTTTTCTCCCAGCAAATACACTGTTTCTGAGGAAATGGGAACACACTGAGGAGACACTTGTGGGAGCTACAGTGACTAAAACTGAGCTTCCCTAAGCACAGGGAAGTAAGAGAAATGCTGATTTCATCAAGCCCAGTTACATACTCAGAATCTGTACTACTGCGCAAATAGGCATGTCTCTGTAAGCAAAAAAGTCATTTCGGACAAAGTTGCCCAAATGCATATCAGAAGTTTGCCACTTGTTCCCTAAGTTAGAAAACGTCGAGAAACGGTCGTTTCTGCTAACGCTGTGCTTCTACACATGTATTTGCTGAACGGTGAAAGCGCACAGTAATGCACTTTTCTCTCAGCAAATACACTGTGTCTAAGGAAATGGGAACACACTGAGGAGACACTTGTGGGAGCTACTGTAACTAAAACTGAGCTTCCTTACGCACAGGGAAGCAAGAGAAATGCTGATTTCATCAAGCCAAGTTACATACTCAGAATCTGTACTACTGCGCAAATAGGCATGTCTAAGTAGGCAAAAAACTCATTTCTGACAAAGTTGCCCAAATGCATCTCAGAAGTGTGCAACTTGTTCCCTGAGTTAGAAAACGTCGAGATACGGTCGTTTCTGCTAGCGCTGTGCTTCTACACATGTATTTGCTGAACGGTGAAAGCGCACAGTAATGCACTTTTCTCTCAGCAAATACACTGTTTCTATGGAAATGGGAACACTGTGGAGACACTTGTGGGAGCTACTGTGACTAAAACTGAGCTTCCCTACGCACAGGGAAGCAAGAGAAATGCTGATTTCATCAAGCCCAGTTACATACTCAGAATCTGTACTACTGCGCAAATAGGCATGTCTCTGTAGGCAAAAAACTCATTTCTGACAAAGTTGCCCAAATGCATCTCAGAAGTGTGCCACTTGTTCCCTGAGTTAGAAAACGTCGAGAAACTTTAGTTTCTGCTAGCGCTGTGCTTCTACACATGTATTTGCTGAATGGTGAAAGCGCACAGTAATGCACTTTTCTCCCAGCAAATACACTGTTTCTAAGGAAATGGGAACACACTGAGGAGACACTTGTGGGAGCTACTGTGACTAAAACTGAGCTTCCCTACGCACCGGGAAGCAAGAGAAATGCTGATTTCATCAAGCCCAGTTACATACTCAGAATCTGTACTACTGCGCAAATAGGCATGTCTCTTTAGGCAAAAAACTCATTTCTGACAAAGTTGCCCAAATGCATCTCAGAAGTGTGCAACTTGTTCCCTGAGTTAGAAAACGTCGAGAAACGGTCTTTTCTGCTAGCGCTGTGCTTCTACACATTTATTTGCTGAGCGGTGAAATCACACAGTATTGCACTTTTCTCCCAGCAAATACACTGTTTCTAAGGAAATGGGAACACACTGAGGAGACACTTGTGGGAGCTACTGTGACTAAAACTGAGCTTCCCTACGCACAGGGAAGCAAGAGAAATGCTGATTTAATCAAGCCCAGTTACATACTCAGAATCTGTACTACTGCGCAAATTGGCATGCCTCTGTAGGCAAAAAACTCTTTTCTGACAAAGTTGCCCAAATGCATCTCAGAAGTGTGCAACTTGTTCCCTGAGTTAGAAAACGTCGAGAAACGGTCGTTTCTGCTAGCACTGTGCTTCTACACATGTATTTGCTGAACGTTGAAAGCGCACAGTAATGCACTTTTCTCCCAGCAAATACACTGTTTCTGAGGAAATGGGAACACACTGAGGAGACACTTGTGGGAGCTACAGTGACTAAAACTGAGCTTCCTAAGCACAGGGAAGTAAGGGAAATGCTGATTTCATCAAGCCCAGTTACATACTCAGAATCTGTACTACTGCGCAAATAGGCATGTCTCTGTAAGCAAAAAAGTCATTTCGGACAAAGTTGCCCAAATGCATATCAGAAGTTTGCCACTTGTTCCCTAAGTTAGAAAACGTCGAGAAACGGTCGTTTCTGCTAACGCTGTGCTTCTACACATGTATTTGCTGAACGGTGAAAGCGCACAGTAATGCACTTTTCTCCCAGCAAATACACTGTGTCTAAGGAAATGGGAACACACTGAGGAGACACTTGTGGGAGCTACTGTAACTAAAACTGAGCTTCCTTACGCACAGGGAAGCAAGAGAAATGCTGATTTCATCAAGCCAAGTTACATACTCAGAATCTGTACTACTGCGCAAATAGGCATGTCTAAGTAGGCAAAAAACTCATTTCTGACAAAGTTGCCCAAATGCATCTCAGAAGTGTGCAACTTGTTCCCTGAGTTAGAAAACGTCGAGATACGGTCGTTTCTGCTAGCGCTGTGCTTCTACACATGTATTTGCTGAACGGTGAAAGCGCACAGTAATGCACTTTTCTCTCAGCAAATACACTGTTTCTATGGAAATGGGAACACTGTGGAGACACTTGTGGGAGCTACTGTGACTAAAACTGAGCTTCCCTACGCACAGGGAAGCAAGAGAAATGCTGATTTCATCAAGCCCAGTTACATACTCAGAATCTGTACTACTGCGCAAATAGGCATGTCTCTGTAGGCAAAAAATTCATTTCTGACAAAGTTGCCCAAATGCATCTCAGAAGTGTGCCACTTGTTCCCTGAGTTAGAAAACGTCGAGAAACTTTAGTTTCTGCTAGCGCTGTGCTTCTACACATGTATTTGCTGAACGGTGAAAGCGCACAGTAATGCACTTTTCTCCCAGCAAATACACTGTTTCTAAGGAAATGGGAACACACTGAGGAGACACTTGTGGGAGCTACTGGGACTAAAACTGAGCTTCCCTACGCACAGGGAAGCAAGAGAAATGCTGATTTCATCAAGCCCAGTTACATACTCAGAATCTGTACTACTGCGCAAATAGGCATGTCTCTGTAGGCAAAAAACTCATTTCTGACAAAGTTGCCCAAATGCATCTCAGAAGTGTGGAACTTGTTCTCTGAGTTAGAAAACGTCGAGAAACGTTCGTTTCTGCTAGCGCTGTGCTTCTACACATATATTTGCTGAACGGTGAAAGCGCACAGTAATGCACTTTTCTCCCAGCAAATACACTGTTTCTAAGGAAATGGGAACACACTGAGGAGACACTTGTGGGAGCTACTGTGACTAAAACTGAGCTTCCCTACGCACAGGGAAGCAATAGAAATGCTGATTTCATCAAGCCCAGTTACATACTCAGAATCTGTACTACTGCGCAAATAGGCATGTCTCTGTAGGCAAAAAACTCATTTCTGACAAAGTTGCCCAAATGCATCTCAGAAGTGTGCAACTTGTTCCCTGAGTTAGAAAACGTCGAGAAACTTTCGTTTCTGCTAGCGATATGCTTCTACACATGTATTTGCTGAACGGTGAAAGCGCACAGTAATGCACTTTTCTCCCAGCAAATACACTGTTTCTGAGGAAATGGGAACACACTGAGGAGACACTTGTGGGAGCTACTGGGACTAAAACTGAGCTTCCCTATGCACAGGGAAGCAAGAGAAATGCTGATTTCATCAAGCCCAGTTACATACTCAGAATCTGTACTACTGGGCAAATAGGCATGTCTATGTAGGCAAAAAACTCATTTTTGAGTAAGTTACCCAAATGCATCTCAGAAGTGTGCAACTTGTTCCCTGAGTTAGAAAACGTCGAGAAACGTTCGTTTCTGCTAGCGCTGTGCTTCTACACATGTATTTGCTGAATGGTGAAAGTACACAGTAATGCACGTTTCTCCCAGCAAATACACTGTTTCTAAGGAAATGGGAACACACTGAGGAGACACTTGTGGGAGCTACTGTGACTAAAACTGAGCTTCCCTACGCACAGGGAAGCAAGAGAAATGCTGATTTCATCAAGCCCAGTCACATACTCAGAATCTGTACTACTGCGCAAATAGGCATGTCTCTAGGCAAAAAACTCATTTCTGACAAAGTTGCCCAAATGCATCTCAGAAGTGTGCCACTTCTTCCCTGAGTTAGAAAACGTTGAGAAACGGTCGTTTCAGCTAGCGCTGTGCTTCTACACATGTATTTGCTGAACGGTGAAAGCGCACAGTAATGCACTTTTCTCCCAGCAAATACACTGTTTCTAAGGAACTGGGAACACACTGAGGAGACACTTGTGGGAGCTACTGTGACTAAAACTGAGCTTCCCTACGCACAGGGAAGCAAGAGAAATGCTGATTTCATCAAGCCCAGCTACATACTCAGAATCTGTACTACTGCGCAAATAGGCATGTCTCTGTAGGCAAAAAACTCATTTTTGAGAAAGTTACCCAAATGCATCTCAGAAGTGTGCAACTTGTTCCCTGAGTTAGAAAACGTCGAGAAACGTTCGTTACTGCTAGCGCTGTGCTTCTACACATGTATTTGCTGAACGGTGAAAGCGCACAGTAATGCACTTTTCTCCCAGCAAATACACTGTTTCTAAGGAACTGGGAACACACTGAGGAGACACTTGTGGGAGCTACTGGGACTAAAACTGAGCTTCCCTACGCACAGGGAAGCAAGAGAAATGCTGATTTCATCAAGCCCAGTTACATACTCAGAATCTGTACTACTGCGCAAATAGGCATGTCTCTGTAGGCAAAAAACTCATTTCTGACAAAGTTGCCCAAATGCATCTCAGAAGTGTGCCACTTGTTCCCTGAGTTAGAAAACGTCGAGAAACTTTAGTTTCTGCTAGCGCTGTGCTTCTACACATGTATTTGCTGAATGGTGAAAGCGCACAGTAATGCACTTTTCTCCCAGCAAATACACTGTTTCTAAGGAAATGGGAACACACTGAGGAGACACTTGTGGGAGCTACTGGGACTAAAACTGAGCTTCCCTACGCACAGGGAAGCAAGAGAAATGCTGATTTCATCAAGCCCAGTTACATACTCAGAATCTGTACTACTGCGCAAATAGGCATGTCTCTTTAGGCAAAAAACTCATTTCTGACAAAGTTGCCCAAATGCATCTCAGAAGTGTGCAACTTGTTCCCTGAGTTAGAAAACGTCGAGAAACGGTCTTTTCTGCTAGCGCTGTGCTTCTACACATTTATTTGCTGAGCGGTGAAATCACACAGTATTGCACTTTTCTCCCAGCAAATACACTGTTTCTAAGGAAATGGGAACACACTGAGGAGACACTTGTGGGAGCTACTGGGACTAAAACTGAGCTTCCCTACGCACCGGGAAGCAAGAGAAATGCTGATTTCATCAAGCCCAGTTACATACTCAGAATCTGTACTACTGCGCAAATAGGCATGTCTCTGTAGGCAAAAAACTCATTTCTGACAAAGTTGCCCAAATGCATCTCAGAAGTGTGCAACTTGTTCCCTGAGTTAGAAAACGTCGAGAAACTTTCGTTTCTGCTAGCGATATGCTTCTACACATGTATTTGCTGAACGGTGAAAGCGCACAGTAATGCACTTTTCTCCCAGCAAATACACTGTTTCTGAGGAAATGGGAACACACTGAGGAGACACTTGTGGGAGCTACTGGGACTAAAACTGAGCTTCCCTATGCACAGGGAAGCAAGAGAAATGCTGATTTCATCAAGCCCAGTTACATACTCAGAATCTGTACTACTGGGCAAATAGGCATGTCTATGTAGGCAAAAAACTCATTTTTGAGTAAGTTACCCAAATGCATCTCAGAAGTGTGCAACTTGTTCCCTGAGTTAGAAAACGTCGAGAAACGTTCGTTTCTGCTAGCGCTGTGCTTCTACACATGTATTTGCTGAATGGTGAAAGTACACAGTAATGCACGTTTCTCCCAGCAAATACACTGTTTCTAAGGAAATGGGAACACACTGAGGAGACACTTGTGGGAGCTACTGTGACTAAAACTGAGCTTCCCTACGCACAGGGAAGCAAGAGAAATGCTGATTTCATCAAGCCCAGTCACATACTCAGAATCTGTACTACTGCGCAAATAGGCATGTCTCTGTAGGCAAAAAACTCATTTCTGACAAAGTTGCCCAAATGCATCTCAGAAGTGTGCCACTTCTTCCCTGAGTTAGAAAACGTTGAGAAACGGTCGTTTTAGCTAGCGCTGGGCTTCTACACATGTATTTGCTGAACGGTGAAAGCGCACAGTAATGCACTTTTCTCCCAGCAAATACACTGTTTCTAAGGAACTGGGAACACACTGAGGAGACACTTGTGGGAGCTACTGTGACTAAAACTGAGCTTCCCTACGCACAGGGAAGCAAGAGAAATGCTGATTTCATCAAGCCCAGCTACATACTCAGAATCTGTACTACTGCGCAAATAGGCATGTCTCTGTAGGCAAAAAACTCATTTTTGAGAAAGTTACCCAAATGCATCTCAGAAGTGTGCAACTTTTTCCCTGAGTTAGAAAACGTCGAGAAACGTTCGTTACTGCTAGCGCTGTGCTTCTACACATGTATTTGCTGAACGGTGAAAGCGCACAGTAATGCACTTTTCTCCCAGCAAATACACTGTTTCTAAGGAACTGGGAACACACTGAGGAGACACTTGTGGGAGCTACTGGGACTAAAACTGAGCTTCCCTACGCACAGGGAAGCAAGAGAAATGCTGATTTCATCAAGCCCAGTTACATACTCAGAATCTGTACTACTGCGCAAATAGGCATGTCTCTGTAGGCAAAAAACTCATTTCTGACAAAGTTGCCCAAATGCATCTCAGAAGTGTGCCACTTGTTCCCTGAGTTAGAAAACGTCGAGAAACTTTAGTTTCTGCTAGCGCTGTGCTTCTACACATGTATTTGCTGAATGGTGAAAGCACACAGTAATGCACTTTTCTCCCAGCAAATACACTGTTTCTAAGGAAATGGGAACACACTGAGGAGACACTTGTGGGAGCTACTGGGACTAAAACTGAGCTTCCCTACGCACCGGGAAGCAAGAGAAATGCTGATTTCATCAAGCCCAGTTACATACTCAGAATCTGTACTACTGCGCAAATAGGCATGTCTCTTTAGGCAAAAAACTCATTTCTGACAAAGTTGCCCAAATGCATCTCAGAAGTGTGCAACTTGTTCCCTGAGTTAGAAAACGTCGAGAAACGGTCTTTTCTGCTAGCGCTGTGCTTCTACACATTTATTTGCTGAGCGGTGAAATCACACAGTATTGCACTTTTCTCCCAGCAAATACACTGTTTCTAAGGAAATGGGAACACACTGAGGAGACACTTGTGGGAGCTACTGTGACTAAAACTGAGCTTCCCTACGCACAGGGAAGCAAGAGAAATGCTGATTTAATCAAGCCCAGTTACATACTCAGAATCTGTACTACTGCGCAAATTGGCATGCCTCTGTAGGCAAAAAACTCTTTTCTGACAAAGTTGCCCAAATGCATCTCAGAAGTGTGCAACTTGTTCCCTGAGTTAGAAAATGTCGAGAAACGGTCGTTTCTGCTAGCACTGTGCTTCTACACATGTATTTGCTGAACGTTGAAAGCGCACAGTAATGCACTTTTCTCCCAGCAAATACACTGTTTCTGAGGAAATGGGAACACACTGAGGAGACACTTGTGGGAGCTACAGTGACTAAAACTGAGCTTCCTAAGCACAGGGAAGTAAGAGAAATGCTGATTTCATCAAGCCCAGTTACATACTCAGAATCTGTACTACTGCGCAAATAGGCATGTCTCTGTAAGCAAAAAAGTCATTTCGGACAAAGTTGCCCAAATGCATATCAGAAGTTTGCCACTTGTTCCCTAAGTTAGAAAACGTCGAGAAACGGTCGTTTCTGCTAACGCTGTGCTTCTACACATGTATTTGCTGAACGGTGAAAGCGCACAGTAATGCACTTTTCTCCCAGCAAATACACTGTGTCTAAGGAAATGGGAACACACTGAGGAGACACTTGTGGGAGCTACTGTAACTAAAACTGAGCTTCCTTACGCACAGGGAAGCAAGAGAAATGCTGATTTCATCAAGCCAAGTTACATACTCAGAATCTGTACTACTGCGCAAATAGGCATGTCTAAGTAGGCAAAAAACTCATTTCTGACAAAGTTGCCCAAATGCATCTCAGAAGTGTGCAACTTGTTCCCTGAGTTAGAAAACGTCGAGATACGGTCGTTTCTGCTAGCGCTGTGCTTCTACACATGTATTTGCTGAACGGTGAAAGCGCACAGTAATGCACTTTTCTCTCAGCAAATACACTGTTTCTATGGAAATGGGAACACTGTGGAGACACTTGTGGGAGCTACTGTGACTAAAACTGAGCTTCCCTACGCACAGGGAAGCAAGAGAAATGCTGATTTCATCAAGCCCAGTTACATACTCAGAATCTGTACTACTGCGCAAATAGGCATGTCTCTGTAGGCAAAAAATTCATTTCTGACAAAGTTGCCCAAATGCATCTCAGAAGTGTGCCACTTGTTCCCTGAGTTAGAAAACGTCGAGAAACTTTAGTTTCTGCTAGCGCTGTGCTTCTACACATGTATTTGCTGAACGGTGAAAGCGCACAGTAATGCACTTTTCTCCCAGCAAATACACTGTTTCTAAGGAAATGGGAACACACTGAGGAGACACTTGTGGGAGCTACTGGGACTAAAACTGAGCTTCCCTACGCACAGGGAAGCAAGAGAAATGCTGATTTCATCAAGCCCAGTTACATACTCAGAATCTGTACTACTGAGCAAATAGGCATGTCTCTGTAGGCAAAAAACTCATTTCTGACAAAGTTGCCCAAATGCATCTCAGAAGTGTGGAACTTGTTCTCTGAGTTAGAAAACGTCGAGAAACGTTCGTTTCTGCTAGCGCTGTGCTTCTACACATGTATTTGCTGAACGGTGAAAGCGCACAGTAATGCACTTTTCTCCCAGCAAATACACTGTTTCTGAGGAAATGGGAACACACTGAGGAGACACTTGTGGGAGCTACTGGGACTAAAACTGAGCTTCCCTACGCACAGGGAAGCAAGAGAAATGCTGATTTCATCAAGCCCAGTTACATACTCAGAATCTGTACTACTGGGCAAATAGGCATGTCTATGTAGGCAAAAAACTCATTTTTGAGTAAGTTACCCAAATGCATCTCAGAAGTGTGCAACTTGTTCCCTGAGTTAGAAAACGTCGAGAAACGTTCGTTTCTGCTAGCACTGTGCTTCTACACATGTATTTGCTGAATGGTGAAAGTACACAGTAATGCACGTTTCTCCCAGCAAATACACTGTTTCTAAGGAAATGGGAACACACTGAGGAGACACTTGTGGGAGCTACTGTGACTAAAACTGAGCTTCCCTACGCACAGGGAAGCAAGAGAAATGCTGATTTCATCAAGCCCAGTCACATACTCAGAATCTGTACTACTGCGCAAATAGGCATGTCTCTGTAGGCAAAAAACTCATTTCTGACAAAGTTGCCCAAATGCATCTCAGAAGTGTGCCACTTCTTCCCTGAGTTAGAAAACGTTGAGAAACGGTCGTTTCAGCTAGCGCTGTGCTTCTACACATGTATTTGCTGAACGGTGAAAGCGCACAGTAATGCACTTTTCTCCCAGCAAATACACTGTTTCTAAGGAACTGGGAACACACTGAGGAGACACTTGTGGGAGCTACTGTGACTAAAACTGAGCTTCCCTACGCACAGGGAAGCAAGAGAAATGCTGATTTCATCAAGCCCAGCTACATACTCAGAATCTGTACTACTGCGCAAATAGGCATGTCTCTGTAGGCAAAAAACTCATTTTTGAGAAAGTTACCCAAATGCATCTCAGAAGTGTGCAACTTGTTCCCTGAGTTAGAAAACGTCGAGAAACGTTCGTTACTGCTAGCGCTGTGCTTCTACACATGTATTTGCTGAACGGTGAAAGCGCACAGTAATGCACTTTTCTCCCAGCAAATACACTGTTTCTAAGGAACTGGGAACACACTGAGGAGACACTTGTGGGAGCTACTGGGACTAAAACTGAGCTTCCCTACGCACAGGGAAGCAAGAGAAATGCTGATTTCATCAAGCCCAGTTACATACTCAGAATCTGTACTACTGCGCAAATAGGCATGTCGCTTTAGGCAAAAAACTCATTTCTGACAAAGTTGCCCAAATGAATCTCAGAAGTGTGCCACTTCTTCCCTGAGTTAGAAAACGTCGAGAAACGGTCGTGTCAGCTAGCGCTGTGCTTCTACACATGTATTTACTGAACGGTGAAAGCGCACAGTGATGCACTTTTCTCCCAGCAAATACACTGTTTCTAAGGAACTGGGAACACAGTGAGGAGACACATGTGGGAGCTACTGTGACTAAAACTGAGCTTCCCTACGCACAGGGAAGCAAGAGAAATGCTGAATTCATCAAGCCCTGTTACATACTCAGAATCTGTACTACTCTGCAAATAGGCATGTCTCTGTAGGCAAAAAACTCATTTTTGAGAAAGTTACCGAAATGCATCTCAGAAGTGTGCAACTTGTTCCCTGAGTTAGAAAACGTCGAGAAACGTTCGTTTCTGCTAGCGCTGTGCTTCTACACATGTATTTGCTGAACGGTGAAAGCACACAGTAATGCACTTTTCTCCCAGCAAATACACTGTTTCTAAGGAACTGGGAACACACTGAGGAGACACTTGTGGGAGCTACTGTGACTAAAACTGAGCTTCCCTACGCACAGGGAAACAAGAGAAATGCTGATTTCATCAAGCCCAGTTACATACTCAGAATCTGTACTACTGCGCAAATAGGCATGTCTCTGTAGGCAAAAAACTCATTTCTGACAAAGTTGCCCAAATGCATCTCAGAAGTGTGCAACTTGTTCCCTGAGTTAGAAAACGTCGAGAAACGGTCGTTTCTGCTAGCGCTGTGCTTCTACACATGTATTTGCTGAACGGTGAAAGCACACAGTAATGCACTTTTCTCTCAGCAAATACACTGTTTCTAAGGAAATGGGAACACACTGAGGAGACACTTGTGGGAGCTACTGTGACTAAAACTGAGCTTCCCTACGCACAGGGAAGCAAGAGAAATGCTGATTTAATCAAGCCCAGTTACATACTCAGAATCTGTACTACTGCGCAAATAGGCATGTCTCTGTAGGCAAAAAACTCATTTCTGACAAAGTTGCCCAAATGCATCTCAGAAGTGTGCAACTTGTTCCCTGAGTTAGAAAACGTCGAGAAACGTTCGTTTCTGCTAGCGCTGTGCTTCTACACATGTATTTGCTGAACGGTGAAAGCGCACAGTAATGCACTTTTCTCCCAGCAAATACAGTGTTTCTAAGGAACTGGGAACACACTGAGGAGACACTTGTGGGAGCTACTGTGACTAAAACTGAGCTTCCCTACGCACAGGGAAGCAAGAGAAATGCTGATTTCATCAAGCCCAGTTATATACTCAGAATCTGTACTACTGCGCAAATAGGCATGTCTCTGTAGGCAAAAAACTCATTTTTGAGTAAGTTACCCAAATGCATCTCAGAAGTGTACCACTTGTTCCCTGAGTTAGAAAACGTCGAGAAACGTTCGTTTCTGCTAGCGCTGTGCTTCTACACATGTATTTGCTGAATGGTGAAAGTGCACAGTAATGCACTTTTCTCCCAGCAAATACACTGTTTCTAAGGAAATGGGAACACACTGAGGAGACACTTGTGGGAGCTACTGTGACTAAAACTGAGCTTCCCTACGCACAGGGAAGCAAGAGAAATGCTGATTTCATCAAGCCCAGTTACATACTCAGAATCTGTACTACTGCGCAAATAGGCATGTCTCTGTAGGCAAAAAACTCATTTCTGACAACGTTGCCCAAATGCATCTCAGAAGTGTGCCACTTGTTCCCTGAGTTAGAAAACGTCGAGAAACGGTCGTTTCAGCTAGCGCTGTGCTTCTACACATGTATTTGCTGAACGGTGAAAGCGCAGAGTAATGCACTTTTCTCCCAGCAAATACACTGTTTCTAAGGAAATGGGAACACACTAAGGGGACACTTGTGGGAGCTACTGTGACTAAAACTGAGCTTCCCTACGCACAGGGAAGCAAGAGAAATGCTGATTTGATCAAGCCCAGTTACATACTCAGAATCTGTACTACTGCGCAAATAGGCATGTCTCTGTAGGCAAAAAAGTCATTTCGGAGAAAGTTGCCCAAATGCATATCAGAAGTTTGCCACTTGTTCCCTACGTTAGAAAACGTCGAGAAACGGTCGTTTCTGCTAGCGCTGTGCTTCTACACATGTATTTGCTGAACGGTGAAAGCGCACAGTAATGCACTTTTCTCCCAGCAAATACACGGTTTCTAAGGAACTGGGAACGCACTGAGGAGACACTTGTGGGAGCTACTGTGACTAAAACTGAGCTTCCCTACGCACAGGGAAGCAAGAGAAATGCTGATTTGATCAAGCCCAGTTACATACTCAGAATCTGTACTACTGCGCAAATAGGCATGTCTCTGTAGGCAAAAAAGTCATTTCGGACAAAGTTGCCCAAATGCATATCAGAAGTTTGCCACTTGTTCCCTACGTTAGAAAACGTCGAGAAACGGTCGTTTCTGCTAGCGCTGTGCTTCTACACATGTATTTGCTGAACGGTGAAAGCGCACAGTAATGCACTTTTCTCCCAGCAAATACACTGTTTCTAAGGAACTGGGAACGCACTGAGGAGACACTTGTGGGAGCTACTGTGACTAAAACTGAGCTTCCCTACGCACAGGGAAGCAAGAGAAATGCTGATTTGATCAAGCCCAGTTACATACTCAGAATCTGTACTACTGCGCAAATAGGCATGTCTCTGTAGGCAAAAAAGTCATTTCGGAGAAAGTTGCCCAAATGCATATCAGAAGTTTGCCACTTGTTCCCTACGTTAGAAAACGTCGAGAAACGGTCGTTTCTGCTAGCGCTGTGCTTCTACACATGTATTTGCTGAACGGTGAAAGCGCACAGTAATGCACTTTTCTCCCAGCAAATACACGGTTTCTAAGGAACTGGGAACGCACTGAGGAGACACTTGTGGGAGCTACTGTGACTAAAACTGAGCTTCCCTACGCACAGGGAAGCAAGAGAAATGCTGATTTGATCAAGCCCAGTTACATACTCAGAATCTGTACTACTGCGCAAATAGGCATGTCTCTGTAGGCAAAAAAGTCATTTCGGACAAAGTTGCCCAAATGCATATCAGAAGTTTGCCACTTGTTCCCTACGTTAGAAAACGTCGAGAAACGGTCGTTTCTGCTAGCGCTGTGCTTCTACACATGTATTTGCTGAACGGTGAAAGCGCACAGTAATGCACTTTTCTCCCAGCAAATACACTGTTTCTAAGGAACTGGGAACGCACTGAGGAGACACTTGTGGGAGCTACTGTGACTAAAACTGAGCTTCCCTACACACAGGGAAGCAAGAGAAATGGTGATTTCATCAAGCCCAATTACATACTCAGAATCTGTACTACTGCGCGAATAGGCATGTCTCTGTAGGCAAAAAACTCATTTTTGACAAAGTTGCCCAAATGCATCTCAGAAGTGTGCAACTTGTTCCCTGAGTTAGAGAACGTCGAGAAAGGGTCTTTTCTGCTAGCGCAGTGCGTCTACACATGTATTTGCTGAACGGTGAAAGCGCACAGTAATGCACTTTTCTCCCAGCAAATACACTGCTTCTAAGGAACTGGAACACACTGAGGAGACACTTGTGGGCGCAACTGTGACTAAAACTGAGCTTCCCTACGCACAGGGAAGCAAGAGAAATGCTGATTTCATCCAGCCCAGTTACATACTCAGAATCTGTACTACTGCGCAAATAGGCATGTCTCTGTAGGCAAAAAACTCATTTCTGACAAAGTTGCCCAAATGCATCTCAGAAGTGTGCAACTTGTTCCCTGAGTTAGAAAACGTCGAGAAACGTTCGTTTCTGCTAGCGCTGTGCTTCTACACATGTATTTGCTGAACGGTGAAAGCGCACAGTAATGCACTTTTCTCCCAGCAAATACACTGTTTCTAAGGAACTGGGAACACACTGAGGAGAAACTTGTGGGAGCTACTGTGACTAAAACTGAGCTTCCCTACGCACAGGGAAGCAAGAGAAATGCTGATTTCATCAAGCCCAGTTATATACTCAGAATCTGTACTACTGCGCAAATAGGCATGTCTCTGTAGGCAAAAAACTCATTTTTGAGTAAGTTACCCAAATGCATCTCAGAAGTGTGCCACTTGTTCCCTGAGTTAGAAAACGTCGAGAAACGTTCGTTTCTGCTAGCGCTGTGCTTCTACACATGTATTTGCTGAATGGTGAAAGTGCACAGTAATGCACTTTTCTCCCAGCAAATACACTGTTTCTAAGGAAATGGGAACACACTGAGGAGACACTTGTGGGAGCTACTGTGACTAAAACTGAGCTTCCCTACGCACAGGGAAGCAAGAGAAATGCTGATTTCATCTAGCCCAGTTACATACTCAGAATCTGTACTACTGCGCAAATAGGCATGTCTCTTTAGGCAAAAAAACTCATTTCTGACAAAGTTGCCCAAATGCATCTAAGAAGTGTGCCACTTGTTCCCTGAGTTAGAAAACGTCGAGAAACGGTCGTTTCAGCTAGCGCTGTGCTTCTACACATGTATTTACTGAACGGTGAAAGCGCACAGTAATGCATTTTTCTCCCAGCAAATACACTGCTTCTAAGGAAATGGGAACACACTGAGGAGACACTTGTGGGAGCTACTGTGACTAAAACTGAGCTTCCCTACTCACAGGGAAGCAAAAGAAATGCTGATGTCATCAAGCCCAGTTGCATACTCAGAATCTGTACTACTGCGCAAATAGGCATGTCTCTTTAGGCAAAAAACTCATTTCTGACAAAGTTGCCCAAATGCATCTCAGAAGTTTGCCACTTGTTCCCTGAGTTAGAAAACGTCTAGAAACGGTCGTTTCAGCTAGCGCTGTGCTTCTACACATGTATTTGCTGAACGGTGAAAGCGCACAGTGATGCACTTTTCTCCCAGCAAATACACTGTTTCTAAGGAACTGGGAACACACTGAGGAGACACATGTGGGAGCTACTGTGACTAAAACTAGCTTCCCTACGCACAGGGAAGCAAAAGAAATGCTGATTTCATCAAGCCCTGTTACATACTCAGAATCTGTACTACTGCGCAAATAGGCATGTCTCTGTAGGCAAAAAACTCATTTTTGAGAAAGTTACCGAAATGCATCTCAGAAGTGTGCAACTTGTTCCCTGAGTTAGAAAACGTCGAGAAACGTTCGTTTCTGCTAGCGCTGTGCTTCTACACATGTATTTGCTGAACGGTGAAAGCACACAGTAATGCACTTTTCTCCCAGCAAATACACTGTTTCTAAGGAACTGGGAACACACTGAGGAGACACTTGTGGGAGCTACTGTGACTAAAACTGAGCTTCCCTACGCACAGGGAAACAAGAGAAATGCTGATTTCATCAAGCCCAGTTACATACTCAGAATCTGTACTACTGCGCAAATAGGCATGTCTCTGTAGGCAAAAAACTCATTTCTGACAAAGTTGCCCAAATGCATCTCAGAAGTGTGCAACTTGTTCCCTGAGTTAGAAAACGTCGAGAAACGGTCGTTTCTGCTAGCGCTGTGCTTCTACACATGTATTTGCTGAACGGTGAAAGCGCACAGTAATGCACTTTTCTCTCAGCAAATACACTGTTTCTAAGGAAATGGGAACACACTGAGGAGACACTTGTGGGAGCTACTGTGACTAAAACTGAGCTTCCCTACGCACAGGGAAGCAAGAGAAATGCTGATTTAATCAAGCCCAGTTACATACTCAGAATCTGTACTACTGCGCAAATAGGCATGTCTCTGTAGGCAAAAAACTCATTTCTGACAAAGTTGCCCAAATGCATCTCAGAAGTGTGCAACTTGTTCCCTGAGTTAGAAAACGTCGAGAAACGTTCGTTTCTGCTAGCGCTGTGCTTCTACACATGTATTTGCTGAACGGTGAAAGCGCACAGTAATGCACTTTTCTCCCAGCAAATACAGTGTTTCTAAGAAACTGGGAACACACTGAGGAGACACTTGTGGGAGCTACTGTGACTAAAACTGAGCTTCCCTACGCACAGGGAAGCAAGAGAAATGCTGATTTCATCAAGCCCAGTTATATACTCAGAATCTGTACTACTGCGCAAATAGGCATGTCTCTGTAGGCAAAAAACTCATTTTTGAGTAAGTTACCCAAATGCATCTCAGAAGTGTGCCACTTGTTCCCTGAGTTAGAAAACGTCGAGAAACGTTCGTTTCTGCTAGCGCTGTGCTTCTACACATGTATTTGCTGAATGGTGAAAGTGCACAGTAATGCACTTTTCTCCCAGCAAATACACTGTTTCTAAGGAAATGGGAACACACTGAGGAGACACTTGTGGGAGCTACTGTGACTAAAACTGAGCTTCCCTACGCACAGGGAAGTAAGAGAAATGCTGATTTCATCTAGCCCAGTTACATACTCAGAATCTGTACTACTGCGCAAATAGGCATGTCTCTTTAGGCAAAAAACTCATTTCTGACAAAGTTGCCCAAATGCATCTAAGAAGTGTGCAACTTGTTCCCTGAGTTAGAAAACGTCGAGAAACGTTCGTTTCTGCTAGCGCTGTGCTTCTACACATGTATTTGCTGAACGGTGAAAGCACACAGTAATGCACTTTTCTCCCAGCAAATACACTGTTTCTAAGGAACTGGGAACACACTGAGGAGACACTTGTGGGAGCTACTGTGACTAAAACTGAGCTTCCCTACGTACAGGGAAGCAAGAGAAATGCTGATTTCATAAAGCCCAGTTACATACTCAGAATCTGTACTACTGCGCAAATAGGCATGTCTCTTTAGGCAAAAAACTAATTTCTGACAAAGTTGCCCAAATGCATCTCAGAAGTGTGCAACTTGTTCCCTGAGTTAGAAAACGTGGAGAAACGTTCGTTTCTGCTAGCGCTGTGCTTCTACACATGTATTTGCTGAACGGTGAAAGCGCACAGTAATGCACTTTTCTCCCAGCAAATACACTGTTTCTAAGGAAATGGGAACACACTGAGGAGACACTTGTGGGAGCTACTGTGACTAAAACTGAGCTTCCCTACGCACAGGGAAGCAAGAGAAATGCTGATTTCATCAAGCCCAGTTACATACTCAGAATCTGTACTACTGCGCAAATAGGCATGTCTCTTTAGGCAAAAAACTCATTTCTGACAAAGTTGCCCAAATGCATCTCAGAAGTGTGCAACTTGTTCCCTGAGTTAGAAAACGTCGAGAAACGGTCGTTTCTGCTAGCGCTGTGCTTCTACACATGTATTTGCTGAACGGTGAAAGCGCACAGTAATGCACTTTTCTCCCAGCAAATACACTGTTTCTAAGGAACTGGGAACACACTGAGGAGACACTTGTGGGAGCTACTGTGACTAAAACTGAGCTTCCCTACGCACAGGGCAGCAAGAGAAATGCTGATTTCATCAAGCCCAGTTACATACTCAGAATCTGTACTACTGCGCAAATAGGCATGTCTCTTTAGGCAAAAAACTCATTTCTGACAAAGTTGCCCAAATGCATCTCAGAAGTGTGCAACTTGTTCCCTGAGTTAGAAAACGTCGAGAAACGGTCGTTTCAGCTAGCGCTGTGCTTCTACACATGTATTTGCTGAACGGTGAAAGCGCACAGTAATGCACATTTATCCCAGCAAAAACACTGTTTCTAAGGAAATGGGAACACACTGAGGAGACACTTGTGGGAGCTACTGTGACTAAAACTGAGCTTCCCTATGCACAGGGAAGCAAGAGAAATGCTGATTTCATCAAGCCCAGTTACATACTCAGAATCTGTACTACTGCGCAAATAAGTATGTCTCTTTAGGCAAAAAACTCATTTCTGACAAAGTTGCCCAAATGCATCTCAGAAGTGTGCAACTTCTTCCCAGAGTTAGAAAAAGTCGAGAAACGTTCGTTTCTGCTAGCGCTGTGCTTCTACACATGTATTTGCTGAACGGTGAAAGCGCACAGTAATGCACTTTTCTCCCAGCAAATACACTGTTTCTAAGGAAATGGGAACACACTGAGGAGACACTTGTGGGAGCTACTGTGACTAAAACTGAGCTTCCCTACGCACAGGGAAGCAAGAGAAATGCTGATTTCATCAAGCCCAGTTACATACTCAGAATCTGTACTACTGCGCAAATAGGCATGTCTCTGTAGGCAAAAAACTCATTTCTGACAAACTTGCCCAAATGCATCTCAGAAGTGTGCAACTTGTTCCCTGAGTTAGAAAACGTCGAGAAACGTTCGTTTCTGCTAGCGCTGTGCTTCTACACATGTATTTGCTGAACGGTGAAAGCGCACAGTAATGCACTTTTCTCCCAGCAAATACAGTGTTTCTAAGGAACTGGGAACACACTGAGGAGACACTTGTGGGAGCTACTGTGACTAAAACTGAGCTTCCCTACGCACAGGGAAGCAAGAGAAATGCTGATTTAATCAAGCCCAGTTACATACTCAGAATCTGTACTACTGCGCAAATAGGCATGTCTCTGTAGGCAAAAAACTCATTTCTGACAAAGTTGCCCAAATGCATCTCAGAAGTGTGCAACTTGTTCCCTGAGTTAGAAAACGTCGAGAAACGTTCGTTTCTGCTAGCGCTGTGCTTCTACACATGTATTTGCTGAACGGTGAAAGCGCACAGTAATGCACTTTTCTCCCAGCAAATACATTGTTTCTAAGGAACTGGGAACACACTGAGGAGACACTTGTGGGAGCTACTGTGACTAAAACTGAGCTTCCCTACGCACAGGGAAGCAAGAGAAATGCTGATTTCATCAAGCCCAGTTATATACTCAGAATCTGTACTACTGCGCAAATAGGCATGTCTCTGTAGGCAAAAAACTCATTTTTGAGTAAGTTACCCAAATGCATCTCAGAAGTGTGCCACTTGTTCCCTGAGTTAGAAAACGTCTAGAAACGGTCGTTTCAGCTAGCGCTGTGCTTCTACACATGTATTTGCTGAACGGTGAAAGCGCACAGTGATGCACTTTTCTCCCAGCAAATACACTGTTTCTAAGGAACTGGGAACACACTGAGGAGACACATGTGGGAGCTACTGTGACTAAAACTAGCTTCCCTACGCACAGGGAAGCAAGAGAAATGCTGATTTCATCAAGCCCTGTTACATACTCAGAATCTGTACTACTGCGCAAATAGGCATGTCTCTGTAGGCAAAAAACTCATTTTTGAGAAAGTTACCGAAATGCATCTCAGAAGTGTGCAACTTGTTCCCTGAGTTAGAAAACGTCGAGAAACGTTCGTTTCTGCTAGCGCTGTGCTTCTACACATGTATTTGCTGAACGGTGAAAGCACACAGTAATGCACTTTTCTCCCAGCAAATACACTGTTTCTAAGGAACTGGGAACACACTGAGGAGACACTTGTGGGAGCTACTGTGACTAAAACTGAGCTTCCCTACGCACAGGGAAGCAAGAGAAATGCTGATTTCATAAAGCCCAGTTACATACTCAGAATCTGTACTACTGCGCAAATAGGCATGTCTCTTTAGGCAAAAAACTAATTTCTGACAAAGTTGCCCAAAAGCATCTCAGAAGTGTGCAACTTGTTCCCTGAGTTAGAAAACGTGGAGAAACGGTCGTTTCTGCTAGCGCTGTGCTTCTACACATGTATTTGCTGAACGGTGAAAGCGCACAGTAATGCACTTTTCTCCCAGCAAATACACTGTTTCGAAGGAAATGGGAACACACTGAGGAGACACTTGTGGGAGCTACTGTGACTAAAACTGAGCTTCCCTACGCACAGGGAAGCAAGAGAAATGCTGATTTCATCAAGAACAGTTACATACCCAGAATCTGTACTACTGTGCAAATAGACATGTCTCTGTAGGCAAAAAACTCATTTCTGAAAAAGTTGCCCAAATGCATCTCAGAAGTGTGCAACCTGTTCCCTGAGTTTGAAAACGTCGAGAAACGTTCGTTTCTGCTAGCGCTGTGCTTCTACACATGTATTTGCTGAATGGTGAAAGCGCACAGTAATGCACTTTTCTACCAGCAAATACACTGTTTCTAAGGAACTGGGAACACACTGAGGAGACACTTGTGGGAGCTACTGTGACTAAAACTGAGCTTCCCTACGCACAGGGAAGCAAGAGAAATGCTGATTTCATCAAGCCCAGTTACATACTCAGAATCTGTACTACTGCGCAAATAGGCATGTCTCTTTAGGCAAAAAACTCATTTCTGACAAAGTTGCCCAAATGCATCTCAGAAGTGTGCAACTTGTTCCCTGAGTTAGAAAACGTCGAGAAACGGTCGTTTCTGCTAGCGCTGTGCTTCTACACATTATTTGCTGAACGGTGAAAGCGCACAGTAATGCACTTTTCTCCCAGCAAATACACTGTTTCTAAGGAAATGGGAACACACTGAGGAGACACTTGTGGGAGCTACTGTGACTAAAACTGAGCTTCCCTACGCACAGGAAAGCAAGAGAAATGCTGATTTCATCAAGCCCAGTTACATACTCAGAATCTGTACTACTGCGCAAATAGGCATGTCTCTTTAGGCAAAAAACACATTTCTGACAAAGTTGCCCAAATGCATCTCAGAAGTGTGCAACTTGTTCCCTGAGTTAGAAAACGTCGAGAAACGGTCGTTTCAGCTAGCGCTGTGCTTCTACACATGTATTTGCTGAACGGTGAAAGCGCACAGTAATGCACATTTCTCCCAGCAAAAACACTGTTTCTAAGGAAATGGGAACACACTGAGGAGACACTTGTGGGAGCTACTGTGACTAAAACTGAGCTTCCCTATGCACAGGGAAGCAAGAGAAATGCTGATTTCATCAAGCCCAGTTACATACTCAGAATCTGTACTACTGCGCAAATAGGTATGTCTCTTTAGGCAAAAAACTCATTTCTGACAAAGTTGCCCAAATGCATCTCAGAAGTGTGCAACTTCTTCCCTGAGTTAGAAAAAGTTGAGAAACGTTCGTTTCTGCTAGCGCTGTGCTTCTACACATGTATTTGCTGAACGGTGAAAGCGCACAGTAATGCACTTTTCTCCCAGCAAATACACTGTTTCTAAGGAAATGGGAACACACTGAGGAGACACTTGTGGGAACTACTGTGACTAAAACTGAGCTTCCCTACGCACAGGGAAGCAAGAGAAATGCTGATTTCATCAAGCCCAGTTACATACTCAGAATCTGTACTACTGCGCAAATAGGCATGTCTCTGTAGGCAAAAAACTCATTTCTGACAAAGTTGCCCAAATGCATCTCAGAAGTGTGCAACCTGTTCCCTGAGTTAGAAAACGTCGAGAAACGTTCGTTTCTGCTAGCGCTGTGCTTCTACACATGTATTTGCTGAATGGTGAAAGCGCACAGTAATGCATTTTTCTCCCAGCAAATACACTGTTTCCAAGGATCTGGAAATACACTGAGGAGACACTTGTGGGAGCTACTGTGACTAAAACTGAGCTTCCCTACGCACAGGGAAGCAAGAGAAATGCTGATTTCATAAAGCCCAGTTACATACTCAGAATCTGTACTACTGCGCAAATAGACATGTCTCTGTAGGCAAAAAACTCATTTCTGACAAAGTTGCCCAAATGCATCTCAGAAGTGTGCAACTTGTTCCCTGAGTTAGAAAACGTCGAAAAACGTTCGTTTCTGCTAGCGCTGTGCTTCTACGCATGTATTTGCTGAATGGTGAAAGCGCACAGTAATGCACTTTACTCCCAGCAAATACACTGTTTCTAAGGAAATGGGAACACACTGAGGAGACACTTGTGGGAGCTACTGTGACTAAAACTGAGCTTCCCTACGCACAGGGAAGCAAGAGAAATGCTGATTTCATAAAGCCCAGTTACATACTCAGAATCTGTACTACTGCGCAAATAGGCATGTCTCTGTAGGCAAAAAACTCATTTCTGACAAAGTTGCCCAAATGCATCTCAGAAGTGTGCAACTTGTTCCCTGAGTTAGAAATCGTCGAGAAACGTTCGTTTCTGCTAGCGCTGTGCTTCTACACATGTATTTGCTGAATGGTGAAAGCACAGAGTAATGCACTTTTCTCCCAGCAAATACACTGTTTCTAAGGAAATGGGAACACACTGAAGAGACACTTGTGGGAGCTACTGTGACTAAAACTGAGCTTCCCTACGCACAGGGAAGCAAGAGAAATGCTGATTTCATCAAGCCCAATTACATACTCAGAATTTGTACTACTGCGCAAATAGGCATGTCTCTTTAGGCAAAAAACTCATTTCTGACAAAGTTGCCCAAATGCATCTCAGAAGTGTGCAACTTGTTCCCTGAGTTAGAAAACGTCGAGAAACGGTCGTTTCTGCTAGCGCTGTGCTTCTACACATGTATTTGCTGAACGGTGAAAGTGCACAGTAATGCACTTTTCTCCCAGCAAATACACTGTTTCTAAGGAAATGGGAACACACTGAGGAGACACTTGTGGGAGTTACTGTGACTAAAACTGAGCTTCCCTACGCACAGGGAAGCAAGAGTAATGCTGATTTCATAAAGCCCACTTACATACTCAGAATCTGTACTACTGCGCAAATAGACATGTCTCTGTAGGCAAAAAACTCATTTCTGACAAAGTTGCCCAAATGCATCTCAGAAGTGTGCAACCTGTTCCCTGAGTTAGAAAACGTCGAGAAACGTTCGTTTCGGCTAGCGCTGTGCTTCTACACATGTATTTGCTGAACGGTGAAAGCGCACAGTAATGAACTTTCCTCCCAGCAAATACACTGTTTCTAAGGAAATGGGAACACACTGAGGAGACACTTGTGGGAGCTACTGTGACTAAAACTGAGCTTCCCTACGCACAGGGAAGCAAGAGAAATGCTGATTTCATCAAGCCCAGTTACATACTCAGAATCTGTACTACTGCGCAAATAGGCATGTCTCTGTAGGCAAAAAACTCATTTCTGACAAAGTTGCCCAAATGCATCTCAGAAGTGTGCAACTTGTTCCCTGAGTTAGAAAACGTCGAGAAACGTTAGTTTCTGCTAGCGCTGTGCTTCTACACATGTATTTGCTGAACGGTGAAAGCGCACAGTAATGCACTTTTCTCCCAGCAAATACACTGTTTCTAAGGAAATGGGAACACACTGAGGAGACACTTGTGGGAGCTACTGTGACTAAAACTGAGCTTCCCTACGCACAGGGAAGCAAGAGAAATGCTGATTTCATCAAGAACAGTTACATACTCAGAAACTGTACTACTGCGCAAATAGACATGTCTCTGTAGGCAAAAAACTCATTTCTGACAAAGTTGCCCAAATGCATCTCAGAAGTGTGCAACCTGTTCCCTGAGTTAGAAAACGTCGAGAAACGTTCGTTTCTGCTAGCGCTGTACTTCTACACATGTATTTGCTGAATGGTGAAAGCGCACAGTAATGCACTTTTCTCCCAGCAAATACACTGTTTCTAAGGAAATGGGAACACACTGAGGAGACACTTGTGGGAGCTACTGTGACTAAAACTGAGCTTCCCTACGCACAGGGAAGCAAGAGAAATGCTGATTTCATCAAGCCCAGTTACACACTCAGAATCTGTACTACTGCGAAAATAGGCATGTCTCTTTAGGCAAAAAACTCATTTCTGACAAAGTTGCCCAAATGCAACTCAGAAGTGTGCAACTTGTTCCCTGAGTTAGAAAACGTCGAGAAACGTTCGTTTCTGCTAGCGCTGTGCTTCTACACATGTATTTGCTGAACGGTGAAAGCGCACAGTAATGCACTTTTCTCCCAGCAAATACACTGTTTCTAAGGAACCGGGAACACACTGAGGAGACACTTGTGGGAGCTACTGTGACTAAAACTGAGCTTCCCTACGCACAGGGAACCAAGAGTAATGCTGATTTCATAAAGCCCAGTTACATACTCAGAATCTGTACACCTGCGCAAATAGACATGTCTCTGTAGGCAAAAAACTCATTTCTGACAAAGTTGCCCAAATGCATCTCAGAGTGTGCAACCTGTTCCCTGAGTTAGAAAACGTCGAGAAACGGTCGTTTCTGCTAGCGCTGTGCTTCTAAACATGTATTTGCTGAATGGTGAAAGCACACAGTAATGCACTTTTCTCCCAGCAAATACACTGTTTCTAAGGAAATGGGAACACACTGAGGAGACACTTGTGGGAGCTACTGTGACTAAAACTGAGCTTCCTTACGCACAGGGAAGCAAGAGAAATGCTGATTTCATCAAGCCCTGTTACATACTCAGAATCTGTACTACTGCGCAAATAGGCATGTCTCTGTAGGCAAAAAACTCATTTCTGACAAAGTTGCCCAAATGCATCTCAGAAGTGTACAACCTGTTCCCTGCGTTATAAAACGTCGAGAAACGTTCGTTTCTGCTAGCGCTGTGCTTCTACACATGTATTTGCTGAACGGTGAAAGCGCACAGTAATGCACTTTTCTCCCAGCAAATACACTGTTTCTAAAGGACTGGGAACACACTGAGGAGACACTTGTGGGAGCTGCTGTGACTAAAACTGAGCTTCCCTACGCACAGGGAAGCAAGAGAAATGCTGATTTCATCAATCCCAGTTACATACTCAGAATCCGTACTACTGCGCAAATAGGCATGTCTCTGTAGGCAAAAAACTCATTTCTGACAAAGTTGCCCAAATGCATCTCAGAAGTGTGCAACTTGTTCCCTGAGTTAGAAAACGTCGAGAAACGGTCGTTTCTGCAAGCGCTGTGCTTCTACACATGTATTTGCTGAACGGTGAAAGCGCACAGTAATGCACTTTTCTCCCAGCAAATACACTGTTTCTAAGGAAATGGGAACACACTGAGGAGACACTTGTGGGAGCTACTGTGACTAAAACTGAGCTTCCCTACGCACAGGGAAGCAAGAGAAATGCTGATTTCATAAAGCCCAGTTACATACTCAGAATCTGTACTACTGCGCAAATAGACATGTCTCTGTAGGCAAAAAACTCATTTCTGACAAAGTTGCCCAAATGCATCTCAGAAGTGTGCAACCTGTTCCCTGATTTAGAAAACGTCGAGAAACGTTCGTTTCTGCTAGCGCTGTGCTTCTACACATGTATTTGCTGAACGGTGAAAGCGCACAGTAATGCACTTTTCTCCAAGCTAATACACTGTTTCTAAGGAACTGGGAACACACTGAGGAGACACTGGTGGGAGCTACTGTGACTAAAACTGAGCTTCCCTACGCACAGGGAAGCAAGAGAAATGCTGATTTCATCAAGCCCAGTTACATACTCAGATTCCGTACTACTGCGCAAATAGGCATGTCTCTGTAGGCAAAAAACTCATTTCTGACAAAGTTGCCCAAATGCATCTCAGAAGTGTGCAACTTGTCCCCTGAGTTAGAAAACGTCGAGAAACGTTCGTTTCTGCTAGCGCTGTGCTTCTACACATGTATTTGCTGAACGGTGATAGCGCACAGTAATGCACTTTTCTCCCAGCAAATACACTGTTTCTAAGGAAATGGGAACACACTGAGGAGACACTTGTGGGAGCTACTGTGACTAAAACTGAGCTTCCCTACGCACAGGGAAGCAAGAGAAATGATGATTTCATCAAGCCCAGTTACATACTCAGAATCTGTACTACTGCGCAAATAGGCATGTCTCTTTAGGCAAAAAACTCATTTCTGACAAAGTTGCCCAAATGCATCTCAGAAGTGTGCAACTTGTCCCCTGAGTTAGAAAACGTCGACAAACGGTCGTTTCTGCTAGCGCTGTGCTTCTACACATGTATTTGCTGAACGGTGAAAGCGCACAGTAATGCACTATTCTCCCAGCAAATACACTGTTTCTAAGGAACTGGGAACACACTGAGGAGACACTTGTGGGAGCTACTGTGACTAAAACTGAGCTTCCCTACGCACAGGGAAGCAAGAGAAATGCTGATTTCATAAAGCCCAGTTACATACTCAGAATCTGTACCTCTGCGCAAATAGACATGTCTCTGTAGGCAAAAAACTCATTTCGGACAAAGTTGCCCAAATGCATCTCAGAAGTGTGCAACCTGTTTCCTGAGTTAGAAAACGTCGAGAAACGTTCGTTTCTGCTAGCGCTTTGCTTCTACACATGTATTTGCTGAATGGTGAAAGCGCACAGTAATGCACTTACTCCCAGCAAATACACTGTTTCTAAGGAACTGGGAACACACTGAGGAGACACTTGTGGGAGCTACTGTGACTAAAACAGAGCTTCCCTACGCTCAGGGAAGCAAGAGAAATGCTGATTTCATCAGCCCAGTTACATACTCAGAATCTGTACTACTGCGCAAATAGGCATGTCTCTGTAGGAAAAAAACTCATTTCTGACAAAGTTGCCCAAATGCATATCAGAAGTGTGCAACTTGTTCCCTGAGTTAGAAAACGTCCAGAAACGATCGTTTCAGCTAGCGCTGTGCTTCTCCACATGTATTTGCTGAACGGTGAAAGCGCACAGTAATGCACTTTTCTCCCAGCAAATACACTGTTTCTAAGGAAATGGGAACACACTGAGGAGACACTTGTGGGAGCTACTGTGACTAAAACTGAGCTTCCCTACACACTGGGAAGCAAGAGAAATGCTGATTTCATCAAGCCCAGTTACATACTCAGAATCTGTACTACTGCGCAAATAGGCATGTCTCTGTAGGCAAAAAAACTCATTTCTGACAAAGTTGCCCAAATGCATCTCAGAAGTGTGCAACTTGTTCCCTGAGTTAGAAAACGTCGAGAAACGTTCTTTTCTGCTAGCTCTGTGCTTCTGCACATGTATTTGCTGAACGGTGAATGCGCACAGTAATGCACTTTTCTCCCAGCAAATACACTGTTTCTAAGGAACTGGGAACACACTGAGGAAACACTTGTGGGAGCTACTGTGACGAAAACTGAGCTTCCCTACGCACAGGGAAGCAAGAGAAATGCTGATTTCATCAAGCCCAGTTACATACTCAGAATCTCTACTACTGCGCAAATAGGCATGTCTCTGTAGGCAAAAAACTCATTTCTGACAAAGTTGCCCAAATGCATCTCAGAAGTGTGCAACTTGTTCCCTGAGTTAGAAAACGTTGAGAAACGTTCGTTTCTGCTAGCGCTGTGCTTCTACACATGTATTTGCTGAACGGTGAAAGCGCACAGTAATGCACTTTTCTCCCAGCAAATACACTGTTTCTAAGGAACTGGGAACACACTGAGGAGACACTTGTGGGAGCTACTGTGACTAAAACTGAGCTTCCCTACGCACAGGGAAGCAAGAGAAATGCTGATTTCATCAAGCCCAGTTACATACTCAGAATCTGTACTACTGCGCAAATAGACATGTCTCTGTAGGCAAAAAACTCATTTCTGACAAAGTTGCCCAAATGCATCTCAGAAGTGTGCAACCTGTTCCCTGAGTTAGAAAACGTCGAAAAACGTTCGTTTCTGCTAGCGCTGTGCTTCTACACATGTATTTGCTGAATGGTGAAAGCGCACAGTAATGCACTTTTCTCCCAGCAAATACACTGTTTCTAAGGAAATGGGAACACACTGAGGAGACACTTGTGGGAGCTACTGTGACTAAAACTGAGCTTCCCTACACACAGGGAAGCAAGAGAAATGCTGATTTCATCAAGCCCAGTTACATACTCAGAATCTGTAGTACTGCGCAAATAGGCATGTCTCTGTAGGCAAAAAACTCATTTCTGACAAAGTTGCCCAAATGCATCTCAGAAGTGTGCAACTTGTTCCCTGAGTTAGAAAACGTCGAGAAACGGTCGTTTCTGCTAGCGCTGTGCTTCTACCCATGTATTTGCTGAACGGTGAAAGCGCACAGTAATGCACTTTCCTCCCAGCAAATACACTGTTTCTAAGGAAATGGGAACACACTGAGGAGACACTTGTGGGAGCTACTGGGACTAAAACTGAGCTTCCCTACGCACAGGGAAGCAAGAGAAATGCTGATTTCATCAAGCCCAGTTACATACTCAGAATCTGTACTACTGCGCAAATAGGTTGTCTCTGTAGGCAAAAAACTCATTTCTGACAAAGTTGCCCAAATGCATCTCAGAAGTGTGCAACTTGTTCCCTGAGTTAGAAAACGTCGAGAAACGGTCGTTTCAGCTAGCGCTGTGCTTCTACACATATATTTGCTGAACGGTGAAAGCGCACAGTAATGCACTTTTCTCCCAGCAAATACACTGTTTCTAAGGAAATGGGAACACACTGAGGAGACACTTGTGGGAGCTACTGTGACTAAAACTGAGCTTCCCTACGCACAGGGAAGCAAGAGAAATGCTGATTTCATCAAGCCCAGTTACATACTCAGAATCTGTGCTACTGCGCAAATAGGCATGTCTCTTTAGGCAAAAACTCATTTCTGACAAAGTTGCCCAAATGCATCTCAGAAGTGGGCATCTTGTTCCCTGAGTGAGAAATCGTCAAGAAACGGTCGTTTCTGCTAGCGCTGTGCTTCTACACATGTATTTGCTGAACGGTGAAAGCGCACATTAATGCACTTTTCTCCCAGCAAATACACTGTTTCTAAGGAAATGGGAACACACTGAGGAGACACTTGTGGGAGCTACTGTGACTAAAACTGAGCTTCCCTACGCACAGGGAAGCAAGAGAAATGCTGATTTCATCAAGCCCAGTTACATACTCAGAATCTGTACTACTGCGCAAATAGGCATGTCTCTGTAGGCAAAAAACTCATTTCTGACAAAGTTGCCCAAATGCATCTCAGAAGTGTGCAACTTGTTCCCTGAGTTAGAAAACGTCGAGAAACGGTCATTTCTGCTAGCGCTGTGCTTCTACACATGTATTTGCTGAACGGTGAAAGCGCACAGTAATGCACTTTTCTCCCAGCAAATACAATGTTTCCAAGGAAATGGGAACACACAGAGGAGACACTTGTGGGAGCTACTGTGACTAAAACTGAGCTTCCCTACGCACAGGGAAGCAAGAGAAATGCTGATTTCATCAAGCCCAGTTACATACTCAGAATCTGTACTACTGCGCAAATAGGCATGTCTCTGTAGGCAAAAAACTCATTTCTGACAAAGTTGCCCAAATGCATCTCAGAAGTGTGCAACTTGTTCCCTGAGTTAGAAAACGTCGAGAAACGGTCGTTTCAGCTAGCGCTGTGCTTCTTCACATGTATTTGCTGAACGGTGAAAGCGCACAGTAATGCACTTTTCTCCCAGCAAATACACTGTTTCTAAGGAAATGGGAACACACTGAGGAGACACTTGTGGGAGCTACTGTGACTAAAACTGAGCTTCCCTACGCACAGGGAAGCAAGAGAAATGCTGATTTCATCAAGCCCAGTTACATACTCAGAATCTGTACTACTGCGCAAATAGGCATGTCTCTGTAGGGAAAAAACTCATTTCTGACAATGTTGCCCAAATGCATCTCAGAAGTGTGCAACTTGTTCCCTGAGTTAGAAAACGTCGAGAAACGTTCGTTTCTGCTAGCGCTGTGCTTCTACACATGTATTTGCTGAACGGTGAAAGCGCACAGTAATGCACTTTTCTACCAGCAAATACACTGTTTCTAAGGAAATGGGAACACACTGAGGAGACACTTGTGGGAGCTACTGTGACTAAAACTGAGCTTCCCTACGCACAGGGAAGCAAGAGAAATGCGGATATCATCCAGCCCAGTTACATACTCAGAATCTGTACTACTGAGCAAATAGGCATGTCTCTGTAGGCAAAAAACTCATTTCTGACAAAGTTGCCCAAAATCATCTCAGAAGTGTGCAACTTGTTCCCTGAGTTAGAAAACGTCGAGAAACGGTCATATCTGCTAACGCTGTGCTTCTACATATGTATTTGCTGAACGGTGAAAGCGCACAGTAATGCACTTTTCTCCCAGCAAATACACTGTTTCTAAGGAAATGGGAACACACTGAGGAGACACTTGTGGGAGCTACTGGGAATAAAACTGAGCTTCCCTATGCACAGGGAAGCAAGAGAAATGCTGATTTCATCCAGCCCAGTTACATACTCAGAATCTGTACTACTGCGCAAATAGGCATGTCTCTGTAGGCAAAAAACTCATTTCTGACAATGTTGCCCAAATGCATCTCAGAAGTGTGCGACTTGTTCCCTGAGTTAGAAAACGTCGAGAAACGTTCGTTTCTGCTAGCGCTGTGCTTCTACACATGTATTTGCTGAACGGTGAAAGCGCACAGTAATGCACTTTTCTCCCAGCAAATACACTGTTTCTAAGGAAATGGGTACACACTGAGGAGACACTTGTGGGAGCTACTGTGACTAAAACTGAGCTTCCCTACGCACAGGGAAGCAAGAGAAATGCTGATTTCATCAAGCCCTGTTACATACTCAGAATCTGTACTTCTCTGTAGGCAAAAAACTCATTTCAGACAAAGTTGCCCAAATGCATCTCAGAAGTGTGCAACTTGTTCCCTGAGTTAGAAAACGTCGAGAAACGGTCGTTTCTGCTAGCGCTGTGCTTCTACACATGTATTTGCTGAACGGTGAAAGCGCACAGTAATGCACTTTTCTCCCAGCAAATACTCTGTGTCTAAGGAAATGGGAACACACTGAGGAGACACTTGTGGGAGCTACTGTAACTAAAACTGAGCTTCCCTACGCACAGGGAAGCAAGAAAAATGCTGATTTCATCCAGCCCAGTTACATACTCAGAATCTGTACTACTGCGCAAATAGGCATGTCTCTGTAGGCAAAAAACTCATTTCTGACAAAGTTGCCCAAATGCATCTCAGAAGTGTGCAACTTGTTCCCTTAGTTAGAAAACGTCGAGAAACGTTCGTTTCTGCTAGCGCTGTGCTTCTACACATGTATTTGCTGAACGGTGAAAGCGCACAGTAATGCACTTTTCTCCCTGCAAATACACTGTTTCTGAGGAAATGGGAACACACTGAGGAGACACTTGTGGGAGCTACTGTGACTAAAACTGAGCTTCTCTACGCACAGGGAAGCAAGAGAAATGCTGATTTCATCAAGCCCAGTTACATACTCAGAATCTGTACTTCTCTGTAGGCAAAAAACTCATTTCAGACAAAGTTGCCCAAATGCATCTCAGAAGTGTGCAACTTGTTCCCTGAGTTAGAAAACGTCGAGAAACGTTCGTTTCTGCTAGCGCTGTGCTTCTACACATGTATTTGCTGAACGTTGAAAGCGCACAGTAATGCACTTTTCTCCCAGCAAATACACTGTGTCTAAGGAAATGGGAACACACTGAGGAGACACTTGTGGGAGCTACTGTGACTAAAACTGAGCTTCCCTACGCACAGGGAAGCAAGAGAAATGCTGATTTCATCAAGCCCAGTTACATACTCAAAATCTGTACTACTGCGCAAATAGGCATGTCTCTGTAGGCAAAAAACTCATTTCTGACAAAGTTGCCCAAATGCATCTCAGAAGTGTGCCACTTGTTCCCTGAGTTAGAAAACGTCGAGAAACGTTCGTTTCTGCTAGCGCTGTGCTTCTACACATGTATTTGCTGAACGGTGAAAGCGCACAGTAATGCACTTTTCTCCCAGCAAATACACTGTTTCTAAGGAAATGGGAACACACTGAGGAGACACTTGTGGGACCTACTGTGACTAAAACGGAGCTTCCCTACGCACAGGGAAGCAAGAGAAATGCTGATTTCATCAAGCCCAGTTACATACTCAGAATCTGTACTACTGCGCAAATAGGCATGTCTCTGTAGGGAAAAAACTCATTTCTGACAATGTTGCCCAAATGCATCTCAGAAGTGTGCGACTTGTTCCCTGAGTTAGAAAACGTCGAGAAACGTTCGTTTCTGCTAGCGCTGTGCTTCTACACATGTATTTGCTGAACGGTGAAAGCGCACAGTAATGCACTTTTCTACCAGCAAATACACTGTTTCTAAGGAAATGGGAACACACTGAGGAGACACTTGTGGGAGCTACTGTGACTAAAACTGAGCTTCCCTACGCACAGGGAAGCAAGAGAAATGCGGATTTCATCAAGCCCAGTTACATACTCAGAATCTGTACTACTGAGCAAATAGGCATGTCTCTGTAGGCAAAAAACTCATTTCTGACAAAGTTGCCCAAAAGCATCTCAGAAGTGTGCAACTTGTTCCCTGAGTTAGAAAACGTCGAGAAACGGTCATATCTGCTAACGCTGTGCTTCTACACATGTATTTGCTGAACGGTGAAAGCGCACAGTAATGCACTTTTCTCCCAGCAAATACACTGTTTCTAAGGAAATGGGAACACACTGAGGAGACACTTGTGGGAGCTACTGTGACTAAAACTGAGCTTCCCTACGCACAGGGAAGCAAGAGAAATGCTGATTTCATCAAGCCCAGTTACATACTCAGAATCTGTACTACTGCGCAAATAGGCATGTCTCTGTAGGGAAAAAACTCATTTCTGACAATGTTGCCCAAATGCATCTCAGAAGTGTGCAACTTGTTCCCTGAGTTAGAAAACGTCGAGAAACGTTCGTTTCTGCTAGCGCTGTGCTTCTACACATGTATTTGCTGAACGGTGAAAGCGCACAGTAATGCACTTTTCTACCAGCAAATACACTGTTTCTAAGGAACTGGGAACACACTGAGGAGACACTTGTGGGAGCTACTGTGACTAAAACTGAGCTTCCCTACGCACAGGGAAGCAAGAGAAATGCGGATATCATCAAGCCCAGTTACATACTCAGAATCTGTACTACTGAGCAAATAGGCATGTCTCTGTAGGCAAAAAACTCATTTCTGACAAAGTTGCCCAAAATCATCTCAGAAGTGTGCAACTTGTTCCCTGAGTTAGAAAACGTCGAGAAACGGTCATATCTGCTAACGCTGTTTTTCTACATATGTATTTGCTGAACGGTGAAAGCGCACAGTAATGCACTTTTCTCCCAGCAAATACACTGTTTCTAAGGAAATGGGAACACACTGAGGAGACACTTGTGGGAGCTACTGGGAATAAAACTGAGCTTCCCTACGCACAGGGAAGCAAGAGAAATGCTGATTTCATCCAGCCCAGTTACATACTCAGAATCTGTACTACTGCGCAAATAGGCATGTCTCTGTAGGCAAAAAACTCATTTCTGACAATGTTGCCCAAATGCATCTCAGAAGTGTGCGACTTGTTCCCTGAGTTAGAAAACGTCGAGAAACGTTCGTTTCTGCTAGCGCTGTGCTTCTACACATGTATTTGCTGAACGGTGAAAGCGCACAGTAATGCACTTTTCTCCCAGCAAATACACTGTTTCTAAGGAAATGGGTACACACTGAGGAGACACTTGTGGGAGCTACTGTGACTAAAACTGAGCTTCCCTACGCACAGGGAAGCAAGAGAAATGCTGATTTCATCAAGCCCTGTTACATACTCAGAATCTGTACTTCTCTGTAGGCAAAAAACTCATTTCAGACAAAGTTGCCCAAATGCATCTCAGAAGTGTGCAACTTGTTCCCTGAGTTAGAAAACGTCGAGAAACGGTCGTTTCTGCTAGCGCTGTGCTTCTACACATGTATTTGCTGAACGGTGAAAGCGCACAGTAATGCACTTTTCTCCCAGCAAATACACTGTTTCTAAGGAAATGGGAACACACTGAGAAGACACTTGTGGGAGCTACTGTGACTAAAACTGAGCTTCCCTACGCACAGGGAAGCAAGAGAAATGCTGATTTCATCCAGCCCAGTTACATACTCAGAATCTGTACTACTGCGCAAATAGGCATGTCTCTGTAGGCAAAAAACTCATTTCTGACAAAGTTGCCCAAATGCATCTCAGAAGTGTGCAACTTGTTCCCTGAGTTAGAAAACGTCGAGAAACGTTCGTTTCTGCTAGCGCTGTGCTTCTACACATGTATTTGCTGAACGGTGAAAGCGCACAGTAATGCACTTTTCTCCCAGCAAATACTCTGTGTCTAAGGAAATGGGAACACACTGAGGAGACACTTGTGGGAGCTACTGTAACTAAAACTGAGCTTCCCTACGCACAGGGAAGCAAGAAAAATGCTGATTTCATCCAGCCCAGTTACATACTCAGAATCTGTACTACTGCGCAAATAGGCATGTCTCTGTAGGCAAAAAACTCATTTCTGACAAAGTTGCCCAAATGCATCTCAGAAGTGTGCAACTTGTTCCCTTAGTTAGAAAACGTCGAGAAACGTTCGTTTCTGCTAGCGCTGTGCTTCTACACATGTATTTGCTGAACGGTGAAAGCGCACAGTAATGCACTTTTCTCCCTGCAAATACACTGTTTCTGAGGAAATGGGAACACACTGAGGAGACACTTGTGGGAGCTACTGTGACTAAAACTGAGCTTCTCTACGCACAGGGAAGCAAGAGAAATGCTGATTTCATCAAGCCCAGTTACATACTCAGAATCTGTACTTCTCTGTAGGCAAAAAACTCATTTCAGACAAAGTTGCCCAAATGCATCTCAGAAGTGTGCAACTTGTTCCCTGAGTTAGAAAACGTCGAGAAACGTTCGTTTCTGCTAGCGCTGTGCTTCTACACATGTATTTGCTGAACGTTGAAAGCGCACAGTAATGCACTTTTCTCCCAGCAAATACACTGTGTCTAAGGAAATGGGAACACACTGAGGAGACACTTGTGGGAGCTACTGTGACTAAAACTGAGCTTCCCTACGCACAGGGAAGCAAGAGAAATGCTGATTTCATCAAGCCCAGTTACATACTCAAAATCTGTACTACTGCGCAAATAGGCATGTCTCTGTAGGCAAAAAACTCATTTCTGACAAAGTTGCCCAAATGCATCTCAGAAGTGTGCCACTTGTTCCCTGAGTTAGAAAACGTCGAGAAACGTTCGTTTCTGCTAGCGCTGTGCTTCTACACATGTATTTGCTGAACGGTGAAAGCGCACAGTAATGCACTTTTCTCCCAGCAAATACACTGTTTCTAAGGAAATGGGAACACACTGAGGAGACACTTGTGGGACCTACTGTGACTAAAACGGAGCTTCCCTACGCACAGGGAAGCAAGAGAAATGCTGATTTCATCAAGCCCAGTTACATACTCAGAATCTGTACTACTGCGCAAATAGGCATGTCTCTGTAGGGAAAAAACTCATTTCTGACAATGTTGCCCAAATGCATCTCAGAAGTGTGCGACTTGTTCCCTGAGTTAGAAAACGTCGAGAAACGTTCGTTTCTGCTAGCGCTGTGCTTCTACACATGTATTTGCTGAACGGTGAAAGCGCACAGTAATGCACTTTTCTACCAGCAAATACACTGTTTCTAAGGAAATGGGAACACACTGAGGAGACACTTGTGGGAGCTACTGTGACTAAAACTGAGCTTCCCTACGCACAGGGAAGCAAGAGAAATGCGGATTTCATCAAGCCCAGTTACATACTCAGAATCTGTACTACTGAGCAAATAGGCATGTCTCTGTAGGCAAAAAACTCATTTCTGACAAAGTTGCCCAAAAGCATCTCAGAAGTGTGCAACTTGTTCCCTGAGTTAGAAAACGTCGAGAAACGGTCATATCTGCTAACGCTGTGCTTCTACACATGTATTTGCTGAACGGTGAAAGCGCACAGTAATGCACTTTTCTCCCAGCAAATACACTGTTTCTAAGGAAATGGGAACACATTGAGGAGACACTTGTGGGAGCTACTGGGAATAAAACTGAGCTTCCCTACGCACAGGGAAGCAAGAGAAATGCTGATTTCATCCAGCCCAGTTACACACTCAGAATCTGTACTACTGCGCAAATAGGCATGTCTCTGTAGGCAAAAAACTCATTTCTGACAATGTTGCCCAAATGCATCTCAGAAGTGTGCGACTTGTTCCCTGAGTTAGAAAACGTCGAGAAACGTTCGTTTCTGCTAGCGCTGTGCTTCTACACATGTATTTGCTGAACGGTGAAAGCGCACAGTAATGCACTTTTCTACCAGCAAATACACTGCTTCTAAGGAAATGGGAACACACTGAGGAGACACTTGTGGGAGCTACTGTGACTAAAACTGAGCTTCCCTACGCACAGGGAAGCAAGAGAAATGCTGATTTCATCTAGCCCAGTTACATACTCAGAATCTGTACTACTGCGCAAATAGGCATGTCTCTTTAGGCAAAAAAACTCATTTCTGACAAAGTTGCCCAAATGCATCTAAGAAGTGTGCCACTTGTTCCCTGAGTTAGAAAACGTCGAGAAACGGTCGTTTCAGCTAGCGCTGTGCTTCTACACATGTATTTACTGAACGGTGAAAGCGCACAGTAATGCATTTTTCTCCCAGCAAATACACTGCTTCTAAGGAAATGGGAACACACTGAGGAGACACTTGTGGGAGCTACTGTGACTAAAACTGAGCTTCCCTACTCACAGGGAAGCAAAAGAAATGCTGATGTCATCAAGCCCAGTTGCATACTCAGAATCTGTACTACTGCGCAAATAGGCATGTCTCTTTAGGCAAAAAACTCATTTCTGACAAAGTTGCCCAAATGCATCTCAGAAGTTTGCCACTTGTTCCCTGAGTTAGAAAACGTCTAGAAACGGTCGTTTCAGCGAGCGCTGTGCTTCTACACATGTATTTGCTGAACGGTGAAAGCGCACAGTGATGCACTTTTCTCCCAGCAAATACAATGTTTCTAAGGAACTGGGAACACACTGAGGAGACACATGTGGGAGCTACTGTGACTAAAAGTAGCTTCCCTACGCACAGGGAAGCAAAAGAAATGCTGATTTCATCAAGCCCTTTTACATACTCAGAATCTGTACTACTGCGCAAATAGGCATGTCTCTGTAGGCAAAAAACTCATTTTTGAGAAAGTTACCGAAATGCATCTCAGAAGTGTGCAACTTGTTCCCTGAGTTAGAAAATGTCGAGAAACGTTCGTTTCTGCTAGCGCTGTGCTTCTACACATGTATTTGCTGAACGGTGAAAGCACACAGTAATGCACTTTTCTCCCAGCAAATACACTGTTTCTAAGGAACTGGGAACACACTGAGGAGACACTTGTGGGAGCTACTGTGACTAAAACTGAGCTTCCCTACGCACAGGGAAACAAGAGAAATGCTGATTTCATCAAGCCCAGTTACATACTCAGAATCTGTACTACTGCGCAAATAGGCATGTCTCTGTAGGCAAAAAACTCATTTCTGACAAAGTTGCCCAAATGCATCTCAGAAGTGTGCAACTTGTTCCCTGAGTTAGAAAACGTCGAGAAACGGTCGTTTCTGCTAGCGCTGTGCTTCTACACATGTATTTGCTGAACGGTGAAAGCGCACAGTAATGCACTTTTCTCTCAGCAAATACAGTGTTTCTAAGGAACTGGGAACACACTGAGGAGACACTTGTGGGAGCTACTGTGACTAAAACTGAGCTTCCCTACGCTCATGGAAGCAAGAGAAATGCTGATTTCATCAAGCCCAGTTATATACTCAGAATCTGTACTACTGCGCAAATAGGCATGTCTCTGTAGGCAAAAAACTCATTTTTGAGTAAGTTACCCAAATGCATCTCAGAAGTGTGCCACTTGTTCCCTGAGTTAGAAAACGTCGAGAAACGTTCGTTTCTGCTAGCGCTGTGCTTCTACACATGTATTTGCTGAATGGTGAAAGTGCACAGTAATGCACTTTTCTCCCAGCAAATACACTGTTTCTAAGGAAATGGGAACACACTGAGGAGACACTTGTGGGAGCTACTGTGACTAAAACTGAGCTTCCCTACGCACAGGGAAGTAAGAGAAATGCTGATTTCATCTAGCCCAGTTACATACTCAGAATCTGTACTACTGCGCAAATAGGCATGTCTCTTTAGGCAAAAAACTCATTTCTGACAAAGTTGCCCAAATGCATCTAAGAAGTGTGCCACTTGTTCCCTGAGTTAGAAAACGTCGAGAAACGGTCGTTTCAGCTAGCGCTGTGCTTCTACACATGTATTTACTGAACGGTGAAAGCGCACAGTAATGCATTTTTCTCCCAGCAAATACACTGCTTCTAAGGAACTGGGAACACACTGAGGAGACACTTGTGGGAGCTACTGTGACTAAAACTGAGCTTCCCTACGCACAGGGAAGCAAGAGAAATGCTGATTTCATCAAGCCCAGTTACATACTCAGAATCTGTACTACTGCGCAAATAGGTATGTCTCTTTAGGCAAAAAACTCATTTCTGACAAAGTTGCCCAAATGCATCTCAGAAGTGTGCAACTTCTTCCCTGAGTTAGAAAAAGTCGAGAAACGTTCGTTTCTGCTAGCGCTGTGCTTCTACACATGTATTTGCTGAACGGTGAAAGCGCACAGTAATGCACTTTTCTCCCAGCAAATACACTGTTTCTAAGGAAATGGGAACACACTGAGGAGACACTTGTGGGAACTACTGTGACTAAAACTGAGCTTCCCTACGCACAGGGAAGCAAGAGAAATGCTGATTTCATCAAGCCCAGTTACATACTCAGAATCTGTACTACTGCGCAAATAGGCATGTCTCTGTAGGCAAAAAACTCATTTCTGACAAAGTTGCCCAAATGCATCTCAGAAGTGTGCAACCTGTTCCCTGAGTTAGAAAACGTCGAGAAACGTTCGTTTCTGCTAGCGCTGTGCTTCTACACATGTATTTGCTGAATGGTGAAAGCGCACAGTAATGCATTTTTCTCCCAGCAAATACACTGTTTCCAAGGATCTGGAAATACACTGAGGAGACACTTGTGGGAGCTACTGTGACTAAAACTGAGCTTCCCTACGCACAGGGAAGCAAGAGAAATGCTGATTTCATAAAGCCCAGTTACATACTCAGAATCTGTACTACTGCGCAAATAGACATGTCTCTGTAGGCAAAAAACTCATTTCTGACAAAGTTGCCCAAATGCATCTCAGAAGTGTGCAACTTGTTCCCTGAGTTAGAAAACGTCGAAAAACGTTCGTTTCTACTAGCGCTGTGCTTCTACGCATGTATTTGCTGAATGGTGAAAGCGCACAGTAATGCACTTTACTCCCAGCAAATACACTGTTTCTAAGGAAATGGGAACACACTGAGGAGACACTTGTGGGAGCTACTGTGACTAAAACTGAGCTTCCCTACGCACAGGGAAGCAAGAGAAATGCTGATTTCATCAAGCCCAGTTACATACTCAGAATCTGTACTACTGCGCAAATAGGCATGTCTCTGTAGGCAAAAAACTCATTTCTGACAAAGTTGCCCAAATGCATCTCAGAAGTGTGCAACCTGTTCCCTGAGTTAGAAAACGTCGAGAAACGTTCGTTTCTGCTAGCGCTGTGCTTCTACACATGTATTTGCTGAATGGTGAAAGCGCACAGTAATGCATTTTTCTCCCAGCAAATACACTGTTTCCAAGGATCTGGAAATACACTGAGGAGACACTTGTGGGAGCTACTGTGACTAAAACTGAGCTTCCCTACGCACAGGGAAGCAAGAGAAATGCTGATTTCATAAAGCCCAGTTACATACTCAGAATCTGTACTACTGCGCAAATAGACATGTCTCTGTAGGCAAAAAACTCATTTCTGACAAAGTTGCCCAAATGCATCTCAGAAGTGTGCAACTTGTTCCCTGAGTTAGAAAACGTCGAAAAACGTTCGTTTCTGCTAGCGCTGTGCTTCTACGCATGTATTTGCTGAATGGTGAAAGCGCACAGTAATGCACTTTACTCCCAGCAAATACACTGTTTCTAAGGAAATGGGAACACACTGAGGAGACACTTGTGGGAGCTACTGTGACTAAAACTGAGCTTCCCTACGCACAGGGAAGCAAGAGAAATGCTGATTTCATAAAGCCCAGTTACATACTCAGAATCTGTACTACTGCGCAAATAGGCATGTCTCTGTAGGCAAAAAACTCATTTCTGACAAAGTTGCCCAAATGCATCTCAGAAGTGTGCAACTTGTTCCCTGAGTTAGAAATCGTCAAGAAACGTTCGTTTCTGCTAGCGCTGTGCTTCTACACATGTATTTGCTGAATGGTGAAAGCACAGAGTAATGCACTTTTCTCCCAGCAAATACACTGTTTCTAAGGAAATGGGAACACACTGAGGAGACACTTGTGGGAGTTACTGTGACTAAAACTGAGCTTCCCTACGCACAGGGAAGCAAGAGTAATGCTGATTTCATAAAGCCCACTTACATACTCAGAATTTGTACTACTGCGCAAATAGACATGTCTCTGTAGGCAAAAAACTCATTTCTGACAAAGTTGCCCAAATGCATCTCAGAAGTGTGCAACCTGTTCCCTGAGTTAGAAAACGTCGAGAAACGTTCGTTTCGGCTAGCGCTGTGCTTCTACACATGTATTTGCTGAACGGTGAAAGCGCACAGTAATGAACTTTCCTCCCAGCAAATACACTGTTTCTAAGGAAATGGGAACACACTGAGGAGACACTTGTGGGAGCTACTGTGACTAAAACTGAGCTTCCCTACGCACAGGGAAGCAAGAGAAATGCTGATTTCATCAAGCCCAGTTACATACTGAGAATCTGTACTACTGCGCAAATAGGCATGTCTCTGTAGGCAAAAAACTCATTTCTGACAAAGTTGCCCAAATGCATCTCAGAAGTGTGCAACTTGTTCCCTGAGTTAGAAAACGTCGAGAAACGTTAGTTTCTGCTAGCGCTGTGCTTCTACACATGTATTTGCTGAACGGTGAAACCGCACAGTAATGCACTTTTCTCCCAGCAAATACACTGTTTCTAAGGAAATGGGAACACACTGAGGAGACACTTGTGGGAGCTACTGTGACTAAAACTGAGCTTCCCTACGCACAGGGAAGCAAGAGAAATGCTGATTTCATCAAGAACAGTTACATACTCAGAATCTGTACTACTGCGCAAATAGACATGTCTCTGTAGGCAAAAAACTCATTTCTGACAAAGTTGCCCAAATGCATCTCAGAAGTGTGCAACCTGTTCCCTGAGTTAGAAAACGTCGAGAAACGTTCGTTTCTGCTAGCGCTGTACTTCTACACATGTATTTGCTGAATGGTGAAAGCGCACAGTAATGCACTTTTCTCCCAGCAAATACACTGTTTCTAAGGAAATGGGAACACACTGAGGAGACACTTGTGGGAGCTACTGTGACTAAAACTGAGCTTCCCTACGCACAGGGAAGCAAGAGAAATGCTGATTTCATCAAGCCCAGTTACACACTCAGAATCTGTACTACTGCGAAAATAGGCATGTCTCTTTAGGCAAAAAACTCATTTCTGACAAAGTTGCCCAAATGCAACTCAGAAGTGTGCAACTTGTTCCCTGAGTTAGAAAACGTCGAGAAACGTTCGTTTCTGCTAGCGCTGTGCTTCTACACATGTATTTGCTGAACGGTGAAAGCGCACAGTAATGCACTTTTCTCCCAGCAAATACACTGTTTCTAAGGAACCGGGAACACACTGAGGAGACACTTGTGGGAGCTACTGTGACTAAAACTGAGCTTCCCTACGCACAGGGAAGCAAGAGAAATGCTGATTTCATAAAGCCCAGTTACATACTCAGAATCTGTACTACTGCGCAAATAGGCATGTCTCTGTAGGCAAAAAACTCATTTCTGACAAAGTTGCCCAAATGCATCTCAGAAGTGTGCAACTTGTTCCCTGAGTTAGAAATCGTCGAGAAACGTTCGTTTCTGCTAGCGCTGTGCTTCTACACATGTATTTGCTGAATGGTGAAAGCACGGAGTAATGCACTTTTCTCCCAGCAAATACACTGTTTCTAAGGAAATGGGAACACACTGAGGAGACACTTGTGGGAGCTACTGTGACTAAAACTGAGCTTCCCTACGCACAGGGAAGCAAGAGAAATGCTGATTTCATCAAGCCCAGTTACATACTCAGAATTTGTACTACTGCGCAAATAGGCATGTCTCTTTAGGCAAAAAACTCATTTCTGACAAAGTTGCCCAAATGCATCTCAGAAGTGTGCAACTTGTTCCCTGAGTTAGAAAACGTCGAGAAACGGTCGTTTCTGCTAGCGCTGTGCTTCTACACATGTATTTGCTGAACGGTGAAAGTGCACAGTAATGCACTTTTCTCCCAGCAAATACACTGTTTCTAAGGAAATGGGAACACACTGAGGAGACACTTGTGGGAGTTACTGTGACTAAAACTGAGCTTCCCTACGCACAGGGAAGCAAGAGTAATGCTGATTTCATAAAGCCCACTTACATACTCAGAATCTGTACTACTGCGCAAATAGACATGTCTCTGTAGGCAAAAAACTCATTTCTGACAAAGTTGCCCAAATGCATCTCAGAAGTGTGCAACCTGTTCCCTGAGTTAGAAAACGTCGAGAAACGTTCGTTTCGGCTAGCGCTGTGCTTCTACACATGTATTTGCTGAACGGTGAAAGCGCACAGTAATGAACTTTCCTCCCAGCAAATACACTGTTTCTAAGGAAATGGGAACACACTGAGGAGACACTTGTGGGAGCTACTGTGACTAAAACTGAGCTTCCCTACGCACAGGGAAGCAAGAGAAATGCTGATTTCATCAAGCCCAGTTACATACTCAGAATCTGTACTACTGCGCAAATAGGCATGTCTCTCTGTAGGCAAAAAACTCATTTCTGACAAAGTTGCCCAAATGCATCTCAGAAGTGTGCAACTTGTTCCCTGAGTTAGAAAACGTCGAGAAACGTTAGTTTCTGCTAGCGCTGTGCTTCTACACATGTATTTGCTGAACGGTGAAAGCGCAGAGTAATGCACTTTTCTCCCAGCAAATACACTGTTTCTAAGGAAATGGGAACACACTGAGGAGACACTTGTGGGAGCTACTGGGAATAAAACTGAGCTTCCCTACGCACAGGGAAGCAAGAGAAATGCTGATTTCATCAAGAACAGTTACATACTCAGAATCTGTACTACTGCGCAAATAGACATGTCTCTGTAGGCAAAAAACTCATTTCTGACAAAGTTGCCCAAATGCATCTCAGAAGTGTGCAACCTGTTCCCTGAGTTAGAAAACGTCGAGAAACGTTCGTTTCTGCTAGCGCTGTACTTCTACACATGTATTTGCTGAATGGTGAAAGCGCACAGTAATGCACTTTTCTCCCAGCAAATACACTGTTTCTAAGGAAATGGGAACACACTGAGGAGACACTTGTGGGAGCTACTGTGACTAAAACTGAGCTTCCCTACGCACAGGGAAGCAAGAGAAATGCTGATTTCATCAAGCCCAGTTACACACTCAGAATCTGTACTACTGCGAAAATAGGCATGTCTCTTTAGGCAAAAAACTCATTTCTGACAAAGTTGCCCAAATGCAACTCAGAAGTGTGCAACTTGTTCCCTGAGTTAGAAAACGTCGAGAAACGTTCGTTTCTGCTAGCGCTGTGCTTCTACACATGTATTTGCTGAACGGTGAAAGCGCACAGTAATGCACTTTTCTCCCAGAAATTACACTGTTTCTAAGGAACCGGGAACACACTGAGGAGACACTTGTGGGAGCTACTGTGACTAAAACTGAGCTTCCCTACGCACAGGGAAGCAAGAGTAATGCTGATTTCATAAAGCCCAGTTACATACTCAGAATCTGTACACCTGCGCAAATAGACATGTCTCTGTAGGCAAAAAACTCATTTCTGACAAAGTTGCCCAAATGCATCTCAGAGTGTGCAACCTGTTCCCTGAGTTAGAAAACGTCGAGAAACGGTCGTTTCTGCTAGCGCTGTGCTTCTACACATGTATTTGCTGAATGGTGAAAGCACACAGTAATGCACTTTTCTCCCAGCAAATACACTGTTTCTAAGGAAATGGGAACACACTGAGGAGACACTTGTGGGAGCTACTGTGACTAAAACTGAGCTTCCTTACGCACAGGGAAGCAAGAGAAATGCTGATTTCATCAAGCCCTGTTACATACTCAGAATCTGTACTACTGCGCAAATAGGCATGTCTCTGTAGGCAAAAAACTCATTTCTGACAAAGTTGCCCAAATGCATCTCAGAAGTGTGCAACTTGTTCCCTGAGTTAGAAATCGTCGAGAAACGTTCGTTTCTGCTAGCGCTGTGCTTCTACACATGTATTTGCTGAATGGTGAAAGCACAGAGTAATGCACTTTTCTCCCAGCAAATACACTGTTTCTAAGGAAATGGGAACACACTGAGGAGACACTTGTGGGAGCTACTGTGACTAAAACTGAGCTTCCCTACGCACAGGGAAGCAAGAGAAATGCTGATTTCATCAAGCCCAGTTACATACTCAGAATTTGTACTACTGCGCAAATAGGCATGTCTCTTTAGGCAAAAAACTCATTTCTGACAAAGTTGCCCAAATGCATCTCAGAAGTGTGCAACTTGTTCCCTGAGTTAGAAAACGTCGAGAAACGGTCGTTTCTGCTAGCGCTGTGCTTCTACACATGTATTTGCTGAACGGTGAAAGTGCACAGTAATGCACTTTTCTCCCAGCAAATACACTGTTTCTAAGGAAATGGGAACACACTGAGGAGACACTTGTGGGAGTTACTGTGACTAAAACTGAGCTTCCCTACGCACAGGGAAGCAAGAGTAATGCTGATTTCATAAAGCCCACTTACATACTCAGAATCTGTACTACTGCGCAAATAGACATGTCTCTGTAGGCAAAAAACTCATTTCTGACAAAGTTGCCCAAATGCATCTCAGAAGTGTGCAACCTGTTCCCTGAGTTAGAAAACGTCGAGAAACGTTCGTTTCGGCTAGCGCTGTGCTTCTACACATGTATTTGCTGAACGGTGAAAGCGCACAGTAATGAACTTTCCTCCCAGCAAATACACTGTTTCTAAGGAAATGGGAACACACTGAGGAGACACTTGTGGGAGCTACTGTGACTAAAACTGAGCTTCCCTACGCACAGGGAAGCAAGAGAAATGCTGATTTCATCAAGCCCAGTTACATACTCAGAATCTGTACTACTGCGCAAATAGGCATGTCTCTCTGTAGGCAAAAAACTCATTTCTGACAAAGTTGCCCAAATGCATCTCAGAAGTGTGCAACTTGTTCCCTGAGTTAGAAAACGTCGAGAAACGTTAGTTTCTGCTAGCGCTGTGCTTCTACACATGTATTTGCTGAACGGTGAAAGCGCAGAGTAATGCACTTTTCTCCCAGCAAATACACTGTTTCTAAGGAAATGGGAACACACTGAGGAGACACTTGTGGGAGCTACTGGGAATAAAACTGAGCTTCCCTACGCACAGGGAAGCAAGAGAAATGCTGATTTCATCAAGAACAGTTACATACTCAGAATCTGTACTACTGCGCAAATAGACATGTCTCTGTAGGCAAAAAACTCATTTCTGACAAAGTTGCCCAAATGCATCTCAGAAGTGTGCAACCTGTTCCCTGAGTTAGAAAACGTCGAGAAACGTTCGTTTCTGCTAGCGCTGTACTTCTACACATGTATTTGCTGAATGGTGAAAGCGCACAGTAATGCACTTTTCTCCCAGCAAATACACTGTTTCTAAGGAAATGGGAACACACTGAGGAGACACTTGTGGGAGCTACTGTGACTAAAACTGAGCTTCCCTACGCACAGGGAAGCAAGAGAAATGCTGATTTCATCAAGCCCAGTTACACACTCAGAATCTGTACTACTGCGAATATAGGCATGTCTCTTTAGGCAAAAAACTCATTTCTGACAAAGTTGCCCAAATGCAACTCAGAAGTGTGCAACTTGTTCCCTGAGTTAGAAAACGTCGAGAAACGTTCGTTTCTGCTAGCGCTGTGCTTCTACACATGTATTTGCTGAACGGTGAAAGCGCACAGTAATGCACTTTTCTCCCAGAAATTACACTGTTTCTAAGGAACCGGGAACACACTGAGGAGACACTTGTGGGAGCTACTGTGACTAAAACTGAGCTTCCCTACGCACAGGGAAGCAAGAGTAATGCTGATTTCATAAAGCCCAGTTACATACTCAGAATCTGTACACCTGCGCAAATAGACATGTCTCTGTAGGCAAAAAACTCATTTCTGACAAAGTTGCCCAAATGCATCTCAGAGTGTGCAACCTGTTCCCTGAGTTAGAAAACGTCGAGAAACGGTCGTTTCTGCTAGCGCTGTGCTTCTACACATGTATTTGCTGAATGGTGAAAGCACACAGTAATGCACTTTTCTCCCAGCAAATACACTGTTTCTAAGGAAATGGGAACACACTGAGGAGACACTTGTGGGAGCTACTGTGACTAAAACTGAGCTTCCTTACGCACAGGGAAGCAAGAGAAATGCTGATTTCATCAAGCCCTGTTACATACTCAGAATCTGTACTACTGCGCAAATAGGCATGTCTCTGTAGGCAAAAAACTCATTTCTGACAAAGTTGCCCAAATGCATCTCAGAAGTGTACAACCTGTTCCCTGCGTTATAAAACGTCGAGAAACGTTCGTTTCTGCTAGCGCTGTGCTTCTACACATGTATTTGCTGAACGGTGAAAGCGCACAGTAATGCACTTTTCTCCCAGCAAATACACTGTTTCTAAAGGACTGGGAACACACTGAGGAGACACTTGTGGGAGCTGCTGTGACTAAAACTGAGCTTCCCTACGCACAGGGAAGCAAGAGAAATGCTGATTTCATCAATCCCAGTTACATACTCAGAATCCGTACTACTGCGCAAATAGGCATGTCTCTGTAGGCAAAAAACTCATTTCGGACAAAGTTGCCCAAATGCATCTCAGAAGTGTGCAACCTGTTTCCTGAGTTAGAAAACATCGAGAAACGTTCGTTTCTGCTAGCGCTTTGCTTCTACACATGTATTTGCTGAATGGTGAAAGCGCACAGTAATGCACTTTACTCCCAGCAAATACACTGTTTCTAAGGAACTGGGAACACACTGAGGAGACACTTGTGGGAGCTACTGTGACTAAAACAGAGCTTCCCTACGCACAGGGAAGCAAGAGAAATGCTGATTTCATCAGCCCAGTTACATACTCAGAATCTGTACTACTGCGCAAATAGGCATGTCTCTGTAGGAAAAAAACTCATTTCTGACAAAGTTGCCCAAATGCATATCAGAAGTGTGCAACTTGTTCCCTGAGTTAGAAAACGTCCAGAAACGATCGTTTCAGCTAGCGCTGTGCTTCTACACATGTATTTGCTGAACGGTGAAAGCGCACAGTAATGCACTTTTCTCCCAGCAAATACACTGTTTCTAAGGAAATGGGAACACACTGAGGAGACACTTGTGGGAGCTACTGTGACTAAAACTGAGCTTCCCTACACACTGGGAAGCAAGAGAAATGCTGATTTCATCAAGCCCAGTTAAATACTCAGAATCTGTACTACTGCGCAAATAGGCATGTCTCTGTAGGCAAAAAAACTCATTTCTGACAAAGTTGCCCAAATGCATCTCAGAAGTGTGCAACTTGTTCCCTGAGTTAGAAAACGTCGAGAAACGTTCGTTTCTGCTAGCTCTGTGCTTCTGCACATGTATTTGCTGAACGGTGAATGCGCACAGTAATGCACTTTTCTCCCAGCAAATACACTGTTTCTAAGGAACTGGGAACACACTGAGGAAACACTTGTGGGAGCTACTGTGACGAAAACTGAGCTTCCCTACGCACAGGGAAGCAAGAGAAATGCTGATTTCATCAAGCCCAGTTACATACTCAGAATCTCTACTACTGCGCAAATAGGCATGTCTCTGTAGGCAAAAAACTCATTTCTGACAAAGTTGCCCAAATGCATCTCAGAAGTGTGCAACTTGTTCCCTGAGTTAGAAAACGTTGAGAAACGTTCGTTTCTGCTAGCGCTGTGCTTCTACACATGTATTTGCTGAACGGTGAAAGCGCACAGTAATGCAATTTTCTCCCAGCAAATACACTGTTTCTAAGGAACTGGGAACACACTGAGGAGACACTTGTGGGAGCTACTGTGACTAAAACTGAGCTTCCCTACGCACAGGGAAGCAAGAGAAATGCTGATTTCATCAAGCCCAGTTACATACTCAGAATCTGTACTACTGCGCAAATAGACATGTCTCTGTAGGCAAAAAACTCATTTCTGACAAAGTTGCCCAAATGCATCTCAGAAGTGTGCAACCTGTTCCCTGGGTTAGAAAACGTCGAAAAACGTTCGTTTCTGCTAGCGCTGTGCTTCTACACATGTATTTGCTGAATGGTGAAAGCGCACAGTAATGCACTTTTCTCCCAGCAAATACACTGTTTCTAAGGAAATGGGAACACACTGAGGAGACACTTGTGGGAGCTACTGTGACTAAAACTGAGCTTCCCTACACACAGGGAAGCAAGAGAAATGCTGATTTCATCAAGCCCAGTTACATACTCAGAATCTGTAGTACTGCGCAAATAGGCATGTCTCTGTAGGCAAAAAACTCATTTCTGACAAAGTTGCCCAAATGCATCTCAGAAGTGTGCAACTTGTTCCCTGAGTTAGAAAACGTCGAGAAACGTTCGTTTCTGCTAGCGCTGTGCTTCTACCCATGTATTTGCTGAACGGTGAAAGCGCACAGTAATGCACTTTCCTCCCAGCAAATACACTGTTTCTAAGGAAATGGGAACACACTGAGGAGACACTTGTGGGAGCTACTGGGACTAAAACTGAGCTTCCCTACGCACAGGGAAGCAAGAGAAATGCTGATTTCATCAAGCCCAGTTACATACTCAGAATCTGTACTACTGCGCAAATAGGCATGTCTCTGTAGGCAAAAAACTCATTTCTGACAAAGTTGCCCAAATGCATCTCAGAAGTGTGCAACTTGTTCCCTGAGTTAGAAAACGTCGAGAAACGGTCGTTTCAGCTAGTGCTGTGCTTCTACACATGTATTTGCTGAACGGTGAAAGCGCACAGTAATGCACTTTTCTCCCAGCAAATACACTGTTTCTAAGGAAATGGGAACACACTGAGGAGACACTTGTGGGAGCTACTGTGACTAAAACTGAGCTTCCCTACGCACAGGGAAGCAAGAGAAATGCTGATTTCATCAAGCCCAGTTACATACTCAGAATCTGTACTACTGCGCAAATAGGCATGTCTCTTTAGGCAAAAACTCATTTCTGACAAAGTTGCCCAAATGCATCTCAGAAGTGGGCATCTTGTTCCCTGAGTGAGAAATCGTCAAGAAACGGTCGTTTCTGCTAGCGCTGAGCTTCTACACATGTATTTGCTGAACGGTGAAAGCGCACATTAATGCACTTTTCTCCCAGCAAATACACTGTTTCTAAGGAAATGGGAACACACTGAGGAGACACTTGTGGGAGCTACTGTGACTAAAACTGAGCTTCCCTACGCACAGGGAAGCAAGAGAAATGCTGATTTCATCAAGCCCAGTTACATACTCAGAATCTGTACTACTGCGCAAATAGGCATGTCTCTGTAGGCAAAAAACTCATTTCTGACAAAGTTGCCCAAATGCATCTCAGAAGTGTGCAACTTGTTCCCTGAGTTAGAAAACGTCGAGAAACGGTCATTTCTGCTAGCGCTGTGCTTCTACACATGTATTTGCTGAACGGTGAAAGCGCACAGTAATGCACTTTTCTCCCAGCAAATACAATGTTTCCAAGGAAATGGGAACACACAGAGGAGACACTTGTGGGAGCTACTGTGACTAAAACTGAGCTTCCCTACGCACAGGGAAGCAAGAGAAATGCTGATTTCATCAAGCCCAGTTACATACTCAGAATCTGTACTACTGCGCAAATAGGCATGTCTCTGTAGGCAAAAAACTCATTTCTGACAAAGTTGCCCAAATGCATCTCAGAAGTGTGCAACTTGTTCCCTGAGTTAGAAAACGTCGAGAAACGGTCGTTTCAGCTAGCGCTGTGCTTCTTCACATGTATTTGCTGAACGGTGAAAGCGCACAGTAATGCACTTTTCTCCCAGCAAATACACTGTTTCTAAGGAAATGGGAACACACTGAGGAGACACTTGTGGGAGCTACTGTGACTAAAACTGAGCTTCCCTACGCACAGGGAAGCAAGAGAAATGCTGATTTCATCAAGCCCAGTTACATACTCAGAATCTGTACTACTGCGCAAATAGGCATGTCTCTGTAGGCAAAAAACTCATTTTTGAGAAAGTTACCCAAATGCATCTCAGAAGTGTGCAACTTGTTCCCTGAGTTAGAAAACGTCGAGAAACATTCGGTTCTGCTAGCGCTGTGCTTCTACACATGTATTTGCTGAACGATAAAAGCGCACAGTGATGCACTTTTCTCCCAGCAAATACACTGTTTCTAAGGAAATGGGAACACACTGAGGAGACACTTGTGGGAGCTACTGTGACTAAAACTGAGCTTCCCTACGCACAGGGAAGCAAGAGAAATGCTGATTTCATCAAGCCCAGTTACATACTCAGAATCTGTACTACTGCGCAAATAGGCATGTCTCTGTAGGCAAAAAACTCATTTTTGAGAAAGTTACCCAAATGCATCTCAGAAGTGTGCAACTTGTTCCCTGAGTTAGAAAACGTCGAAAAACGGTCATTTCTGCTAGCGCTGTGCTTCTACACATGTATTTGCTGAACGGTGAAAGCGCACAGTAATGCACTTTTCTCCCAGCAAATACAATGTTTCCAAGGAAATGGGAACACACAGAGGAGACACTTGTGGGAGCTACTGTGACTAAAACTGAGCTTCCCTACGCACAGGGAAGCAAAAGAAATGCTGATTTCATCAAGCCCAGTTACATACTCAGAATCTGTACTACTGCGCAAATAGGCATGTCTCTGCAGGCAAAAAACTCATTTCTGACAAAGTTGCCCAAATGCATCTCATAAGTGTGCAACTTGTTCCCTGAGTTAGAAAACGTCGAGAAACGGTCGTTTCTGCTAGCGCTGTGCTTCTACACATGTATTTGCTGAACGGTGAAAGCGCACAGTAATGCACTTTCCTCCCAGCAAATACACTGTTTCTAAGGAAATGGGAACACACTGAGGAGACACTTGTGGGAGCTACTGTGACTAAAACTGAGCTTCCCTACGCACAGGGAAGCAAGAGAAATGCTGATTTCATCAAGCCCAGTTACATACTCAGAATCTGTACTACTGCGCAAATAGGCATGTCTCTGTAGGCAAAAAACTCATTTCTGACAAAGTTGCCCAAATGCATCTCAGAAGTGTGCAACTTGTTCCCTGAGTTAGAAAACGTCGAGAAACGTTCGTTTCTGCTAGCGCTGTGTTTCTACACATGTATTTGCTGAACGGTGAAAGCACACAGAAATGCACCTTTCTACCAGCAAATACACTGTTTCTAAGGAAATGGGAACACACTGAGGAGACACTTGTGGGAGCTACTGTGACTAAAACTGAGCTTCCCTACGCACAGGGAAGCAAGAGAAATGCTGATTTCATCAAGCCCAGTTACATACTCAGAATCTGTACTACTGCGCAAATAGGCATGTCTCTGTAGGCAAAAAACTCATTTTTGAGAAAGTTACCCAAATGCATCTCAGAAGTGTGCAACTTGTTCCCTGAGTTAGAAAACGTCGAGAAACGGTCGTTTCTGCTAGCGCTGTGCTTCTACACATGTATTTGCTGAACGGTGAAAGCGCACAGTAATGCACTTTTCTCCCAGCAAATACACTGAGTCTAAGGAAATGGGAACACACTGAGGAGACACTTGTGGGAGCTACTGTGACTAAAACTGAGCTTCCCTACGCACAGGGAAGCAAGAGAAATGCTGATTTCATCAAGCCCAGTTACATACTCAGAATCTGTACTACTGCGCAAATAGGCATGTCTCTTTAGCCAAAAACTCATTTCTGACAAAGTTGCCCAAATGCATCTCAGAAGTGTGCATCTTGTTCCCTGAGTGAGAAATCGTCAAGAAACGGTCGTTTCTTCTAGCGCTGTGCTTCTACACATGTATTTGCTGAACGGTGAAAGCGCACAGTAATGCACTTTTCTCCCAGCAAATACACTGTTTCTAAGGAAATGGGAACACACTGAGGAGACACTTGTGGGAGCTACTGTGACTAAAACTGAGCTTCCCTACGCACAGGGAAGCAAGAGAAATGCTGATTTCATCAAGCCCAGTTACATACTCAGAATCTGTACTACTGCGCAAATAGGCATGTCTCTGTAGGCAAAAAACTCATTTCTGACAAAGTTGCCCAAATGCATCCCAGAAGTGTGCAACTTGTTCCCTGAGTTAGAAAACGTCGAGAAACGGTCATTTCTGCTAGCGCTGTGCTTCTACACATGTATTTGCTGAACGGTGAAAGCGCACAGTAATGCACTTTTCTCCCAGCAAATACACTGTTTCTAAGGAAATGGGAACTCACAGAGGAGACACTTTTGGGAGCTACTGTGACTAAAACTGAGCTTCCCTACGCACAGGGAAGCAAGAGAAATGCTGATTTCATCAAGCCCAGTTACATACTCAGAATCTGTACTACTGCGCAAATAGGCATGTCTCTGTAGGCAAAAAACTCATTTCTGACAAAGTTGCCCAAATGCATCTCAGAAGTGTGCAACTTGTTCCCTGAGTTAGAAAACGTCGAGAAATGGTCGTTTCTGCTAGCGCTGTGCTTCTACACATGTATTTGCTGAACGGTGAAAGCGCACAGTAATGCACTTTTCTCCCAGCAAATACACTGTGTCTAAGGAAATGGGAACACACTGAGGAGACACTTGTGGGAGCTACTGTGACTAAAACTGAGCTTCCCTACGCACAGGGAAGCAAGAGAAATGCTGATTTCATCAAGCCCAGTTACATACTCAGAATCTGTACTACTGCGCAAATAGGCATGTCTCTGTAGGCAAAAAACTCATTTTTGAGAAAGTTACCCAAATGCATCTCAGAAGTGTGCAACTTGTTCCCTGAGTTAGAAAACGTCGAGAAACGGTCGTTTCTGCTAGCGCTGTGCTTCTACACATGTATTTGCTGAACGGTGAAAGCGCACAGTAATGCACTTTTCTCCCAGCAAATACACTGAGTCTAAGGAAATGGGAACAAACTGAGGAGACACTTGTGGGAGCTACTGTGACTAAAACTGAGCTTCCCTACGCACAGGGAAGCAAGAGAAATGCTGATTTCATCAAGCCCAGTTACATACTCAGAATCTGTACTACTGCGCAAATAGGCATGTCTCTTTAGGCAAAAACTCATTTCTGACAAAGTTGCCCAAATGCATCTCAGAAGTGTGCATCTTGTTCCCTGAGTGAGAAATCGTCAAGAAACGGTCGTTTCTTCTAGCGCTGTGCTTCTACACATGTATTTGCTGAACGGTGAAAGCGCACAGTAATGCACTTTTCTCCCAGCAAATACACTGTTTCTAAGGAAATGGGAACACACTGAGGAGACACTTGTGGGAGCTACTGTGACTAAAACAGAGCTTCCCTACGCACAGGGAAGCAAGAGAAATGCTGATTTCATCAAGCCCAGTTACATACTCAGAATCTGTACTACTGCGCAAATAGGCATGTCTCTGTAGGCAAAAAACTCATTTCTGACAAAGTTGCCCAAATGCATCTCAGAAGTGTGCAACTTGTTCCGTGAGTTAGAAAACGTCGAGAAACGGTCATTTCTGCTAGCGCTGTGCTTCTACACATGTATTTGATGAACGGTGAAAGCACACAGTAATGCACTTTTCTCCCAGCAAATACACTGTTTCTAAGGAAATGGGAACACACAGAGGAGACACTTGTGGGAGCTACTGTGACTAAAACTGAGCTTCCCTACGCACAGGGAAGCAAGAGAAATGCTGATTTCATCAAGCCCAGTTACATACTCAGAATCTGTACTACTGCGCAAATAGGCATGTCTCTGTAGGCAAAAAACTCATTTCTGACAAAGTTGCCCAAATGCATCTCAGAAGTGTGCAACTTGTTCCCTGAGTTAGAAAACGTCGAGAAACGGTCATTTCTGCTAGCGCTGTGCTTCTACACATGTATTTGCTGAACGGTGAAAGCGCACAGTAATGCACTTTTCTCCCAGCAAATACACTGTTTCTAAGGAAATGGGAACTCACAGAGGAGACACTTTTGGGAGCTACTGTGACTAAAACTGAGCTTCCCTACGCACAGGGAAGCAAGAGAAATGCTGATTTCATCAAGCCCAGTTACATACTCAGAATCTGTACTACTGCGCAAATAGGCATGTCTCTGTAGGCAAAAAACTCATTTCTGACAAAGTTGCCCAAATGCATCTCAGAAGTGTGCAACTTGTTCCCTGAGTTAGAAAACGTCGAGAAATGGTCGTTTCTGCTAGCGCTGTGCTTCTACACATGTATTTGCTGAACGGTGAAAGCGCACAGTAATGCACTTTTCTCCCAGCAAATACACTGTGTCTAAGGAAATGGGAACACACTGAGGAGACACTTGTGGGAGCTACTGTGACTAAAACTGAGCTTCCCTACGCACAGGGAAGCAAGAGAAATGCTGATTTCATCAAGCCCAGTTACATACTCAGAATCTGTACTACTGCGCAAATAGGCATGTCTCTGTAGGCAAAAAACTCATTTTTGAGAAAGTTACCCAAATGCATCTCAGAAGTGTGCAACTTGTTCCCTGAGTTAGAAAACGTCGAGAAACGGTCGTTTCTGCTAGTGCTGTGCTTCTACACATGTATTTGCTGAACGGTGAAAGCGCACAGTAATGCACTTTTCTCCCAGCAAATACACTGAGTCTAAGGAAATGGGAACAAACTGAGGAGACACTTGTGGGAGCTACTGTGACTAAAACTGAGCTTCCCTACGCACAGGGAAGCAAGAGAAATGCTGATTTCATCAAGCCCAGTTACATACTCAGAATCTGTACTACTGCGCAAATAGGCATGTCTCTTTAGGCAAAAACTCATTTCTGACAAAGTTGCCCAAATGCATCTCAGAAGTGTGCATCTTGTTCCCTGAGTGAGAAATCGTCAAGAAACGGTCGTTTCTTCTAGCGCTGTGCTTCTACACATGTATTTGCTGAACGGTGAAAGCGCACAGTAATGCACTTTTCTCCCAGCAAATACACTGTTTCTAAGGAAATGGGAACACACTGAGGAGACACTTGTGGGAGCTACTGTGACTAAAACAGAGCTTCCCTACGCACAGGGAAGCAAGAGAAATGCTGATTTCATCAAGCCCAGTTACATACTCAGAATCTGTACTACTGCGCAAATAGGCATGTCTCTGTAGGCAAAAAACTCATTTCTGACAAAGTTGCCCAAATGCATCTCAGAAGTGTGCAACTTGTTCCGTGAGTTAGAAAACGTCGAGAAACGGTCATTTCTGCTAGCGCTGTGCTTCTACACATGTATTTGCTGAACGGTGAAAGCACACAGTAATGCACTTTTCTCCCAGCAAATACACTGTTTCTAAGGAAATGGGAACACACAGAGGAGACACTTGTGGGAGCTACTCTGACTAAAACTGAGCTTCCCTACGCACAGGGAAGCAAGAGAAATGCTGATTTCATCAAGCCCAGTTACATACTCAGAATCTGTACTACTGCGCAAATAGGCATGTCTCTGTAGGCAAAAAACTCATTTCTGACAAAGTTGCCCAAATGCATCTCAGAAGTGTGCAACTTGTTCCCTGAGTTAGAAAACGTCGAGAAACGGTCGTTTCTGCTAGCGCTGTGCTTCTACACATGTATTTGCTGAACGGTGAAAGCGCACAGTAATGCACTTTTCTCCCAGCAAATACACTGTTTCTAAGGAAATGGGAACACACTGAGGAGACACTTGTGGGAGCTACTGTGACTAAAACTGAGCTTCCCTACGCACAGGGAAGCAAGAGAAATGCTGATTTCATCAAGCCCAGTTACATACTCAGGATCTGTACTACTGCGCAAATAGGCATGTCTCTTTTGGCAAAAAACTCATTTCTGACAAAGTTGCCCAAATGCATCTCAGAAGTGTGCAACTTTTTCCCTGAGTTAGAAAACATCGAGAAACGGTCGTTTCTGCTAGCGCTATGCTTCTACACATGTATTTGCTGAACGGTGAAAGCGCACAGTAATGCACTTTTCTCCCAGCAAATGCACTGTTTCTAAGGAAATGGGAACACACTGAGGAGACACTTGTGGGAGCTACTGTGACTAAAACTGAGCTTCCCTACGCACAGGGAAGCAAGAGAAATGCTGATTTCAACAAGCCCAGTTACATACTCAGAATCTGTACTACTGCGCAAATAGGCATGTCTCTGTAGGCAAAAAACTCATTTCTGACAAAGTTGCCCAAATGCATCTCAGAAGTGTGCAACTTGTTCCCTGAGTTAGAAAACGTCGAGAAACGGTCGTTTCTGCTAGCGCTGTGCTTCTACACATGTATTTGCTGAACGGTGAAAGCGCACAGTAATGCACTTTTCTCCCAGCAAATACACTGTGTCTAAGGAAATGGGAACACACTGAGGAGACACTTGTGGGAGCTACTGTGACTAAAACTGAGCTTCCCTACGCACAGGGAAGCAAGAGAAATGCTGATTTCATCAAGCCCAATTACATACTCAGAATCTGTTCTACTGCGCAAATAGGCATGTCTCTTTAGGCAAAAAACTCATTTCTGACAAAGTTGCCCAAATGCATCTCAGAAGTGTGCAACTTGTTCCCTGAGTTAGAAAACGTCGAGAAACGGTCGTTTCTGCTAGCGCTGTGCTTCTACACATGTATTTGCTGAACGGTGAAAGCGCACAGTAATGCACTTTTCTCCCAGCAAATACACTGTGTCTAAAGAAATGGGAACACACTGAAGAGACACTTGTGTGAGCTACTGTGACTAAAACTGAGCTTCCCTACGCACAGGGAAGAAAGAGAAATGCTGATTTCATCAAGCCCATTTACATACTCAGAATCTGTTCTACTGCGCAAATAGGCATGTGTCTTTAGGCAAAAAACTCATTTCTGACAAAGTTGCCCAAATGCATCTCAGAAGTGTGCAACTTGTTCCCTGAGTTAGAAAACGTCGAGAAACGGTCGTTTCTGCTAGCGCTGTGCTTCTACACATGTATTTGCTGAACGGTGAAAGCGCACAGTAATGCACTTTTCTCCCAGCAAATACACTGTGTCTAAGGAAATGGGAACACACTGAGGAGACACTTGTGGGAGCTACTGTGACTAAAACTGAGCTTCCCTACGCACAGGGAAGCAAGAGAAATGCTGATTTCATCAAGCCCAATTACATACTCAGAATCTGTTCTACTGCGCAAATAGGCATGTCTCTTTAGGCAAAAAACTCATTTCTGACAAAGTTGCCCAAATGCATCTCAGAAGTGTGCAACTTGTTCCCTGAGTTAGAAAACGTCGAGAAACGGTCGTTTCTGCTAGCGCTGTGCTTCTACACATGTATTTGCTGAACGGTGAAAGCGCACAGTAATGCACTTTTCTCCCAGCAAATACACTGTGTCTAAAGAAATGGGAACACACTGAAGAGACACTTGTGTGAGCTACTGTGACTAAAACTGAGCTTCCCTACGCACAGGGAAGAAAGAGAAATGCTGATTTCATCAAGCCCATTTACATACTCAGAATCTGTTCTACTGCGCAAATAGGCATGTGTCTTTAGGCAAAAAACTCATTTCTGACAAAGTTGCCCAAATGCATCTCAGAAGTGTGCAACTTGTTCCCTGAGTTAGAAAACGTCGAGAAACGGTCGTTTCTGCTAGCGCTGTGCTTCTACACATGTATTTGCTGAACGGTGAAAGCGCACAGTAATGCACTTTTCTCACAGCAAATACACTGTGTCTAAGGAAATGGGAACACACTGAGGAGACACTTGTGGGAGCTACTGTGACTAAAACTGAGATTCCCTTCGCACAGGGAAGCAAGAGAAATCCTGATTTCATCCAGCCCAGTTACATACTCAGAATCTGTACTACTGCGCAAATAGGCATGTCTCTTTAGGCAAAAAACTCATTTCTGACAAAGTTGCCCAAATGCATCTCAGAAGTGTGCAACTTGTTCCCAGAGTTAGAAAACGTCGAGAACCGGTCGTTTCTGCTAGCGCTATGCTTCTACACATGTATTTGCTGAACGGTGAAAGCGCACAGTAATGCACTTTTCTCCCAGCAAATACACTTTGTCTAAGGAAATGGGAACACACTGAGGAGACACTTGTGGGAGCTACTGTGACTAAAACTGAGCTTCCCTACGCACAGGGAAGCAAGAGAAATGCTGATTTCATCAAGCCCAGTTACATACTCAGAATCTGTACTACTGCGCAAATAGGCATGTCTCTGTAGGCAAAAAACTCATTTCTGACAAAGTTGCCCAAATGCATCTCAGAAGTGTGCAACTTGTTCCCTGAGTTAGAAAACGTGGAGAAACGGTCGTTTCTGTTAGCGCTGTGCTTCTACACATGTATTTGCTGAACGGTGAAAGCGCACAGTAATGCAATTTTCTCCCAGCAAATACACTGTTTCTAAGGAAATGGGAACACACTGAGGAGACACTTGTGGGAGCTACTGTGACTAAAACTGAGCTTCCCTATGCACAGGGAAGCAAGAGAAATGCTGATTTAATCAAGCCCAGTTACATACTCAGAATCTGTACTACTGCGCAAATAGGCATGTCTCTTTAGGCAAAAAACTCATTTCTGACAAAGTTGCCCAAATGCATCTCAGAAGTGTGCAACTTGTTCCCTGAGTTAGAAAACGTCGAGAACCGGTCGTTTCTGCTAGCGCTATGCTTCTACACATGTATTTGCTGAACGGTGAAAGCGCACAGTAATGCACTTTTCTCCCAGCAAATACACTGTGTCTAAGGAAATGGGAACACACTGAGGAGACACTTGTGGGAGCTACTGTGACTAAAACTGAGCTACCCTACGCACAGGGAAGCAAGAGAAATGCTGATTTCATCAAGCCCACTTACATACTCAGAATCTGTACTACTGCGCAAATAGGCATGTGTCTTTAGGCAAAAAACTCATTTCTGACAAAGTTGCCCAAATGCACCTCAGAAGTGTGCAACTTGTTCCCTGAGTTAGAAAACGTCGAGAAACGGTCGTTTCTGCTAGCGCTGTGCTTCTACACATGTATTTGCTGAACGGTGAAAGCGCACAGTAATGCACTTTTCTCCCAGCAAATACACTGTGTCTAAGGAAATGGGAACACACTGAGGAGACACTTGTGGGAGCTACTGTGACTAAAACTGAGCTTCCCTACGCACAGGGAAGCAAGAGAAATGCTGATTTCATCAAGCCCAGTTACATACTCAGACTCTGTACTACTGCGCAAATAGGCATGTCTCTTTAGGCAAAAAACTCATTTCTGACAAAGTTGCCCAAATGCATCTCAGAAGTGTGCAACTTGTTCCCTGAGTTAGAAAACGTCGAGAAACGTTCGTTTCTGCTAGCTCTGTGCTTCTACACATGTATTTGCTGAACGGTGAAAGCGCACAGTAATGCACTTTTCTCCCAGCAAATACACTGTGTCTAAGGAAATGGGACACACTGAAGAGACACTTGTGTGAGGTACTGTGACTAAAACTGAGCTTCCCTACGCACAGGGAAGAAAGAGAAATGCTGATTTCATCAAGCCCAGTTACATAATCAGAATCTGTTCTACTGCGCAAATAGGCATGTGTCTTTAGGCAAAAAACTCATTTCTGACAAAGTTGCCCAAATGCATCTCAGAAGTGTGCAACTTGTTCCCTGAGTTAGAAAACGTCGAGAAACGGTCGTTTCTGCTAGTGCTGTGCTTCTACACATGTATTTGCTGAACGGTGAAAGCGCACAGTATGCAATTTTCTCCCAGCAAATACACTGTGTCTAAGGAAATGGGAACACACTGAGGAGACACTTGTGGGAGCTACTGTGACTAAAACTGAGCTTCCCTACGCACAGGGAAGCAAGAGAAATGCTGATTTCATCAAGCCCAGTTACATACTCAGAATCTGTACTACTGCGCAAATAGGCATGTCTCTTTAGGCAAAAAACTCATTTCTGACAAAGTTGCCCAAATGCATCTCAGAAGTGTGCAACTTGTTCCCTGAGTTAGAAAACGTCGAGAAACGGTCGTTTCTGCTAGCGCTGTGCTTCTACACATGTATTTGCTGAACGGTGAAAGCGCACAGTAATGCACTTTTCTCCCAGCAAATACACTGTGTCTAAGGAAATGGGAACACACTGAGGAGACACTTGTGGGAGCTACTGTGACTAAAACTGAGCTTCCCTACGCACAGGGAAGCAAGAGAAATGCTGATTTCATCAAGCCCAGTTACATACTCAGAATCTGTTCTACTGCGCAAATAGGCATGTGTCTTTAGGCAAAAAACTCATTTCTGACAAAGTTGCCCAAATGCATCTCAGAAGTGTGCAACTTGTTCCCTGAGTTAGAAAACGTCGAGAAACGGTCGTTTCTGCTAGCGCTGTGCTTCTACACATGTATTTGCTGAACGGTGAAAGCGCACAGTAATGCACTTTTCTCCCAGCAAATACACTGTTTCTAAGGAAATGGGAACACACTGAGGAGACACTTGTGGGAGCTACTGTGACTAAAACTGAGCTTCCCTACGCACAGGGAAGCAAGAGAAATGCTGATTTCATCAAGCCCAGTTACGTACTCAGAATCTGTACTACTGCGCAAATAGGCCTGTCTCTTTAGGCAAAAAACTCATTTCTGACAAAGTTGCCCAAATGCATCTCAGAAGTGTGCAACTTGTTCCCTGAGTTAGAAAACGTCGAGAAACGTTCGTTTCTGCTAGCACTGTGCTTCTACACATGTATTTGCTGAACGGTGAAAGCGCACAGTAATGCACTTTTCTCCCAGCATATACACTGTTTCTAAGGAAATGGGAACACACTGAGGAGACACTTGTGGGAGCTACTGTGACTAAAACTGAGCTTCCCTACGCACAGGGAAGCAAGAGAAATGCTGATTTCATCAAGCCCAGTTACATACTCAGAATCTGTACTACTGTGCAAATAGGCATGTCTCTGTAGGCAAAAAACTCATTTCTGACAAAGTTGCCCAAATGCATCTCAGAAGTGTGCAACTTGTTCCCTGAGTTAGAAAACGTCGAGAAACGGTCGTTTCTGCTAGCGCTGTGCTTCTACACATGTATTTGCTGAACGGTGAAAGCGCACAGTAATGCACTTTTCTCCCAGCAAATACACTGTTTCTAAGGAAATGGGAACACACTGAGGAGACACTTGTGGGATCTACAGTGACTAAAACTGAGCTTCCCTACGCACCGGGAAGCAAGAGAAATGCTGATTTCATCAAGCCCAGTTACATACTCAGAATCTGTACTACTGCGCAAATAGGCATGTCTCTTTAGGCAAAAAACTCATTTCTGACAAAGTTGCCCAAATGCATCTCAGAAGTGTGCAACTTGTTCCCTGAGTTAGAAAACGTCGAGAAACGGTCGTTTCTGCTAGCGCTGTGCTTCTACACATGTATTTGCTGAACGGTGAAAGCACACAGTTATGCACTTTTCTCCCAGCAAATACACTGTGTTTAAGGAAAGGGGAACACACTGAGGAGACACTTGTGGGAGCTACTGTGACTAAAACTGAGCTTCCCTACACACAGGGAAGCCAGAGAATTGCTGATTTCATCAAGCCCAGTTACATACTCAGAATCTGTACTACTGCGCAAATAGGCATGTCTCTTTAGGCAAAAAACTCATTTTTGAGAAAGTTGCCCAAATGCATCTCAGAAGTGTGGAACTTGTTCCCTGGGTTAGAAAACGTCGAGAAACGTTCGTTTCTGCTAGCGCTGTGCTTCTACACATGTATTTGCTGAACGGTGAAAGCGCACAGTAATGCACTTTTCTCCCAGCAAATACACTGTTTCTAAGGAAATGGGAACACACTGAGGAGACACGTGTGGGAGCTACTGTGACTAAAACTGAGCTTCCCTATGCACAGGGAAGCAAGAGAAATGCTGATTTCATCAAGCCCAGTTACATACTCAGAATCTGTACTACTGCGCAAATAGGCATGGCTCTTTAGGCAAAAAACTCATTTCTGACAAAGTTGCCCAAATGCATCTCAGAAGTGTGCAACTTGTTCCCTGAGTTAGAAAACGTCGAGAAACTGTCGTTTTTGCTAGCGCTGTGCTTCTACACATGTATTTGCTGAACGGTGAAACCGCACAGTAATGCACTTTTCTCCCAGCAAATACACTGTTTCTAAGGAAATGGGAACAAACTGAGGAGACACTTGTGGGAGCTACTGTGACTAAAACTGAGCTTCCCTACGCACAGGGAAGCAAGAGAAATGCTGATTTCATCAAGCCCAGTTACATACTCAGAATCTGTACTACTGCGCAAATAGGCGTGTCTCTTTAGGCAAAAAACTCATTTCTGACAAAGTTGCCCAAATGCATCTCAGAAGTGTGCAACTTGTTCCCTGAGTTAGAAAACGTCGAGAAACGGTCGTTTCTGCTAGCGCTGTGCTTCTACACATGTATTTGCTGAACGGTGAAAGCGCACAGTAATGCACTTTTCTCCCAGCAAATACACTAAGGAAATGGGAACACACTGAGGAGACACTTGTGGGAGCTACTGTGACTAAAACTGAGCTTCCCTACGCACAGGGAAGCAAGAGAAATGCTGATTTCATCAAGCCCAGTTACATACTCAGAATTTGTACTACTGCGCAAATAGGCATGTCTCTGTAGGCAAAAAACTCATTTCTGACAAAGTTGCCCAAATGCATCTCAGAAGTGTGCAACTTGTTCCCTGAGTTAGAAAACGTCGAGAAACGTTCGTTTCTGCTAGCGCTGTGCTTCTACACATGTATTTGCTGAACGGTGAAAGCGCACAGTAATGCACTTTTCTCCCAGCAAATACACTGTTTCTAAGGAAATGGGAACACACTGAGGAGACACTTGTGGGATCTACAGTGACTAAAACTGAGCTTCCCTACGCACCGGGAAGCAAGAGAAATGCTGATTTCATCAAGCCCAGTTACATACTCAGAATCTGTACTACTGCACAAATAGGCATGTCTCTTTAGGCAAAAAACTCATTTCTGACAAAGTTGCCCAAATGCATCTCAGAAGTGTGCAACTTGTTCCCTGAGTTAGAAAACATCGAGAAACGGTCGTTTCTGCTAGCGCTGTGCTTCTACACATGTATTTGCTGAACGGTGAAAGCACACAGTAATGCACTTTTCTCCCAGCAAATACACTGTGTCTAAGGAAAGGGCAACACACTGAGGAGACACTTGTGGGAGCTACTGTGACTAAAACTGAGCTTCCCTACACACAGGGAAGCCAGAGAAATGCTGATTTCATCAAGCCCAGTTACATACTAAGAATCTGTACTACTGCGCAAATAGGCATGTCTCTGTAGGCAAAAAACTCATTTCTGACAAAGTTGCCCAAATGCATCTCAGAAGTGTGCAACTTGTTCCCTGAGTTAGAAAACGTCGAGAACGGTCGTTTCTGCTAGCGCTGTGCTTCTACACATGTATTTGCTGAAAGGTGAAACCGCACAGTAATGCACTTTTCTCCCAGCAAATACACTGTTTCTAAGGAAATGGGAACACACTGAGGAGACACTTGTGGGATCTACAGTGACTAAAACTGAGCTTCCTTACGCACCGGGAAGCAAGAGAAATGCTGATTTCATCAAGCCCAGTTACATACTCAGAATCTTTACTACTGCGCAAATAGGCATGTCTCTTTAGGCAAAAAACTCATTTCTGACAAAGTTGCCCAAATGCATCTCAGAAGTGTGCAACTTGTTCCCTGAGTTAGAAAACGTCGAGAAACGGTCGTTTCTGCTAGTGCTGTGCTTCTACACATGTATTTGCTTAACGGTGAAAGCGCACAGTAATGCACTTTTCTCCCAGCAAATACACTGTGTCTAAGGAAAGGGGAACACACTGAGGAGACACTTGTGGGAGCTACTGTGACTAAAACTGAGCTTCCCTACACACAGGGAAGCCAGAGAAATGCTGATTTCATCAAGCCCAGTAACATACTAAGAATCTGTACTACTGCGCAAATAGGCATGTCTCTTTAGGCAAAAAACTCATTTCTGACAAAGTTGCCCAAATGCATCTCAGAAGTGTGCAACTTGTTCCCTGAGTTAGAAAACGTCGACAAACTGTCGTTTTTGCTAGCGCTGTGCTTCTACACATGTATTTGCTGAACGGTGAAAGCGCACAGTAATGCAATTTTCTCCCAGCAAATACACTGTTTCTAAGGAAATGGGAACACACTGAGGAGACACTTGTGGGAGCTACTGTGACTAAAACTGAGCTTCCCTACGCACAGGGAAGCTAGAGAAATGCTGATTTCATCAAGCCCAGTTAAATACTCAGAATCTGTACTACTGCGCAAATAGGCATGTCTCTTTAGGCAAAAAACTCATTTCTGACAAAGTTGCCCAAATGCATCTCAGAAGTGTGCAACTTGTTCCCTGAATTAGAAAACGTCGGGAAACGGTCGTTTCTGCTAGCGCTGTGCTTCTACACATGTATTTGCTGAACGGTGAAAGCGCACAGTAATGCACTTTTCTCCCAGCAAATACACTAAATCTAAGGAACTGGGAACACACTGAGGAGACACTTGTGGGAGCTACTGTGACTAAAACTGAGCTTCCCTACGCACAGGGAAGCAAGAGAAATGCTGATTTCATCAAGCCCAGTTACATACTCAGAATCTGTACTACTGCGCAAATAGGCATGTCTCTGTACGCAAAAACTCATTTCTGACAAGGTTGCCCAAATGCATCTCAGAAGTGTGCAACTTGTTCCCTGAGTTAGAAAACGTCGAGAAACGGTCGTTTCTGCTAGCGCTGTGCTTCTACACATGTATTTGCTGAACAGTGAAAGCGCACAGTAATGCACTTTTCTCACAGCAAATACACTGTTTCTAAGGAAATGGGAACACACTGAGGAGACTCTTGTGGGAGCTACTGTGACTAAAACTGAGCTTCCCTACTCACAGGGAAGCAAGAGAAATGCTGATTTCATCAAGCCCAGTTACATACTCAGAATCTGTACTACTGCGCTAATAGGCATGTCTCTGTAGGCAAAAAACTCATTTCTGACAAAGTTGCCCAAATGCATCTCAGAAGTGTGCAACTTGTTCCCTGAGTTAGAAAACGTCGAGAAACGGTCGTTTCTGCTAGCGCTGTGCTTCTACACATGTATTTGCTGAACGGCGAAAGCACACAGTAATGCACTTTTCTCCCAGCAAATACACTGTGTCTAAGGAAAGGGGAACACACTGAGGAGACACTTGTGGGAGCTACTGTGACTAAAACTGAGCTTCCCTACACACAGGGAAGCCAGAGAAATGCTGATTTCATCAAGCCCAGTTACATACTCAGAATCTGTACTACTGCGCAAATAGGCATGTCTCTTTAGGCAAAAAACTCATTTCTGACAAAGTTGCCCAAATGCATCTCAGAAGTGTGCAACTTGTTCCCTGAGTTAGAAAACGTCGAGAAACGTTCGTTTCTGCTAGCGCTGTGCTTCTACACATGTATTTGCTGAACGGTGAAACCGCACAGTAATGCACTTTTCTCCCAGCAAATACACTGTTTCTAAGGAAATGGGAACAAACTGAGGAGACACTTGTGGGAGCTACTGTGACTAAAACTGAGCTTCCCTACACACAGGGAAGCAAGAGAAATGCTGATTTCATCAAGCCCAGTTACATACTCAGAATCTGTACTACTGCGCAAATAGGCATGTCTCTTTAGGCAAAAAACTCATTTCTGACAAAGTTGCCCAAATGCATCTCAGAAGTGTGCAACTTGTTCCCTGAGTTAGAAAACGTCGAGAAACGGTCGTTTCTGCTAGCGCTGTGCTTCTACACATGTATTTGCTGAACGGTGAAAGCGCACAGTAATGCACTTTTCTCCCAGCAAATACACTGTTTCTAAGGAAATGGGAACACACTGTGGAGACACTTGTGGGAGCTACTGTGACTAAAACTGAGCTTCCCTATGCACAGGGAAGCAAGAGAAATGCTGATTTCATAAAGCCCAGTTACATACTCAGAATCTGTACTACTGCGCAAATAGGCATGTCTCTTTAGGCAAAAAACTCATTTCTGACAAAGTTGCCCAAATGCATCTCAGAAGTGTGCAACTTGTTCCCTGAGTTAGAAAACGTCGAGAAACGGTCGTTTCTGCTAGCGCTGTGCTTCTACACATGTATTTGCTGAACGGTGAAAGCGCACAGTAATGCACTTTTCTCCCAGCAAATACACTGTTTCTAAGGAAATGGCAACACACTGAGGAGACACTTGTGGGAGCTACTGTGACTAAAACTGAGCTTCCCTACGCACAGAGAAGCAAGAGAAATGCTGATTTCATCAAGCCCAGTTACATACTCAGAATCTGTACTACTGCGCAAATGGGCATGTCTCTTTAGGCAAAAAACTCAATTCTGACAAAGTTGCCCAAATGCATCTCAGAAGTGTGCAACTTGTTCCCTGAGTTAGAAAACGTCGAGAAACTGTCGTTTTTGCTAGCGCTGTGCTTCTACACATGTATTTGCTGAACGGTGAAACCGCACAGTAATGCACTTTTCTCCCAGCAAATACACTGTTTCTAAGGAAAGGGGAACAAACTGATTAGACACTTGTGGGAGCTACTGTGACTAAAACTGAGCTTCCCTACGCACAGGGAAGCAAGAGAAATGCTGATTTCATCAAGCCCAGTTACATACTCAGAATCTGTACTACTGCGCAAATAGGCATGTCTCTTTAGGCAAAAAACTCATTTCTGACAAAGTTGCCCAAATGCATCTCAGAAGTGTGCAACTTGTTCCCTGAGTTAGAAAACGTCGAGAAACGGTCGTTTCTGCAAGCGCTGTGCTTCTACACATGTATTTGCTGAACGGTGAAAGCGCACAGTAATGCACTTTTCTCCCAGCAAATACACTGTTTCTAAGGAAATGGGAACACACTGAGGAGACACTTGTGGGAGCTACTGTGACTAAAACTGAGCTTCCCTACGCACAGGGAAGCAAGAGAAATGCTGATTTCATCAAGCCCAGTTACATACTCAGAATCTGTACTACTGCGCAAATAGGCATGTCTCTGTAGGCAAAAAACTCATTTCTGACAAAGTTGCCCAAATGCATCTCAGAAGTGTGCAACTTGTTCCCTGAGTTAGAAAACGTCGAGAAACGGTCGTTTCTGCTAGCGCTGTGCTTCTACACATGTATTTGCTGAACGGTGAAACCGCACAGTAATGCACTTTTCTCCCAGCAAATACACTGTTTCTAAGGAAATGGGAACACACTGAGGAGACACTTGTGGGATCTACAGTGACTAAAACTGAGCTTCCCTACGCACCGGGAAGCAAGAGAAATGCTGATTTCATCAAGCCCAGTTACATACTCAGAATCTTTACTACTGCGCAAATAGGCATGTCTCTTTAGGCAAAAAACTCATTTCTGACAAAGTTGCCCAAATGCATCTCAGAAGTGTGCAACTTGTTCCCTGAGTTAGAAAACGTCGAGAAACGGTCGTTTCTGCTAGCGCTGTGCTTCTACACATGTATTTGCTGAACGGTGAAAGCACACAGTAATGCACTTTTCTCCCAGCAAATACACTGTGTCTAAGGAAAGGGGAACACACTGAGGAGACACTTGTGGGAGCTACTGTGACTAAAACTGAGCTTCCCTACACACAGGGAAGCCAGAGAAATGCTGATTTCATCAAGCCCAGTTACATACTAAGAATCTGTACTACTGCGCAAATAGGCATGTCTCTTTAGGCAAAAAACTCATTTCTGACAAAGTTGCCCAAATGCATCTCAGAAGTGTGCAACTTGTTCCCTGAGTTAGAAAACGTCGAGAAACTGTCGTTTTTGCTAGCGCTGTGCTTCTACACATGTATTTGCTGAACGGTGAAAGCGCACAGTAATGCAATTTTCTCCCAGCAAATACACTGTTTCTAAGGAATTGGGAACACACTGAGGAGACACTTGTGGGAGCTACTGTCACTAAAACTGAGCTTCCCTACGCACAGGGAAGCTAGAGAAATGCTGATTTCATCAAGCCCAGTTAAATACTCAGAATCTGTACTACTGCGCAAATAGGCATGTCTCTTTAGGCAAAAAACTCATTTCTGACAAAGTTGCCCAAATGCATCTCAGAAGTGTGCAACTTGTTCCCTGAATTAGGAAACGTCGGGAAACGGTCGTTTCTGCTAGCGCTGTGCTTCTACACATGTATTTGCTGAACGGTGAAAGCGCACAGTAATGCACTTTTCTCCCAGCAAATACACTAAATCTAAGGAACTGGGAACACACTGAGGAGACACTTGTGGGAGCTACTGTGACTAAAACTGAGCTTCCCTACGCACAGGGAAGCAAGAGAAATGCTGATTTCATCAAGCCCAGTTACATACTCAGAATCTGTACTACTGCGCAAATAGGCATGTCTCTGTACGCAAAAACTCATTTCTGACAAGGTTGCCCAAATGCATCTCAGAAGTGTGCAACTTGTTCCCTGAGTTAGAAAACGTCGAGAAACGGTCGTTTCTGCTAGCGCTGTGCTTCTACACATGTATTTGCTGAACGGTGAAAGCGCACAGTAATGCACTTTTCTCCCAGCAAATACACTGTTTCTAAGGAAATGGGAACACACTGAGGAGACACTTGTGGGAGCTACTGTGACTAAAACTAAGCTTCCCTACGCACAGGGAAGCAAGAGAAATGCTGATTTCATCAAGCCCAGTTACATACTCAGAATCTGTACTACTGCGCAAATAGGCATGTCTCCTTAGGCAAAAAACTCATTTCTGACAAAGTTGCCCAAATGCATCTCAGAAGAGTGCAACTTGTTCCCTGAGTTAGAAAACGTCGAGAAACGTTCGTTTCTGCTAGCGCTGTGCTTCTACACATGTACTTGCTGAACGGTGAAAGCGCACAGTAATGCACTGTTCTCCCAGCAAATAAACTGTTTCTGAGGAAATGGGAACACACTGAGGAGACACTTGTGGGAGCTACTGTGACTAAAACTGAGCTTCCCTACGCACAGGGAAGCAAGAGAAATGCTGATTTCATCAAGCCCAGTTACATACTCAGAATCTGTAATACTGCGCAAATAGGCATGTCTCCTTAGGCAAAAAACTCATTTCTGACAAAGTTGCCCAAATGCATCTCAGAAGAGTGCAACTTGTTCCCTGAGTTAGAAAACGTCGAGAAACGTTAGTTTCTGCTAGCGCTGTGCTTCTACACATGTACTTGCTGAATGGTGAATGCTCACAGTAATGCACTTTTCTCCCAGCAAATACACTGTTTCTAAGGAAATGGGAACACACTGAGGAGACACTTGTGGGAGCTACTGTGACTAAAACTGAGCTTCCCTACGCACAGGGAAGCAAGAGAAATGCTGATTTCATCAAGCCCAGTTACATACTCAGAATCTGTACTACTGCGCAAATAGGCATGTCTCCTTAGGCAAAAAACTCATTTCTGACAAAGTTGCCCAAATGCATCTCAGAAGAGTGCAACTTGTTCCCTGAGTTAGAAAACGTCGACAAACGTTCGTTTCTGCTAGCGCTGTGCTTCTACACATGTACTAGCTGAACGGTGAAAGCTCACAGTAATGCACTTTTCTCCCAGCAAATACACTGTTTCAAAGGAAATGGCAACACACTGAGGAGACACTTGTGGGAGCTACTGTGACTAAAACTGAGCTTCCCTACGCACAGGGAAGCAAGAGATATGCTGATTTCATCAAGCCCAGTTACATACTCAGAATCTGTACTACTGCGCAAATAGGCATGTCTCTGTAGGCAAAAAACTCATTTCTGACAAAGTTGCCCAAATGCATCTCAGAAGTGTGCAACTTGTTCCCTGAGTTAGAAAACGTCGAGAAACGTTCGTTTCTGCTAGCGCTGTGTTTCTACACATGTATTTGCTGAACGGTGAAAGCGCACAGTAATGCACTTTTCTCCCAGCAAATACACTGTTTCTAAGGAAATGGGAACACATTGAGGAGACACTTGTGGGAGCTACTGTGACTAAAACTGAGCTTCCCTACGCACAGGGAAGCAAGAGAAATGCTGATTTCATCAAGCCCAGTTACATACTCAGAATCTGTACTACTGCGCAAATAGGCATGTCTCTGTAGGCAAAAAAGTCATTTCGGACAAAGTTGCCCAAATGCATATCAGAAGTTTGCCACTTGTTCCCTGAGTTAGAAAACGTCGAGAAACGGTCGTTTCTGCTAGCGCTGTGCTTCTACACATGTATTTGCTGAACGGTGAAAGCGCACAGTAATGCACTTTTCTCCCAGCAAATACACTGTTTCTAAGGAACTGGGAACACACTGAGGAGACACTTGTGGGAGCTACTGTGACTAAAACTGAGCTTCCCTACGCACAGGGAAGCAAGAGAAATGCTGATTTCATCAAGCCCAGTTACATACTCAGAATCTGTACTACTGCGCAAATAGGCATGTCTCCTTAGACAAAAAACTCATTTCTGACAAAGTTGCCCAAATGCATCTCAGAAAAGTGCAACTTGTTCCCTGAGTTAGAAAACGTCGAGAAACGTTAGTTTCTGCTAGCGCTGTGCTTTTTACATGTACTTGCTGAATGGTGAAAGCTCACAGTAATGCACTTTTCTCCCAGCAAATACACTGTTTCTAAGGAAATGGGAACACACTGAGGAGACACTTGTAGGAGCTACTGTGACTACAACTGAGCTTCCCTACGCACAGGGAAGCAAGAGAAATGCTGATTTCATCAAGCCCAGTTACATACTCAGAATCTGTACTACTGCGCAAATAGACATGTCTCCTTAGGCAAAAAACTCATTTCTGACAAAGTTGCCCAAATGCATCTCAGAAGAGTGCAACTTGTTCCCTGAGTTAGAAAACGTCGACAAACGTTCGTTTCTGCTAGCGCTGTGCTTCTACACATGTACTAGCTGAACGGTGAAAGCTCACAGTAATGCACTTTTCTCCCAGCAAATACACTGTTTCTAAGGAAATGGATACACACTGAGGAGACACTTGTGGGAGCTACTGTGACTAAAACTGAGCTTCCCTACGCACAGGGAAGCAAGAGATATGCTGATTTCATCAAGCCCAGTTACATACTCAGAATCTGTACTACTGCGCCAATAGGCATGTCTCTGTAGGCAAAAAAATCATTTCTGACAAAGTTGCCCAAATGCATCTCAGAAGTGTGCAACTTGTTCCCTGAGTTAGAAAACGTCGAGAAACGTTAGTTTCTGCTAGCGCTGTGTTTCTACACATGTATTTGCTGAACGGTGAAAGCGCACAGTAATGCACTTTTCTCCCAGCAAATACACTGTTTCTAAGGAAATGGGAACACACTGAGAAGACACTTGTGGGAGCTACTGTGACGAAAACTGAGCTTCCCTACGCACAGGGAAGCAAGAGAAATGCTGATTTCATCAAGCCCAGTTACATACTCAGAATCTGTACTACTGCACAAATAGGCATGTCTCCTTAGGCAAAAAACTCATTTCTGACAAAGTTGCCCAAATGCAACTCAGAAGTGTGCAACTTGTTCCCTGAGTTAGAAAACGTCGAGAGACGGTCGTTTCAGCTAGCGCTGTGCTTCTACACATGTATTTGCTGAACGGTGAAAGCGCACAGTAATGCACTTTTCTCCCAGCAAATACACTGTTTCTAAGGAAATGGGAACACACTAAGGAGACACTTGTGGGAGCTACTGTGACTAAAACTGAGCTTCCCTACGCACAGGGAAGCAAGAGAAATGCTGACTTCAACAAGCCCAGTTACATACTCAGAATCTGTACTATTGCGCAAATAGGCATGTCTCTGTAGGCAAAAAAGTCATTTCGGACAAAGTTGCCCAAATGCATATCAGAAGTTTGCCACTTGTTCCCTAAGTTAGAAAACGTCGAGAAACGGTCGTTTCTGCTAGCGCTGTGCTTCTACACATGTATTTGCTGAACGGTGAAAGCGCACAGTAATGCACTTTTCTCCCAGCAAATACACTGTGTCTAAGGAAATGGGGACACACTGAGGAGACACTTGTGGGAGCTACTGTGACTAAAACTGAGCTTCCCTACGCACAGGGAAGCAAGAGAAATGCTGATTTCATCAAGCCCAGTTACATACTCAGAATCTGTACTACTGCGCAAATAGGCATGTCTCTGTACGCAAAAACTCATTTCTGACAAAGTTGCCCAAATGCATCTCAGAAGTGTGCAACTTGTTCCCTGAGTTAGAAAACGTCGAGAAACGGTCGTTTCTGCTAGCGCTGTGCTTCTACACATGTATTTGCTGAACAGTGAAAGCGCACAGTAATGCACTTTTCTCACAGCAAATACACTGTTTCTAAGGAAATGGGAACACACTGAGGAGACACTTGTGGGAGCTACTGTGACTAAAACTGAGCTTCCCTACGCACCGGGAAGCAAGAGAAATGCTGATTTCATCAAGCCCAGTTACATACTCAGAATCTTTACTACTGCGCAAATAGGAATGTCTCTTTAGGCAAAAAACTCATTTCTGACAAAGTTGCCCAAATGCATCTCAGAAGTGTGCAACTTGTTCCCTGAGTTAGAAAACGTCGAGAAACTGTCGTTTTTGCTAGCGCTGTGCTTCTACACATGTATTTGCTGAACGGTGAAACCGCACAGTAATGCACTTTTCTCCCAGCAAATACACTGTTTCTAAGGAAATGGGAACAAACTGAGGAGACACTTGTGGGAGCTACTGTGACTAAAACTGAGCTTCCCTACGCACAGGGAAGCAAGAGAAATGCTGATTTCATCAAGCCCAGTTACATACTCAGAATCTGTACTACTGCGCAAATAGGCATGTCTCTTTAGGCAAAAAACTCATTTCTGACAAAGTTGCCCAAATGCATCTCAGAAGTGTGCAACTTGTTCCCTGAGTTAGAAAACGTCGAGAAACGGTCGTTTCTGCTAGCGCTGTGCTTCTACACATGTACTAGCTGAACGGTGAAAGCTCACAGTAATGCACTTTTCTCCCAGCAAATACACTGTTTCTAAGGAAATGGCAACACACTGAGGAGACACTTGTGGGAGCTACTGTGACTAAAACTGAGCTTCCCTACGCACAGGGAAGCAAGAGATATGCTGATTTCATCAAGCCCAGTTACATACTCAGAATCTGTACTACTGCGCAAATAGGCATGTCTCTGTAGGCAAAGAACTCATTTCTGACAAAGTTCCCCAATTGCATCTCAGAAGTGTGCAACTTGTTCCCTGAGTTAGAAAACGTCGAGAAACGTTCGTTTCTGCTAGCGCTGTGTTTCTACACATGTATTTGCTGAACGGTGAAAGCGCACAGTAATGCACTTTTCTCCCAGCAAATACACTGTTTCTAAGGAAATGGGAACACATTGAGGAGACACTTGTGGGAGCTACTGTGACTAAAACTGAGCTTCCCTACGCACAGGGAAGCAAGAGAAATGCTGATTTCATCAAGCCCAGTTACATACTCAGAATCTGTACTACTGCGCAAATAGGCATGTCTCTGTAGGCAAAAAAGTCATTTCGGACAAAGTTGCCCAAATGCATATCAGAAGTTTGCCACTTGTTCCCTGAGTTAGAAAACGTCGAGAAACGGTCGTTTCTGCTAGCTCTGTGCTTCTACACATGTATTTGCTGAACGGTGAAAGCGCACAGTAATGCACTTTTCTCCCAGCAAATACACTGTTTCTAAGGAACTGGGAACACACTGAGGAGACACTTGTGGGAGCTACTGTGACTAAAACTGAGCTTCCCTACGCACAGGGAAGCAAGAGAAATGCTGATTTCATCAAGCCCAGTTACATACTCAGAATCTGTACTACTGCGCAAATAGGCATGTCTCCTTAGACAAAAAACTCATTTCTGACAAAGTTGCCCAAATGCATCTCAGAAAAGTGCAACTTGTTCCCTGAGTTAGAAAACGTCGAGAAACGTTAGTTTCTGCTAGCGCTGTGCTTTTTACATGTACTTGCTGAATGGTGAAAGCTCACAGTAATGCACTTTTCTCCCAGCAAATACACTGTTTCTAAGGAAATGGGAACACACTGATGAGACACTTGTGGGAGCAACTGTGACTACAACTGAGCTTCCCTACGCACAGGGAAGCAAGAGAAATGCTGATTTCATCAAGCCCAGTTACATACTCAGAATCTGTACTACTGCGCAAATAGACATGTCTCCTTAGGCAAAAAACTCATTTCTGACAAAGTTGCCCAAATGCATCTCAGAAGAGTGCAACTTGTTCCCTGAGTTAGAAAACGTCGACAAACGTTCGTTTCTGCTAGCGCTGTGCTTCTACACATGTACTAGCTGAACGGTGAAAGCTCACAGTAATGCACTTTTCTCCCAGCAAATACACTGTTTCTAAGGAAATGGATACACACTGAGGAGACACTTGTGGGAGCTACTGTGACTAAAACTGAGCTTCCCTACGCACAGGGAAGCAAGAGATATGCTGATTTCATCAAGCCCAGTTACATACTCAGAATCTGTACTACTGCGCCAATAGGCATGTCTCTGTAGGCAAAAAAATCATTTCTGACAAAGTTGCCCAAATGCATCTCAGAAGTGTGCAACTTGTTCCCTGAGTTAGAAAACGTCGAGAAACGTTAGTTTCTGCTAGCGCTGTGTTTCTACACATGTATTTGCTGAACGGTGAAAGCGCACAGTAATGCACTTTTCTCCCAGCAAATACACTGTTTCTAAGGAAATGGGAACACACTGAGAAGACACTTGTGGGAGCTACTGTGACGAAAACTGAGCTTCCCTACGCACAGGGAAGCAAGAGAAATGCTGATTTCATCAAGCCCAGTTACATACTCAGAATCTGTACTACTGCACAAATAGGCATGTCTCCTTAGGCAAAAAACTCATTTCTGACAAAGTTGCCCAAATGCAACTCAGAAGTGTGCAACTTGTTCCCTGAGTTAGAAAACGTCGAGAGACGGTCGTTTCAGCTAGCGCTGTGCTTCTACACATGTATTTGCTGAACGGTGAAAGCGCACAGTAATGCACTTTTCTCCCAGCAAATACACTGTTTCTAAGGAAATGGGAACACACTAAGGAGACACTTGTGGGAGCTACTGTGACTAAAACTGAGCTTCCCTACGCACAGGGAAGCAAGAGAAATGCTGACTTCAACAAGCCCAGTTACATACTCAGAATCTGTACTATTGCGCAAATAGGCATGTCTCTGTAGGCAAAAAAGTCATTTCGGACAAAGTTGCCCAAATGCATATCAGAAGTTTGCCACTTGTTCCCTAAGTTAGAAAACGTCGAGAAACGGTCGTTTCTGCTAGCGCTGTGCTTCTACACATGTATTTGCTGAACGGTGAAAGCGCACAGTAATGCACTTTTCTCCCAGCAAATACACTGTGTCTAAGGAAATGGGGACACACTGAGGAGACACTTGTGGGAGCTACTGTGACTAAAACTGAGCTTCCCTACGCACAGGGAAGCAAGAGAAATGCTGATTTCATCAAGCCCAGTTACATACTCAGAATCTGTACTACTGCGCAAATAGGCATGTCTCTGTACGCAAAAACTCATTTCTGACAAAGTTGCCCAAATGCATCTCAGAAGTGTGCAACTTGTTCCCTGAGTTAGAAAACGTCGAGAAACGGTCGTTTCTGCTAGCGCTGTGCTTCTACACATGTATTTGCTGAGCAGTGAAAGCGCACAGTAATGCACTTTTCTCCCAGCAAATACACTGTTTCTAAGGAAATGGGAACACACTGAGGAGACACTTGTGGGAGCTACTGTGACTAAAACTGAGCTTCCCTACGCACCGGGAAGCAAGAGAAATGCTGATTTCATCAAGCCCAGTTACATACTCAGAATCTTTACTACTGCGCAAATAGGAATGTCTCTTTAGGCAAAAAACTCATTTCTGACAAAGTTGCCCAAATGCATCTCAGAAGTGTGCAACTTGTTCCCTGAGTTAGAAAACGTCGAGAAACTGTCGTTTTTGCTAGCGCTGTGCTTCTACACATGTATTTGCTGAACGGTGAAACCGCACAGTAATGCACTTTTCTCCCAGCAAATACACTGTTTCTAAGGAAATGGGAACAAACTGAGGAGACACTTGTGGGAGCTACTGTGACTAAAACTGAGCTTCCCTACGCACAGGGAAGCAAGAGAAATGCTGATTTCATCAAGCCCAGTTACATACTCAGAATCTGTACTACTGCGCAAATAGGCATGTCTCTTTAGGCAAAAAACTCATTTCTGACAAAGTTGCCCAAATGCATCTCAGAAGTGTGCAACTTGTTCCCTGAGTTAGAAAACGTCGAGAAACGGTCGTTTCTGCTAGCGCTGTGCTTCTACACATGTATTTGCTGAACGGCGAAAGCACACAGTAATGCACTTTTCTCCCAGCAAATACACTGTGTCTAAGGAAAGGGGAACACACTGAGGAGACACTTGTGGGAGCTACTGTGACTAAAACTGAGCTTCCCTACACACAGGGAAGCCAGAGAAATGCTGATTTCATCAAGCCCAGTTACATACTCAGAATCTGTACTACTGCGCAAATAGGCATGTCTCTTTAGGCAAAAAACTCATTTCTGACAAAGTTGCCCAAATGCATCTCAGAAGTGTGCAACTTGTTCCCTGAGTTAGAAAACGTCGAGAAACGTTCGTTTCTGCTAGCGCTGTGCTTCTACACATGTATTTGCTGAACGGTGAAAGCGCACAGTAATGCACTTTTCTCCCAGCAAATACACTGTTTCTAAGGAAATGGGAACACACTGAGGAGACACTTGTGGGAGCTACTGTGACTAAAACTGAGCTTCCCTATGCACAGGGAAGCAAGAGAAATGCTGATTTCATCAAGCCCAGTTACATACTCAGAATCTGTACTACTGCGCAAATAGGCATGTCTCTTTAGGCAAAAAACTCATTTCTGACAAAGTTGCCCAAATGCATCTCAGAAGTGTGCAACTTGTTCCCTGAGTTAGAAAACGTCGAGAAACTGTCGTTTTTGCTAGCGCTGTGCTTCTACACATGTATTTGCTGAACGGTGAAACCGCACAGTAATGCACTTTTCTCCCAGCAAATACACTGTTTCTAAGGAAATGGGAACAAACTGAGGAGACACTTGTGGGAGCTACTGTGACTAAAACTGAGCTTCCCTACACACAGGGAAGCAAGAGAAATGCTGATTTCATCAAGCCCAGTTACATACTCAGAATCTGTACTACTGCGCAAATAGGCATGTCTCTTTAGGCAAAAAACTCATTTCTGACAAAGTTGCCCAAATGCATCTCAGAAGTGTGCAACTTGTTCCCTGAGTTAGAAAACGTCGAGAAACGGTCGTTTCTGCTAGCGCTGTGCTTCTACACATGTTATTGCTGAACGGTGAAAGCGCACAGTAATGCACTTTTCTCCCAGCAAATACACTGTTTCTAAGGAAATGGGAACACACTGAGGAGACACTTGTGGGAGCTACTGTGACTAAAACTGAGCTTCCCTATGCACAGGGAAGCAAGAGAAATGCTGATTTCATAAAGCCCAGTTACATACTCAGAATCTGTACTACTGCGCAAATAGGCATGTCTCTTTAGGCAAAAAACTCATTTCTGACAAAGTTGCCCAAATGCATCTCAGAAGTGTGCAACTTGTTCCCTGAGTTAGAAAACGTCGAGAAACGGTCGTTTCTGCTAGCGCTGTGCTTCTACACATGTATTTGCTGAACGGTGAAAGCGCACAGTAATGCACTTTTCTCACAGCAAATACACTGTTTCTAAGGAAATGGCAACACACTGAGGAGACACTTGTGGGAGCTACTGTGACTAAAACTGAGCATCCCTACGCACAGAGAAGCAAGAGAAATGCTGATTTCATCAAGCCCAGTTACATACTCAGAATCTGTACTACTGCGCAAATAGGCATGTCTCTTTAGGCAAAAAACTCATTTCTGACAAAGTTGCCCAAATGCATCTCAGAAGTGTGCAACTTGTTCCCTGAGTTAGAAAACGTCGAGAAACTGTCGTTTTTGCTAGCGCTGTGCTTCTACACATGTATTTGCTGAACGGTGAAACCGCACAGTAATGCACTTTTCTCCCAGCAAATACACTGTTTCTAAGGAAATGGGAACAAACTGATTAGACACTTGTGGGAGCTACTGTGACTAAAACTGAGCTTCCCTACGCACAGGGAAGCAAGAGAAATGCTGATTTCATCAAGCCCAGTTACATACTCAGAATCTGTACTACTGCGCAAATAGGCATGTCTCTTTAGGCAAAAAACTCATTTCTGACAAAGTTGCCCAAATGCATCTCAGAAGTGTGCAACTTGTTCCCTGAGTTAGAAAACGTCGAGAAACGGTCGTTTCTGCAAGCGCTGTGCTTCTACACATGTATTTGCTGAACGGTGAAAGCGCACAGTAATGCACTTTTCTCCCAGCAAATACACTGTTTCTAAGGAAATGGGAACACACTGAGGAGACACTTGTGGGAGCTACTGTGACTAAAACTGAGCTTCCCTACGCACAGGGAAGCAAGAGAAATGCTGATTTCATCAAGCCCAGTTACATACTCAGAATCTGTACTACTGCGCAAATAGGCATGTCTCTGTAGGCAAAAAACTCATTTCTGACAAAGTTGCCCAAATGAATCTCAGAAGTGTGCAACTTGTTCCCTGAGTTAGAAAACGTCGAGAAACGGTCGTTTCTGCTAGCGCTGTGCTTCTACACATGTATTTGCTGAACGGTGAAACCGCACAGTAATGCACTTTTCTCCCAGCAAATACACTGTTTCTAAGGAAATGGGAACACACTGAGGAGACACTTGTGGGATCTACAGTGACTAAAACTGAGCTTCCCTACGCACCGGGAAGCAAGAGAAATGCTGATTTCATCAAGCCCAGTTACATACTCAGAATCTTTACTACTGCGCAAATAGGCATGTCTCTTTAGGCAAAAAACTCATTTCTGACAAAGTTGCCCAAATGCATCTCAGAAGTGTGCAACTTGTTCCCTGAGTTAGAAAACGTCGAGAAACGGTCGTTTCTGCTAGTGCTGTGCTTCTACACATGTATTTGCTGAACGGTGAAAGCACACAGTAATGCACTTTTCTCCCAGCAAATACACTGTGTCTAAGGAAAGGGGAACACACTGAGGAGACACTTGTGGGAGCTACTGTGACTAAAACTGAGCTTCCCTACACACAGGGAAGCCAGAGAAATGCTGATTTCATCAAGCCCAGTAACATACTAAGAATCTGTACTACTGCGCAAATAGGCATGTCTCTTTAGGCAAAAAACTCATTTCTGACAAAGTTGCCCAAATGCATCTCAGAAGTGTGCAACTTGTTCCCTGAGTTAGAAAACGTCGAGAAACTGTCGTTTTTGCTAGCGCTGTGCTTCTATACATGTATTTGCTGAACGGTGAAAGCGCACAGTAATGCACTTTTCTCCCAGCAAATACACTAAATCTAAGGAACTGGGAACACACTGAGGAGACACTTGTGGGAGCTACTGTCACTAAAACTGAGCTTCCCTACGCACAGGGAAGCAAGAGAAATGCTGATTTCATCAAGCCCAGTTACATACTCAGAATCTGTACTACTGCGCAAATAGGCATGTCTCTGTACGCAAAAACTCATTTCTGACAAGGTTGCCCAAATGCATCTCAGAAGTGTGCAACTTGTTCCCTGAGTTAGAAAACGTCGAGAAACGGTCGTTTCTGCTAGCGCTGTGCTTCTACACATGTATTAGCCGAACGGTGAACGCGCACAGTAATGCACTTTTCTCCCAGCAAATACACTGTTTCTAAGGAAATGGGAACACACTGAGGAGACACTTGTGGGAGCTACTGTGACTAAAACTGAGCTTCCCTACGCACCGGGAAGCAAGAGAAATGCTGATTTCATCAAGCCCAGTTACATACTCAGAATCTTTACTACTGCGCAAATAGGCATGTCTCTTTAGGCAAAAAACTCATTTCTGACAAAGTTGCCCAAATGCATCTCAGAAGTGTGCAACTTGTTCCCTGAGTTAGAAAACGTCGAGAAACTGTCGTTTTTGCTAGCGCTGTGCTTCTACACATGTATTTGCTGAACGGTGAAACCGCACAGTAATGCACTTTTCTCCCAGCAAATACACTGTTTCTAAGGAAATGGGAACAAACTGATTAGACACTTGTGGGAGCTACTGTGACTAAAACTGAGCTTCCCTACGCACAGGGAAGCAAGAGAAATGCTGATTTCATCAAGCCCAGTTACATACTCAGAATCTGTACTACTGCGCAAATAGGCATGTCTCTTTAGGCAAAAAACTCATTTCTGACAAAGTTGCCCAAATGCATCTCAGAAGTGTGCAACTTGTTCCCTGAGTTAGAAAACGTCGAGAAACGGTCGTTTCTGCAAGCGCTGTGCTTCTACACATGTATTTGCTGAACGGTGAAAGCGCACAGTAATGCACTTTTCTCCCAGCAAATACACTGTTTCTAAGGAAATGGGAACACACTGAGGAGACACTTGTGGGAGCTACTGTGACTAAAACTGAGCTTCCCTACGCACAGGGAAGCAAGAGAAATGCTGATTTCATCAAGCCCAGTTACATACTCAGAATCTGTACTACTGCGCAAATAGGCATGTCTCTGTAGGCAAAAAACTCATTTCTGACAAAGTTGCCCAAATGAATCTCAGAAGTGTGCAACTTGTTCCCTGAGTTAGAAAACGTCGAGAAACGGTCGTTTCTGCTAGCGCTGTGCTTCTACACATGTATTTGCTGAACGGTGAAACCGCACAGTAATGCACTTTTCTCCCAGCAAATACACTGTTTCTAAGGAAATGGGAACACACTGAGGAGACACTTGTGGGATCTACAGTGACTAAAACTGAGCTTCCCTACGCACCGGGAAGCAAGAGAAATGCTGATTTCATCAAGCCCAGTTACATACTCAGAATCTTTACTACTGCGCAAATAGGCATGTCTCTTTAGGCAAAAAACTCATTTCTGACAAAGTTGCCCAAATGCATCTCAGAAGTGTGCAACTTGTTCCCTGAGTTAGAAAACGTCGAGAAACGGTCGTTTCTGCTAGTGCTGTGCTTCTACACATGTATTTGCTGAACGGTGAAAGCACACAGTAATGCACTTTTCTCCCAGCAAATACACTGTGTCTAAGGAAAGGGGAACACACTGAGGAGACACTTGTGGGAGCTACTGTGACTAAAACTGAGCTTCCCTACACACAGGGAAGCCAGAGAAATGCTGATTTCATCAAGCCCAGTAACATACTAAGAATCTGTACTACTGCGCAAATAGGCATGTCTCTTTAGGCAAAAAACTCATTTCTGACAAAGTTGCCCAAATGCATCTCAGAAGTGTGCAACTTGTTCCCTGAGTTAGAAAACGTCGAGAAACTGTCGTTTTTGCTAGCGCTGTGCTTCTATACATGTATTTGCTGAACGGTGAAAGCGCACAGTAATGCACTTTTCTCCCAGCAAATACACTAAATCTAAGGAACTGGGAACACACTGAGGAGACACTTGTGGGAGCTACTGTCACTAAAACTGAGCTTCCCTACGCACAGGGAAGCAAGAGAAATGCTGATTTCATCAAGCCCAGTTACATACTCAGAATCTGTACTACTGCGCAAATAGGCATGTCTCTGTACGCAAAAACTCATTTCTGACAAGGTTGCCCAAATGCATCTCAGAAGTGTGCAACTTGTTCCCTGAGTTAGAAAACGTCGAGAAACGGTCGTTTCTGCTAGCGCTGTGCTTCTACACATGTATTAGCCGAACGGTGAACGCGCACAGTAATGCACTTTTCTCCCAGCAAATACACTGTTTCTAAGGAAATGGGAACACACTGAGGAGACACTTGTGGGAGCTACTGTGACTAAAACTGAGCTTCCCTACGCACCGGGAAGCAAGAGAAATGCTGATTTCATCAAGCCCAGTTACATACTCAGAATCTTTACTACTGCGCAAATAGGCATGTCTCTTTAGGCAAAAAACTCATTTCTGACAAAGTTGCCCAAATGCATCTCAGAAGTGTGCAACTTGTTCCCTGAGTTAGAAAACGTCGAGAAACTGTCGTTTTTGCTAGCGCTGTGCTTCTACACATGTATTTGCTGAACGGTGAAACCGCACAGTAATGCACTTTTCTCCCAGCAAATACACTGTTTCTAAGGAAATGGGAACAAACTGAGGAGACACTTGTGGGAGCTACTGTGACTAAAACTGAGCTTCCCTACGCACAGGGAAGCAAGAGAAATGCTGATTTCATCAAGCCCAGTTACATACTCAGAATCTGTACTACTGCGCAAATAGGCATGTCTCTTTAGGCAAAAAACTCATTTCTGACAAAGTTGCCCAAATGCATCTCAGAAGTGTGCAACTTGTTCCCTGAGTTAGAAAACGTCGAGAAACGGTCGTTTCTGCAAGCGCTGTGCTTCTACACATGTATTTGCTGAACGGTGAAAGCCCACAGTAATGCACTTTTCTCCCAGCAAATACACTGTTTCTAAGGAAATGGGAACACACTGAGGAGACACTTGTGGGAGCTACTGTGACTAAAACTGAGCTTCCCTACGCACAGGGAAGCAAGAGAAATGCTGATTTCATCAAGCCCAGTTACATACTCAGAATCTGTACTACTGCGCAAATAGGCATGTCTCTTTAGGCAAAAAACTCATTTCTGACAAAGTTGCCCAAATGCATCTCAGAAGTGTGCAACTTGTTCCCTGAATTAGAAAACGTCGGGAAACGGTCGTTTCTGCTAGCGCTGTGCTTCTACACATGTATTTGCTGAACGGTGAAAGCGCACAGTAATGCACTTTTCTCCCAGCAAATACACTAAATCTAAGGAACTGGGAACACACTGAGGAGACACTTGTGGGAGCTACTGTGACTAAAACTGAGCTTCCCTACGCACAGGGAAGCAAGAGAAATGCTGATTTCATCAAGCCCAGTTACATACTCAGAATCTGTACTACTGCGCAAATAGGCATGTCTCTGTACGCAAAAACTCATTTCTGACAAGGTTGCCCAAATGCATCTCAGAAGTGTGCAACTTGTTCCCTGAGTTAGAAAACGTCGAGAAACGGTCGTTTCTGCTAGCGCTGTGCTTCTACACATGTATTTGCTGAACGGTGAAAGCGCACAGTAATGCACTTTTCTCCCAACAAATACACTGTTTCTAAGGAAATGGGAACACACTGAGGAGACACTTGTGGGAGCTACTGTGACTAAAACTAAGCTTCCCTACGCACAGGGAAGCAAGAGAAATGCTGATTTCATCAAGCCCAGTTACATACTCAGAATCTGTACTACTGCGCAAATAGGCATGTCTCCTTAGGCAAAAAACTCATTTCTGACAAAGTTGCCCAAATGCATCTCAGAAGAGTGCAACTTGTTCCCTGAGTTAGAAAACGTCGAGAAACGTTCGTTTCTGCTAGCGCTGTGCTTCTACACATGTACTTGCTGAACGGTGAAAGCGCACAGTAATGCACTGTTCTCCCAGCAAATAAACTGTTTCTGAGGAAATGGGAACACACTGAGGAGACACTTGTGGGAGCTACTGTGACTAAAACTGAGCTTCCCTACGCACAGGGAAGCAAGAGAAATGCTGATTTCATCAAGCCCAGTTACATACTCAGAATCTGTAATACTGCGCAAATAGGCATGTCTCCTTAGGCAAAAAACTCATTTCTGACAAAGTTGCCCAAATGCATCTCAGAAGAGTGCAACTTGTTCCCTGAGTTAGAAAACGTCGAGAAACGTTAGTTTCTGCTAGCGCTGTGCTTCTACACATGTACTTGCTGAATGGTGAATGCTCACAGTAATGCACTTTTCTCCCAGCAAATACACTGTTTCTAAGGAAATGGGAACACACTGAGGAGACACTTGTGGGAGCTACTGTGACTAAAACTGAGCTTCCCTACGCACAGGGAAGCAAGAGAAATGCTGATTTCATCAAGCCCAGTTACATACTCAGAATCTGTACTACTGCGCAAATAGGCATGTCTCCTTAGGCAAAAAACTCATTTCTGACAAAGTTGCCCAAATGCATCTCAGAAGAGTGCAACTTGTTCCCTGAGTTAGAAAACGTCGACAAACGTTCGTTTCTGCTAGCGCTGTGCTTCTACACATGTACTAGCTGAACGGTGAAAGCTCACAGTAATGCACTTTTCTCCCAGCAAATACACTGTTTCTAAGGAAATGGGAACACACTGAGGAGACACTTGTGGGAGCTACTGTGACTAAAACTGAGCTTCCCTACGCACAGGGAAGCAAGAGATATGCTGATTTCATCAAGCCCAGTTACATACTCAGAATCTGTACTACTGCGCAAATAGGCATGTCTCTGTAGGCAAAAAACTCATTTCTGACAAAGTTGCCCAAATGCATCTCAGAAGTGTGCAACTTGTTCCCTGAGTTAGAAAACGTCGAGAAACGTTCGTTTCTGCTAGCGCTGTGTTTCTACACATGTATTTGCTGAACGGTGAAAGCGCACAGTAATGCACTTTTCTCCCAGCAAATACACTGTTTCTAAGGAAATGGGAACACACTGAGAAGACACTTGTGGGAGCTACTGTGACTAAAACTGAGCTTCCCTACGCACAGGGAAGCAAGAGAAATGCTGATTTCATCAAGCCCAGTTACATACTCAGAATCTGTACTACTGCACAAATAGGCATGTCTCTGTATGCAAAAAACTCATTTCTGACAAAGTTGCCCAAATGCATCTCAGAAGTGTGCAACTTGTTCCCTGAGTTAGAAAACGTCGAGAAACGGTCGTTTCAGCTAGCGCTGTGCTTCTACACATGTATTTGCTGAACGGTGAAAGCGCACAGTAATGTACTTTTCTCCCAGCAAATACACTGTTCCTAAGGAAATGGGAACACATTGAGGAGACACTTGTGGGAGCTACTGTGACTAAAACTGAGCTTCCCTACGCACAGGGAAGCAAGAGAAATGCTGATTTCATCAAGCCCAGTTACATACTCAGAATCTGTACTACTGCGCAAATAGGCATGTCTCTGTAGGCAAAAAAGTCATTTCGGACAAAGTTGCCCAAATGCATATCAGAAGTTTGCCACTTGTTCCCTGAGTTAGAAAACGTCGAGAAACGGTCGTTTCTGCTAGCGCTGTGCTTCTACACATGTATTTGCTGAACGGTGAAAGCGCACAGTAATGCACTTTTCTCCCAGCAAATACACTGTTTCTAAGGAACTGGGAACACACTGAGGAGACACTTGTGGGAGCTACTGTGACTAAAACTGAGCTTCCCTACGCACAGGGAAGCAAGAGAAATGCTGATTTCATCAAGCCCAGTTACATACTCAGAATCTGTACTACTGCGCAAATAGGCATGTCTCCTTAGACAAAAAACTCATTTCTGACAAAGTTGCCCAAATGCATCTCAGAAAAGTGCAACTTGTTCCCTGAGTTAGAAAACGTCGAGAAACGTTAGTTTCTGCTAGCGCTGTGCTTTTTACATGTACTTGCTGAATGGTGAAAGCTCACAGTAATGCACTTTTCTCCCAGCAAATACACTGTTTCTAAGGAAATGGGAACACACTGAGGAGACACTTGTGGGAGCTACTGTGACTACAACTGAGCTTCCCTACGCACAGGGAAGCAAGAGAAATGCTGATTTCATCAAGCCCAGTTACATACTCAGAATCTGTACTACTGCGCAAATAGGCATGTCTCCTTAGGCAAAAAACTCATTTCTGACAAAGTTGCCCAAATGCATCTCAGAAGAGTGCAACTTGTTCCCTGAGTTAGAAAACGTCGACAAACGTTCGTTTCTGCTAGCGCTGTGCTTCTACACATGTACTAGCTGAACGGTGAAAGCTCACAGTAATGCACTTTTCTCCCAGCAAATACACTGTTTCTAAGGAAATGGATACACACTGAGGAGACACTTGTGGGAGCTACTGTGACTAAAACTGAGCTTCCCTACGCACAGGGAAGCAAGAGATATGCTGATTTCATCAAGCCCAGTTACATACTCAGAATCTGTACTACTGCGCCAATAGGCATGTCTCTGTAGGCAAAAAAATCATTTCTGACAAAGTTGCCCAAATGCATCTCAGAAGTGTGCAACTTGTTCCCTGAGTTAGAAAACGTCGAGAAACGTTAGTTTCTGCTAGCGCTGTGTTTCTACACATGTATTTGCTGAACGGTGAAAGCGCACAGTAATGCACTTTTCTCCCAGCAAATACACTGTTTCTAAGGAAATGGGAACACACTGAGAAGACACTTGTGGGAGCTACTGTGACGAAAACTGAGCTTCCCTACGCACAGGGAAGCAAGAGAAATGCTGATTTCATCAAGCCCAGTTACATACTCAGAATCTGTACTACTGCACAAATAGGCATGTCTCCTTAGGCAAAAAACTCATTTCTGACAAAGTTGCCCAAATGCAACTCAGAAGTGTGCAACTTGTTCCCTGAGTTAGAAAACGTCGAGAAACGGTCGTTTCAGCTAGCGCTGTGCTTCTACACATGTATTTGCTGAACGGTGAAAGCGCACAGTAATGCACTTTTCTCCCAGCAAATACACTGTTTCTAAGGAAATGGGAACACACTAAGGAGACACTTGTGGGAGCTACTGTGACTATAACTGAGCTTCCCTACGCACAGGGAAGCAAGAGAAATGCTGACTTCAACAAGCCCAGTTACATACTCAGAATCTGTACTACTGCGCAAATAGGCATGTCTCTGTAGGCAAAAGACTCATTTCTGACAAAGTTGCCCAAATGCATCTCAGAAGTGTGCAACTTGTTCCCTGAGTTAGAAAACGTCGAGAAACGGTCTTTTCTGCTAGCGCTGTGCTTCTACACATTTATTTGCTGAGCGGTGAAATCACACAGTAATGCACTTTTCTCCCAGCAAATACACTGTTTCTAAGGAAATGGGAACACACTGAGGAGACACTTGTTGGAGCTACTGTGACTAAAACTGAGCTTCCCTACGCACAGGGAAGCAAGAGAAATGCTGATTTCATCAAGCCCAGTTACATACTCAGAATCTGTACTACTGCGCAAATTGGCATGCCTCTGTAGGCAAAAAACTCTTTTCTGACAAAGTTGCCCAAATGCATCTCAGAAGTGTGCAACTTGTTCCTTGCGTTAGAAAACGTCGAGAAACGGTCGTTTCTGCTAGCACTGTGCTTCTACACATGTATTTGCTGAACGTTGAAAGCGCACAGTAATGCACTTTTCTCCCAGCAAATACACTGTTTCTGAGGAAATGGGAACACACTGAGGAGACACTTGTGGGAGCTACAGTGACTAAAACTGAGCTTCCCTACGCACAGGGAAGTAAGAGAAATGCTGATTTCATCAAGCCCAGTTACATACTCAGAATCTGTACTACTGCGCAAATAGGCATGTCTCTGTAGGCAAAAAAATCATTTCTGACAAAGTTGCCCAAATGCATCTCAGAAGTGTGCAACTTGTTCCCTGAGTTAGAAAACGTCGAGAAACGGTCTTTTCTGCTAGTCCTGTGCTTCTACACATGTATTTGCTGAACGGTGAAAGCGCACAGTAATGCACTTTTCTCTCAGCAAATACACTGTTTCTACGGAAATGGGAACACTGTGGAGACACTTGTGGGAGCTACTGTGACTAAAACTGAGCTTCCCTACGCACAGGGAAGCAAGAGAAATGCTGATTTCATCAAGCCCAGTTACATACTCAGAATCTGTACTACTGCGCAAATAGGCTTGTCTCTTTACGCAAAAAACTCATTTCTGACAAAGTTGCCCAAATGCATCTCAGAAGTGTGCAACTTGTTCCCTGAGTTAGAAAACGTCGAGAAACGTTAGTTTCTGCTAGCGCCGTGCTTCTACACATGTATTTGCTGAACGGTGAAAGCGCACAGTAATGCACTTTTCTCCCAGCAAATACACTGTTTCTAAGGAAATGGGAACACACTGAGGAGACACTTGTGGGAGCTACTGGGACTAAAACTGAGCTTCCCTATGCACAGGAAAGCAAGAGAAATGCTGATTACATCAAGCCCAGTTACATACTCAGAATCTGTACTACTGCGCAAATAGGCATGTCTCTGTAGGCAAAAAACTCATTTCTGACAAAGTTGCCCAAATGCATCTCAGAAGTGTGCCACTTGTTCCCTGAGTTAGAAAACGTCGAGAAACGGTCGTTTCTGCTAGCGCTGTGCTTCTACACATGTATTTGCTGAACGGTGAAAGCGCACAGTAATGCACTTTTCTCCCAGCAAATACACTGTTTCTAAGGAATTGGGAACACACTGAGGAGACACTTGTCGGAGCTACTGGGACTAAAACTGAGCTTCCCTACGCACAGTGAAGCAAGAGAAATGCTGATTTCATCAAGCCCAGTTACATACTCAGAATCTGTACTACTGCGCAAATAGGCATGTCTCTGTAGGCAAAAAACTCATTTCTGACAAAGTTGCCCAAATGCATCTCAGAAGTGTGCAACTTGTTCCCTGAGTTAGAAAACGTCGAGAAATGGTCGTTTCTGCTAGCGCTGTGCTTCTACACATGTATTTGCTGAACGGTGAAAGCGCACAGTAATGCACTTTTCTCCCAACAAATACACTGTTTCTAAGGAAATGGGAACACACTGAGGAGACACTTGTGGGAGCTACTGTGACTAAAACTAAGCTTCCCTACGCACAGGGAAGCAAGAGAAATGCTGATTTCATCAAGCCCAGTTACATACTCAGAATCTGTACTACTGCGCAAATAGGCATGTCTCCTTAGGCAAAAAACTCATTTCTGACAAAGTTGCCCAAATGCATCTCAGAAGAGTGCAACTTGTTCCCTGAGTTAGAAAACGTCGAGAAACGTTCGTTTCTGCTAGCGCTGTGCTTCTACACATGTACTTGCTGAACGGTGAAAGCGCACAGTAATGCACTGTTCTCCCAGCAAATAAACTGTTTCTGAGGAAATGGGAACACACTGAGGAGACACTTGTGGGAGCTACTGTGACTAAAACTGAGCTTCCCTACGCACAGGGAAGCAAGAGAAATGCTGATTTCATCAAGCCCAGTTACATACTCAGAATCTGTAATACTGCGCAAATAGGCATGTCTCCTTAGGCAAAAAACTCATTTCTGACAAAGTTGCCCAAATGCATCTCAGAAGAGTGCAACTTGTTCCCTGAGTTAGAAAACGTCGAGAAACGTTAGTTTCTGCTAGCGCTGTGCTTCTACACATGTACTTGCTGAATGGTGAATGCTCACAGTAATGCACTTTTCTCCCAGCAAATACACTGTTTCTAAGGAAATGGGAACACACTGAGGAGACACTTGTGGGAGCTACTGTGACTAAAACTGAGCTTCCCTACGCACAGGGAAGCAAGAGAAATGCTGATTTCATCAAGCCCAGTTACATACTCAGAATCTGTACTACTGCGCAAATAGGCATGTCTCCTTAGGCAAAAAACTCATTTCTGACAAAGTTGCCCAAATGCATCTCAGAAGAGTGCAACTTGTTCCCTGAGTTAGAAAACGTCGACAAACGTTCGTTTCTGCTAGCGCTGTGCTTCTACACATGTACTAGCTGAACGGTGAAAGCTCACAGTAATGCACTTTTCTCCCAGCAAATACACTGTTTCTAAGGAAATGGGAACACACTGAGGAGACACTTGTGGGAGCTACTGTGACTAAAACTGAGCTTCCCTACGCACAGGGAAGCAAGAGATATGCTGATTTCATCAAGCCCAGTTACATACTCAGAATCTGTACTACTGCGCAAATAGGCATGTCTCTGTAGGCAAAAAACTCATTTCTGACAAAGTTGCCCAAATGCATCTCAGAAGTGTGCAACTTGTTCCCTGAGTTAGAAAACGTCGAGAAACGTTCGTTTCTGCTAGCGCTGTGTTTCTACACATGTATTTGCTGAACGGTGAAAGCGCACAGTAATGCACTTTTCTCCCAGCAAATACACTGTTTCTAAGGAAATGGGAACACACTGAGAAGACACTTGTGGGAGCTACTGTGACTAAAACTGAGCTTCCCTACGCACAGGGAAGCAAGAGAAATGCTGATTTCATCAAGCCCAGTTACATACTCAGAATCTGTACTACTGCACAAATAGGCATGTCTCTGTATGCAAAAAACTCATTTCTGACAAAGTTGCCCAAATGCATCTCAGAAGTGTGCAACTTGTTCCCTGAGTTAGAAAACGTCGAGAAACGGTCGTTTCAGCTAGCGCTGTGCTTCTACACATGTATTTGCTGAACGGTGAAAGCGCACAGTAATGTACTTTTCTCCCAGCAAATACACTGTTCCTAAGGAAATGGGAACACATTGAGGAGACACTTGTGGGAGCTACTGTGACTAAAACTGAGCTTCCCTACGCACAGGGAAGCAAGAGAAATGCTGATTTCATCAAGCCCAGTTACATACTCAGAATCTGTACTACTGCGCAAATAGGCATGTCTCTGTAGGCAAAAAAGTCATTTCGGACAAAGTTGCCCAAATGCATATCAGAAGTTTGCCACTTGTTCCCTGAGTTAGAAAACGTCGAGAAACGGTCGTTTCTGCTAGCGCTGTGCTTCTACACATGTATTTGCTGAACGGTGAAAGCGCACAGTAATGCACTTTTCTCCCAGCAAATACACTGTTTCTAAGGAACTGGGAACACACTGAGGAGACACTTGTGGGAGCTACTGTGACTAAAACTGAGCTTCCCTACGCACAGGGAAGCAAGAGAAATGCTGATTTCATCAAGCCCAGTTACATACTCAGAATCTGTACTACTGCGCAAATAGGCATGTCTCCTTAGACAAAAAACTCATTTCTGACAAAGTTGCCCAAATGCATCTCAGAAAAGTGCAACTTGTTCCCTGAGTTAGAAAACGTCGAGAAACGTTAGTTTCTGCTAGCGCTGTGCTTTTTACATGTACTTGCTGAATGGTGAAAGCTCACAGTAATGCACTTTTCTCCCAGCAAATACACTGTTTCTAAGGAAATGGGAACACACTGAGGAGACACTTGTGGGAGCTACTGTGACTACAACTGAGCTTCCCTACGCACAGGGAAGCAAGAGAAATGCTGATTTCATCAAGCCCAGTTACATACTCAGAATCTGTACTACTGCGCAAATAGGCATGTCTCCTTAGGCAAAAAACTCATTTCTGACAAAGTTGCCCAAATGCATCTCAGAAGAGTGCAACTTGTTCCCTGAGTTAGAAAACGTCGACAAACGTTCGTTTCTGCTAGCGCTGTGCTTCTACACATGTACTAGCTGAACGGTGAAAGCTCACAGTAATGCACTTTTCTCCCAGCAAATACACTGTTTCTAAGGAAATGGATACACACTGAGGAGACACTTGTGGGAGCTACTGTGACTAAAACTGAGCTTCCCTACGCACAGGGAAGCAAGAGATATGCTGATTTCATCAAGCCCAGTTACATACTCAGAATCTGTACTACTGCGCCAATAGGCATGTCTCTGTAGGCAAAAAAATCATTTCTGACAAAGTTGCCCAAATGCATCTCAGAAGTGTGCAACTTGTTCCCTGAGTTAGAAAACGTCGAGAAACGTTAGTTTCTGCTAGCGCTGTGTTTCTACACATGTATTTGCTGAACGGTGAAAGCGCACAGTAATGCACTTTTCTCCCAGCAAATACACTGTTTCTAAGGAAATGGGAACACACTGAGAAGACACTTGTGGGAGCTACTGTGACGAAAACTGAGCTTCCCTACGCACAGGGAAGCAAGAGAAATGCTGATTTCATCAAGCCCAGTTACATACTCAGAATCTGTACTACTGCACAAATAGGCATGTCTCCTTAGGCAAAAAACTCATTTCTGACAAAGTTGCCCAAATGCAACTCAGAAGTGTGCAACTTGTTCCCTGAGTTAGAAAACGTCGAGAAACGGTCGTTTCAGCTAGCGCTGTGCTTCTACACATGTATTTGCTGAACGGTGAAAGCGCACAGTAATGCACTTTTCTCCCAGCAAATACACTGTTTCTAAGGAAATGGGAACACACTAAGGAGACACTTGTGGGAGCTACTGTGACTATAACTGAGCTTCCCTACGCACAGGGAAGCAAGAGAAATGCTGACTTCAACAAGCCCAGTTACATACTCAGAATCTGTACTACTGCGCAAATAGGCATGTCTCTGTAGGCAAAAGACTCATTTCTGACAAAGTTGCCCAAATGCATCTCAGAAGTGTGCAACTTGTTCCCTGAGTTAGAAAACGTCGAGAAACGGTCTTTTCTGCTAGCGCTGTGCTTCTACACATTTATTTGCTGAGCGGTGAAATCACACAGTAATGCACTTTTCTCCCAGCAAATACACTGTTTCTAAGGAAATGGGAACACACTGAGGAGACACTTGTTGGAGCTACTGTGACTAAAACTGAGCTTCCCTACGCACAGGGAAGCAAGAGAAATGCTGATTTCATCAAGCCCAGTTACATACTCAGAATCTGTACTACTGCGCAAATTGGCATGCCTCTGTAGGCAAAAAACTCTTTTCTGACAAAGTTGCCCAAATGCATCTCAGAAGTGTGCAACTTGTTCCCTGCGTTAGAAAACGTCGAGAAACGGTCGTTTCTGCTAGCACTGTGCTTCTACACATGTATTTGCTGAACGTTGAAAGCGCACAGTAATGCACTTTTCTCCCAGCAAATACACTGTTTCTGAGGAAATGGGAACACACTGAGGAGACACTTGTGGGAGCTACAGTGACTAAAACTGAGCTTCCCTACGCACAGGGAAGTAAGAGAAATGCTGATTTCATCAAGCCCAGTTACATACTCAGAATCTGTACTACTGCGCAAATAGGCATGTCTCTGTAGGCAAAAAAATCATTTCTGACAAAGTTGCCCAAATGCATCTCAGAAGTGTGCAACTTGTTCCCTGAGTTAGAAAACGTCGAGAAACGGTCTTTTCTGCTAGTCCTGTGCTTCTACACATGTATTTGCTGAACGGTGAAAGCGCACAGTAATGCACTTTTCTCTCAGCAAATACACTGTTTCTACGGAAATGGGAACACTGTGGAGACACTTGTGGGAGCTACTGTGACTAAAACTGAGCTTCCCTACGCACAGGGAAGCAAGAGAAATGCTGATTTCATCAAGCCCAGTTACATACTCAGAATCTGTACTACTGCGCAAATAGGCTTGTCTCTTTACGCAAAAAACTCATTTCTGACAAAGTTGCCCAAATGCATCTCAGAAGTGTGCAACTTGTTCCCTGAGTTAGAAAACGTCGAGAAACGTTAGTTTCTGCTAGCGCCGTGCTTCTACACATGTATTTGCTGAACGGTGAAAGCGCACAGTAATGCACTTTTCTCCCAGCAAATACACTGTTTCTAAGGAAATGGGAACACACTGAGGAGACACTTGTGGGAGCTACTGGGACTAAAACTGAGCTTCCCTATGCACAGGAAAGCAAGAGAAATGCTGATTACATCAAGCCCAGTTACATACTCAGAATCTGTACTACTGCGCAAATAGGCATGTCTCTGTAGGCAAAAAACTCATTTCTGACAAAGTTGCCCAAATGCATCTCAGAAGTGTGCCACTTGTTCCCTGAGTTAGAAAACGTCGAGAAACGGTCGTTTCTGCTAGCGCTGTGCTTCTACACATGTATTTGCTGAACGGTGAAAGCGCACAGTAATGCACTTTTCTCCCAGCAAATACACTGTTTCTAAGGAATTGGGAACACACTGAGGAGACACTTGTCGGAGCTACTGGGACTAAAACTGAGCTTCCCTACGCACAGTGAAGCAAGAGAAATGCTGATTTCATCAAGCCCAGTTACATACTCAGAATCTGTACTACTGCGCAAATAGGCATGTCTCTGTAGGCAAAAAACTCATTTCTGACAAAGTTGCCCAAATGCATCTCAGAAGTGTGCAACTTCTTCCCTGAGTTAGAAAACTTAGAGAAACGTTCGTTTCTGCTAGCGCTGTGCTTCTACACATGTATTTTCTGAACGGTAAAAGCGCACAGTAATGCACTTTTCTCCCAGCAAATACACTGTTTCTAAGGAAACGGGAACACACTGAGGAGACACTTGTGGGAGCTACTGAGACTAAAACTGAGCTTCCCTACGCACAGGGAAGCAAGAGAAATGCTGATTTCATCAAGCCCAGTTACATACTCAGAATCTGTACTACTGCGCAAATAGGCATGTCTCTGTAGGCAAAAAACTCATTTCTGACAAAGTTGCCCAAATGCATCTCAGAAGTGTGCAACTAGTTCCCTGAGTTAGAAAACGTCGAGAAACGTTCGTTTCTGCTAGCGCTGTATTTCTACACATGTATTTGCTGAACGGTGAAAGCGCACAGTAATGCACTTTTCTCCCAGCAAATACACTGTTTCTAAGGAAATGGGAACACAGTGAGGAGACAATTGTGGGAGCTACTGTGACTAAAACTGAGCTTCCCTATGCACAGGGAAGCAAGAGAAATGCTGATTTCATCAAGCCCAGTTACATACTCAGAATCTGTACTACTGCGCAAATAGGCATGTCTCTGTAGGCAAAAAACTCATTTCAGACAAAGTTGCCCAAATGCATCTCAGAAGTGTGCAACTTGTTCCCTGAGTTAGAAAACGTCGAGAAACGTTAGTTTCTGCTAGCGCTGTGCTTCTACACATGTATTTGCTGAATGGTGAAAGCACACAGTAATGCACTTTTCTCCCAGCAAATTCACTGTTTCTAAGGAAATGGGAACACACTGAGGAGACACTTGTGGGAGCTACTGTGACTAAAACTGAGCTTCCCTACGCACAGGGAAGGAAGAGAAATGCTGATTTCATCAAGCCAAGTTACATACTCAGAATCTGTACTACTGCGCAAATAGGCATGTCTCTGTAGGCAAAAAACTCATTTCTGACAAAGTTGCCCAAATGCATCTCAGAAGTGTGGAACTTGTTCTCTGAGTTAAAAAACGTCGAGAAACGTTCGTTTCTGCTAGCGCTGTGCTTCTACACATGTATTTGATGAACGGTGAAAGCGCACAGTAATGCAGTTTTCTCCCAGCAAATACACTGTTTCTAAGGAAATGGGAACACACTGAGGAGACACTTGTGGGAGCTACTGGGACTAAAACTGAGCTTCCCTATGCACAGGGAAGCAAGAGAAATGCTGATTTCATCAAGCCCAGTTACATACTCAGAATCTGTACTACTGCGCAAATAGGCATGTCTCTGTAGGCAAAAAACTCATTTCTGACAAAGTTGCCCAAATGCATCTCAGAAGTGTGCAACTTGTTCCCTGAGTTAGAAAACGTCGAGAAACGTTCGTTTCTGCTAGCGATATGCTTCTACACATGTATTTGCTGAACGGTGAAAGCGCACAGTAATGCACTTTTCTCCCAGCAAATACACTGTTTCTAAGGAAATGGGAACACACTGAGGAGACACTTGTGGGAGCTACTGGGACTAAAACTGAGCTTCCCTACGCACAGGGAAGCAAGAGATATGCTGATTTCATCAAGCCCAATTACATACTCAGAATCTGTACTACTGCGCAAATAGGCATGTCTCTGTAGGCAAAAAACTCATTTCTGACAAAGTTGCCCAAATGCAACTCAGAAGTGTGCAACTTGCTCCCTGAGTTAGAAAACGTCGAGAAACGTTCGTTTCTGCTAGCGCTGTGCTTCTACACATGTATTTGCTGTTCGGTGAAAGCGCACAGTAATGCACTTTTCTCCCAGCAAATACACTGTGTCTAAGGAAATGGGAACACACTGAGGAGACACTTGTGGGAGCTACTGTGACTAAAACTGAGCTTCCCTACGCACAGGGAAGCAAGAGAAATGCTGATTTCATCAAGCCCAGTTACATACTCAGAATCTGTACTACTGGGCAAATAGGCATGTCTATGTAGGCAAAAAACTCATTTTTGAGTAAGTTACCCAAATGCATCTCAGAAGTGTGCAACTTGTTCCCTGAGTTAGAAAACGTCGAGAAACGTTCGTTACTGCTAGCGCTGTGCTTCTACACATGTATTTGCTGAACAGTGAAAGCGCACAGTAATGCACTTTTCTCCCAGCAAATACACTGTTTCTAAGGAAATGGGAACACACTGAGGAGACACTTGTGGGAGCTACTGTGACTAAAACTGAGCTTCCCTACGCACAGGGAAGCAAGAGAAATGCTGATTTCATCAAGCCCAGTTACATACTCAGAATCTGTACTACTGCGCAAATAGGCATGTCTCTGTAGGCAAAAAACTCATTTCTGACAAAGTTGCCCAAATGCATCTCAGAAGTGTGCAACTTGTTCCTTGAGTTAGAAAACGTCGAGAAACGGTCGTTTCTGCTAGCGCTGTGCTTCTACACATGTATTTGCTGAACGGTGAAAGCGCACAGTAATGCACTTTTCTCCCAGCAAATACACTGTTTCTAAGGAAATGGGAACACACTGAGGAGACACTTGTGGGAGCTACTGTGACTAAAACTGAGCTTCCCTACGCACAGGGAAGCAAGAGAAATGGTGATTTCATCAAGCCCAGCTACATACACAGAATCTGTACTACTGCGCAAATAGGCATGTCTCTGTAGGCAAAAAACTCATTTTTGAGAAAGTTACCCAAATGCATCTCAGAAGTGTGCAACTTGTTCCCTTAGTTAGAAAACTTCGAGAAACGTTCGTTACTGCTAGCGCTGTGCTTCTACACATGTATTTGCTGAACGGTGAAAGCGCACAGTAATGCACTTTTCTCCCAGCAAATACACTGTTTCTAAGGAAATGGGAACACACTGAGGAGACACTTGTGGGAGCTACTGGGACTAAAACTGAGCTTCCCTACGCACAGGGAAGCAAGAGAAATGCTGATTTCATCAAGCCCAGTTACATACTCAGAATCTGTACTACTGCGCAAATAGGCATGTCTCTGTAGGCAAAAAACTCATTTCTGACAAAGTTGCCCAAATGCATCTCAGAAGTGTGCAACTTGTTCCCTGAGTTAGAAAACATCGAGAAATGGTCGTTTCTGCTAGCGCTGTGCTTCTACACATGTATTTGCTGAACGGTGAAAGCGCACAGTAATGCACTTTTCTCCCAGCAAATACACTGTTTCTAAGGAAATGGGAACACACTGAGGAGACACTTGTGGGAGCTACTGTGACTAAAACTGAGCTTCCCTACGCACAGGGAAGCAAGAGAAATGGTGATTTCATCAAGCCCAGCTACATACACAGAATCTGTACTACTGCGCAAATAGGCATGTCTCTGTAGGCAAAAAACTCATTTTTGAGAAAGTTACCCAAATGCATCTCAGAAGTGTGCAACTTGTTCCCTGAGTTAGAAAACGTCGAGAAACGTTCGTTACTGCTAGCGCTGTGCTTCTACACATGTATTTGCTGAACGGTGAAAGCGCACAGTAATGCACTTTTCTCCCAGCAAATACACTGTTTCTAAGGAAATGGGAACACACTGAGGAGACACTTGTGGGAGCTACTGGGACTAAAACTGAGCTTCCCTACGCACAGGGAAGCAAGAGAAATGCTGATTTCATCAAGCCCAGTTACATACTCAGAATCTGTACTACTGCGCAAATAGGCATGTCTCTGTAGGCAAAAAACTCATTTCTGACAAAGTTGCCCAAATGCATCTCAGAAGTGTGCAACTTGTTCTCTGAGTTAGAAAACGTCGAGAAAGGGTCGTTTCTGCTAGCGCTGTGCTTCTACACATGTATTTGCTGAACGGTGAAAGCGCACAGTAATGCACTTTTCTCCCAGCAAATACACTGTTTCTAAGGAACTGGGAACACACTGAGGAGACACGTGTGGGAGCTACTGTGACTAAAACTGAGCTTCCCTACGCACAGGGAAGCAAGAGAAATGCTGATTTCATCAAGCCCAGTTACATACTCAGAATCTGTACTACTGGGCAAATAGGCATGTCTCTGTAGGCAAAAAACTCATTTTTGAGTAAGTTACCCAAATGCATCTCAGAAGTGTGCCACTTGTTCCCTGAGTTAGAAAACGTCGAGAAACGTTCGTTTCTGCTAGCGCTGTGCTTCTACACATGTATTTGCTGAATGGTGAAAGTGCACAGTAATGCACTTTTCTCCCAGCAAATACACTGTTTCTAAGGAAATGGGAACACACTGAGGAGACACTTGTGGGAGCTACTGTGACTAAAACTGAGCTTCCCTACGCACAGGGAAGCAAGAGAAATGCTGATTTCATCAAGCCCAGTTACATACTCAGAATCTGTACTACTGCGCAAATAGGCATGTCTCTTTAGGCAAAAAACTCATTTCTGACAAAGTTGCCCAAATGCATCTCAGAAGTGTGCCACTTGTTCCCTGAGTTAGAAAACGTCGAGAAACGGTCGTTTCAGCTAGCGCTGTGCTTCTACACATGTATTTACTGAACGGTGAAAGCGCACAGTAATGCATTTTTCTTCCAGCAAATACACTGCTTCTAAGGAAATGGGAACACACTGAGGAGACACTTGTGGGAGCTACTGTGACTAAAACTGAGCTTCCCTACTCACAGGGAAGCAAGAGAAATGCTGATGTCATCAAGCCCAGTTGCATACTCAGAATCTGTACTACTGCGCAAATAGGCATGTCTCTGTACGCAAAAAACTCATTTCTGACCAAGTTGCCCAAAGGCATCTCAGAAGTGTGCAATTGTTCCCTGAGTTAGAAAACGTCGAGAAACATTCGTTTCTGCTAGCGCTGTGCTTCTACACATGTATTTGCTGAACGGTGAAAGCGCACAGTAATGCACTTTTCTCCCAGCAAATACACTGTTTCTAAGGAAACGGGAACACACTGAGGAGACACCTGTGGGAGCTACTGGGACAAAACTGAGCTTCCCTACGCACATGGAAGCAAGAGAAATGCTGATTTCATCAAGCCCATTTACATACTCAGAATCTGTACTACTGCGCAAATAGGCATGTCTCTGTAGGCAAAAAACTCATTTTTGACAAAGTTGCCCAAATGCATCTCAGAAGTGTGCAACTTGTTCCCTGAGTTAGAAAACGTCGAGAAACGGTCGTTTCAGCTAGCACTGTGCTTCTACACATGTATTTACTGAACGGTGAAAGCGCACAGTAATGCATTTTTCTCCCAGCAAATACACTACTTCTAAGGAAATGGGAACACACTGAGGAGACACTTGTGGGAGCTACTGTGACTAAAACTGAGCTTCCCTACTCACAGGGAAGCAAGAGAAATGCTGATGTCATCAAGCCCAGTTACATACTCAGAATCTGTACTACTGCGCAAATAGGCATGTCTCTTTAGGCAAAAAACTCATTTCTGACAAAGTTGCCCAAATGCATCTCAGAAGTTTGCCACTTGTTTCCTGAGTTAGAAAACGTCGAGAAACGTTCGTTTCTGCTAGCGCTGTGCTTCTACACATGTATTGGCTGAACGGTGAAAGCACACAGTAATGCACTTTTCTCCCAGCAAATACACTGTTTCTAAGGAACTGGGAACACACTGAGGAGACACTTGTGGGAGCTACTGTGACTAAAACTGAGCTTCCCTACGCACAGGGAAGCAAGAGAAATGCTGATTTCATCAAGCCCAGTTACATACTCAGAATCTGTACTACTGCGCAAATAGGCATGTCTCTGTAGGCAAAAAACTCATTTCTGACAAAGTTGCCCAAATGCATCTCAGAAGTGTGCCACTTCTTCCCTGAGTTAGAAAACGTCGAGAAACGGTCGTTTCAGCTAGCGCTGTGCTTCTACACATGTATTTGCTGAACGGTGAAAGCGTACAGTAATGCACTTTTCTCCCAGCAAATACACTGTTTCTAAGGAAATGGGAACACACTGAGGAGACACTTGTGGGAGCTACTGTGACTAAAACTGAGCTTCCCTACGCACAGGGAAGCAAGAGAAATGCTGATTTCATCAAGCCCAGCTACATACTCAGAATCTGTACTACTGCGCAAATAGGCATGTCTCTGTAGGCAAAAAACTCATTTTTGAGAAAGTTACCCAAATGCATCTCAGAAGTGTGCAACTTGTTCCCTGAGTTAGAAAACGTCGAGAAACGTTCGTTACTGCTAGCGCTGTGCTTCTACACATGTATTTGCTGAACGGTGAAAGCGCACAGTAATGCACTTTTCTCCCAGCAAATACACTGTTTCTAAGGAAATGGGAACACACTGAGGAGACACTTGTGGGAGCTACTGGGACTAAAACTGAGCTTCCCTACGCACAGGGAAGCAAGAGAAATGCTGATTTCATCAAGCCCAGTTACATACTCAGAATCTGTACTACTGCGCAAATAGGCATGTCTCTGTAGGCAAAAAACTCATTTCTGACAAAGTTGCCCAAATGCATCTCAGAAGAGTGCAACTTGTTCCCTGAGTTAGAAAACGTCGAGAAACGTTAGTTTCTGCTAGCGCTGTGCTTCTACACATGTACTTGCTGAATGGTGAATGCTCACAGTAATGCACTTTTCTCCCAGCAAATACACTGTTTCTAAGGAAATGGGAACACACTGAGGAGACACTTGTGGGAGCTACTGTGACGAAAACTGAGCTTCCCTACGCACAGGGAAGCAAGAGAAATGCTGATTTCATCAAGCCCAGTTACATACTCAGAATCTGTACTACTGCGCAAATAGGCATGTCTCCTTAGGCAAAAAACTCATTTCTGAAAAAGTTGCCCAAATGCATCTCAGAAGAGTGCAACTTGTTCCCTGAGTTAGAAAACGTGGAGAAACGTTCGTTTCTGCTAGCGCTGTGCTTCTACACATGTACTAGCTGAACGGTGAAAGCTCACAGTAATGCACTTTTCTCCCAGCAAATACACTGTTTCTAAGGAAATGGGAACACACTGAGGAGACACTTGTGGGAGCTACTGTGACTAAAACTGAGCTTCCCTACGCACAGGGAAGCAAGAGATATGCTGATTTCATCAAGCCCAGTTACATACTCAGAATCTGTACTACTGCGCAAATAGGCATGTCTCTGTAGGCAAAAAACTCATTTCTGACAAAGTTGCCCAAATGCATCTCAGAAGTGTGCAACTTGTTCCCTGAGTTAGAAAACGTCGAGAAACGGTCGTTTCAGCTAGCGCTGTGCTTCTACACATGTATTTGCTGAACGGTGAAAGCGCACAGTAATGTACTTTTCTCCCAGCAAATACACTGTTTCTAAGAAATGGGAACACATTGAGGAGACACTTGTGGGAGCTACTGTGACTAAAACTGAGCTTCCCTACGCACAGGGAAGCAAGAGAAATGCTGATTTCATCAAGCCCAGTCACATACTCAGAATCTGTACTACTGCGCAAATAGGCATGTCTCTGTAGGCAAAAAACTCATTTCTGACAAAGTTGCCCAAATGCATCTCAGAAGTGTGCCACTTCTTCCCTGAGTTAGAAAACGTCGAGAAACGGTCGTTTCAGCTAGCGCTGTGCTTCTACACATGTATTTGCTGAACGGTGAAAGCGCACAGTAATGCACTTTTCTCCCAGCAAATACACTGTTTCTAAGGAAATGGGAACACACTGAGGAGACACTTGTGGGAGCTACTGTGACTAAAACTGAGCTTCCCTACGCACAGGGAAGCAAGAGAAATGCTGATTTCATCAAGCCCAGCTACATACTCAGAATCTGTACTACTGCGCAAATAGGCATGTCTCTGTAGGCAAAAAACTCATTTTTGAGAAAGTTACCCAAATGCATCTCAGAAGTGTGCAACTTGTTCCCTGAGTTAGAAAACGTCGAGAAACGTTCGTTACTGCTAGCGCTGTGCTTCTACACATGTATTTGCTGAACAGTGAAAGCGCACAGTAATGCACTTTTCTCCCAGCAAATACACTGTTTCTAAGGAAATGGGAACACACTGAGGAGACACTTGTGGGAGCTACTGTGACTAAAACTGAGCTTCCCTACGCACAGGGAAGCAAGAGAAATGGTGATTTCATCAAGCCCAGCTACATACACAGAATCTGTACTACTGCGCAAAGAGGCATGTCTCTGTAGGCAAAAAACTCATTTTTGAGAAAGTTACCCAAATGCATCTCAGAAGTGTGCAACTTGTTCCCTGAGTTAGAAAACGTCGAGAAACGTTCGTTACTGCTAGCGCTGTGCTTCTACACATGTATTTGCTGAACGGTGAAAGCGCACAGTAATGCACTTTTCTCCCAGCAAATACACTGTTTCTAAGGAAATGGGAACACACTGAGGAGACACTTGTGGGAGCTACTGGGACTAAAACTGAGCTTCCCTACGCACAGGGAAGCAAGAGAAATGCTGATTTCATCAAGCCCAGTTACATACTCAGAATCTGTACTACTGCGCAAATAGGCATGTCTCTGTAGGCAAAAAACTCATTTCTGACAAAGTTGCCCAAATGCATCTCAGAAGTGTGCAACTTGTTCTCTGAGTTAGAAAACGTCGAGAAAGGGTCGTTTCTGCTAGCGCTGTGCTTCTACACATGTATTTGCTGAACGGTGAAAGCGCACAGTAATGCACTTTTCTCCCAGCAAATACACTGTTTCTAAGGAACTGGGAACACACTGAGGAGACACGTGTGGGAGCTACTGTGACTAAAACTGAGCTTCCCTACGCACAGGGAAGCAAGAGAAATGCTGATTTCATCAAGCCCAGTTACATACTCAGAATCTGAACTACTGGGCAAATAGGCATGTCTCTGTAGGCAAAAAACTCATTTTTGAGTAAGTTACCCAAATGCATCTCAGAAGTGTGCCACTTGTTCCCTGAGTTAGAAAACGTCGAGAAACGTTCGTTTCTGCTAGCGCTGTGCTTCTACACATGTATTTGCTGAATGGTGAAAGTGCACAGTAATGCACTTTTCTCCCAGCAAATACACTGTTTCTAAGGAAATGGGAACACACTGAGGAGACACTTGTGGGAGCTACTGTGACTAAAACTGAGCTTCCCTACGCACAGGGAAGCAAGAGAAATGCTGATTTCATCAAGCCCAGTTACATACTCAGAATCTGTACTACTGCGCAAATAGGCATGTCTCTTTAGGCAAAAAACTCATTTCTGACAAAGTTGCCCAAATGCATCTCAGAAGTGTGCCACTTGTTCCCTGAGTTAGAAAACGTCGAGAAACGGTCGTTTCAGCTAGCGCTGTGCTTCTACACATGTATTTACTGAACGGTGAAAGCGCACAGTAATGCATTTTTCTTCCAGCAAATACACTGCTTCTAAGGAAATGGGAACACACTGAGGAGACACTTGTGGGAGCTACTGTGACTAAAACTGAGCTTCCCTACTCACAGTGAAGCAAGAGAAATGCTGATGTCATCAAGCCCAGTTGCATACTCAGAATCTGTACTACTGCGCAAATAGGCATGTCTCTTTAGGCAAAAAACTCATTTCTGACAAAGTTGCCCAAATGCATCTCAGAAGTTTGCCACTTGTTCCCTGAGTTAGAAAACGTCGAGAAACGTTCGTTTCTGCTAGCGCTGTGCTTCTACACATGTATTGGCTGAACGGTGAAAGCACACAGTAATGCACTTTTCTCCCAGCAAATACACTGTTTCTAAGGAAATGGGAACACACTGAGGAGACACTTGTGGGAGCTACTGTGACTAAAACTGAGCTTCCCTACGCACAGGGAAGCAAGAGAAATGCTGATTTCATCAAGCCCAGTTACATACTCAGAATCTGTACTACTGCGCAAATAGGCATGTCTCTGTAGGCAAAAAACTCATTTCTGACAAAGTTGCCCAAATGCATCTCAGAAGTGTGCCACTTCTTCCCTGAGTTAGAAAACGTCGAGAAACGGTCGTTTCAGCTAGCGCTGTGCTTCTACACATGTATTTGCTGAACGGTGAAAGCGCACAGTAATGCACTTTTCTCCCAGCAAATACACTGTTTCTAAGGAAATGGGAACACACTGAGGAGACACTTGTGGGAGCTACTGTGACTAAAACTGAGCTTCCCTATGCACAGGGAAGCAAGAGAAATGCTGATTTCATCAAGCCCAGCTACATACTCAGAATCTGTACTACTGCGCAAATAGGCATGTCTCTGTAGGCAAAAAACTCATTTTTGAGAAAGTTACCCAAATGCATCTCAGAAGTGTGCAACTTGTTCCCTGAGTTAGAAAACGTCGAGAAACGTTCGTTACTGCTAGCGCTGTGCTTCTACACATGTATTTGCTGAACGGTGAAAGCGCACAGTAATGCACTTTTCTCCCAGCAAATACACTGTTTCTAAGGAAATGGGAACACACTGAGGAGACACTTGTGGGAGCTACTGGGACTAAAACTGAGCTTCCCTACGCACAGGGAAGCAAGAGAAATGCTGATTTCATCAAGCCCAGTTACATACTCAGAATCTGTACTACTGCGCAAATAGGCATGTCTCTGTAGGCAAAAAACTCATTTCTGACAAAGTTGCCCAAATGCATTTCAGAAGAGTGCAACTTGTTCCCTGAGTTAGAAAACGTCGAGAAACGTTAGTTTCTGCTAGCGCTGTGCTTCTACACATGTACTTGCTGAATGGTGAATGCTCACAGTAATGCACTTTTCTCCCAGCAAATACACTGTTTCTAAGGAAATGGGAACACACTGAGGAGACACTTGTGGGAGCTACTGTGACTAAAACTGAGCTTCCCTACGCACAGGGAAGCAAGAGAAATGCTGATTTCATCAAGCCCAGTTACATACTCAGAATCTGTACTACTGCGCAAATAGGCATGTCTCCTTAGGCAAAAAACTCATTTCTGACAAAGTTGCCCAAATGCATCTCAGAAGAGTGCAACTTGTTCCCTGAGTTAGAAAACGTCGACAAACGTTCGTTTCTGCTAGCGCTGTGCTTCTACACATGTACTAGCTGAACGGTGAAAGCTCACAGTAATGCACTTTTCTCCCAGCAAATACACTGTTTCTAAGGAAATGGGAACACACTGAGGAGACACTTGTGGGAGCTACTGTGACTAAAACTGAGCTTCCCTACGCACAGGGAAGCAAGAGATATGCTGATTTCATCAAGCCCAGTTACATACTCAGAATCTGTACTACTGCGCAAATAGGCATGTCTCTGTAGGCAAAAAACTCATTTCTGACAAAGTTGCCCAAATGCATCTCAGAAGTGTGCAACTTGTTCCCTGAGTTAGAAAACGTCGAGAAACGTTCGTTTCTGCTAGCGCTGTGCTTCTACACATGTATTTGCTGAACGGTGAAAGCGCACAGTAATGCACTTTTCTCCCAGCAAATACACTGTTTCTAAGGAAATGGGAACACACTGAGAAGACACTTGTGGGAGCTACTGTGACTAAAACTGAGCTTCCCTACGCACAGGGAAGCAAGAGAAATGCTGATTTCATCAAGCCCAGTTACATACTCAGAATCTGAACTACTGCACAAATAGGCATGTCTCTGTATGCAAAAAACTCATTTCTGACAAAGTTGCCCAAATGCATCTCAGAAGTGTGCAACTTGTTCCCTGAGTTAGAAAACGTCGAGAAACGGTCGTTTCAGCTAGCGCTGTGCTTCTACACATGTATTTGCTGAACGGTGAAAGCGCACAGTAATGTACTTTTCTCCCAGCAAATACACTGTTTCTAAGGAAATGGGAACACATTGAGGAGACACTTGTGGGAGCTACTGTGACTAAAACTGAGCTTCCCTACGCACAGGGAAGCAAGAGAAATGCTGATTTCATCAAGCCCAGTTACATACTCAGAATCTGTACTACTGCGCAAATAGGCATGTCTCTGTAGGCAAAAAAGTCATTTCGGACAAAGTTGCCCAAATGCATATCAGAAGTGTGCCACTTGTTCCCTGAGTTAGAAAACGTCGAGAAACGGTCGTTTCTGCTAGCGCTGTGCTTCTACACATGTATTTGCTGAACGGTGAAAGCGCACAGTAATGCACTTTTCTCCCAGCAAATACACTGTTTCTAAGGAACTGGGAACACACTGAGGAGACACTTGTGGGAGCTACTGTGACTAAAACTGAGCTTCCCTACGCACAGGGAAGCAAGAGAAATGCTGATTTCATCAAGCCCAGTTACATACTCAGAATCTGTACTACTGCGCAAATAGGCATGTCTCCTTAGGCAAAAAACTCATTTCTGACAAAGTTGCCCAAATGCATCTCAGAAGAGTGCAACTTGTTCCCTGAGTTAGAAAACGTCGACAAACGTTCGTTTCTGCTAGCGCTGTGTTTCTACACATGTACTAGCTGAACGGTGAAAGCTCACAGTAATGCACTTTTCTGCCAGCAAATACACTGTTTCTAAGGAAATGGGTACACACTGAGGAGACACTTGTGGGAGCTACTGTGACTAAAACTGAGCTTCCCTACGCACAGGGAAGCAAGAGAAATGCTGATTTCATCAAGCCCAGTTACATACTCAGAATCTGTACTACTGCGCAAATAGGCATGTCTCTGTAGGAAAAAAACTCATTTCTGACAAAGTTGCCCAAATGCATCTCAGAAGTGTGCAACTTGTTCCCTTAGTTAGAAAACGTCGAGAAACATTCGTTTCTGCTAGCGCTGTGCTTCTACACATGTATTTGCTGAACGGTGAAAGCGCACAGTAATGCACTTTTCTCCCAGCAAATACACTGTTTCTAAGGAAATGGGAACACACTGAGGAGACACTTGTGGGAGCTACTGTGACTAAAACTGAGCTTCCGTACGCACAGGGAAGCAAGAGAAATGCTGATTTCATCAAGCCCAGTTACATACTCAGAATCTGTACTACTGCGCAAATAGGCATGTCTCTGTAGGCAAAAAACTCATTTCTGTCAAAGTTGCCCAAATGCATCTCAGAAGTGTGCAACTTGTTCCCTGAGTTAGAAAACTTCGAGAAACGGTCGTATCTGCTAGCGCTGTGCTTCTACACATGTATTTGCTGAACGGTGAAAGCGCACAGTAATGCACTTTTCTCCCAGCAAATATACTGTTTCTACGGAAATAGGAACACACTGAGGAGACACTTGTGGGAGCTACTGTGACTAAAACTGAGCTTCCCTACGCACAGGGAAGCAAGAGAAATGCTGATTTCATCAAGCCCAGTTACATACTCAGAATCTGTACTACTGCGCAAATAGGCATGTCTCTGTAGGCAAAAAACTCATTTCTGACAAAGTTGCCCAAATGCATCTCAGAAGTGTGCAACTTGTTCCCTGAGTTAGAAAACGTCGAGAAACGTTCGTTTCTGCTAGCACTGTGCTTCTACAAATGTATTTGCTGAACGGTGAAAGCGCACAGTAATGCACTTTTCTCCCAGCAAATACACTGTTTCTAAGGAAATGGGAACACACTGAGGAGACACTTGTGGGAGCTACTGTGACTACAACTGAGCTTCCCTACGCACAGGGAAGCAAGAGAAATGCTGATTTCATCAAGCCCAGTTACATACTCAGAATCTGTACTACTGCGCAAATAGGCATGTCTCCTTAGGCAAAAAACTCATTTCTGACAAAGTTGCCCAAATGCATCTCAGAAGAGTGCAACTTGTTCCCTGAGTTAGAAAACGTCGACAAACGTTCGTTTCTGCTAGCGCTGTGCTTCTACACATGTACTAGCTGAACGGTGAAAGCTCACAGTAATGCACTTTTCTGCCAGCAAATACACTGTTTCTAAGGAAATGGGTACACACTGAGGAGACACTTGTGGGAGCTACTGTGACTAAAACTGAGCTTCCCTACGCACAGGGAAGCAAGAGAAATGCTGATTTCATCAAGCCCAGTTACATACTCAGAATCTGTACTACTGCGCAAATAGGCATGTCTCTGTAGGCAAAAAACTCATTTCTGACAAAGTTGCCCAAATGCATCTCAGAAGTGTGCAACTTGTTCCCTTAGTTAGAAAACGTCGAGAAACATTCGTTTCTGCTAGCGCTGTGCTTCTACACATGTATTTGCTGAACGGTGAAAGCCCACAGTAATGCACTTTTCTCCCAGCAAATACACTGTTTCTAAGGAAATGGGAACACACTGAGGAGACACTTGTGGGAGCTACTGTGACTAAAACTGAGCTTCCTTACGCACAGGGAAGCAAGAGAAATGCTGATTTCATCAAGCCCAGTTACATACTCAGAATCTGTACTACTGCGCAAATAGGCATGTCTCTGTAGGCAAAAAACTCATTTCTGTCAAAGTTGCCCAAATGCATCTCAGAAGTGTGCAACTTGTTCCCTGAGTTAGAAAACTTCGAGAAACGGTCGTATCTGCTAGCGCTGTGCTTCTACACATGTATTTGCTGAACGGTGAAAGCGCACAGTAATGCACTTTTCTCCCAGCAAATATACTGTTTCTACGGAAATAGGAACACACTGAGGAGACACTTGTGGGAGCTACTGTGACTAAAACTGAGCTTCCCTACGCACAGGGAAGCAAGAGAAATGCTGATTTCATCAAGCCCAGTTACATACTCAGAATCTGTACTACTGCGCAAATAGGCATGTCTCTGTAGGCAAAAAACTCATTTCTGACAAAGTTGCCCAAATGCATCTCAGAAGTGTGCAACTTGTTCCCTGAGTTAGAAAACGTCGAGAAACGTTCGTTTCTGCTAGCACTGTGCTTCTACAAATGTATTTGCTGAACGGTGAAAGCGCACAGTAATGCACTTTTCTCCCAGCAAATACACTGTTTCTAAGGAAATGGGAACACACTGAGGAGACACTTGTGGGAGCTACTGTGACTAAAACTCAGCTTCCCTACACACAGGGAAGCAAGAGAAATGCTGATTTAATCAAGCCCAGTTACATACTCAGAATCTGTACTACTGCGCAAATAGGCATGTCTCTGTAGGCAAAAAACTCATTTCTGACAAAGTTGCCCAAATGCATCTCAGAAGTGTCCAACTTGTTCCCTGAGTTAGAAAACGTGGAGAAACGTTTTTTTCTGCTAGCGCTGTGCTTCTACACATGTATTTGCTGAAAGGTGAAAGCGCACAGTAATGCACTTCTCTCCCAGCAAATACACTGTTTCTAAGGAAATGGGAACACACTGAGGAGACACTTGTGGGAGCTACTGTGACTAAAACTGAGCTTCCCTACGCACAGGGAAGCAAGAGAAATGCTGATTTCATCAAGCCCAGTTACATACTCAGAATCTGAACTACTGCACAAATAGGCATGTCTCTGTATGCAAAAAACTCATTTCTGACAAAGTTGCCCAAATGCATCTCAGAAGTGTGCAACTTGTTCCCTGAGTTAGAAAACGTCGAGAAACGGTCGTTTCAGCTAGCGCTGTGCTTCTACACATGTATTTGCTGAACGGTGAAAGCGCACAGTAATGTACTTTTCTCCCAGCAAATACACTGTTTCTAAGGAAATGGGAACACATTGAGGAGACACTTGTGGGAGCTACTGTGACTAAAACTGAGCTTCCCTACGCACAGGGAAGCAAGAGAAATGCTGATTTCATCAAGCCCAGTTACATACTCAGAATCTGTACTACTGCGCAAATAGGCATGTCTCTGTAGGCAAAAAAGTCATTTCGGACAAAGTTGCCCAAATGCATATCAGAAGTGTGCCACTTGTTCCCTGAGTTAGAAAACGTCGAGAAACGGTCGTTTCTGCTAGCGCTGTGCTTCTACACATGTATTTGCTGAACGGTGAAAGCGCACAGTAATGCACTTTTCTCCCAGCAAATACACTGTTTCTAAGGAACTGGGAACACACTGAGGAGACACTTGTGGGAGCTACTGTGACTAAAACTGAGCTTCCCTACGCACAGGGAAGCAAGAGAAATGCTGATTTCATCAAGCCCAGTTACATACTCAGAATCTGTACTACTGCGCAAATAGGCATGTCTCCTTAGACAAAAAACTCATTTCTGACAAAGTTGCCCAAATGCATCTCAGAAAAGTGCAACTTGTTCCCTGAGTTAGAAAACGTCGAGAAACGTTAGTTTCTGCTAGCGCTGTGCTTTTTACATGTACTTGCTGAATGGTGAAAGCTCACAGTAATGCACTTTTCTCCCAGCAAATACACTGTTTCTAAGGAAATGGGAACACACTGAGGAGACACTTGTGGGAGCTACTGTGACTACAACTGAGCTTCCCTACGCACAGGGAAGCAAGAGAAATGCTGATTTCATCAAGCCCAGTTACATACTTAGAATCTGTACTACTGCGCAAATAGGCATGTCTCCTTAGGCAAAAAACTCATTTCTGACAAAGTTGCCCAAATGCATCTCAGAAGAGTGCAACTTGTTCCCTGAGTTAGAAAACGTCGACAAACGTTCGTTTCTGCTAGCGCTGTGCTTCTACACATGTACTAGCTGAACGGTGAAAGCTCACAGTAATGCACTTTTCTGCCAGCAAATACACTGTTTCTAAGGAAATGGGTACACACTGAGGAGACACTTGTGGGAGCTACTGTGACTAAAACTGAGCTTCCCTACGCACAGGGAAGCAAGAGAAATGCTGATTTCATCAAGCCCAGTTACATACTCAGAATCTGTACTACTGCGCAAATAGGCATGTCTCTGTAGGAAAAAAACTCATTTCTGACAAAGTTGCCCAAATGCATCTCAGAAGTGTGCAACTTGTTCCCTTAGTTAGAAAACGTCGAGAAACATTCGTTTCTGCTAGCGCTGTGCTTCTACACATGTATTTGCTGAACGGTGAAAGCGCACAGTAATGCACTTTTCTCCCAGCAAATACACTGTTTCTAAGGAAATGGGAACACACTGAGGAGACACTTGTGGGAGCTACTGTGACTAAAACTGAGCTTCCGTACGCACAGGGAAGCAAGAGAAATGCTGATTTCATCAAGCCCAGTTACATACTCAGAATCTGTACTACTGCGCAAATAGGCATGTCTCTGTAGGCAAAAAACTCATTTCTGTCAAAGTTGCCCAAATGCATCTCAGAAGTGTGCAACTTGTTCCCTGAGTTAGAAAACTTCGAGAAACGGTCGTATCTGCTAGCGCTGTGCTTCTACACATGTATTTGCTGAACGGTGAAAGCGCACAGTAATGCACTTTTCTCCCAGCAAATATACTGTTTCTACGGAAATAGGAACACACTGAGGAGACACTTGTGGGAGCTACTGTGACTAAAACTGAGCTTCCCTACGCACAGGGAAGCAAGAGAAATGCTGATTTCATCAAGCCCAGTTACATACTCAGAATCTGTACTACTGCGCAAATAGGCATGTCTCTGTAGGCAAAAAACTCATTTCTGACAAAGTTGCCCAAATGCATCTCAGAAGTGTGCAACTTGTTCCCTGAGTTAGAAAACGTCGAGAAACGTTCGTTTCTGCTAGCACTGTGCTTCTACAAATGTATTTGCTGAACGGTGAAAGCGCACAGTAATGCACTTTTCTCCCAGCAAATACACTGTTTCTAAGGAAATGGGAACACACTGAGGAGACACTTGTGGGAGCTACTGTGACTACAACTGAGCTTCCCTACGCACAGGGAAGCAAGAGAAATGCTGATTTCATCAAGCCCAGTTACATACTCAGAATCTGTACTACTGCGCAAATAGGCATGTCTCCTTAGGCAAAAAACTCATTTCTGACAAAGTTGCCCAAATGCATCTCAGAAGAGTGCAACTTGTTCCCTGAGTTAGAAAACGTCGACAAACGTTCGTTTCTGCTAGCGCTGTGCTTCTACACATGTACTAGCTGAACGGTGAAAGCTCACAGTAATGCACTTTTCTGCCAGCAAATACACTGTTTCTAAGGAAATGGGTACACACTGAGGAGACACTTGTGGGAGCTACTGTGACTAAAACTGAGCTTCCCTACGCACAGGGAAGCAAGAGAAATGCTGATTTCATCAAGCCCAGTTACATACTCAGAATCTGTACTACTGCGCAAATAGGCATGTCTCTGTAGGCAAAAAACTCATTTCTGACAAAGTTGCCCAAATGCATCTCAGAAGTGTGCAACTTGTTCCCTTAGTTAGAAAACGTCGAGAAACATTCGTTTCTGCTAGCGCTGTGCTTCTACACATGTATTTGCTGAACGGTGAAAGCCCACAGTAATGCACTTTTCTCCCAGCAAATACACTGTTTCTAAGGAAATGGGAACACACTGAGGAGACACTTGTGGGAGCTACTGTGACTAAAACTGAGCTTCCTTACGCACAGGGAAGCAAGAGAAATGCTGATTTCATCAAGCCCAGTTACATACTCAGAATCTGTACTACTGCGCAAATAGGCATGTCTCTGTAGGCAAAAAACTCATTTCTGTCAAAGTTGCCCAAATGCATCTCAGAAGTGTGCAACTTGTTCCCTGAGTTAGAAAACTTCGAGAAACGGTCGTATCTGCTAGCGCTGTGCTTCTACACATGTATTTGCTGAACGGTGAAAGCGCACAGTAATGCACTTTTCTCCCAGCAAATATACTGTTTCTACGGAAATAGGAACACACTGAGGAGACACTTGTGGGAGCTACTGTGACTAAAACTGAGCTTCCCTACGCACAGGGAAGCAAGAGAAATGCTGATTTCATCAAGCCCAGTTACATACTCAGAATCTGTACTACTGCGCAAATAGGCATGTCTCTGTAGGCAAAAAACTCATTTCTGACAAAGTTGCCCAAATGCATCTCAGAAGTGTGCAACTTGTTCCCTGAGTTAGAAAACGTCGAGAAACGTTCGTTTCTGCTAGCACTGTGCTTCTACACATGTATTTGCTGAACGGTGAAAGCGCACAGTAATGCACTTTTCTCCCAGCAAATATACTGTTTCTACGGAAATAGGAACACACTGAGGAGACACTTGTGGGAGCTACTGTGACTAAAACTGAGCTTCCCTACGCACAGGGAAGCAAGAGAAATGCTGATTTCATCAAGCCCAGTTACATACTCAGAATCTGTACTACTGCGCAAATAGGCATGAATCTGTAGGCAAAAAACTCATTTCTGACAAAGTTGCCCAAATGCATCTCAGAAGTGTGCAACTTGTTCCCTGAGTTAGAAAACGTGGAGAAACGTTTTTTTCTGCTAGCGCTGTGCTTCTACACATGTATTTGATGAAAGGTGAAAGCGCACAGTAATGCACTTCTCTCCCAGCAAATACACTGTTTCTAAGGAAATGGGAACACACTGAGGAGACACTTGTGGGAGCTACTGTGACTAAAACTGAGCTTCCCTACGCACAGGGAAGCAAGAGAAATGCTGATTTCATCAAGCCCAGTTACATACTCAGAATCTGTACTACTGCACAAATAGGCATGTCTCTGTAGGCAAAAAACTCATTTTTGAGAAAGTTACCCAAATGCATCTCAGAAGTGTGGAACTTGTTCCCTGAGTTAGAAAACGTCGAGAAACGGTCGTTTCTGCAAGCGCTGTGCTTCTACACATGTATTTGCTGAACGGTGAAAGCGCACAGTAATGCACTTTTCTCCCAGCAAATACACTGTTTCTAAGGAAAGGGGAACACACTGAGGAGACACTTGTGGGAGCTACTGTGACTAAAACTGAGCTTCCCTACGCACAGGGAAGCAAGAGAAATGCTGATTTCATCAAGCCCAGTTACATACTCAGAATCTGTACTACTGCGCAAATAGGCATGTCTCTTTAGGCAAAAAACTCATTTCTGACAAAGTTGCCCAAATGCATCTCAGAAGTGTGCAACTTGTTCCCTGAGTTAGAAAACGTCGAGAAACGGTCGTTTCTGCTAGCGCTGTGCTTCTACACATGTATTTGCTGAACGGTGAAAGCGCACAGTGATGCACTTTTCTCCCAGCAAATACACTGTTTCTAAGGAAATGGGAACACACTGAGGAGTCACTTGTGGGAGCTACTGTGACTAAAACTGAGCTTCCCTACGCACAGGGAAGCAAGAGAAATGCTGATTTCATCAAGCCCAGCTACATACTCAGAATCTGTACTATTGCGCTAATAGGCATGTCTCTGTAGGCAAAAAACTCATTTCTGACAAAGTTGCCCAAATGCATCTCAGAAGTGTGCCACTTGTTCCCTGAGTTAGAAAACATCGAGAAACGTTCATTTCAGCTAGCGCTGTGCTTCTACACATGTATTTGCTGAACGGTGAAAGCGCACAGTAATGCACTTTTCTCCCAGCAAATATACTGTTTCTACGGAAATAGGAACACACTGAGGAGACACTTGTGGGAGCTACTGTGACTAAAACTGAGCTTCCCTACGCACAGGGAAGCAAGAGAAATGCTGATTTCATCAAGCCCAGCTACATACTCAGAATCTGTACTACTGCGCAAATAGGCATGTCTCTGTAGGCAAAAAACTCATTTCTGACAAAGTTGCCCAAATGCATCTCAGAAGTGTGCAACTTGTTCCCTGAGTTAGAAAACTTCGAGAAACGTTCGTTTCTGCTAGCGCTGTGCTTCTACACATGTATTTGCTGAACGGTGAAAGCGCACAGTAATGCACTTTTCTCCCAGCAAATACACTGTTTCTAAGGAAATGGGAACACACTGAGGAGACACTTGTGGGAGCTACTGTGACTAAAACTGAGCTTCCTTACGCACAGGGAAGCAAGAGAAATGCTGATTTCATCAAGCCCAGTTACATACTCAGAATCTGTACTACTGCGCAAATAGGCATGTCTCTGTAGGCAAAAAACTCATTTCTGTCAAAGTTGCCCAAATGCATCTCAGAAGTGTGCAACTTGTTCCCTGAGTTAGAAAACGTCGAGAAACGGTCGTATCTGCTAGCGCTGTGCTTCTACACATGTATTTGCTGAACGGTGAAAGCGCACAGTAATGCACTTTTCTCCCAGCAAATATACTGTTTCTACGGAAATAGGAACACACTGAGGAGACACTTGTGGGAGCTACTGTGACTAAAACTGAGCTTCCCTACGCACAGGGAAGCAAGAGAAATGCTGATTTCATCAAGCCCAGTTACATACTCAGAATCTGTACTACTGCGCAAATAGGCATGAATCTGTAGGCAAAAAACTCATTTCTGACAAAGTTGCCCAAATGCATCTCAGAAGTGTGCAACTTGTTCCCTGAGTTAGAAAACGTGGAGAAACGTTTTTTTCTGCTAGCGCTGTGCTTCTACACATGTATTTGATGAAAGGTGAAAGCGCACAGTAATGCACTTCTCTCCCAGCAAATACACTGTTTCTAAGGAAATGGGAACACACTGAGGAGACACTTGTGGGAGCTACTGTGACTAAAACTGAGCTTCCCTACGCACAGGGAAGCAAGAGAAATGCTGATTTCATCAAGCCCAGTTACATACTCAGAATCTGTACTACTGCACAAATAGGCATGTCTCTGTAGGCAAAAAACTCATTTTTGAGAAAGTTACCCAAATGCATCTCAGAAGTGTGGAACTTGTTCCCTGAGTTAGAAAACGTCGAGAAACGGTCGTTTCTGCAAGCGCTGTGCTTCTACACATGTATTTGCTGAACGGTGAAAGCGCACAGTAATGCACTTTTCTCCCAGCAAATACACTGTTTCTAAGGAAAGGGGAACACACTGAGGAGACACTTGTGGGAGCTACTGTGACTAAAACTGAGCTTCCCTACGCACAGGGAAGCAAGAGAAATGCTGATTTCATCAAGCCCAGTTACATACTCAGAATCTGTACTACTGCGCAAATAGGCATGTCTCTTTAGGCAAAAAACTCATTTCTGACAAAGTTGCCCAAATGCATCTCAGAAGTGTGCAACTTGTTCCCTGAGTTAGAAAACGTCGAGAAACGGTCGTTTCTGCTAGCGCTGTGCTTCTACACATGTATTTGCTGAACGGTGAAAGCGCACAGTGATGCACTTTTCTCCCAGCAAATACACTGTTTCTAAGGAAATGGGAACACACTGAGGAGTCACTTGTGGGAGCTACTGTGACTAAAACTGAGCTTCCCTACGCACAGGGAAGCAAGAGAAATGCTGATTTCATCAAGCCCAGCTACATACTCAGAATCTGTACTATTGCGCTAATAGGCATGTCTCTGTAGGCAAAAAACTCATTTCTGACAAAGTTGCCCAAATGCATCTCAGAAGTGTGCCACTTGTTCCCTGAGTTAGAAAACATCGAGAAACGTTCATTTCAGCTAGCGCTGTGCTTCTACACATGTATTTGCTGAACGGTGAAAGCGCACAGTAATGCACTTTTCTCCCAGCAAATATAATGTTTCTACGGAAATAGGAACACACTGAGGAGACACTTGTGGGAGCTACTGTGACTAAAACTGAGCTTCCCTACGCACAGGGAAGCAAGAGAAATGCTGATTTCATCAAGCCCAGTTACATACTCAGAATCTGTACTACTGCGCAAATAGGCATGAATCTGTAGGCAAAAAACTCATTTCTGACAAAGTTGCCCAAATGCATCTCAGAAGTGTGCAACTTGTTCCCTGAGTTAGAAAACGTGGAGAAACGTTTTTTTCTGCTAGCGCTGTGCTTCTACACATGTATTTGATGAAAGGTGAAAGCGCACAGTAATGCACTTCTCTCCCAGCAAATACACTGTTTCTAAGGAAATGGGAACACACTGAGGAGACACTTGTGGGAGCTACTGTGACTAAAACTGAGCTTCCCTACGCACAGGGAAGCAAGAGAAATGCTGATTTCATCAAGCCCAGTTACATACTCAGAATCTGTACTACTGCACAAATAGGCATGTCTCTGTAGGCAAAAAACTCATTTTTGAGAAAGTTACCCAAATGCATCTCAGAAGTGTGGAACTTGTTCCCTGAGTTAGAAAACGTCGAGAAACGGTCGTTTCTGCAAGCGCTGTGCTTCTACACATGTATTTGCTGAACGGTGAAAGCGCACAGTAATGCACTTTTCTCCCAGCAAATACACTGTTTCTAAGGAAAGGGGAACACACTGAGGAGACACTTGTGGGAGCTACTGTGACTAAAACTGAGCTTCCCTACGCACAGGGAAGCAAGAGAAATGCTGATTTCATCAAGCCCAGTTACATACTCAGAATCTGTACTACTGCGCAAATAGGCATGTCTCTTTAGGCAAAAAACTCATTTCTGACAAAGTTGCCCAAATGCATCTCAGAAGTGTGCAACTTGTTCCCTGAGTTAGAAAACGGCGAGAAACGGTCGTTTCTGCTAGCGCTGTGCTTCTACACATGTATTTGCTGAACGGTGAAAGCGCACAGTGATGCACTTTTCTCCCAGCAAATACACTGTTTCTAAGGAAATGGGAACACACTGAGGAGTCACTTGTGGGAGCTACTGTGACTAAAACTGAGCTTCCCTACGCACAGGGAAGCAAGAGAAATGCTGATTTCATCAAGCCCAGCTACATACTCAGAATCTGTACTATAGCGCTAATAGGCATGTCTCTGTAGGCAAAAAACTCATTTCTGACAAAGTTGCCCAAATGCATCTCAGAAGTGTGCCACTTGTTCCCTGAGTTAGAAAACATCGAGAAACGGTCATTTCAGCTAGCGCTGTGCTTCTACACATGTATTTGCTGAACGGTGAAAGCGCACAGTAATGCACTTTTCTCCCAGCAAATACACTGTTTCTAAGGAAATGGGAACACACTAAGGAGACACTTGTGGGAGCTACTGTGACTAAAACTGAGCTTGCCTACGCACAGGGAAGCAAGAGAAATGCTGATTTCATCAAGCCCAGTTACATACTCAGAATCTGTACTACTGCGCAAATAGGCATGTCTCTGTAGGCAAAAAACTCATTTCTGACAAAGTTGCCCAAATGCATCTCAGAAGTGTGCAACTTGTTCCCAGAGTTAGAAAACATCGAGAAACGTTCGTTTCTGCTAGCGCTGTGCTTCTACACATGTATTTGCTGAACGGTGAAAGCGCACAGTAATGCACTTTTCTCCCAGCAAATACACTGTTTCTAAGGAAATGGGAACACACTGAGGAGACACTTGTGGGAGCTACTGTGACTAAAACTGAGCTTCCCAATGCACAGGGAAGCAAGAGAAATGCTGATTTCATCAAGCCCAGTTACATACTCAGAATCTGTACTACTGCGCAAATAGGCATGTCTCTGTAGGCAAAAAACTCATTTCTGACAAAGTTGCCCAAATGCATCCCAGAAGTGTACAACTTGTTCCCTGAGTTAGAAAATGTCGAGAAACGGTCGTTTCTGCTAGCGCTGTGCTTCTACACATGTATTTGCTGAACAGTGAAAGCACAAAGTGATGCACTTTTCTCCCAGCAAATACACTGTTTCTAAGGAAATGGGAACACACTGAGGAGACACTTGTGGGAGCTACTGTGACTAAAACTGAGCTTCCCTACGCACAGGGAAGCAAGAGAAATGCTGATTTCATCAAGCACAGTTACGTATTCAGAATCTGTACTACTGCGCAAATAGGCATGTCTCTGTAGGCAAAAAACTCATTTCTGACAAAGTTGCCCAAATGCATCTCAGAAGTGTGCAACTTGTTCCCTGATTGAGAAAACGTCGAGAAACGTTCGTTTCTGCTAGCGCTGTGCTTCTACACATGTATTTGCTGAACGGTGAAAGCGCACAGTAATGCACTTTTCTCCCAGCAAATACACTGTTTCTAAGGAAAGTGGAACACACTGAGGAGACACTTGTGGGAGCTACTGGGACTAAAACTGAGCTTCCCTATGCACAGGGAAGCAAGAAAAATGCTGATTTCATCAAGCCCAGTTACATACTCAGAATCTGTACTACTGCGCAAATAGGCATGTCTCTGTAGGCAAAAAACTCATTTCTGACAAAGTTGCCCAAATGCATGTCAGAAGTGTGCAACTTGTTCCCTGAGTTAGAAAACGTCGAGAAACGTTCGTTTCTGCTAGCGCTGTGCTTCTACACATGTACTTGCTGAACGGTGAAAGCACAAAGTGATGCACTTTTCTCCCAGCAAATACACTGTTTCTAAGGAAATGGGAACACACTGAGGAGACACTTGTGGGAGCTACTGTGACTAAACTGAGCTTCCCTATGCACAGGGAAACAAGAGAAATGCTGATTTCATCAAGCCCAGTTACATACTCAGAATCTGTACTACTGCGCAAATAAGCATGTCTCTGTAGGCAAAAAACTCATTTCTGACAAAGTTGCCCAAATGCATCTCAGAAGTGTGCAACTTGTTCCCTGAGTTAGAAAACGTCGAGAAACGTTCGTTTCTGCTAGCGCTGTGCTTCTACACATGTATTTGCTGAACGGTGAAAGCGCACAGTGATGCACTTTTCTCCCAGCAAATACACTGTTTCTAAGGAAATGGGAACACACTGAGGAGTCACTTGTGGGAGCTACTGTGACTAAAACTGAGCTTCCCTACGCACAGGGAAGCAAGAGAAATGCTGATTTCATCAAGCCCAGTTACATACTCAGAATCTGTACTACTGCGCAAATAGGCATGTCTCTGTAGGCAAAAAACTCATTTCTGACAAAGTTGCCCAAATGCATCTCAGAAGTGTGCAACTTGTTCCCTGAGTTAGAAAACGTCGAGAAACGGTCGTTTCAGCTAGCGCTGTGCTTCTACACATGTATTTTCTGAACGGTGAAAGCGCACAGTAATGCACTTTTCTCCCAGCAAATACACTGTTTCTAAGGAACTGGGAACACACTGAGGAGACACTTGTGGGAGCTACTGTGACTAAAACTGAGCTTCCCTACGCACAGGGAAGCAAGAGAAATGCTGATTTCATCAAGCCCAGTTACATACTCAGAATCTGTACTACTGCGCAAATAGGCATGTCTCTGTAGGCAAAAAACTCATTTCTGACAAAGTTGCCCAAATGCATCTCAGAAGTGTGCAACTTGTTCCCTGAGTTAGAAAACGTCGAGAAACGGTCGTTTCAGCTAGCGCTGTGCTTCTACACATGTATTTTCTGAACGGTGAAAGCGCACAGTAATGCACTTTTCTCCCAGCAAATACACTGTTTCTAAGGAACTGGGAACACACTGAGGAGACACTTGTGGGAGCTACTGTGACTAAAACTGAGCTTCCCTACGCACAGGGAAGCAAGAGAAATGCTGATTTCATCAAGCCCAGTTACATACTCAGAATCTGTACTACTGCGCAAATAGGCATGTCTCTGTAGGCAAAAAACTCATTTCTGACAAAGTTGCCCAAATGCATCTCAGAAGTGTGCAACTTGTTCCCTGAGTTAGAAAACGTCGAGAAACGGTCGTTTCAGCTAGCGCTGTGCTTCTACACATGTATTTTCTGAACGGTGAAAGCGCACAGTAATGCACTTTTCTCCCAGCAAATACACTGTTTCTAAGGAACTGGGAACACACTGAGGAGACACTTGTGGGAGCTACTGTGACTAAAACTGAGCTTCCCTACGCACAGGGAAGCAAGAGAAATGCTGATTTCATCAAGCCCAGTTACATACTCAGAATCTGTACTACTGCGCAAATAGGCATGTCTCTGTAGGCAAAAAACTCATTTCTGACAAAGTTGCCCAAATGCATCTCAGAAGTGTGCAACTTGTTCCCTGAGTTAGAAAACGTCGAGAAACGGTCATATCTGCTAACGCTGTGCTTCTACACATGTATTTGCTGAACGGTGAAAGCGCACAGTAATGCACTTTTCTCCCAGCAAAAACACTGTTTCTAAGGAAATGGGAACACACTGAGGAGACACTTGTGGGAGCTACAGTGACTAAAACTGAGCTTCCCTACGCACAGGGAAGCAAGAGAAATGCTGATTTCATCAAGCCCAGTTACATACTCAGAATCTATACTACTGCGCAAATAGGCATGTCTCTGTAGGCAAAAAACTCATTTCTGACAAAGTTGCCCAAATGCATCCCAGAAGTGTACAACTTGTTCCCTGAGTTAGAAAATGTCGAGAAACGGTCGTTTCTGCTAGTGCTGTGCTTCTACACATGTATTTGCTGAACAGTGAAAGCACAAAGTGATGCACTTTTCTCCCAGCAAATACACTGTTTCTAAGGAAATGGGAACACACTGAGGAGACACTTGTGGGAGCTACTGTGACTAAAACTGAGCTTCCCTACGCACAGGGAAGCAAGAGAAATGCTGATTTCATCAAGCACAGTTACATATTCAGAATCTGTACTACTGCGCAAATAGGCATGTCTCTGTAGGCAAAAAACTCATTTCTGACAAAGTTGCCCAAATGCATCTCAGAAGTGTGCAACTTGTTCCCTGAGTTAGAAAACGTCGAGAAACGTTCGTTTCTGCTAGCGCTGTGCTTCTACACATGTATTTGCTGAACGGTGAAAGCGCACAGTAATGCACTTTTCTCCCAGCAAATACACTGTTTCTAAGGAAAGTGGAACACACTGAGGAGACACTTGTGGGAGCTACTGGGACTAAAACTGAGCTTCCCTATGCACAGGGAAGCAAGAAAAATGCTGATTTCATCAAGCCCAGTTACATACTCAGAATCTGTACTACTGCGCAAATAGGCATGTCTCTGTAGGCAAAAAACTCATTTCTGACAAAGTTGCCCAAATGCATGTCAGAAGTGTGCAACTTGTTCCCTGAGTTAGAAAACGTCGAGAAACGTTCGTTTCTGCTAGCGCTGTGCTTCTACACATGTACTTGCTGAACGGTGAAAGCACAAAGTGATGCACTTTTCTCCCAGCAAATACACTGTTTCTAAGGAAATGGGAACACACTGAGGAGACACTTGTGGGAGCTACTGTGACTAAAACTGAGCTTCCCTACGCACAGGGAAGCAAGAGAAATGCTGATTTCATCAAGCCCAGTTACATACTCAGAATCTGTACTACTGCGCAAATAGGCATGTCTCTGTAGGCAAAAAACTCATTTCTGACAAAGTTGCCCAAATGCATCTCAGAAGTGTGCAACTTGTTCCCTGAGTTAGAAAACGTCGAGAAACGGTTGTTTCAGCTAGCGCTGTGCTTCTACACATGTATTTGCTGAACGGTGAAAGCGCACAGTAATGCACTTTTCTCCCAGCAAATACACTGTTTCTAAGGAACTGGGAACACACTGAGGAGACACTTGTGGGAGCTACTGTGACTAAAACTGAGCTTCCCTACGCACAGGGAAGCAAGAGAAATGCTGATTTCATCAAGCCCAGTTACATACTCAGAATCTGTACTACTGCGCAAATAGGCATGTCTCTGTAGGCAAAAAACTCATTTCTGACAAAGTTGCCCAAATGCATCTCAGAAGTGTGCAACTTGTTCCCTGAGTTAGAAAACGTCGAGAAACGGTCATATCTGCTAACGCTGTGCTTCTACACATGTATTTGCTGAACGGTGAAAGCGCACAGTAATGCACTTTTCTCCCAGCAAAAACACTGTTTCTAAGGAAATGGGAACACACTGAGGAGACACTTGTGGGAGCTACTGTGACTAAAACTGAGCTTCCCTACGCACAGGGAAGCAAGAGAAATGCTGATTTCATCAAGCCCAGTTACATACTCAGAATCTGTACTACTGCGCAAATAGGCATGTCTCTGTAGGCAAAAAACTCATTTCTGACAAAGTTGCCCAAATGCATCTCAGAAGTGTGCAACTTGTTCCCTGAGTTAGAAAACGTCGAGAAACGGTCATATCTGCTAACGCTGTGCTTCTACACATGTATTTGCTGAACGGTGAAAGCGCACAGTAATGCACTTTTCTCCCAGCAAAAACACTGTTTCTAAGGAAATGGGAACACACTGAGGAGACACTTGTGGGAGCTACAGTGACTAAAACTGAGCTTCCCTACGCACAGGGAAGCAAGAGAAATGCTGATTTCATCAAGCCCAGTTACATACTCAGAATCTATACTACTGCGCAAATAGGCATGTCTCTGTAGGCAAAAAACTCATTTCTGACAAAGTTGCCCAAATGCATCCCAGAAGTGTACAACTTGTTCCCTGAGTTAGAAAATGTCGAGAAACGGTCGTTTCTGCTAGTGCTGTGCTTCTACACATGTATTTGCTGAACAGTGAAAGCACAAAGTGATGCACTTTTCTCCCAGCAAATACACTGTTTCTAAGGAAATGGGAACACACTGAGGAGACACTTGTGGGAGCTACTGTGACTAAAACTGAGCTTCCCTACGCACAGGGAAGCAAGAGAAATGCTGATTTCATCAAGCACAGTTACATATTCAGAATCTGTACTACTGCGCAAATAGGCATGTCTCTGTAGGCAAAAAACTCATTTCTGACAAAGTTGCCCAAATGCATCTCAGAAGTGTGCAACTTGTTCCCTGAGTTAGAAAACGTCGAGAAACGTTCGTTTCTGCTAGCGCTGTGCTTCTACACATGTATTTGCTGAACGGTGAAAGCGCACAGTAATGCACTTTTCTCCCAGCAAATACACTGTTTCTAAGGAAAGTGGAACACACTGAGGAGACACTTGTGGGAGCTACTGGGACTAAAACTGAGCTTCCCTATGCACAGGGAAGCAAGAAAAATGCTGATTTCATCAAGCCCAGTTACATACTCAGAATCTGTACTACTGCGCAAATAGGCATGTCTCTGTAGGCAAAAAACTCATTTCTGACAAAGTTGCCCAAATGCATGTCAGAAGTGTGCAACTTGTTCCCTGAGTTAGAAAACGTCGAGAAACGTTCGTTTCTGCTAGCGCTGTGCTTCTACACATGTACTTGCTGAACGGTGAAAGCACAAAGTGATGCACTTTTCTCCCAGCAAATACACTGTTTCTAAGGAAATGGGAACACACTGAGGAGACACTTGTGGGAGCTACTGTGACTAAAACTGAGCTTCCCTACGCACAGGGAAGCAAGAGAAATGCTGATTTCATCAAGCCCAGTTACATACTCAGAATCTGTACTACTGCGCAAATAGGCATGTCTCTGTAGGCAAAAAACTCATTTCTGACAAAGTTGCCCAAATGCATCTCAGAAGTGTGCAACTTGTTCCCTGAGTTAGAAAACGTCGAGAAACGGTTGTTTCAGCTAGCGCTGTGCTTCTACACATGTATTTGCTGAACGGTGAAAGCGCACAGTAATGCACTTTTCTCCCAGCAAATACACTGTTTCTAAGGAACTGGGAACACACTGAGGAGACACTTGTGGGAGCTACTGTGACTAAAACTGAGCTTCCCTACGCACAGGGAAGCAAGAGAAATGCTGATTTCATCAAGCCCAGTTACATACTCAGAATCTGTACTACTGCGCAAATAGGCATGTCTCTGTAGGCAAAAAACTCATTTCTGACAAAGTTGCCCAAATGCATCTCAGAAGTGTGCAACTTGTTCCCTGAGTTAGAAAACGTCGAGAAACGGTCATATCTGCTAACGCTGTGCTTCTACACATGTATTTGCTGAACGGTGAAAGCGCACAGTAATGCACTTTTCTCCCAGCAAAAACACTGTTTCTAAGGAAATGGGAACACACTGAGGAGACACTTGTGGGAGCTACTGTGACTAAAACTGAGCTTCCCTACGCACAGGGAAGCAAGAGAAATGCTGATTTCATCAAGCCCAGTTACATACTCAGAATCTGTACTACTACGCAAATAGGCATGAATCTATAGGCAAAAAACTCATTTCTGACAAAGTTGCCCAAATGCATCTCAGAAGTGTGCAACTTGTTCCCTGAGTTAGAAAACCTCGAGAAACGTTCGTTTCTGCTAGCGCTGTGCTTCTACACATGTATTTGCTGAACGGTGAAAGCGCACAGTAATGCACTTTTCTCCCAGCAAATACACTGTTTCTAAGGAACTGGGAACACACTGAGGAGACACTTGTGGGACCTACTGTGACTAAAACTGAGCTTCCCTACGCACAGGGAAGCAAGAGAAATGCTGATTTCATCAAGCCTAGTTACATACTCAGAATCTGTACTACTGTGCAAACAGGCATATCTCTGTAGGCAAAAAACTCATTTCTGAAAAAGTTGCTCAAATGCATCTCAGAAGTGTGCAACTTGTACCCTGAGTTAGAAAATGTCGAGAAACGGTCATATCTGCTAACGCTGTGCTTCTACACATGTATTTGCTGAACGGTGAAAGCGCACAGTAATGCACTTTTCTCCCAGCAAATACACTGTTGCTAAGGAAATGGGAACACACTGAGGAGACACTTGTGGGAGCTACTGTGACTAAAACTGAGCTTCCCTACGCACAGGGAAGCAAGAGAAATGCTGATTTCATCAAGCCCAGTTACATACTCAGAATCTGTACTACTGCGCAAATAGGCTTGTCTCTTTACGCAAAAAACTCATTTCTGACAAAGTTGCCCAAATTCATCTCAGAAGTGTGCAACTTGTTCCCTGAGTTAGAAAACCTCGAGAAACGTTCGTTTCTGCTAGCGCTGTGCTTCTACACATGTATTTGCTGAACGGTGAAAGCGCACAGTAATGCACTTTTCTCCCAGCAAATACACTGTTTCTAAGGAACTGGGAACACACTGAGGAGACACTTGTGGGACCTACTGTGACTAAAACTGAGGTTCCCTACGCACAGGGAAGCAAGAGAAATGCTGATTTCATCAAGCCCAGTTACATACTCAGAATCTGTACTACTGCGCAAATAGGCATATCTCTGTAGGCAAAAAACTCATTTCTGACAAAGTTGCCCAAATGCATCTCAGAAGTGGGCAACTTGTTCCCTGAGTTAGAAAACGTCGAGAAACGGTCATATCTGCTAACGCTGTGCTTCTACACATGTATTTGCTGAACGGTGAAAGCGCACAGTAGTGCACTTTTTTCCCAGCAAATACACTGTTTCTAAGGAAATGGGAACACACTGAGCAGACACTTGTGGGAGCTACTGTGACTAAAACTGAGCTTCCCTACGCACAGGGAAGCAAGAGAAATGCTGATTTCATCAAGCCCAGTTACATACTCAGAATCTGTACTACTACGCAAATAGGCATGAATCTGTAGGCAAAAAACTCATTTCTGACAAAGTTGCCCAAATGCATCTCAGAAGTGTGCAACTTGTTCCCTGAGTTAGAAAACCTCGAGAAACGTTTGTTTCTGCTAGCGCTGTGCTTCTACACATGTATTTGCTGAACGGTGAAAGCGCACAGTAATGCACTTTTCTCCCAGCAAATACACTGTTTCTAAGGAACTGGGAACACACTGAGGAGACACTTGTGGGACCTACTGTGACTAAAACTGAGCTTCCCTATGCACAGGGAAGCAAGAGAAATGCTGATTTCATCAAGCCTAGTTACATACTCAGAATCTGTACTACTGTGCAAACAGGCATATCTCTGTAGGCAAAAAACTCATTTCTGAAAAAGTTGCCCAAATGCATCTCGGAAGTGTGCAACTTGTACCCTGAGTTAGAAAATGTCGAGAAACGGTCATATCTGCTAACGCTGTGCTTCTACACATGTATTTGCTGAACGGTGAAAGCGCACAGTAATGCACTTTTCTCCCAGCAAATACACTGTTTCTAAGGAAATGGGAACACACTGAGGAGACACTTGTGGGAGCTACTGTGACTAAAACTGAGCTTCCCTACGCACAGGGATGCAAGAGAAATGCTGATTTCATCAAGCCCAGTTACATACTCAGAATCTGTACTACTGCGCAAATAGGCATGTCTCTGTAGGCAAAAAACTCATTTCTGACAAAGTTGCCCAAATGCATCTCAGAAGTGTGCAACTTGTTCCCTGATTTAGAAAACGTCGAGAAACGTTCGTTTCTGCTAGCGCTGTGCTTCTACACATGTATTTGCTGAACGGTGAAAGCGCACACTAATGCACTTTTCTCCCAGCAAATACACTGTCTCTAAAAAAATGGGAACACACTGAGGAGACACTTGTGGGAGCTACTGTGACTAAAACTGAGCTTCCCAACGCACAGGGAAGCAAGAGAAATGCTGATTTCATCAAGCCCAGTTACAAACTCAGAATCTGTACTACTGCGCAAATAGGCATGTCTCTGTAGGCAAAAAACTCATTTCTGTCAAAGTTGCCCAAATGCATCTCAGAAGTGTGTAACTTGTTCCCTGAGTTAGAAAACGTCGAGAAAGGGTCGTATCTGCTAGCGCTGTGCTTCTACACATGTATTTGCTGAACGATGAAAGCGCACAGTAATGCACTTTTCTACCAGCAAATACACTGTTTCTATGGAACTGGGAACACACTGAGGAGACACTTGTGGGAGCTACTGTGACTAAAACTGAGCTTCGCTACGCACAGGGAAGCAAGAGAAATGCTGATTTCATCAAGCCCAGTTACATACTCAGAATCTCTACTACTGCGCAAATAGGCATGTCTCTTTAGGCAAAAAACTCATTTCTGACAAAGTTGCCCAAATGCATCTCAGAAGTGTGCAACTTGTTCCCTGAGTTAGAAAACGTCGAGAAACGGTCTTTTCTGCTAGCGCTGTGCTTCTACACATGTATTTGCTGAACGGTGAAAGCGCACAGTAATGCACTTTTCTCCCAGCAAATACACTGTTTCTAAGGAAATGGGAACACACTGAGGAGACACTTGTGGGAGCTACTGTGACTAAAACTGAGCTTCCCTACGCACAGGGAAGCAAGAGAAATGCTGATTTCATCAAGCCCAGTTACATACTCAAAATCTGTACTACTGCGCAAATAGGCATGTCTCTGTAGACAAAAAACTCATTTCTGACAAATATGCCCAAATGCATCTCAGAAGTGTGCAACTTGTTCCCTGAGTTAGAAAATGTCGAGAAACATTCGTTTCTGCTAGCACTGTGCTTCTACACATGTATTTGCTGAACGGTGAAAGCGCACAGTAATGCACTTTTCTCCCAGCAAATACACTGTTTCTAAGGAAATGGGAACACACTGAGGAGACACTTGTGGGAGCTACTGTGACTAAAACTGTGCTTCCCTACGCACAGGGAAGCAAGAGAAATGCTGATTTCATCAAGCCCAGTTACATACTCAGAATCTCTACTACTGCGCAAATAGGCATGTCTCTGTAGGCAAAAAACTCATTTCTGACAAAGTTGCCCAAATGCATCTCAGAAGTGTGCAACTTGTTCCCTGAGTTAGAAAACGTCGAGAAACGTTTGTTTCTGCTAGCGCTGTGCTTCTACACATGTATTTGCTGAACGGTGAAAGCGCACAGTAATGCACTTTTCTCCCAGCAAATACACTGTTTCTAAGGAAATGGGAACACACTGAGGAGACACTTGTGGGAGCTACTGTGACTAAAACTGAGCTTCCCTACGCACAGGGAAGCAAGGAAAATGCTGATTTCATCCAGCCCAGTTACATACTCAGAATCTGTACTACTGTGCAAATAGGCATGTCTCTGTAGGCAAAAAATTCATTACTGACAAAGTTGCCCAAATGCATCTCAGAAGTGTGCAACTTGTTCCCTGAGTTAGAATACGTGGAGAAACGTTCATTTCTGCTAGCGCTGTGCTTCTACACATGTATTTGCTGAACGGTGAAAACGCACACTAATGCACTTTTCTCCCAGCAAATACACTGTTTCTAAGGAAATGGGAACACAGTGAGGAGACACTTGTGGGAGCTACTGTGACTAAAACTGAGCTTCCCTACGCACAGGGAAGCAAGAGAAATGCTGATTTCATCAAGCCCAGTTACATACTCAGAATCTGTACTACTGCGCAAATAGGCAAGTCTCTGTAGGAAAAAAACTCATTTCTGACAAAGTTGCCCAAATGCATCTCAGAAGTGTGCAACTTGTTCCCTTAGTTAGAAAACGTCGAGAAACGTTCGTTTCTGCTAGCGCTGTGCTTCTACACATGTATTTGCTGAACGGTGAAAGCGCACAGTAATGCACTTTTCTCCCAGCAAATACACTGTTTCTAAGGAAATGGGAACACACTGAGGAGACACTTGTGGGAGGTACTGTGACTAAAACTGAGCTTCCCTACGCACAGGGAAGCAAGAGAAATGCTGATTTCATCAAGCCCAGTTACATACTCAGAATCTGTACTACTGCGCAAATAGGCATGTCTCTGTAGGCAAAAAACTCATTTCTGACAAAGTTGCCCAAATGCATCTCAGAAGTGTGCAACTTGTTCCCTGAGTTAGAAAACGTCGAGAAACGTTTGTTTCTGCTAGCGCTGTGCTTCTACACATGTATTTGCTGAACGGTGAAAGCGCACAGTAATGCACTTTTCTCCCAGCAAATACACTGTTTCTAAGGAAATGGGAACACACTGAGGAGACACTTGTGGGAGCTACTGTGACTAAAACTGAGCTTCCCTACGCACAGGGAAGCAAGAGAAATGCTGGTTTCATCAAGCCCAGTTACATACTCAGAATCTGTACTACTGCGCAAATAGGCATGTCTCTGTAGACAAAAAACTCATTTCTGACAAAGTTGCCCAAATGCATCTCAGAAGTGTGCAACTTGTTCCCTGAGTTAGAAAACGTCGAGAAACGGTCTTTTCTGCTAGCGCTGTGCTTCTACACATGTATTTGCTGAACGGTGAAAGCGCACAGTAATGCACTTTTCTCCCAGCAAATACACTGTTTCTAAGGAAATGGGAACACACTGAGGAGACACTTGTGGGAGCTACTGTGACTAAAACTGAGCTTCCCTACGCACAGGGAAGCAAGAGAAATGCTGATTTCATCAAGCCCAGTTACATACTCAGAATCTGTACTACTGCGCAAATAGGCATGTCTCTGTAGACAAAAAACTCATTTCTGACAAATATGCCCAAATGCATCTCAGAAGTGTGCAACTTGTTCCCTGAGTTAGAAAATGTCGAGAAACATTCGTTTCTGCTAGCACTGTGCTTCTACACATGTATTTGCTGAACGGTGAAAGCGCACAGTAATGCACTTTTCTCCCAGCAAATACACTGTTTCTAAGGAAATGGGAACACACTGAGGAGACACTTGTGGGAGCTACTGTGACTAAAACTGTGCTTCCCTACGCACAGGGAAGCAAGAGAAATGCTGATTTCATCAAGCCCAGTTACATACTCAGAATCTCTACTACTGCGCAAATAGGCATGTCTCTGTAGGCAAAAAACTCATTTCTGACAAAGTTGCCCAAATGCATCTCAGAAGTGTGCAACTTGTTCCCTGAGTTAGAAAACGTCGAGAAACGGTCGTTTCTGCTAGCGCTGTGCTTCTACACATGTATTTGCTGAACGGTGAAAGCGCACAGTAATGCACTTTTCTCCCAGCAAATACACTGTTTCTAAGGAAATGGGAACACACTGAGGAGACACTTGTGGGAGCTACTGTGACTAAAACTGAGCTTCCCTACGCACAGGGAAGCAAGAAAAATGCTGATTTCATCCAGCCCAGTTACATACTCAGAATCTGTACTACTGTGCAAATAGGCATGTCTCTGTAGGCAAAAAATTCATTACTGACAAAGTTGCCCAAATGGATCTCAGAAGTGTGCAACTTGTTCCCTGAGTTAGAATACGTGGAGAAACGTTCATTTCTGCTAGCGCTGTGCTTCTACACATGTATTTGCTGAACGGTGAAAGCGCACACTAATGCACTTTTCTCCCAGCAAATACACTGTTTCTAAGGAAATGGGAACACAGTGAGGAGACACTTGTGGGAGCTACTGTGACTAAAACTGAGCTTCCCTACGCACAGGGAAGCAAGAGAAATGCTGATTTCATCAAGCCCAGTTACATACTCAGAATCTGTACTACTGCGCAAATAGGCATGTCTCTGTAGGAAAAAAACTCATTTCTGACAAAGTTGCCCAAATGCATCTCAGAAGTGTGCAACTTGTTCCCTTAGTTAGAAAACGTCGAGAAACGTTCGTTTCTGCTAGCGCTGTGCTTCTACACATGTATTTGCTGAACGGTGAAAGCGCACAGTAATGCACTTTTCTCCCAGCAAATACACTGTTTCTAAGGAAATGGGAACACACTGAGGAGACACTTGTGTGAGCTACTGTGACTAAAACTGAGCTTCCCTACGCACAGGGAAGCAAGAGAAATGCTGATTTCATCAAGCCCAGTTACATACTCAGAATCTGTACTACTGCGCAAATAGGCATGTCTCTGTAGGCGAAAAACTCATTTCTGACAAAGTTGCCCAAATGCATCTCAGAAGTGTGCAACTTGTTCCCTGAGTTAGAAAACGTCGAGAAACGTTTGTTTCTGCTAGCACTGTGCTTCTACACATGTATTTGCTGAACGGTGAAAGCGCACAGTAATGCACTTTTCTCCCAGCAAATACACTGTTTCTAAGGAAATGGGAACACACTGAGGAGACACTTGTGGGAGCTACTGTGACTAAAACTGAGCTTCCCTACGCACAGGGAAGCAAGAGAAATGCTGATTTCATCAAGCCCAGTTACATACTCAGAATCTGTACTACTGCGCAAATAGGCATGTCTCTGTAGACAAAAAACTCATTTCTGACAAATATGCCCAAATGCATCTCAGAAGTGTGCAACTTGTTCCCTGAGTTAGAAAACGTCGAGAAACGTTTGTTTCTGCTAGCACTCTGCTTCTACACATGTATTTGCTGAACGGTGAAAGCGCACAGTAATGCACTTTTCTCCCAGCAAATACACTGTTTCTAAGGAAATGGGAACACACTGAGGAGACACTTGTGGGAGCTACTGTGACTAAAACTGTGCTTCCCTACGCACAGGGAAGCAAGAGAAATGCTGATTTCATCAAGCCCAGTTACATACTCAGAATCTCTACTACTGCGCAAATAGGCATGTCTCTGTAGGCAAAAAACTCATTTCTGACAAAGTTGCCCAAATGCATCTCAGAAGTGTGCAACTTGTTCCCTGAGTTAGAAAACGTCGAGAAACGGTCGTTTCTGCTAGCGCTGTGCTTCTACACATGTATTTGCTGAACGGTGAAAGCGCACAGTAATGCACTTTTCTCCCAGCAAATACACTGTTTCTAAGGAAATGGGAACACACTGAGGAGACACTTGTGGGAGCTACTGTGACTAAAACTGAGCTTCCCTACGCACAGGGAAGCAAGAAAAATGCTGATTTCATCCAGCCCAGTTACATACTCAGAATCTGTACTACTGTGCAAATAGGCATGTCTCTGTAGGCAAAAAATTCATTACTGACAAAGTTGCCCAAATGCATCTCAGAAGTGTGCAACTTGTTCCCTGAGTTAGAAAACGTGGAGAAACGTTCATTTCTGCTAGCGCTGTGCTTCTACACATGTATTTGCTGAACGGTGAAAGCGCACACTAATGCACTTTTCTCCCAGCAAATACACTGTTTCTAAGGAAATGGGAACACACTGAGGAGACACTTGTGGGAGCTACTGTGACTAAAACTGAGCTTCCCTATGCAAAGGGAAGCAAGAGAAATGCTGATTTCATCCAGCCCAGTTACATACTCAGAATCTGTACTACTGCGCAAATAGGCATGTCTCTGTAGGCAAAAAACTCATTTCTGACAAAGTTGCCCAAATGAATCTCAGTAGTGTGCAACTTGTTCCCTGAGTTAGAAAACGTCGAGAAACGGTCGTTTCTGCTAGCTCTGTGCTTCTACACATGTATTTGCTGAACGGTGAAAGCGCACAGTAATGCACTTTTCTCCCTGCAAATACACTGTTTCTAAGGAAATGGGAACACACTGAGGAGACACTTGTGGGAGCTACTGTGACTAAAACTGAGCTTCCCTACGCACAGGGAAGCAAGAGAAATGCTGATTTCATCAAGCCCAGTTACATACTCAGAATCTGTACTACTCTGTAGGCAAAAAACTCATTTCAGACAAAGTTGCCCAAATGCATCTCAGAAGTGTGCAACTTGTTCCCTGAGTTAGAAAACGTCGAGAAACGGTCGTTTCTGCTAGCGCTGTGTTTCTACACATGTATTTGCTGAACGGTGAAAGCGCACACTAATGCACTTTTCTCCCAGCAAATACACTGTTTCTAAGGAAATGGGAACACACTGAGGAGACACTTGTGGGAGCTACTGTGATTAAAACTGAGCTTCCCTACGCACAGGGAAGCAAGAGAAATGCTGATTTCATCAACCCCAGTTACATACTCAGAATCTGTACTACTGCGCAAATAGGCATGTCTCTATAGGCAAAAAACTCATTTCTGACAAAGTTGCCCAAATGAATCTCAGAAGTGTGCAACTTGTTCCCTGAGTTAGAAAACGTCGAGAAACGGTCGTTTCCCCCAGTGCTGTGCTTCTACACATGTATTTGCTGAACGGTGAAAGCACACAGTAATGCACTTTTCTCCCAGCAAATACACTGTTTCTAAGGAAATGGGAACACACTGAGGAGACACTTTTGGGAGCTACTGTGACTAAAACTGAGCTTCCCTACGACCAGGGAAGCAAGAGAAATGCTGATTTCATCAAGCCCAGTTACATACTCTGAATCTGTACTACTGCGCAAATAGGCATGTCTCTGTAGGCAAAAAACTCATTTCTGACAAAGTTGCCCAAATGCATCCCAGAAGTGTACAACTTGTTCCCTGAGTTAGAAAACGTGGAGAAACGTTCGTTTCTGCTAGCGCTGTGCTTCTACACATGTATTTGCTGAACGGTGAAAGCGCACACTAATGCACTTTTCTCCCAGCAAATACACTGTTTCTAAGGAAATGGGAACACACTGAGGAGACACTTGTGGGAGCTACTGTGACTAAAACTGAGCTTCCCTATGCACAGGGAAGCAAGAGAAATGCTGATTTCATCCAGCCCAGTTGCATACTCAGAATCTGTACTACTGCCAAATAGGCATGTCTCTGTAGGCAAAAAACTCATTTCTGACAAAGTTGCCCAAATGCATCTCAGAAGTGTGCAACTTGTTCCCTGAGTTAGAAAACGTCGAGAAACGTTCGTTTCTGCTAGCGCTGTGCTTCTACACATGTATTTGCTGAACGGTGAAAGCGCACAGTAATGCACTTTTCTCCCAGCAAATACACTGTTTCTAAGGAAATGGGAACACACTGAGGAGACACTTGTGGGAGCTACTGTGATTAAAACTGAGCTTCCCTACGCACAGGGAAGCAAGGAAATGCTGATTTCATCAAGCCCAGTTACATACTCAGAATCTGTACTACTGCGCAAATAGGCATGTCTCTGTAGGCAAAAAACTCATTTCTGACAAAGTTGCCCAAATGAATCTCAGAAGTGTGCAACTTGTTCCCTGAGTTAGAAAACGTCGAGAAACGGTCGTTTCCCCCAGTGCTGTGCTTCTACACATGTATTTGCTGAACGGTGAAAGCACACAGTAATGCACTTTTCTCCCAGCAAATACACTGTTTCTAAGGAAATGGGAACACACTGAGGAGACACTTTTGGGAGCTACTGTGACTAAAACTGAGCTTCCCTACGACCAGGGAAGCAAGAGAAATGCCGATTTCATCAAGCCCAGTTACATACTCTGAATCTGTACTACTGCGCAAATAGGCATGTCTCTGTAGGCAAAAAACTCATTTCTGACAAAGTTGCCCAAATGCATCTCAGAAGTGTGCCACTTGTTCCCTGAGTTAGAAAACGTCGAGAAACGGTCGTTTCTGCTAGCGCTGTGCTTCTACACATGTATTTGCTGAACGGTGAAAGAGCACAGTAATGCACTTTTCTCCCAGCAAATACACTGTTTCTAAGGAAACGGGAACACACTGAGGAGACACTTGTGGGAGCTACTGTGACTAAAACTGAGCTTCCCTACGCACAGGGAAGCAAGAGAAATGCTGATTTCATCAAGCCCAGTTACATACTCAGAATCTGTACTACTGCGCAAATAGGCATGTCTCTGTAGGCAAAAAACTCATTTCTGTCAAAGTTGCCCAAATGCATCTCAGAAGTGTGCAACTTGTTCCCTGAGTTAGAAACCGTCGAGAAACGGTCGTATCTGCTAGCGCTGTGCTTCTACACATGTATTTGCTGAACGGTGAAAGCGCACAGTAATGCACTTTTCTCCCAGCAAATATACTGTTTGTACGGAAATAGGAACACACTGAGGAGACACTTGTGGGAGCTACTGTGACTAAAACTGAGCTTCCCTACGCACAGGGAAGCAAGAGAAATGCTGATTTCATCAAGCCCAGTTACATACTCAGATCTGTACTACTGCGCAAATAGGCATGTCTCTGTAGGCAAAAAACTCATTTCTGACAAAGTTACCCAAATGCATCTCAGAAGTGTGCAACTTGTTCCCTGAGTTAGAAAACGTCGAGAAACGTTTGTTTCTGCTAGCGCTGTGCTTCTACACATGTATTTGCTGAAAGGTGAAAGCGCACAGTAATGCACTTTTCTCCCAGCAAATACACTGTTTCTAAGGAAATGGGAACACACTGAGGAGACACTTGTGGGAGCTACTGTGACTAAAACTGAGCTTCCCTACGCACAGGGAAGCAAGAGAAATGCTGATTTCATCAAGCCCAGTTACATACTCAGAATCTGTACTTCTCTGTAGGAAAAAAACTCATTTCTGACAAAGTTGCCCAAATGCATCCCAGAAGTGTGCAACTTGTTCCCTGAGTTAGAAAACGTCGAGAAACGTTCGTTTCTGCTAGCGCTGTGCTTCTACACATGTATTTGCTGAACGGTGAAAGCACACATTAATGCACTTTTCTCCCAGCAAATACACTGTTTCTAAGGAAATGGGAACACACTGAGGAGACACTTGTGGGAGCTACTGTGACTAAAACTGAGCTTCCCTACGCACAGGGAAGCAAGAGAAATGCTGATTTCATCAAGCCCAGTTACATACGCAGAATCTGTACTACTGCGCAAATAGGCATGTCTCTGTAGGCAAAAAACTAATTTCTGACAAAGTTGCCCAAATGCATCTCAGAAGTGTGCAACTTGTTCCCTGAGTTAGAAAACGTCGAAAAACGTTTGTTTCTGCTAGTGCTGTGCTTCTACACATGTATTTGCTGAACGGTGAAAACGCCCATTAATGCAATTTTCTCCCAGCAAATACACTGTTTCTAAGGAAATGGGAACACAGTGAGGAGACACTTGTGGGAGCTACTGTGACTAAAACTGAGCTTCCCTACGCACAGGGAAGCAAGAAAAATGCTGATTTCATCCAGCCCAGTTACATACTCAGAATTTGTACTACTGCGCAAATAGGCATGTCTCTGTAGGCAAAAAACTCATTTCTGACAAAGTTGCCCAAATGCATCTCAGAAGTGTGCAACTTGTTCCCTGAGTTAGAGAACGTCGAGAAACGGTCATATCTGCTAACGCTGTGCTTCTACACATGTATTTGCTGAACGGTGAAAGCGCAGAGTAATGCACTTTTCTCCCAGCAAATACACTGTTTCTAAGGAAATGGGAACACACTGAGGAGACACTTGTGGGAGCTACTGTGACTAAAACTGAGCTTCCCTACGCACAGGGAAGCAAGAGAAATGCTGATTTCATCAAGCCCAGTTACATACTCAGAATCTGTACTTCTCTGTAGGAAAAAAACTCATTTCTGACAAAGTTGCCCAAATGCATCCCAGAAGTGTGCAACTTGTTCCCTGAGTTAGAAAACGTCGAGAAACGTTCGTTTCTGCTAGCGCTGTGCTTCTACACATGTATTTGCTGAACGGTGAAAGCACACATTAATGCACTTTTCTCCCAGCAAATACACTGTTTCTAAGGAAATGGGAACACACTGAGGAGACACTTGTGGGAGCTACTGTGACTAAAACTGAGCTTCCCTACGCACAGGGAAGCAAGAGAAATGCTGATTTCATCAAGCCCAGTTACATACGCAGAATCTGTACTACTGCGCAAATAGGCATGTCTCTGTAGGCAAAAAACTAATTTCTGACAAAGTTGCCCAAATGCATCTCAGAAGTGTGCAACTTGTTCCCTGAGTTAGAAAACGTCGAAAAACGTTTGTTTCTGCTAGTGCTGTGCTTCTACACATGTATTTGCTGAACGGTGAAAACGCCCATTAATGCAATTTTCTCCCAGCAAATACACTGTTTCTAAGGAAATGGGAACACAGTGAGGAGACACTTGTGGGAGCTACTGTGACTAAAACTGAGCTTCCCTACGCACAGGGAAGCAAGAAAAATGCTGATTTCATCCAGCCCAGTTACATACTCAGAATTTGTACTACTGCGCAAATAGGCATGTCTCTGTAGGCAAAAAACTCATTTCTGACAAAGTTGCCCAAATGCATCTCAGAAGTGTGCAACTTGTTCCCTGAGTTAGAGAACGTCGAGAAACGGTCATATCTGCTAACGCTGTGCTTCTACACATGTATTTGCTGAACGGTGAAAGCGCAGAGTAATGCACTTTTCTCCCAGCAAATACACTGTTTCTAAGGAAATGGGAACACACTGAGGAGACACTTGTGGGAGCTACTGTGACTAAAACTGAGCTTCCCTACGCACAGGGAAGCAAGAGAAATGCTGATTTCATCAAGCCCAGTTACATACTCAGAATCTGTACTACTGCGCAAATAGGCATGAATCTGTAGGCAAAAAACTCATTTCTGACAAAGTTGCCCAAATGCATCTCAGAAGTGTGCAACTTGTTCCCTGAGTTAGAAAACGTCGAGAAACGGTCGTTTCTGCTAGCGCTGTGCTTCTACACATGTATTTGCTGAACGGTGAAAGAGCACAGTAATGCACTTTTCTCCCAGCAAATACACTGTTTCTAAGGAAATGGGAACACACTGAGGAGACACTTGTGGGAGCTACTGTGACTAAAACTGAGCTTCCCTACGCACAGGGAAGCAAGAGAAATGCTGATTTCATCAAGCCCAGTTACATACTCAGAATCTGTACTACTGCGCAAATAGGCATGTCTCTGTAGGCAAAAAACTCATTTCTGTCAAAGTTGCCCAAATGCATCTCAGAAGTGTGCAACTTGTTCCCTGAGTTAGAAACCGTCGAGAAACGGTCGTATCTGCTAGCGCTGTGCTTCTACACATGTATTTGCTGAACGGTGAAAGCGCACAGTAATGCACTTTTCTCCCAGCAAATATACTGTTTCTACGGAAATAGGAACACACTGAGGAGACACTTGTGGGAGCTACTGTGACTAAAACTGAGCTTCCCTACGCACAAGGAAGCAAGAGAAATGCTGATTTCATCAAGCCCAGTTACATACTCAGATCTGTACTACTGCGCAAATAGGCATGTCTCTGTAGGCAAAAAACTCATTTCTGACAAAGTTACCCAAATGCATCTCAGAAGTGTGCAACTTGTTCCCTGAGTTAGAAAACGTCGAGAAACGTTTGTTTCTGCTAGCGCTGTGCTTCTACACATGTATTTGCTGAAAGGTGAAAGCACACAGTAATGCACTTTTCTCCCAGCAAATACAGTTTCTAAGGAAATGGGAACACACTGAGGAGACACTTGTGGGAGCTACTGTGACTAAAACTGAGCTTCCCTACGCACAGGGAAGCAAGAGAAATGCTGATTTCATCAAGCCCAGTTACATACTCAGAATCTGTACTTCTCTGTAGGCAAAAAACTCATTTCTGACAAAGTTGCCCAAATGCATCCCAGAAGTGTGCAACTTGTTCCCTGAGTTAGAAAACGTCGAGAAACGTTCGTTTCTGCTAGCGCTGTGCTTCTACACATGTATTTGCTGAACGGTGAAAGCACACATTAATGCACTTTTCTCCCAGCAAATACACTGTTTCTAAGGAACTGGGAACACACTGAGGAGACACTTGTGGGAGCTACTGTGACTAAAACTGAGCTTCCCTACGCACAGGGAAGCAAGAGAAATGCTGATTTCATCAAGCCCAGTTACATACTCAGAATCTGTACTACTGCGCAAATAGGCATGTCTCTGTAGGCAAAAAACTAATTTCTGACAAAGTTGCCCAAATGCATCTCAGAAGTGTGCAACTTGTTCCCTGAGTTAGAAAACGTCGAGAAACGGTCGTTTCTGCTAGTGCTGTGCTTCTACACATGTATTTGCTGAACGGTGAAAGCGCCCATTAATGCAATTTTCTCCCAGCAAATACACTGTTTCTAAGGAAATGGAAACACACTGAGGAGACACTTGTGGGAGCTACTGTGACTAAAACTGAGCTTCCCTACGCACAGGGAAGCAAGAGAAATGCTGATTTCATCAAGCCCAGTTACATACTCAGAATCTGTACTACTGTGCAAATAGGCATGTCTCTGTAGGCAAAAAACTCATTTCTGACAAAGTTGCCCAAATGCATCTCAGAAGTGTGCAACTTGTTCCCTGAGTTAGAAAACGTGGAGGAACGATCGTTTCTGCTACCGTTGTGCTTCTACACATGTATTTGCTGAACGGTGAAAGCGCACAGTAATGCACTTTTCTCCCAGCAAATACACTGTTTCTAAGGAAATGGGAACACACTGAGGAGACACTTGTGGGAGCTACTGTGATTAAAACTGAGCTTCCCTACGCACAGGGAAGCAAGAGAAATGCTGATTTCATCAAGCCCAGTTACATACTCAGAATCTGTACTACTGCGCAAATAGGCATGTCTCTGTAGGCAAAAAACTCATTTTTGAGTAAGTTACCCAAATGCATCTCAGAAGTGTGCAACTTGTTCCCTGAGGTAGAAAACGTCGAGAAACGTTCGTTTCTGCTAGCGCTGTGCTTCTACACATGTATTTGCTGAACGGTGAAAGCGCACAGTAATGCACTTTTCTCCCAGGAAATACACTGTTTCTAAGGAAATGGGAACACACTGAGGAGACACTTGTGGGAGCTACTGTGACTTAAACTGAGCTTCCCTACGCACAGGGAAGCAAGAGAAATGCTGATTTCATCAAACCGAGTTACATACTCAGAATCTGTTCTACTGCGCAAATAGGCATGTCTCTGTAGGCAAAAAACTCATTTCTCACAAAGTTGCCCAAATGCATCTCAGAAGTGTGCAACTTGTTCCCTGAGTTAGAAAACGTCGAGAAACGTTCGTTTCTACTAGCGCTGTGCTTCTACACATGTATTTGCTGAACGGTGAAAGCGCACAGTAATGCACTTTTCTCCCAGCAAATACACTGTTTCTAAGGAAATGAGAACACACTGAGGAGACACTTGTGGGAGCTACTGTGACTAAAACTGAGCTTCCCTACGCACAGGGAAGCAAGAGAAATGCTGATTTCATCAAGCCCAGTTACATACGCAGAATCTGTACTACTGCGCAAATAGGCATGTCTCTTTAGGCACAAAACTCATTTCTGACAAAGTTGCCCAAATGCATCTCAGAAGTGTGCAACTTGTTCCCTGAGTTAGAAACCGTCGAGAAACGTTCGTTTCTGCTAGCGCTGTGCTTCTACACATGTATTTGCTGAACGGTGAAAGCGCACAGTAATGCACTTTTCTCCCAGCAAATACACTGTTTCTAAGGAAATGGGAACACACTGAGGAGACACCTGTGGGAGTGACTGTGACTAAAACTGAGCTTCCCTACGCACAGGGAAGCAAGAGAAATGCTGATTTCATCAAGCCCAGTTACATACTCAGAATCTGTACTACTGCGCAAATAGGCATGTCTCTGTAGGCAAAAAACTCATTTCTGACAAAGTTGCCCAAATGCATCTCAGAAGTGTGCAACTTGTTCCCTGAGTTAGAAAACGTCAAGAAACGTTCGTTTCTGCTAGCGCTGTGCTTCTACACATGTGTTTGCTGAACGGTGAAAGCGCACAGTAATGCACTTTTCTCCCAGCAAATACACTGTTTCTAAGGAAATGGGAACACACTGAGGAGACACTTGTGGGAGCTACTGTGCCTAAAACTGAGCTTCCCTACGCACAAGGAAGCAAGAAAAATGCTGATTTCATCAAGCCCAGTTACATACTCGGAATCTGTACTACTGCGCAAATAGGCATGTCTCTTTAGGCAAAAAACTCATTTCTGACAAAGTTGCCCAAATGCATCTCAGAAGTGTGCAACTTGTTCCCTGAGTTAGTAAACATCGAGAAACGTTCGTTTCTGCTAGCGCTGTGCTTCTACACATGTACTTGCTGTACGGTGAAAGCGCACAGTAATGCACTTTTCTCCCAGCAAATACTCTGTTTCTAAGGAAATGGGAACACACTGAGGAGACACTTGTGGGAGCTACTGTGACTAAAACTGAGCTTCCCTACGCACAGGGAAGCAAGAGAAATGCTGATTTCATCAAGCACAGTTACATACTCAGAATCTGTACTACTGCTATTATAGGCATGTCTCTTTAGACAAAAAAACTCATTTCTGACAAAGTTGCCCAAATGCATCTCAGAAGTGTGCAACTTGTTCCCTGAGTTAGAAAACGTCGAGAAACGGTCGTTTCTGCTGGCGCTGTGCTTCTACGCATGTATTTGCTGAACGGTGAAAGCGCACAGTAATGAACTTTTCTCCCAGCAAATACACTGTTTCTAAGGAAATGGGAACACACTGAGGAGACACTTGTGGGAGCTACTGTGACTAAAACTGAGCTTCCCTACGCACAGGGAAGCAAAAGAAATGCTGATTTCATCAAGCCCAGTTACATACTCACAATCTGTACTACTGCGCAAATAGGCATGTTTCTTTAGGGAAAAAACTCATTTCTGACAAAGTTGCCCAAATGCATCTCAGAAGTGTGCAACTTGTTCCCTGAGTTAGAAAACGTGGAGAAACGGTCATTTCTGCTAGCGCTGTGCTTCTACACATGTACTTGCTGAACGGTGAAAGCGCACAGTAATGCACTTTTCTCCCAGCAAATACACTGTTTCTAAGGAAATAGGAACACACTGAGGAGACACTTGTGGGAGCTACTGTGACTAAAACTGAGCTTCCCTACGCACAGGGAAGCAAGAGAAATGCTGATTTCATCAAGCCCAATTACATACTCAGAATCTGTACTACTGCGCAAATAGGCATGTCTCTTTAGGCAAAAAACTCATTTCTGACAAAGTTGCCCAAATGCATCTCAGAAGTGTGCAACTTGTTCCCTGAGTTAGAAAACGTCAAGAAACGTTCGTTTCTGCTAGCGCTGTGCTTCTACACATGTATTTGCTGAACGGTGAAAGCGCACAGTAATGCACTTTTCTCCAGGCAAAAACACTGTTTCTAAGGAAATGGGAACACACTGAGGAGACACTTGTGGGAGCTACAGTAACTAACACTGAGCTTCCCTACGCACAGGGAAGCAAGAGAAATGCTGATTTCATCAAGCCCAGTTACATACTCAGAATCTGTACTACTGCGCAAAAAGGCATGTCTCTTTAGGAAAAAAACTCATTTCTGACAAAGTTGCCCAAATGCATCTCAGAAGTGTGCAACTTGTTCCCTGAGTTAGAAAACGTCGAGAAACGGTCGTTTCTGCTAGCGCTGTGCTTCTACACATGTATTTGCTGAATGGTGAAAGCGCACAGTAATGCACTTTTCACCCAGCAAATACACTGTTTCTATGGAACTGGGAACACACTGAGGAGACACTTGTGGGAGCTACTGTGACTAAAACTGAGCTTCCCTACGCACAGGGAAGCAAGAGAAATGCTGATTTCATCAAGCCCAGTTACATACTCAGAATCTGTACTACTGCGCAAATAGGCATGTCTCTTTAGGCAAAAAACTCATTTCTGACAAAGTTGCCCAACTGCATCTCAGAAGTGTGCAACTTGTTCCCTGAGTTAGAAAACGTCGAGAAACGGTTGTTTCTGCTAGCGCTGTGCTTCTACACATGTATTTGCTGAACGGTGAAAGCGCACAGTAATGCACTTTTCTCCCAGCAAATACACTGTTTCTAAGGAACTGGGAACACACTGAGGAGACACTTGTGGGAGCTACTGTGACTAAAACTGAGCTTCCCTACGCACAGGGAAGCAAGAGAAATGCTGATTTCATCAAGCCCAGTTACATACTCAGAATCTGTACTACTGCGCAAATAGGCATGTCTCTTTAGGCAAAAAACTCATTTCTGACAAAGTTGCCCAAATGCATCTCAGAAGTGTGCAACTTGTTCCCTGAGTTAGAAAACGTCGAGAAACGGTCGTTTCAGCTAGCGCTGTGCTTCTACACATGTATTTGCTGAACGGTGAAAGCGCACAGTAATGCACATTTCTCCCAGCAAAAACACTGTTTCTAAAGAAATGGGAACACACTGAGGAGACACTTGTGGGAGCTACTGTGACTAAAACTGAGCTTCCCTACGCACAGGGAAGCAGGAGAAATGCTGATTTCATCCAGCTCAGTTACATACTCAGAATCTGTACTACTGCGCAAATAGGTATGTCTCTTTAGGCAAAAAACTCATTTCTGACAAAGTTGCCCAAATGCATCTCAGTAGTGTGCAACTTCTTCCCTGAGTTAGAAAAAGTCGAGAAACGTTCGTTTCTGCTAACGCTGTGCTTCTACACATGTATTTGCTGAACGGTGAAAGCGCACAGTAATGCACTTTTCTCCCAGCAAATACACTGTTTCTAAGGAAATGGGAACACACTGAGGAGACACTTGTGGGAACTACTGTGACTAAAACTGAGCTTCCCTACGCACAGGGAAGCAAGAGAAATGCTGATTTCATCAAGCCCAGTTACATACTCAGAATCTGTACTACTGCGTAAATAGGCATGTCTCTGTAGGCAAAAAACTCATTTCTGACAAAGTTGCCCAAATGCATCTCAGAAGTGTGCAACCTGTTCCCTGAGTTAGAAAACGTCGAAAAACGTTCGTTTCTGCTAGCGCAGTGCTTCTACACATGTATTTGCTGAATGGTGAAAGCGCACAGTAATGCACTTTTCTCCCAGCAAATACACTGTTTCTATGGACATGGGAATACACTGAGGAGACACTTGTGGGAGCTACTGTGACTAAAACTGAGCTTCCCTACGCACAGGGAAGCAAGAGAAATGCTGATTTCATCAAGCCCAGTTACATACTCAGAATCTGTACTACTGCGCAAATAGGCATGTCTCTGTAGGCAAAAAACTCATTTGTGACAAAGTTGCCCAAATGCAAGTCAGAAGTGTGCAATTTGGTCCCTGAGTTAGAAAACGTCGAGAAACGTTCGTTTCTGCTAGGGCTGTGCTTCTACACATGTATTTGCTGAACGGTGAAAGCGCAGAGTAATGCACTTTTCTCCCAGCAAATACACTGTTTCTAAGGAAATGGGAACACACTGAGGAGACACTTGTGGGAGCTACTGTGACTAAAACTGAGCTTCCCTACTCACAGGGAAGCAAGAGAAATGCTGATTTCATCAAGCCCAGTTACATACTCAGAATTTGTACTACTGCGCAAATAGGCATGTCTCTTTAGGCAAAAAACTCATTTCTGACAAAGTTGCCCAAATGCATCTCAGAAGTGTGCAACTTGTTCCCTGAGTTAGAAAACGTCGAGAAACGGTCGTTTCTGCTAGCGCTGTGCTTCTACACATGTATTTGCTGAACGGTGAAAGTGCACAGTAATGCACTTTTCTCCCAGCAAATACACTGTTTCTAAGGAAATGGGAACACACTGAGGAGACACTTGTGGGAGCTACTGTGACTAAAACTGAGCTTCCCTACGCACAGGGAAGCAAGAGAAATGCTGATTTCATCAAGCCCAGTTACATACTCAGAATTTGTACTACTGCGCAAATAGACATGTCTCTGTAGGCAAAAAACTCATTTCTGACAAAGTTGCCCAAATGCATCTCAGAAGTGTGCAACTTGTTCCCTGAGTTAGAAAACGTCGAGAAACGGTCGTTTCAGCTAGCGCTGTGCTTCTACACATGTATTTGCTGAACGGTGAAAGCGCACAGTAATGCACATTTCTCCCAGCAAAAACACTGTTTCTAAAGAAATGGGAACACACTGAGGAGACACTTGTGGGAGCTACTGTGACTAAAACTGAGCTTCCCTACGCACAGGGAAGCAGGAGAAATGCTGATTTCATCCAGCCCAGTTACATACTCAGAATCTGTACTACTGCGCAAATAGGTATGTCTCTTTAGGCAAAAAACTCATTTCTGACAAAGTTGCCCAAATGCATCTCAGAAGTGTGCAACTTCTTCCCTGAGTTAGAAAAAGTCGAGAAACGTTCGTTTCTGCTAACGCTGTGCTTCTACACATGTATTTGCTGAACGGTGAAAGCGCACAGTAATGCACTTTTCTCCCAGCAAATACACTGTTTCTAAGGAAATGGGAACACACTGAGGAGACACTTGTGGGAACTACTGTGACTAAAACTGAGCTTCCCTACGCACAGGGAAGCAAGAGAAATGCTGATTTCATCAAGCCCAGTTACATACTCAGAATCTGTACTACTGCGTAAATAGGCATGTCTCTGTAGGCAAAAAACTCATTATTGACAAAGTTGCCCAAATGCATCTCAGAAGTGTGCAACCTGTTCCCTGAGTTAGAAAACGTCGAGAAACTTTCGTTTCTGCTAGCGCTGTGCTTCTACACATGTATTTGCTGAATGGTGAAAGCGCACAGTAATGCATTTTTCTCCCAGCAAATACACTGTTTCCAAGGATCTGGAAACACACTGAGGAGACACTTGTGGGAGCTACTGTGACTAAAACTGAGCTTCCCTACGCACAGGGAAGCAAGAGAAATTCTGATTTCATCAAGCCCAGTTACATACTCAGAATCTGTACTACTGCGCAAATAGGCATGTCTCTGTAGGCAAAAAACTCATTTCTGACAAAGTTGCCCAAATGCAAGTCAGAAGTGTGCAACTTGGTCCCTGAGTTAGAAAACGTCGAGAAACGTTCGTTTCTGCTAGCGCTGTGCTTCTACACATGTATTTGCTGAACGGTGAAAGCGCAGAGTAATGCACTTTTCTCCCAGCAAATACACTGTTTCTAAGGAAATGGGAACACACTGAGGAGACACTTGTGGGAGCTACTGTGACTAAAACTGAGCTTCCCTACGCACAGGGAAGCAAGAGAAATGCTGATTTCATCAAGCCCAGTTACATACTCAGAATTTGTACTACTGCGCAAATAGGCATGTCTCTTTAGGCAAAAAACTCATTTCTGACAAAGTTGCCCAAATGCATCTCAGAAGTGTGCAACTTGTTCCCTGAGTTAGAAAACGTCGAGAAACGGTCGTTTCAGCTAGCGCTGTGCTTCTACACATGTATTTGCTGAACGGTGAAAGCACACAGTAATGCACATTTCTCCCAGCAAAAACACTGTTTCTAAAGAAATGGGAACACACTGAGGAGACACTTGTGGGAGCTACTGTGACTAAAACTGAGCTTCCCTACGCACAGCGAAGCAGGAGAAATGCTGATTTCATCCAGCCCAGTTACATACTCAGAATCTGTACTACTGCGCAAATAGGTATGTCTCTTTAGGCAAAAAACTCATTTCTGACAAAGTTGCCCAAATGCATATCAGAAGTGTGCAACTTCTTCCCTGAGTTAGAAAAAGTCGAGAAACGTTCGTTTCTGCTAACGCTGTGCTTCTACACATGTATTTGCTGAACGGTGAAAGCGCACAGTAATGCACTTTTCTCCCAGCAAATACACTGTTTCTAAGGAAATGGGAACACACTGAGGAGACACTTGTGGGAACTACTGTGACTAAAACTGAGCTTCCCTACGCACAGGGAAGCAAGAGAAATGCTGATTTCATCAAGCCCAGTTACATACTCAGAATCTGTACTACTGCGTAAATAGGCATGTCTCTGTAGGCAAAAAACTCATTTCTGACAAAGTTGCCCAAATGCATCTCAGAAGTGTGCAACCTGTTCCCTGAGTTAGAAAACGTCGAAAAACGTTCGTTTCTGCTAGCGCAGTGCTTCTACACATGTATTTGCTGAATGGTGAAAGCGCACAGTAATGCACTTTTCTCCCAGCAAATACACTGTTTCTATGGACATGGGAATACACTGAGGAGACACTTGTGGGAGCTACTGTGACTAAAACTGAGCTTCCCTACGCACAGGGAAGCAAGAGAAATGCTGATTTCATCAAGCCCAGTTACATACTCAGAATCTGTACTACTGCGCAAATAGGCATGTCTCTGTAGGCAAAAAACTCATTTCTGACAAAGTTGCCCAAATGCAAGTCAGAAGTGTGCAATTTGGTCCCTGAGTTAGAAAACGTCGAGAAACGTTCGTTTCTGCTAGCGCTGTGCTTCTACACATGTATTTGCTGAACGGTGAAAGCGCAGAGTAATGCACTTTTCTCCCAGCAAATACACTGTTTCTAAGGAAATGGGAACACACTGAGGAGACACTTGTGGGAGCTACTGTGACTAAAACTGAGCTTCCCTACTCACAGGGAAGCAAGAGAAATGCTGATTTCATCAAGCCCAGTTACATACTCAGAATTTGTACTACTGCGCAAATAGGCATGTCTCTTTAGGCAAAAAACTCATTTCTGACAAAGTTGCCCAAATGCATCTCAGAAGTGTGCAACTTGTTCCCTGAGTTAGAAAACGTCGAGAAACGGTCGTTTCTGCTAGCGCTGTGCTTCTACACATGTATTTGCTGAACGGTGAAAGTGCACAGTAATGCACTTTTCTCCCAGCAAATACACTGTTTCTAAGGAAATGGGAACACACTGAGGAGACACTTGTGGGAGCTACTGTGACTAAAACTGAGCTTCCCTACGCACAGGGAAGCAAGAGAAATGCTGATTTCATCAAGCCCAGTTACATACTCAGAATTTGTACTACTGCGCAAATAGACATGTCTCTGTAGGCAAAAAACTCATTTCTGACAAAGTTGCCCAAATGCATCTCAGAAGTGTGCAACTTGTTCCCTGAGTTAGAAAACGTCGAGAAACGGTCGTTTCAGCTAGCGCTGTGCTTCTACACATGTATTTGCTGAACGGTGAAAGCGCACAGTAATGCACATTTCTCCCAGCAAAAACACTGTTTCTAAAGAAATGGGAACACACTGAGGAGACACTTGTGGGAGCTACTGTGACTAAAACTGAGCTTCCCTACGCACAGGGAAGCAGGAGAAATGCTGATTTCATCCAGCCCAGTTACATACTCAGAATCTGTACTACTGCGCAAATAGGTATGTCTCTTTAGGCAAAAAACTCATTTCTGACAAAGTTGCCCAAATGCATCTCAGAAGTGTGCAACTTCTTCCCTGAGTTAGAAAAAGTCGAGAAACGTTCGTTTCTGCTAACGCTGTGCTTCTACACATGTATTTGCTGAACGGTGAAAGCGCACAGTAATGCACTTTTCTCCCAGCAAATACACTGTTTCTAAGGAAATGGGAACACACTGAGGAGACACTTGTGGGAACTACTGTGACTAAAACTGAGCTTCCCTACGCACAGGGAAGCAAGAGAAATGCTGATTTCATCAAGCCCAGTTACATACTCAGAATCTGTACTACTGCGTAAATAGGCATGTCTCTGTAGGCAAAAAACTCATTATTGACAAAGTTGCCCAAATGCATCTCAGAAGTGTGCAACCTGTTCCCTGAGTTAGAAAACGTCGAGAAACTTTCGTTTCTGCTAGCGCTGTGCTTCTACACATGTATTTGCTGAATGGTGAAAGCGCACAGTAATGCATTTTTCTCCCAGCAAATACACTGTTTCCAAGGATCTGGAAACACACTGAGGAGACACTTGTGGGAGCTACTGTGACTAAAACTGAGCTTCCCTACGCACAGGGAAGCAAGAGAAATTCTGATTTCATCAAGCCCAGTTACATACTCAGAATCTGTACTACTGCGCAAATAGGCATGTCTCTGTAGGCAAAAAACTCATTTCTGACAAAGTTGCCCAAATGCAAGTCAGAAGTGTGCAACTTGGTCCCTGAGTTAGAAAACGTCGAGAAACGTTCGTTTCTGCTAGCGCTGTGCTTCTACACATGTATTTGCTGAACGGTGAAAGCGCAGAGTAATGCACTTTTCTCCCAGCAAATACACTGTTTCTAAGGAAATGGGAACACACTGAGGAGACACTTGTGGGAGCTACTGTGACTAAAACTGAGCTTCCCTACGCACAGGGAAGCAAGAGAAATGCTGATTTCATCAAGCCCAGTTACATACTCAGAATTTGTACTACTGCGCAAATAGGCATGTCTCTTTAGGCAAAAAACTCATTTCTGACAAAGTTGCCCAAATGCATCTCAGAAGTGTGCAACTTGTTCCCTGAGTTAGAAAACGTCGAGAAACGGTCGTTTCAGCTAGCGCTGTGCTTCTACACATGTATTTGCTGAACGGTGAAAGCACACAGTAATGCACATTTCTCCCAGCAAAAACACTGTTTCTAAAGAAATGGGAACACACTGAGGAGACACTTGTGGGAGCTACTGTGACTAAAACTGAGCTTCCCTACACACAGCGAAGCAGGAGAAATGCTGATTTCATCCAGCCCAGTTACATACTCAGAATCTGTACTACTGCGCAAATAGGTATGTCTCTTTAGGCAAAAAACTCATTTCTGACAAAGTTGCCCAAATGCATATCAGAAGTGTGCAACTTCTTCCCTGAGTTAGAAAAAGTCGAGAAACGTTCGTTTCTGCTAACGCTGTGCTTCTACACATGTATTTGCTGAACGGTGAAAGCGCACAGTAATGCACTTTTCTCCCAGCAAATACACTGTTTCTAAGGAAATGGGAACACACTGAGGAGACACTTGTGGGAACTACTGTGACTAAAACTGAGCTTCCCTACGCACAGGGAAGCAAGAGAAATGCTGATTTCATCAAGCCCAGTTACATACTCAGAATCTGTACTACTGCGTAAATAGGCATGTCTCTGTAGGCAAAAAACTCATTTCTGACAAAGTTGCCCAAATGCATCTCAGAAGTGTGCAACCTGTTCCCTGAGTTAGAAAACGTCGAAAAACGTTCGTTTCTGCTAGCGCAGTGCTTCTACACATGTATTTGCTGAATGGTGAAAGCGCACAGTAATGCACTTTTCTCCCAGCAAATACACTGTTTCTATGGAAATGGGAATACACTGAGGAGACACTTGTGGGAGCTACTGTGACTAAAACTGAGCTTCCCTACGCACAGGGAAGCAAGAGAAATGCTGATTTCATCAAGCCCAGTTACATACTCAGAATCTGTACTACTGCGCAAATAGGCATGTCTCTGTAGGCAAAAAACTCATTTCTGACAAAGTTGCCCAAATGCAAGTCAGAAGTGTGCAACTTGGTCCCTGAGTTAGAAAACGTCGAGAAACGTTCGTTTCTGCTAGCGCTGTGCTTCTACACATGTATTTGCTGAACGGTGAAAGCGCAGAGTAATGCACTTTTCTCCCAGCAAATACACTGTTTCTAAGGAAATGGGAACACACTGAGGAGATACTTGTGGGAGCTACTGTGACTAAAACTGAGCTTCCCTACTCACAGGGAAGCAAGAGAAATGCTGATTTCATCAAGCCCAGTTACATACTCAGAATTTGTACTACTGCGCAAATAGGCATGTCTCTTTAGGCAAAAAACTCATTTCTGACAAAGTTGCCCAAATGCATCTCAGAAGTGTGCAACTTGTTCCCTGAGTTAGAAAACGTCGAGAAACGGTCGTTTCTGCTAGCGCTGTGCTTCTACACATGTATTTGCTGAACGGTGAAAGTGCACAGTAATGCACTTTTCTCCCAGCAAATACACTGTTTCTAAGGAAATGGGAACACACTGAGGAGACACTTGTGGGAGCTACTGTGACTAAAACTGAGCTTCCCTACGCACAGGGAAGCAAGAGAAATGCTGATTTCATCAAGCCCAGTTACATACTCAGAATTTGTACTACTGCGCAAATAGACATGTCTCTGTAGGCAAAAAACTCATTTCTGACAAAGTTGCCCAAATGCATCTCAGAAGTGTGCAACTTGTTCCCTGAGTTAGAAAACGTCGAGAAACGGTCGTTTCAGCTAGCGCTGTGCTTCTACACATGTATTTGCTGAACGGTGAAAGCGCACAGTAATGCACATTTCTCCCAGCAAAAACACTGTTTCTAAAGAAATGGGAACACACTGAGGAGACACTTGTGGGAGCTACTGTGACTAAAACTGAGCTTCCCTACGCACAGGGAAGCAGGAGAAATGCTGATTTCATCCAGCCCAGTTACATACTCAGAATCTGTACTACTGCGCAAATAGGTATGTCTCTTTAGGCAAAAAACTCATTTCTGACAAAGTTGCCCAAATGCATCTCAGAAGTGTGCAACCTGTTTCCTGAGTTAGAAAACGTCGAGAAACGTTCGTTTCTGCTAGCGCTTTGCTTCTACACATGTATTTGCTGATTGGTGAAAGCGCACAGTAATGCACTTTACTCCCAGCAAATACACTGTTTCTAAGGAACTGGGAACACACTGAGGAGACACTTGTGGGAGCTACTGTGACTAAAACTGAGCTTCCCTACGCACAGGGAAGCAAGAGAAATGCTGATTTCATCAAGCCCAGTTACACACTCAGAATCTGTACTACTGCGAAAATAGGCATGTCTCTTTAGGCAAAAAACTCATTTCTGACAAAGTTGCCCAAATGCATCTCAGAAGTGTGCAACTTGTTCCCTGAGTTAGAAAACGTCGAGAAACGTTCGTTTCTGCTAGCGCTGTGCTTCTACACATGTATTTGCTGAACGGTGAAAGCGCACAGTAATGCACTTTTCTCCCAGCAAATACACTGTTTCTAAGGAACCGGGAACACACTGAGGAGACACTTGTGGGAGCTACTGTGACTAAAACTGAGCTTCCCTACGCACAGGGAACCAAGAGAAATGCTGATTTCATCAAGCCCAGTTACATACTCAGAATCTGTACACCTGCGCAAATAGACATGTCTCTGTAGGCAAAAAACTCATTTCTCACAAAGTTACCCAAATGCATCTCAGAGTGTGCAACCTGTTCCCTGAGTTAGAAAACGTCGAGAAACGGACGTTTCTGCTAGCGCTGTGCTTCTACACATGTATTTGCTGAATGGTGAAAGCACACAGTAATGCACTTTTCTCCCAGCAAATACACTGTTTCTAAGGAACTGGGAACACACTGAGGAGACACTTGTGGGAGCTACTGTGACTAAAACTGAGCTTCCTTACGCACAGGGAAGCAAGAGAAATGCTGATTTCATCAAGCCCAGTTACATACTCAGAATCTGTACTACTGCGCAAATAGGCATGTCTCTGTAGGCAAAAAACTCATTTCTGACAAAGTTGCCCAAATGCATCTCAGAAGTGTGCAACCTGTTCCCTGAGTTAGAAAACGTCGAGAAACGTTCGTTTCTGCTAGCGCTGTGCTTCTACACATGTATTTGCTGAACGGTGAAAGCGCACAGTAATGCACTTTTCTCCCAGCAAATACACTGTTTCTAAAGGACTGGGAACACACTGAGGAGACATTTGTGGGAGCTGCTGTGACTAAAACTGAGCTTCCCTACGCACAGGGAAGCAAGAGAAATGCTGATTTCATCAAGCCCAGTTACATACTCAGAATCCGTACTACTGCGCAAATAGGCATGTCTCTGTAGGAAAAAAACTCATTTCTGACAAAGTTGCCCAAATGCATCTCAGAAGTGTGCAACTTGTCCCCTGAGTTAGAAAACGTCGAGAAACGTTCGTTTCTGCTAGCGCTTTGCTTCTACACATGTATTTGCTGATTGGTGAAAGCGCACAGTAATGCACTTTACTCCCAGCAAATACACTGTTTCTAAGGAACTGGGAACACACTGAGGAGACACTTGTGGGAGCTACTGTGACTAAAACTGAGCTTCCCTACGCACAGGGAAGCAAGAGAAATGCTGATTTCATCAGCCCAGTTACATACTCAGAATCTGTACTACTGCGCAAATAGGTATGTCTCCTTAGGCAAAAAACTCATTTCTGACAAAGTTGCCCAAATGCATCTCAGAAGAGTGCAACTTGTTCCCTGAGTTAGAAAACGTCGAGAAACGATCGTTTCTGCTAGCGCTGTGCTTCTACACATGTATTTGCTGAACGGTGAAAGCGCACATTAATGCACTTTTCTCCCAGCAAATACACTGTTTCTAAGGAAATGGGAACACACTGAGGAGACACTTGTGGGAGCTACTGTGACTAAAACTGAGCTTCCCTATGCACAGGGAAGCAAAAGAAATGCTGATTTCATCAAGCCCAGTTACATACTCAGAATCTGTACTACTGCGCAAATAGGCATGTCTCTGTAGGCAAAAAAACTCATTTCGGACAAAGTTGCCCAAATGCATCTCAGAAGTGTGCAACTTGTTCCCTGAGTTAGAAAACGTCGAGAAACGTTCGTTTCTGCTAGCTCTGTGCTTCTGCACATGTATTTGCTGAACGGTGAATGCGCACAGTAATGCACTTTTCTCCCAGCAAATACACTGTTTCTAAGGAATTGGGAACACACTGAGGAGACACTTGTGGGAGCTACTGTGACGAAAACTGAGCTTCCCTACGCACAGGGAAGCAAGAGAAATGCTGATTTCATCAAGCCCAGTTACATACTCAGAATCTCTACTACTGCGCAAATAGGCATGTCTCTGTAGGCAAAAAACTCATTTCTGACAAAGTTGCCCAAATGCATCTCAGCAGTGTGCAACTTGTTCCCTGAGTTAGAAAACGTTGAGAAACGTTCGTTTCTGCTAGCGCTGTGCTTCTACACATGTATTTGCTGAACGGTGAAAGCGCACAGTAATGCACTTTTCTCCCAGCAAATACACTGTTTCTAAGGAACTGGGAACACACTGAGGAGACACTTGTGGGAGCTACTGTGACTAAAACTGAGCTTCCCTACGCACAGGGAAGCAAGAGAAATGCTGATTTCATCAAGCCCAGTTACATACTCAGAATCTGTACTACTGCGCAAATAGACATGTCTCTGTAGGCAAAAAACTCATTTCTGACAAAGTTGCCCAAATGCATCTCAGAAGTGTGCAACCTGTTCCCTGAGTTAGAAAACGTCGAAAAACATTCGTTTCTGCTAGCGTTGTGCTTCTACACATGTATTTGCTGAATGGTGAAAGCGCACAGGAATACACTTTTCTCCCAGCAAATACAGTGTTTCTAAGGAAATGGGAACACACTGAGGAGACACTTGTGGGAGCTACTGTGACTAAAACTGAGCTTCCCTACACACAGGGAAGCAAGAGAAATGCTGATTTCATCAAGCCCAGTTACATACTCAGAATCTGTAGTACTGCGCAAATAGGCATGTCTCTGTAGGAAAAAACTCATTTCTGACAAAGTTGCCCAAATGCATCTCAGAAGTGTGCAACTTGTTCCCTGAGTTAGAAAACGTCGAGAAACGGTCGTTTCTGCTAGCGCTGTGCTTCTACCCATGTATTTGCTGAACGGTGAAAGCGCACAGTAATGCACTTTCCTCCCAGCAAATACACTGTTTCTAAGGAAATGGGAACACACTGAGGAGACACTTGTGGGAGCTACTGTGACTAAAACTGAGCTTCCCTACGCACAGGGAAGCAAGAGATATGCTGATTTCATCAAGCCCAGTTACATACTCAGAATCTGTACTACTGCGCAAATAGGCATGTCTCTGTAGGCAAAAAACTCATTTCTGACAAAGTTGCCCAAATGCATCTCAGAAGTGTGCAACTTGTTCCCTGAGTTAGAAAACGTCGAGAAACGGTCGTTTCAGCTAGCGCTGTGCTTCTACACATGTATTTGCTGAACGGTGAAAGAGCACAGTAATGCACTTTTCTCCCAGCAAATACACTGTTTCTAAGGAAATGGGAACACACTGAGGAGACACTTGTGGGAGCTACTGTGACTAAATCTGAGCTTCCCTACGCACAGGGAAGCAAGAGAAATGCTGATTTCATCAAGCCCAGTTACATACTCAGAATCTGTACTACTGCGCAAATAGGCATGTCTCTGTAGGCAAAAAACTCATTTTTGAGAAAGTTACCCAAATGCATCTCAGAAGTGTGCAACTTGTTCCCTGAGTTAGAAAACATCGAGAAACGTTCGTTTCTGCTAGCGCTGTGCTTCTACACATGTATTTGCTGAACGGTGAAAGCGCACAGTGATGCACTTTTCTCCCAGCAAATACACTGTTTCTAAGGAAATGGGAACACACTGAGGAGACACTTGTGGGAGCTACTGTGACTAAAACTGAGCTTCCCTACGCACAGGGAAGCAAGAGAAATGCTGATTTCATCAAGCCCAGTTACATACTCAGAATCTGTACTACTGCGCAAATAGGCATGTCTCTTTAGGCAAAAACTCATTTCTGACAAAGTTGCCCAAATGCATCTCAGAAGTGTGCAACTTGTTCCCTGAGTTAGAAAACGTCGAGAAACGGTCGTTTCAGCTAGCGCTGTGCTTCTACACATGTATTTGCTGAACGGTGAAAGAGTACAGTAATGCACTTTTCTCCAAGCAAATACACTGTTTCTAAGGAAATGGGAACACACTGAGGAGACACTTGTGGGAGCTACTGTGACTAAAACTGAGCTTCCCTACGCACAGGGAACCAAGAGAAATGCTGATTTCATCAAGCCCAGTTACATACTCAGAATGTGTACCTCTGCGCAAATAGGCATGTCTCTGTAGGAAAAAACTCATTTCTGAAAAAGTTGCCCAAATGCATCTCAGAAGTGTGCAACTTGTTCCCTGAGTTAGAAAACGTCGAGAAACGGTCGTTTCTGCTAGCGCTGTGCTTCTACCCATGTATTTGCTGAACGGTGAAAGCGCACAGTAATGCACTTTCCTCCCAGCAAATACACTGTTTCTAAGGAAATGGGAACATACTGAGGAGACACTTGTGGGAGCTACTGTGACTAAAACTGAGCTTCCCTACGCACAGGGAAGCAAAAGAAATGCTGATTTCATCAAGCCCAGTTACATACTCAGAATCTGTACTACTGCGCAAATAGGCATGTCTCTGTAGGCAAAAAACTCATTTCTGACAAAGTTGCCCAAATGCATCTCAGAAGTGTGCAACTTGTTCCCTGAGTTAGAAAACGTCGAGAAACGGTCGTTTCAGCTAGCGCTGTGCTTCTACACATGTATTTGCTGAACGGTGAAAGAGCACAGTAATGCACTTTTCTCCCAGCAAATACACTGTTTCTAAGGAAATGGGAACACACTGAGGAGACACTTGTGGGAGCTACTGTGACTAAATCTGAGCTTCCTTACTCACAGGGAAGCAAGAGAAATGCTGATTTCATCAAGCCCAGTTACATACTCAGAATCTGTACTACTGCGCAAATAGGCATGTCTCTGTAGGCAAAAAACTCATTTTTGAGAAAGTTACCCAAATGCATCTCAGAAGTGTGCAACTTGTTCCCTGAGTTAGAAAACATCGAGAAACGTTCGTTTCTGCTAGCGCTGTGCTTCTACAGATGTATTTGCTGAACGGTGAAAGCGCACAGTGATGCACTTTTCTCCCAGCAAATACACTGTTTCTAAGGAAATGGGAACACACTGAGGAGACACTTGTGGGAGCTACTGTGACTAAAACTGAGCTTCCCTACGCACAGGGAAGCAAGAGAAATGCTGATTTCATCAAGCCCAGTTACATACTCAGAATCTGTACTACTGCGCAAATAGGCATGTCTCTTTAGGCAAAAACTCATTTCTGACAAAGTTGCCCAAATGCATCTCAGAAGTGTGCAACTTGTTCCCTGAGTTAGAAAACGTCGAGAAACGTTCGTTTCTGCTAGCGCTGTGCTTCTACACATGTATTTGCTGAACGGTGAAAGCGCACAGTAATGCACTTTTCTCCCAGCAAATACACTGTTTCTAAGGAACCGGGAACACACTGAGGAGACACTTGTGGGAGCTACTGTGACTAAAACTGAGCTTCCCTACGCACAGGGAACCAAGAGAAATGCTGATTTCATCAAGCCCAGTTACATACTCAGAATCTGTACACCTGCGCAAATAGACATGTCTCTGTAGGCAAAAAACTCATTTCTGACAAAGTTACCCAAATGCATCTCAGAGTGTGCAACCTGTTCCCTGAGTTAGAAAACGTCGAGAAACGGTCGTTTCTGCTAGCGCTGTGCTTCTACACATGTATTTGCTGAATGGTGAAAGCACACAGTAATGCACTTTTCTCCCAGCAAATACACTGTTTCTAAGGAAATGGGAACACACTGAGGAGACACTTGTGGGAGCTACTGTGACTAAAACTGAGCTTCCTTACGCACAGGGAAGCAAGAGAAATGCTGATTTCATCAAGCCCAGTTACATACTCAGAATCTGTACTACTGCGCAAATAGGCATGTCTCTGTAGGCAAAAAACTCATTTCTGACAAAGTTGCCCAAATGCATCTCAGAAGTGTGCAACCTGTTCCCTGAGTTATAAAACGTCGAGAAACATTCGTTTCTGCTAGCGCTGTGCTTCTACACATGTATTTGCTGAACGGTGAAAGCGCACAGTAATGCACTTTTCTCCCAGCAAATACACTGTTTCTAAAGGACTGGGAACACACTGAGGAGACACTTGTGGGAGCTGCTGTGACTAAAACTGAGCTTCCCTACGCACAGGGAAGCAAGAGAAATGCTGATTTCATCAGGCCCAGTTACATACTCAGAATCCGTACTACTGCGCAAATAGGCATGTCTCTGTAGGCAAAAAACTCATTTCTGACATAGTTGCCCAAATGCATCTCAGAAGTGTGCAACTTGTCCCCTGAGTTAGAAAACGTCGAGAAACGTTCGTTTCTGCTAGCGCTGTGCTTCTACACATGTATTTGCTGAACAGTGATAGCGCACAGTAATGCACTTTTCTCCCAGCAAATACACTGTTTCTAAGGAACTGGGGACACACTGAGGAGACACTTGTGGGAGCTACTGTGACTAAAACTGAGCTTCACTACGCACAGGGAAGCAAGAGAAATGCTGATTTCATCAGCCCAGTTACATACTCAGAATCTGTACTACTGCGCAAATAGGCATGTCTCTGTAGGAAAAAAACTCATTTCTGACAAAGTTGCCCAAATGCATCTCAGAAGTGTGCAACTTGTTCCCTGAGTTAGAAAACATCGAGAAACGATCGTTTCTGCTAGCGCTGTGCTTCTACACATGTATTTGCTGAACGGTGAAAGCGCACAGTAATGCACTTTTCTCCCAGCAAATACACTGTTTCTAAGGAAATGGGAACACACTGAGGAGACACTTGTGGGAGCTACTGTGACTAAAACTGAGCTTCCCTACGCACTGGGAAGCAAGAGAAATGCTGATTTCATCAAGCCCAGTTACATACTCAGAATCTGTACTACTGCGCAAATAGGCATGTCTCTGTAGGCAAAAAAACTCATTTCGGACAAAGTTGCCCAAATGCATCTCAGAAGTGTGCAACTTGTTCCCTGAGTTAGAAAACGTTGAGAAACGTTCGTTTCTGCTAGCGCTGTGCTTCTACACATGTATTTGCTGAACGGTGAAAGTGCACAGTAATGCACTTTTCTCCCAGCAAATACACTGTTTCTAAGGAACTGGGAACACACTGAGGAGACACTTTTGGGAGCTACTGTGACTAAAACTGAGCTTCCCTACGCACAGGGAAGCAAGAGAAATGCTGATTTCATCAAGCCCAGTTACATACTCAGAATCTGTACTACTGCGCAAATAGACATGTCTCTGTAGGCAAAAAACTCATTTCTGACAAAGTTGCCCAAATGCATCTCAGAAGTGTGCAACCTGTTCCCTGAGTTAGAAAAAGTCGAAAAACGTTCGTTTCTGCTAGCGCTGTGCTTCTACACATGTATTTGCTGAATGGTGAAAGCGCACAGTAATGCACTTTTCTCCCAGCAAATACACTGTTTCTAAGGAAATGGGAACACACTGAGGAGACACTTGTGGGAGCTACTGTGACTAAAACTGAGATTCCCTACACACAGGGAAGCAAGAGAAATGCTGATTTCATCAAGCCCAGTTACATACTCAGAATCTGTAGTACTGCGCAAATAGGCATGTCTCTGTAGGAAAAAACTCATTTCTGACAAAGTTGCCCAAATGCATCTCAGAAGTGTGCAACTTGTTCGCTGAGTTAGAAAACGTCGAGAAACGGTCGTTTCTGCTTGCGCTGTGCTTCTACCCATGTATTTGCTGAACGGTGAAAGCGCACAGTAATGCACTTTCCTCCCAGCAAATACACTGTTTCTAAGGAAATGGGAACACACTGAGGAGACACTTGTGGGAGCTACTGTGACTAAAACTGAGCTTCCCTACGCACAGGGAAGCAAGAGAAATGCTGATTTCATCAAGCCCAGTTACATACTCAGAATCTGTACTACTGCGCAAATAGGCATGTCTCTGTAGGCAAAAAACTCATTTCTGACAAAGTTGCCCAAATGCATCTCAGAAGTGTGCAACTTGTTCCCTGAGTTAGAAAACGTCGAGAAACGGTCGTTTCAGCTAGCGCTGTGCTTCTACACATGTATTTGCTGAACGGTGAAAGAGCACAGTAATGCACTTTTCTCCCAGCAAATACACTGTTTCTAAGGAAATGGGAACACACTGAGGAGACACTTGTGGGAGCTACTGTGACTAAATCTGAGCTTCCCTACGCACAGGGAAGCAAGAGAAATGCTGATTTCATCAAGCCCAGTTACATACTCAGAATCTGTACTACTGCGCAAATAGGCATGTCTCTGTAGGCAAATAAACTCATTTTTGAGAAAGTTACCCAAATGCATCTCAGAAGTGTGCAACTTGTTCCCTGAGTTAGAAAACATCGAGAAACGTTCGTTTCTGCTAGCGCTGTGCTTCTACACATGTATTTGCTGAACGGTGAAAGCGCACAGTGATGCACTTTTCTCCCAGCAAATACACTGTTTCTAAGGAAATGGGAACACACTGAGGAGACACTTGTGGGAGCTACTGTGACTAAAACTGAGCTTCCCTACGCACAGGGAAGCAAGAGAAATGCTGATTTCATCAAGCCCAGTTACATACTCAGAATCTGTACTACTGCGCAAATAGGCATGTCTCTGTAGGCAAAAAAACTCATTTCGGACAAAGTTGCCCAAATGCATCTCAGAAGTGTGCAACTTGTTCCCTGAGTTAGAAAACGTCGAGAAACGTTCGTTTCTGCTAGCTCTGTGCTTCTGCACATGTATTTGCTGAACGGTGAAAGCGCACAGTAATGCACTTTTCTCCCAGCAAATACACTGTTTCTAAGGAACTGGGAACACACTGAGGAGACACTTGTGGGAGCTACTGTGACGAAAACTGAGCTTCCCTACGCACAGGGAAGCAAGAGAAATCCTGATTTCATCAAGCCCAGTTACATACTCAGAATCTCTACTACTGCGCAAATAGGCATGTCTCTGTAGGCAAAAAACTCATTTCTGACAAAGTTGCCCAAATGCATCTCAGCAGTGTGCAATTTGTTCCCTGAGTTAGAAAACGTTGAGAAACGTTCGTTTCTGCTAGCGCTGTGCTTCTACACATGTATTTGCTGAACGGTGAAAGTGCACAGTAATGCACTTTTCTCCCAGCAAATACACTGTTCCTAAGGAACTGGGAACACACTGAGGAGACACTTTTGGGAGCTACTGTGACTAAAACTGAGCTTCCCTACGCACAGGGAAGCAAGAGAAATGCTGATTTCATCAAGCCCAGTTACATACTCAGAATCTGTACTACTGCGCAAATAGACATGTCTCTGTAGGCAAAAAACTCATTTCTGACAAAGTTGCCCAAATGCATCTCAGAAGTGTGCAACCTGTTCCCTGAGTTAGAAAAAGTCGAAAAACGTTCGTTTCTGCTAGCGCTGTGCTTCTACACATGTATTTGCTGAATGGTGAAAGCGCACAGTAATGCACTTTTCTCCCAGCAAATACACTGTTTCTAAGGAAATGGGAACACACTGAGGAGACACTTGTGGGAGCTACTGTGACTAAAACTGAGATTCCCTACACACAGGGAAGCAAGAGAAATGCTGATTTCATCAAGCCCAGTTACATACTCAGAATCTGTAGTACTGCGCAAATAGGCATGTCTCTGTAGGAAAAAACTCATTTCTGACAAAGTTGCCCAAATGCATCTCAGAAGTGTGCAACTTGTTCGCTGAGTTAGAAAACGTCGAGAAACGGTCGTTTCTGCTTGCGCTGTGCTTCTACCCATGTATTTGCTGAACGGTGAAAGCGCACAGTAATGCACTTTCCTCCCAGCAAATACACTGTTTCTAAGGAAATGGGAACACACTGAGGAGACACTTGTGGGAGCTACTGTGACTAAAACTGAGCTTCCCTACGCACAGGGAAGCAAGAGAAATGCTGATTTCATCAAGCCCAGTTACATACTCAGAATCTGTACTACTGCGCAAATAGGCATGTCTCTGTAGGCAAAAAACTCATTTCTGACAAAGTTGCCCAAATGCATCTCAGAAGTGTGCAACTTGTTCCCTGAGTTAGAAAACGTCGAGAAACGGTCGTTTCAGCTTGCGCTGTGCTTCTACACATGTATTTGCTGAACGGTGAAAGAGCACAGTAATGCACTTTTCTCCCAGCAAATACACTGTTTCTAAGGAAATGGGAACACACTGAGGAGACACTTGTGGGAGCTACTGTGACTAAATCTGAGCTTCCCTACGCACAGGGAAGCAAGAGAAATGCTGATTTCATCAAGCCCAGTTACATACTCAGAATCTGTACTACTGCGCAAATAGGCATGTCTCTGTAGGCAAATAAACTCATTTTTGAGAAAGTTACCCAAATGCATCTCAGAAGTGTGCAACTTGTTCCCTGAGTTAGAAAACATCGAGAAACGTTCGTTTCTGCTAGCGCTGTGCTTCTACACATGTATTTGCTGAACGGTGAAAGCGCACAGTGATGCACTTTTCTCCCAGCAAATACACTGTTTCTAAGGAAATGGGAACACACTGAGGAGACACTTGTGGGAGCTACTGTGACTAAAACTGAGCTTCCCTACGCACAGGGAAGCAAGAGAAATGCTGATTTCATCAAGCCCAGTTACATACTCAGAATCTGTACTACTGCGCAAATAGGCATGTCTCTGTAGGCAAAAAAACTCATTTCGGACAAAGTTGCCCAAATGCATCTCAGAAGTGTGCAACTTGTTCCCTGAGTTAGAAAACGTCGAGAAACGTTCGTTTCTGCTAGCTCTGTGCTTCTGCACATGTATTTGCTGAACGGTGAAAGCGCACAGTAATGCACTTTTCTCCCAGCAAATACACTGTTTCTAAGGAACTGGGAACACACTGAGGAGACACTTGTGGGAGCTACTGTGACGAAAACTGAGCTTCCCTACGCACAGGGAAGCAAGAGAAATCCTGATTTCATCAAGCCCAGTTACATACTCAGAATCTCTACTACTGCGCAAATAGGCATGTCTCTGTAGGCAAAAAACTCATTTCTGACAAAGTTGCCCAAATGCATCTCAGCAGTGTGCAATTTGTTCCCTGAGTTAGAAAACGTTGAGAAACGTTCGTTTCTGCTAGCGCTGTGCTTCTACACATGTATTTGCTGAACGGTGAAAGTGCACAGTAATGCACTTTTCTCCCAGCAAATACACTGTTTCTAAGGAACTGGGAACACACTGAGGAGACACTTTTGGGAGCTACTGTGACTAAAACTGAGCTTCCCTACGCACAGGGAAGCAAGAGAAATGCTGATTTCATCAAGCCAAGTTACATACTCAGAATCTGTACTACTGCGCAAATAGACATGTCTCTGTAGGCAAAAAACTCATTTCTGACAAAGTTGCCCAAATGCATCTCAGAAGTGTGCAACCTGTTCCCTGAGTTAGAAAAAGTCGAAAAACGTTCGTTTCTGCTAGCGCTGTGCTTCTACACATGTATTTGCTGAATGGTGAAAGCGCACAGTAATGCACTTTTCTCCCAGCAAATACACTGTTTCTAAGGAAATGGGAACACACTGAGGAGACACTTGTGGGAGCTACTGTGACTAAAACTGAGATTCCCTACACACAGGGAAGCAAGAGAAATGCTGATTTCATCAAGCCCAGTTACATACTCAGAATCTGTAGTACTGCGCAAATAGGCATGTCTCTGTAGGAAAAAACTCATTTCTGACAAAGTTGCCCAAATGCATCTCAGAAGTGTGCAACTTGTTCGCTGAGTTAGAAAACGTCGAGAAACGGTCGTTTCTGCTTGCGCTGTGCTTCTACCCATGTATTTGCTGAACGGTGAAAGCGCACAGTAATACACTTTCCTCCCAGCAAATACACTGTTTCTAAGGAAATGGGAACACACTGAGGAGACACTTGTGGGAGCTACTGTGACTAAAACTGAGCTTCCCTACGCACAGGGAAGCAAGAGAAATGCTGATTTCATCAAGCCCAGTTACATACTCAGAATCTGTACTACTGCGCAAATAGGCATGTCTCTGTAGGCAAAAAACTCATTTCTGACAAAGTTGCCCAAATGCATCTCAGAAGTGTGCAACTTGTTCCCTGAGTTAGAAAACGTCGAGAAACGGTCGTTTCAGCTAGCGCTGTGCTTCTACACATGTATTTGCTGAACGGTGAAAGAGCACAGTAATGCACTTTTCTCCCAGCAAATACACTGTTTCTAAGGAAATGGGAACACACTGAAGAGACACTTGTGGGAGCTACTGTGACTAAATCTGAGCTTCCCTACGCACAGGGAAGCAAGAGAAATGCTGATTTCATCAAGCCCAGTTACATACTCAGAATCTGTACTACTGCGCAAATAGGCATGTCTCTGTAGGCAAATAAACTCATTTTTGAGAAAGTTACCCAAATGCATCTCAGAAGTGTGCAACTTGTTCCCTGAGTTAGAAAACATCGAGAAACGTTCGTTTCTGCTAGCGCTGTGCTTCTACACATGTATTTGCTGAACGGTGAAAGCGCACAGTGATGCACTTTTCTCCCAGCAAATACACTGTTTCTAAGGAAATGGGAACACACTGAGGAGACACTTGTGGGAGCTACTGTGACTAAAACTGAGCTTCCCTACGCACAGGGAAGCAAGAGAAATGCTGATTTCATCAAGCCCAGTTACATACTCAGAATCTGTACTACTGCGCAAATAGGCATGTCTCTGTAGGCAAAAAAACTCATTTCGGACAAAGTTGCCCAAATGCATCTCAGAAGTGTGCAACTTGTTCCCTGAGTTAGAAAACGTCGAGAAACGTTCGTTTCTGCTAGCTCTGTGCTTCTGCACATGTATTTGCTGAACGGTGAAAGCGCACAGTAATGCACTTTTCTCCCAGCAAATACACTGTTTCTAAGGAACTGGGAACACACTGAGGAGACACTTGTGGGAGCTACTGTGACGAAAACTGAGCTTCCCTACGCACAGGGAAGCAAGAGAAATCCTGATTTCATCAAGCCCAGTTACATACTCAGAATCTCTACTACTGCGCAAATAGGCATGTCTCTGTAGGCAAAAAACTCATTTCTGACAAAGTTGCCCAAATGCATCTCAGCAGTGTGCAATTTGTTCCCTGAGTTAGAAAACGTTGAGAAACGTTCGTTTCTGCTAGCGCTGTGCTTCTACACATGTATTTGCTGAACGGTGAAAGTGCACAGTAATGCACTTTTCTCCCAGCAAATACACTGTTTCTAAGGAACTGGGAACACACTGAGGAGACACTTTTGGGAGCTACTGTGACTAAAACTGAGCTTCCCTACGCACAGGGAAGCAAGAGAAATGCTGATTTCATCAAGCCAAGTTACATACTCAGAATCTGTACTACTGCGCAAATAGACATGTCTCTGTAGGCAAAAAACTCATTTCTGACAAAGTTGCCCAAATGCATCTCAGAAGTGTGCAACCTGTTCCCTGAGTTAGAAAAAGTCGAAAAACGTTCGTTTCTGCTAGCGCTGTGCTTCTACACATGTATTTGCTGAATGGTGAAAGCGCACAGTAATGCACTTTTCTCCCAGCAAATACACTGTTTCTAAGGAAATGGGAACACACTGAGGAGACACTTGTGGGAGCTACTGTGACTAAAACTGAGATTCCCTACACACAGGGAAGCAAGAGAAATGCTGATTTCATCAAGCCCAGTTACATACTCAGAATCTGTAGTACTGCGCAAATAGGCATGTCTCTGTAGGAAAAAACTCATTTCTGACAAAGTTGCCCAAATGCATCTCAGAAGTGTGCAACTTGTTCGCTGAGTTAGAAAACGTCGAGAAACGGTCGTTTCTGCTTGCGCTGTGCTTCTACCCATGTATTTGCTGAACGGTGAAAGCGCACAGTAATGCACTTTCCTCCCAGCAAATACACTGTTTCTAAGGAAATGGGAACACACTGAGGAGACACTTGTGGGAGCTACTGTGACTAAAACTGAGCTTCCCTACGCACAGGGAAGCAAGAGAAATGCTGATTTCATCAAGCCCAGTTACATACTCAGAATCTGTACTACTGCGCAAATAGGCATGTCTCTGTAGGCAAAAAACTCATTTCTGACAAAGTTGCCCAAATGCATCTCAGAAGTGTGCAACTTGTTCCCTGAGTTAGAAAACGTCGAGAAACGGTCGTTTCAGCTAGCGCTGTGCTTCTACACATGTATTTGCTGAACGGTGAAAGAGCACAGTAATGCACTTTTCTCCCAGCAAATACACTGTTTCTAAGGAAATGGGAACACACTGAGGAGACACTTGTGGGAGCTACTGTGACTAAATCTGAGCTTCCCTACGCACAGGGAAGCAAGAGAAATGCTGATTTCATCAAGCCCAGTTACATACTCAGAATCTGTACTACTGCGCAAATAGGCATGTCTCTGTAGGCAAATAAACTCATTTTTGAGAAAGTTACCCAAATGCATCTCAGAAGTGTGCAACTTGTTCCCTGAGTTAGAAAACATCGAGAAACGTTCGTTTCTGCTAGCGCTGTGCTTCTACACATGTATTTGCTGAACGGTGAAAGCGCACAGTGATGCACTTTTCTCCCAGCAAATACACTGTTTCTAAGGAAATGGGAACACACTGAGGAGACACTTGTGGGAGCTACTGTGACTAAAACTGAGCTTCCCTACGCACAGGGAAGCAAGAGAAATGCTGATTTCATCAAGCCCAGTTACATACTCAGAATCTGTACTACTGCGCAAATAGGCATGTCTCTTTAGGCAAAAACTCATTTCTGACAAAGTTGCCCGAATGCATCTCAGAAGTGGGCATCTTGTTCCCTGAGTGAGAAATCGTCAAGAAACGGTCGTTTCTGCTAGCGCTGTGCTTCTACACATGTATTTGCTGAACGGTGAAAGCGCACATTAATGCACTTTTCTCCCAGCAAATACACTGTTTCTAAGGAAATGGGAACACACTGAGGAGACACTTGTGGGAGCTACTGTGACTAAAACTGAGCTTCCCTACGCACAGGGAAGCAAGAGAAATGCTGATTTCATCAAGCCCAGTTACATACTCAGAATCTGTACTACTGCGCAAATAGGCATGTCTCTGTAGGCAAAAAACTCATTTCTGACAAAGTTGCCCAAATGCATTTCAGAAGTGTGCAACTTGTTCAATGAGTTAGAAAACGTCGAGAAACGTTAGTTTCTGCTAGCGCTGTGCTTCTACACATGTATTTGCTGAACGGTGAAAGCGCACAGTAATGCACTTTTCTCCCAGCAAATACACTGTTTCCAAGGAAATGGGAACACACTGAGGAGACACTTGTGGGAGCTACTGTGACTAAAACTGAGCTTCCCTACGCACAGGGAAGCAAGAGAAATGCTGATTTCATCAAGCCCAGTTACATACTCAGAATCTGTACTACTGCGCAAATAGGCATGTCTCTGTAGGCAAAAAACTCATTTCTGACAAAGTTGCCCAAATGCATCTCAGAAGTGTGCAACTTGTTCCCTGAGTTAGAAAACGTCGAGAAACGGTCGTTTCTGCTAGCGCTGTGCTTCTACCCATGTATTTGCTGAACGGTGAAAGCGCACAGTAATGCACTTTTCTCCCAGCAAATACACTGTGTCTAAGGAAATTGGACACACTGAAGAGACACTTGTGTGAGGTACTGTGACTAAAACTGAGCTTCCCTACGCACAGATAAGAAAGAGAAATGCTGATTTCATCAAGCCCAGTTACATAATCAGAATCTGTTCTACTGCGCAAATAGGCATGTGTCTTTAGGCAAAAAACTCATTTCTGACAAAGTTGCCCAAATGCATCTCAGAAGTGTGCAACTTGTTCCCAGAGTTAGAAAACGTCGAGAAACGGTCCTTTCTGCTAGCGCTGTGCTTCTACACATGTATTTGCTGAACGGTGAAAGCGCACAGTAATGCACTTTTCTCCCAGCAAATACACTGTGTCTAAGGAAATGGGAACACACTGAGGAGACACTTGTGGGAGCTACTGTGACTAAAACTGAGCTTCCCTACGCACAGGGAAGCAAGAGAAATGCTGATTTCATCAAGCCCAGTTACATACTCAGAATCTGTACTACTGCGCAAATAGGCATGTCTCTTTAGGCAAAAAACTCATTTCTGACAAAGTTGCCCAAATGCATCTCAGAAGTGTGCAACTTGTTCCCTGAGTTAGAAAACGTCGAGAAACGGTCGTTTCTGCTAGCGCTGTGCTTCTACACATGTATTTGCTGAACGGTGAAAGTGCACAGTAATGCACTTTTCTCCCAGCAAATACACTGTGTCTAAGGAAATGGGACACACTGAAGAGACACTTGTGTGAGGTACTGTGACTAAAACTGAGCTTCCCTACGCACAGATAAGAAAGAGAAATGCTGATTTCATCAAGCCCAGTTACATAATCAGAATCTGTTCTACTGCGCAAATAGGCATGTGTCTTTAGGCAAAAAACTCATTTCTGACAAAGTTGCCCAAATGCATCTCAGAAGTGTGCAACTTGTTCCCTGAGTTAGAAAACGTCGAGAAACGGTCGTTTCTGCTAGCGCTGTGCTTCTACACATGTATTTGCTGAACGGTGAAAGCGCACAGTAATGCACTTTTCTCCCAGCAAATACACTGTGTCTAAGGAAATGGGAACACACTGAGGAGACACTTGTGGGAGCTACTGTGACTAAAACTGAGCTTCCCTACGCACAGGGAAGCAAGAGAAATGCTGATTTCATCAAGCCCAGTTACATACTCAGAATCTGTACAACTGCGCAAATAGGCATGTCTCTTTAGGCAAAAAACTCATTTCTGACAAAGTTGCCCAAATGCATCTCAGAAGTGTGCAACTTGTTCCCTGAGTTAGAAAACGTCGAGAAACGGTCGTTTCTGCTAGCGCTGTGCTTCTACACATGTATTTGCTGAACGGTGAAAGCGCACAGTAATGCACTTTTCTCCCAGCAAATACACTGTGTCAAAGGAAATGGGAACACACTGAGGAGACACTTGTGGGAGCTACTGTGACTAAAACTGAGCTTCCCTACGCACAGGGAAGCAAGAGAAATGCTGATTTCATCAAGCCCAGTTACATACTCAGAATCTGTACTACTGCGCAAATAGGCATGTCTCTTTAGGCAAAAAACTCATTTCTGACAAAGTTGCCCAAATGCATCTCAGAAGTGTGCAACTTGTTCCCTGAGTTAGAAAACGTCGAGAAACTGTCGTTTTTGCTAGCGCTGTGCTTCTACACATGTATTTGCTGAACGGTGAAAGCGCACAGTAATGCACTTTTCTCCCAGCAAATACACTGTGTCAAAGGAAATGGGAACACACTGAGGAGACACTTGTGGGAGCTACTGTGACTAAAACTGAGCTTCCCTACGCACAGGGAAGCAAGAGAAATGCTGATTTCATCAAGCCCAGTTAAATACTCAGAATCTGTACTACTGCGCAAATAGGCATGTCTCTTTAGGCAAAAAACTCATTTCTGACAAAGTTGCCCAAATGCATCTCAGAAGTGTGCAACTTGATCCCTGAGTTAGAAAACGTCGAGAAACGGTCGTTTCTGCTAGCGCTGTGCTTCTACACATGTATTTGCTGAATGGTGAAAGCGCACAGTAATGCACTTTTCTCCCAGCAAATACACTAAATCTAAGGAACTGGGAACACACTGAGGAGACACTTGTGGGAGCTACTGTGACTAAAACTGAGCTTCCCTATGCACAGGGAAGCAAGAGAAATGCTGATTTCATCAAGCCCAGTTACATACTCAGAATCTGTACTACTGCGCAAATAGGCATGTCTCTGTACGAAAAAACTCATTTCTGACAAAGTTGCCCAAATGCATCTCAGAAGTGTGCAACTTGTTCCCTGGGTTAGAAAACGTCGAGAAACGGTCGTTTCTGCTAGCGCTGTGCTTCTACACATGTATTTGCTGAACAGTGAAAGCGCACAGTAATGCACTTTTCTCCCAGCAAATACAGTGTTTCTAAGGAAATGGGAACACACTGAGGAGACACTTGTGGGAGCTACTGTGACTAAAACTGAGCTTCCCTATGCACAGGGAAGCAAGAGAAATGCTGATTTCATCAAGCCCAGTTACATACTCAGACTCTGTACTACTGCGCAAATAGGCATGTCTCTGTAGGCAAAAAACTCATTTCTGACAAAGTTGCCCAAATGCATCTCAGAAGTTTGCAACTTGTTCCCTGAGTTAGAAAACGTCGAGAAACGTTCGTTTCTGCTAGCGCTGTGCTTCTACACATGTATTTGCTGAACGGTGAAAGCGCACAGTAATGCACTTTTCTCCCAGCAAATACACTGTTTCTAAGGAAATGGGGACACACTGAGGAGACACTTGTGGGAGCTACTGTGACTAAAACTGAGCTTCCCTACACACAGGGAAGCAAGAAAAATGCTGATTTCATCAAGCCCAGTTACATACTAAGAATCTGTACTACTGCGCAAATAGGCATGTCTCTTTAGGCAAAAAACTCATTTCTGACAAAGTTGCCCAAATGCATCTCAGAAGTGTGCAACTTGTTCCCTGAGTTAGAAAACGTCGAGAAACGGTCGTTTCTGCTAGCGCTGTGCTTCTACACATGTATTTGCTGAACGGTGAAAGCACACAGTAATGCACTTTTCTCCCAGCAAATACACTGTGTCTAAGGAAAGGGGAACACACTGAGGAGACACTTGTGGGAGCTACTGTGACTAAAACCGAGCTTCCCTACACACAGGGAAGCCAGAGAAATGCTGATTTCATCAAGCCCAGTTACATACTAAGAATCTGCACTACTGCGGAAATAGGCATGTCTCTTTAGGCAAAAAACTCATTTCTGACAAAGTTGCCCAAATGCATCTCAGAAGTGTGCAACTTGTTCCCTGAGTTAGAAAACGTCGAGAAACGGTCGTTTCTGCTAACGCTGTGCTTCTACACATGTATTTGCTGAACGGTGAAAGCGCACAGTAATGCACTTTTCTCCCAGCAAATACACTGTTTCTAAGGAACTGGGAACACACTGAGGAGACACTTGTGGGAGCTACTGTGACTAAAACTGAGCTTCCCTACGCACAGGGAAGCAAGAGAAATGCTGATTTCATCAAGCCCAGTTACATACTCAGAATCTGTACTACTGCGCAAATAGACATGTCTCTGTAGGCAAAAAACTCATTTCTGACAAAGTTGCCCAAATGCATCTCAGAAGTGTGCAACTTGGTCCCTGAGTTAGAAAATGTCGAGAAACGGTCGTTTCTGCTAGCGCTGTGCTTCTACACATGTATTTGCTGAACGGTGAAAGCGCACAGTAATGCACTTTTCTCCCAGCAAATACACTGTTTCTAAGGAAATGGGAACACACTGAGGAGACACTTGTGGGATCTACAGTGACTAAAACTGAGCTTCCCTTCGCACCGGGAAGCAAGAGAAATGCTGATTTCATCAAGCCCAGTTACATACTCAGAATCTGTACTACTGCGCAAATAGGCATGTCTCTTTAGGCAAAAAACTCATTTCTGACAAAGTTGCCCAAATGCATCTCAGAAGTGTGCAACTTGTTCCCTGAGTTAGAAAACGTCGAGAAACGGTCGTTTCTGCTAGCGCTGTGCTTCTACACATGTATTTGCTGAACGGTGAAAGCACACAGTAATGCACTTTTCTCCCAGCAAATACACTGTGTCTAAGAAAAGGGGAACACACTGAGGAGACACTTGTGGGAGCTACTGTGACTAAAACTGAGCTTCCCTACGCACAGGGAAGCAAGAGAAATGCTGATTTCATCAAGCCCAGTTACATACTCAGAATCTGTACTACTGCGCAAATAGGCATGTCTCCTTAGGCAAAAAACTCATTTCTGACAAAGTTGCCCAAATGCATCTCAGAAGTGTGCAACTTGTTCCCTGAGTTAGAAAACGTCGAGAAACGTTCGTTTCTGCTAGCGCTGTGCTTCTACACATGTATTTGCTGAACGGTGAAAGCGCACAGTAATGCACTTTTCTCCCAGCAAATACACTGTTTCTAAGGAAATGGGAACACACTGAGGAGACACTTGTGGGAGCTACTGTGACTAAAACTGAGCTTCCCTACGCACAGGGAAGCAAGAGAAATGCTGATTTCATCAAGCCCAGTTACATACTCAGAATCTGTACTACTGCGCAAATAGGCATGTCTCCTTAGGCAAAAAACTCATTTCTGACAAAGTTGCCCAAATGCATCTCAGAAGAGTGCAACTTGTTCCCTGAGTTAGAAAACGTCGAGAAACGTTAGTTTCTGCTATCGCTGTGCTTCTACACATGTACTTGCTGAATGGTGAACGCTCACAGTAATGCACTTTTCTCCCAGCAAATACACTGTTTCTAAGGAAATGGGAACACACTGAGGAGACACTTGTGGGAGCTACTGTGACTAAAACTGAGCTTCCCTATGCACAGGGAAGCAAGAGAAATGCTGATTTCATCAAGCCCAGTTACATACTCAGAATCTGTACTACTGCGCAAATAGGCATGTCTCTGTAGGCAAAAAACTCATTTCTGACAAAGTTGCCCAAATGCATCTCAGAAGTGTGCAACTTGTTCCCTGAGTTAGAAAACGTCGAGAAACGGTCGTTTCTGCTAGCGCTGTGCTTCTACATATGTATTAGCCGAACGGTGAAAGCGCACAGTAATGCACATTTCTCCCAGCAAATACACTGTTTCTAAGGAAATGGGAACACACTGAGGAGACACTTGTGGGAGCTACTGTGACTAAAACTGAGCTTCCCTACGCATAGGGAAGCAAGAGAAATGCTGATTTCATCAAGCCCAGTTACATACTCAGAATCTGTACTACTGCGCAAATAGGCATGTCTCTGTAGGCAAAAAATTTATTTCTGACAAAGTTGCCCAAATGCATCTCAGAAGTGTGCAACTTGTTCCCTGAGTTAGAAAACGTCGAGAAACGGTCGTTTCTGCTAGCGCTGTGCTTCTACACATGTATTTGCTGAACGGTGAAAGCGCACAATAATGCACTTTTCTCCCAGCAAATACACTGTTTCTAAGGAAATGGGAACACACTGAGGAGACACTTGTGGGAGCTACTGTGACTAAAACTGAGCTTCCCTACGCACAGGGAAGCAAGAGAAATGCTGATTTCATCAAGCCCAGTTACATACTCAGAATCTGTACTACTGCGCAAATAGGCATGTCTCCTTAGGCAAAAAACTCATTTCTGACAAAGTTGCCCAAATGCATCTCAGAAGAGTGCAACTTGTTCCCTGAGTTAGAAAACGTCGAGAAACGTTCGTTTCTGCTAGCGCTGTGCTTCTACACATGTACTTGCTGAACGGTGAAAGCGCACAGTAATGCACTTTTCTCCCAGCAAATACACTGTTTCTAAGGAAATGGGAACACACTGAGGAGACACTTGTGGGAGCTACTGTGACTAAAACTGAGCTAACCTACGCACAGGGAAGCAAGAGAAATGCTGATTTCATCAAGCCCAGTTACATACTCAGAATCTGTACTACTGCGCAAATAGGCATGTCTCCTTAGGCAAAAAACTCATTTCTGACAAAGTAGCCCAAATGCATCTCAGAAGAGTGCAACTTGTTCCCTGAGTTAGAAAACGTCGAGAAACGTTAGTTTCTGCTAGCGCTGGGCTTCTACACATGTACTTGCTGAATGGTGAAAGCTCACAGTAATGCACTTTTCTCCCAGCAAATACACTGTTTCTTAGGAAATGGGAACACACTGAGGAGACACTTGTGGGAGCTACTGTGACTAAAACTGAGCTTCCCTATGCACAGGGAAGCAAGAGAAATGCTGATTTCATCAAGCCCAGTTATATACTCAGAATCTGTACTACTGCGCCAATAGGCATGTCTCCTTAGGCAAAAAACTCATTTCTGACAAAGTTGCCCAAATGCATCTCAGAAGAGTGCAACTTGTTCCCTGAGTTAGAAAACGTCGAGAAACGGTCGTTTCTGCTAGCGCTGTGCTTCTACACATGTATTTGCTGAACGGTGAAAGCGCACAGTAATGCACTTTTCTCCCAGCAAATACACTGTTTCTAAGGAAATGGGAACACACTGAGGAGACACTTGTGGGAGCTACTGTGACTAAAACTGAGCTTCCCTATGCACAGGGAAGCAAGAGAAATGCTGATTTCATCAAGCCCAGTTACATACTCAGAATCTGTACTACTGCGCAAATAGGCATGTCTCTGTAGGCAAAAAACTCATTTCTGACAAAGTTTCCCAAATGCATCTCAGAAGTGTGCAGCTTGTTCCCTGAGTTAGAAAACGTCGAGAAACGTTCGTTTCTGCTAGCGCTGTGCTTCTACACATGTATTTGCTGAACGGTGAAAGCGCACAGTAATGCACTTTTCTCCCAGCAAATACACTGTTTCTAAGGAAATGGGGACACACTGAGGAGACACTTGTGGGAGCTACTGTGACTAAAACCGAGCTTCCCTACACACAGGGAAGCAAGAAAAATGCTGATTTAATCAAGCCCAGTTACATACTAAGAATCTGTACTACTGCGCAAATAGGCATGTCTCTTTAGGCAAAAAACTCATTTCTGACAAAGTTGCCCAAATGCATCTCAGAAGTATGCAACTTGTTCCCTGAGTTAGAAAACGTCGAGAAATGGTCGTTTCTGCTAACGCTGTGCTTCTACACATATATTTGCTGAACGGTGAAAGCGCAGAGTAATGCACTTTTCTCCCAGCAAATACACTGTTTCTAAGGAAATGGGAACAAACTGAGGAGACACTTGTGGGAGCTACTGTGACTAAAACTGAGCTTCCCTACGCACAGGGAAGCAAGAGAAATGCTGATTTCATCAAGCCCAGTTACATACTCAGAATCTGTACTACTGCGCAAATAGGCATGTCTCTTTAGGCAAAAAACTCATTTCTGACAAAGTTGCCCAAATGCATCTCAGAAGTGTGCAACTTGTTCCCTGAGTTAGAAAACGTCGAGAAACGGTCGTTTCTGCTAGCGCTGTGCTTCTACACATGTATTTGCTGAACGGTGAAAGCGCACAGTAATGCACTTTTCTCCCAGCAAATACACTGTTTCTAAGGAAATGGGAACACACTGAGGAGACACTTGTGGGAGCTACTGTGACTAAAACTGAGCTTCCCTACGCACAGGGAAGCAAGAGAAATGCTGATTTCATCAAGCCCATTTACATACTCAGAATCTGTACTACTGCGCAAATAGGCATGTCTCTGTAGGCAAAAAACTCATTTCTGACAAAGTTGCCCAAATGCATCTCAGAAGTGTGCAACTTGTTCCCTAAGTTAGAAAACGTCGAGAAACGGTCGTTTCTGCTAGCGCTGTGCTTCTACACATGTATTAGCCGAACGGTGAAAGCGCACAGTAATGCACTTTTCTCCCAGCAAATACACTGTTTCTAAGGAAATGGGAACACACTGAGGAGACACTTGTGGGAGCTACTGTGACTAAAACTGAGCTTCCCTACGCACAGGGAAGCAAGAGAAATGCTGATTTCATCAAACCCAGTTACATACTCAGAATCTGTACTACTGTGCAAATAGGCATGTCTCTGTAGGCAAAAAACTCATTTCTGACAAAGTTGCCCAAATGCATCTCAGAAGTGTGCAACTTGTTCCCTGAGTTAGAAAACGTCGAGAAACGGTCGTTTCAGCTAGCGCTGTGCTTCTACACATGTATTTGCTGAACGGTGAAAGCGCACAGTAATGCACTTTTCTCCCAGCAAATACACTGTTTCTAAGGAAATGGGAACACACTGAGGAGACACTTGTGGGAGCTACTGTGACTAAAACTGAGCTTCCCTACGCACAGGGAAGCAAGAGAAATGCTGATTTCATCAAGCCCAGTTACATACTCAGAATCTGTACTACTGCGCAAATAGGCATGTCTCCTTAGGCAAAAAACTCATTTCTGACAAAGTTGCCCAAATGCATCTCAGAAGAGTGCAACTTGTTCCCTGAGTTAGAAAACGTCAAGAAACGTTCGTTTCTGCTAGCGCTGTGCTTCTACACATGTACTTGCTGAACGGTGAAAGCGCACAGTAATGCACTTTTCTCCCAGCAAATACACTGTTTCTAAGGAAATGGGAACACACTGAGGAGACACTTGTGGGAGCTACTGTGACTAAAACTGAGCTTCCCTACGCACAGGGAAGCAAGAGAAAAGCTGATTTCATCAAGCCCAGTTACATACTCAGAATCTGTACTACTGCGCAAATAGGCATGTCTCCTTAGGCAAAAAACTCATTTCTGACAAAGTTGCCCAAATGCATCTCAGAAGAGTGCAACATGTTCCCTGAGTTAGAAAACGTCGAGAAACGTTAGTTTCTGCTATCGCTGTGCTTCTACACATGTACTTGCTGAATGGTGAAAGCTCACAGTAATGCACTTTTCTCCCAGCAAATACACTGTTTCTAAGGAAATGGGAACACACTGAGGAGACACTTGTGGGAGCTACTGTGACTAAAACTGAGCTTCCCTATGCACAGGGAAGCAAGAGAAATGCTGATTTCATCAAGCCCAGTTACATACTCAGAATCTGTACTACTGCGCCAATAGGCATGTCTCCTTAGGCAAAAAACTCATTTCTGACAAAGTTGCCCAAATGCATCTCAGAAGAGTGCAACTTGTTCCCTGAGTTAGAAAACGTCGAGAAACGGTCGTTTCTGCTAGCGCTGTGCTTCTACACATGTATTTGCTGAACGGTGAAAGCGCACAGTAATGCACTTTTCTCCCAGCAAATACACTGTTTCTAAGGAAATGGGAACACACTGAGGAGACACTTGTGGGAGCTACTGTGACTAAAACTGAGCTTCCCTACGCATAGGGAAGCAAGAGAAATGCTGATTTCATCAAGCCCAGTTACATACTCAGAATCTGTACTACTGCGCAAATAGGCATGTCTCTGTAGGCAAAAAATTTATTTCTGACAAAGTTGCCCAAATGCATCTCAGAAGTGTGCAAGTTGTTCCCTGAGTTAGAAAACGTCGAGAAACGGTCGTTTCTGCTAGCGCTGTGCTTCTACACATGTATTTGCTGAACGGTGAAAGCGCACAGTAATGCACTTTTCTCCCAGCAAATACACTGTTTCTAAGGAAATGGGAACACACTGAGGAGACACTTGTGGGAGCTACTGTGACTAAAACTGAGCTTCCCTACGCACAGGGAAGCAAGAGAAGTGCTGATTTCATCAAGCCCAGTTACATACTCAGAATCTGTACTACTGCGCAAATAGGCATGTCTCCTTAGGCAAAAAACTCATTTCTGACAAAGTTGCCCAAATGCATCTCAGAAGAGTGCAACTTGTTCCCTGAGTTAGAAAACGTCGAGAAACGTTAGTTTCTGCTAGCGCTGTGCTTCTACACATGTACTTGATGAATGGTGAAAGCTCACAGTAATGCACTTTTCTCCCAGCAAATACACTGTTTCTAAGGAAATGGGAACACACTGAGGAGACACTTGTGGGATCTACAGTGACTAAAACTGAGCTTCCCTTCGCACCGGGAAGCAAGAGAAATGCTGATTTCATCAAGCCCAGTTACATACTCAGAATCTGTACTACTGCGCAAATAGGCATGTCTCTTTAGGCAAAAAACTCATTTCTGACAAAGTTGCCCAAATGCATCTCAGAAGTGTGCAACTTGTTCCCTGAGTTAGAAAACGTCGAGAAACGGTCGTTTCTGCTAGCGCTGTGCTTCTACACATGTATTTGCTGAACGGTGAAAGCACACAGTAATGCACTTTTCTCCCAGCAAATACACTGTGTCTAAGAAAAGGGGAACACACTGAGGAGACACTTGTGGGAGCTACTGTGACTAAAACTGAGCTTCCCTACACACAGGAAAGCCAGAGAAATGCTGATTTCATCAAGCCCAGTTACATACTAAGAATCTGCACTACTGCGCAAATAGGCATGTCTCTGTAGGCAAAAAACTCATTTCTGACAAAGTTGCCCAAATGCATCTCAGAAGTGTGCAACTTGTTCCCTGAGTTAGAAAACGTCGAGAAACGTTCGTTTCTGCTAGCGCTGTGCTTCTACACATGTATTTGCTGAACGGTGAAAGCGCACAGTAATGCACTTTTCTCCCAGCAAATACACTGTTTCTAAGGAAATGGGAACACACTGAGGAGACACTTGTGGGAGCTACTGTGACTAAAACTGAGCTTCCCTACGCACAGGGAAGCAAGAGAAATGCTGATTTCATCAAGCCCAGTTACATACTCAGAATCTGTACTACTGCGCAAATAGGCATGTCTCCTTAGGCAAAAAACTCATTTCTGACAAAGTTGCCCAAATGCATCTCAGAAGAGTGCAACTTGTTCCCTGAGTTAGAAAACGTCGAGAAACGTTAGTTTCTGCTATCGCTGTGCTTCTACACATGTACTTGCTGAATGGTGAACGCTCACAGTAATGCACTTTTCTCCCAGCAAATACACTGTTTCTAAGGAAATGGGAACACACTGAGGAGACACTTGTGGGAGCTACTGTGACTAAAACTGAGCTTCCCTATGCACAGGGAAGCAAGAGAAATGCTGATTTCATCAAGCCCAGTTACATACTCAGAATCTGTACTACTGCGCAAATAGGCATGTCTCTGTAGGCAAAAAACTCATTTCTGACAAAGTTGCCCAAATGCATCTCAGAAGTGTGCAACTTGTTCCCTGAGTTAGAAAACGTCGAGAAACGGTCGTTTCTGCTAGCGCTGTGCTTCTACATATGTATTAGCCGAACGGTGAAAGCGCACAGTAATGCACATTTCTCCCAGCAAATACACTGTTTCTAAGGAAATGGGAACACACTGAGGAGACACTTGTGGGAGCTACTGTGACTAAAACTGAGCTTCCCTACGCATAGGGAAGCAAGAGAAATGCTGATTTCATCAAGCCCAGTTACATACTCAGAATCTGTACTACTGCGCAAATAGGCATGTCTCTGTAGGCAAAAAATTTATTTCTGACAAAGTTGCCCAAATGCATCTCAGAAGTGTGCAACTTGTTCCCTGAGTTAGAAAACGTCGAGAAACGGTCGTTTCTGCTAGCGCTGTGCTTCTACACATGTATTTGCTGAACGGTGAAAGCGCACAATAATGCACTTTTCTCCCAGCAAATACACTGTTTCTAAGGAAATGGGAACACACTGAGGAGACACTTGTGGGAGCTACTGTGACTAAAACTGAGCTTCCCTACGCACAGGGAAGCAAGAGAAATGCTGATTTCATCAAGCCCAGTTACATACTCAGAATCTGTACTACTGCGCAAATAGGCATGTCTCCTTAGGCAAAAAACTCATTTCTGACAAAGTTGCCCAAATGCATCTCAGAAGAGTGCAACTTGTTCCCTGAGTTAGAAAACGTCGAGAAACGTTCGTTTCTGCTAGCGCTGTGCTTCTACACATGTACTTGCTGAACGGTGAAAGCGCACAGTAATGCACTTTTCTCCCAGCAAATACACTGTTTCTAAGGAAATGGGAACACACTGAGGAGACACTTGTGGGAGCTACTGTGACTAAAACTGAGCTAACCTACGCACAGGGAAGCAAGAGAAATGCTGATTTCATCAAGCCCAGTTACATACTCAGAATCTGTACTACTGCGCAAATAGGCATGTCTCCTTAGGCAAAAAACTCATTTCTGACAAAGTTGCCCAAATGCATCTCAGAAGAGTGCAACTTGTTCCCTGAGTTAGAAAACGTCGAGAAACGTTAGTTTCTGCTAGCGCTGGGCTTCTACACATGTACTTGCTGAATGGTGAAAGCTCACAGTAATGCACTTTTCTCCCAGCAAATACACTGTTTCTTAGGAAATGGGAACACACTGAGGAGACACTTGTGGGAGCTACTGTGACTAAAACTGAGCTTCCCTATGCACAGGGAAGCAAGAGAAATGCTGATTTCATCAAGCCCAGTTATATACTCAGAATCTGTACTACTGCGCCAATAGGCATGTCTCCTTAGGCAAAAAACTCATTTCTGACAAAGTTGCCCAAATGCATCTCAGAAGAGTGCAACTTGTTCCCTGAGTTAGAAAACGTCGAGAAACGGTCGTTTCTGCTAGCGCTGTGCTTCTACACATGTATTTGCTGAACGGTGAAAGCGCACAGTAATGCACTTTTCTCCCAGCAAATACACTGTTTCTAAGGAAATGGGAACACACTGAGGAGACACTTGTGGGAGCTACTGTGACTAAAACTGAGCTTCCCTATGCACAGGGAAGCAAGAGAAATGCTGATTTCATCAAGCCCAGTTACATACTCAGAATCTGTACTACTGCGCAAATAGGCATGTCTCTGTAGGCAAAAAACTCATTTCTGACAAAGTTTCCCAAATGCATCTCAGAAGTGTGCAGCTTGTTCCCTGAGTTAGAAAACGTCGAGAAACGTTCGTTTCTGCTAGCGCTGTGCTTCTACACATGTATTTGCTGAACGGTGAAAGCGCACAGTAATGCACTTTTCTCCCAGCAAATACACTGTTTCTAAGGAAATGGGGACACACTGAGGAGACACTTGTGGGAGCTACTGTGACTAAAACCGAGCTTCCCTACACACAGGGAAGCAAGAAAAATGCTGATTTAATCAAGCCCAGTTACATACTAAGAATCTGTACTACTGCGCAAATAGGCATGTCTCTTTAGGCAAAAAACTCATTTCTGACAAAGTTGCCCAAATGCATCTCAGAAGTATGCAACTTGTTCCCTGAGTTAGAAAACGTCGAGAAATGGTCGTTTCTGCTAACGCTGTGCTTCTACACATATATTTGCTGAACGGTGAAAGCGCAGAGTAATGCACTTTTCTCCCAGCAAATACACTGTTTCTAAGGAAATGGGAACAAACTGAGGAGACACTTGTGGGAGCTACTGTGACTAAAACTGAGCTTCCCTACGCACAGGGAAGCAAGAGAAATGCTGATTTCATCAAGCCCAGTTACATACTCAGAATCTGTACTACTGCGCAAATAGGCATGTCTCTTTAGGCAAAAAACTCATTTCTGACAAAGTTGCCCAAATGCATCTCAGAAGTGTGCAACTTGTTCCCTGAGTTAGAAAACGTCGAGAAACGGTCGTTTCTGCTAGCGCTGTGCTTCTACACATGTATTTGCTGAACGGTGAAAGCGCACAGTAATGCACTTTTCTCCCAGCAAATACACTGTTTCTAAGGAAATGGGAACACACTGAGGAGACACTTGTGGGAGCTACTGTGACTAAAACTGAGCTTCCCTACGCACAGGGAAGCAAGAGAAATGCTGATTTCATCAAGCCCAGTTACATACTCAGAATCTGTACTACTGCGCAAATAGGCATGTCTCTGTAGGCAAAAAACTCATTTCTGACAAAGTTGCCCAAATGCATCTCAGAAGTGTGCAACTTGTTCCCTAAGTTAGAAAACGTCGAGAAACGGTCGTTTCTGCTAGCGCTGTGCTTCTACACATGTATTAGCCGAACGGTGAAAGCGCACAGTAATGCACTTTTCTCCCAGCAAATACACTGTTTCTAAGGAAATGGGAACACACTGAGGAGACACTTGTGGGAGCTACTGTGACTAAAACTGAGCTTCCCTACGCACAGGGAAGCAAGAGAAATGCTGATTTCATCAAACCCAGTTACATACTCAGAATCTGTACTACTGTGCAAATAGGCATGTCTCTGTAGGCAAAAAACTCATTTCTGACAAAGTTGCCCAAATGCATCTCAGAAGTGTGCAACTTGTTCCCTGAGTTAGAAAACGTCGAGAAACGGTCGTTTCAGCTAGCGCTGTGCTTCTACACATGTATTTGCTGAACGGTGAAAGCGCACAGTAATGCACTTTTCTCCCAGCAAATACACTGTTTCTAAGGAAATGGGAACACACTGAGGAGACACTTGTGGGAGCTACTGTGACTAAAACTGAGCTTCCCTACGCACAGGGAAGCAAGAGAAATGCTGATTTCATCAAGCCCAGTTACATACTCAGAATCTGTACTACTGCGCAAATAGGCATGTCTCCTTAGGCAAAAAACTCATTTCTGACAAAGTTGCCCAAATGCATCTCAGAAGAGTGCAACTTGTTCCCTGAGTTAGAAAACGTCAAGAAACGTTCGTTTCTGCTAGCGCTGTGCTTCTACACATGTACTTGCTGAACGGTGAAAGCGCACAGTAATGCACATTTCTCCCAGCAAATACACTGTTTCTAAGGAAATGGGAACACACTGAGGAGACACTTGTGGGAGCTACTGTGACTAAAACTGAGCTTCCCTACGCACAGGGAAGCAAGAGAAAAGCTGATTTCATCAAGCCCAGTTACATACTCAGAATCTGTACTACTGCGCAAATAGGCATGTCTCCTTAGGCAAAAAACTCATTTCTGACAAAGTTGCCCAAATGCATCTCAGAAGAGTGCAACTTGTTCCCTGAGTTAGAAAACGTCGAGAAACGTTAGTTTCTGCTATCGCTGTGCTTCTACACATGTACTTGCTGAATGGTGAAAGCTCACAGTAATGCACTTTTCTCCCAGCAAATACACTGTTTCTAAGGAAATGGGAACACACTGAGGAGACACTTGTGGGAGGTACTGTGACTAAAACTGAGCTTCCCTATGCACAGGGAAGCAAGAGAAATGCTGATTTCATCAAGCCCAGTTACATACTCAGAATCTGTACTACTGCGCCAATAGGCATGTCTCCTTAGGCAAAAAACTCATTTCTGACAAAGTTGCCCAAATGCATCTCAGAAGAGTGCAACTTGTTCCCTGAGTTAGAAAACGTCGAGAAACGGTCGTTTCTGCTAGCGCTGTGCTTCTACACATGTATTTGCTGAACGGTGAAAGCGCACAGTAATGCACATTTCTCCCAGCAAATACACTGTTTCTAAGGAAATGGGAACACACTGAGGAGACACTTGTGGGAGCTACTGTGACTAAAACTGAGCTTCCCTATGCACAGGGAAGCAAGAGAAATGCTGATTTCATCAAGCCCAGTTACATACTCAGAATCTGTACTACTGCGCAAATAGGCATGTCTCTTTAGGCAAAAAACTCATTTCTGACAAAGTTGCCCAAATGCATCTCAGAAGTGTGCAACTTGTTCCCTGAGTTAGAAAACGTCGAGAAACGGTCGTTTCTGCTAGCGCTGTGCTTCTACACATGTATTAGCCGAACGGTGAAAGCGCACAGTAATGCACTTTTCTCCCAGCAAATACACTGTTTCTAAGGAAATGGGAACACACTGAGGAGACACTTGTGGGAGCTACTGTGACTAAAACTGAGCTTCCCTACGCATAGGGAAGCAAGAGAAATGCTGATTTCATCAAGCCCAGTTACATACTCAGAATCTGTACTACTGCGCAAATAGGCATGTCTCTGTAGGCAAAAAATTTATTTCTGACAAAGTTGCCCAAATGCATCTCAGAAGTGTGCAAGTTGTTCCCTGAGTTAGAAAACGTCGAGAAACGGTCGTTTCTGCTAGCGCTGTGCTTCTACACATGTATTTGCTGAACGGTGAAAGCGCACAGTAATGCACTTTTCTCCCAGCAAATACACTGTTTCTAAGGAAATGGGAACACACTGAGGAGACACTTGTGGGAGCTACTGTGACTAAAACTGAGCTTCCCTACGCACAGGGAAGCAAGAGAAGTGCTGATTTCATCAAGCCCAGTTACATACTCAGAATCTGTACTACTGCGCAAATAGGCATGTCTCCTTAGGCAAAAAACTCATTTCTGACAAAGTTGCCCAAATGCATCTCAGAAGAGTGCAACTTGTTCCCTGAGTTAGAAAACGTCGAGAAACGTTAGTTTCTGCTAGCGCTGTGCTTCTACACATGTACTTGCTGAATGGTGAAAGCTCACAGTAATGCACTTTTCTCCCAGCAAATACACTGTTTCTAAGGAAATGGGAACACACTGAGGAGACACTTGTGGGAGCTACTGTGACTAAAACTGAGCTTCCCTATGCACAGGGAAGCAAGAGAAATGCTGATTTCATCAAGCCCAGTTACATACTCAGAATCTGTACTACTGCGCCAATAGGCATGTCTCCTTAGGCAAAAAACTCATTTCTGACAAAGTTGCCCAAATGCATCTCAGAAGAGTGCAACTTGTTCCCTGAGTTAGAAAACGTCGAGAAACGTTCGTTTCTGCTAGCGCTGTGCTTCTACACATGTATTTGCTGAACGGTGAAAGCGCACAGTAATGCACTTTTCTCCCAGCAAATACACTGTTTCTAAGGAAATGGGAACACACTGAGGAGACACTTGTGGGAGCTACTGTGACTAAAACTGAGCTTCCCTATGCACAGGGAAGCAAGAGAAATGCTGATTTCATCAAGCCCAGTTACATACTCAGAATCTGTACTACTGCGCAAATAGGCATGTCTCTGTAGGCAAAAAACTCATTTCTGACAAAGTTTCCCAAATGCATCTCAGAAGTGTGCAACTTGTTCCCTGAGTTAGAAAACGTCGAGAAACGTTCGTTTCTGCTAGCGCTGTGCTTCTACACATGTATTTGCTGAACGGTGAAAGCGCACAGTAATGCACTTTTCTCCCAGCAAATACACTGTTTCTAAGGAAATGGGGACACACTGAGGAGACACTTGTGGGAGCTACTGTGACTAAAACCGAGCTTCCCTACACACAGGGAAGCAAGAAAAATGCTGATTTCATCAAGCCCAGTTACATACTAAGAATCTGTACTACTGCGCAAATAGGCATGTCTCTTTAGGCAAAAAACTCATTTCTGACAAAGTTGCCCAAATGCATCTCAGAAGTATGCAACTTGTTCCCTGAGTTAGAAAACGTCGAGAAATGGTCGTTTCTGCTAACGCTGTGCTTCTACACATATATTTGCTGAACGGTGAAAGCGCACAGTAATGCACTTTTCTCCCAGCAAATACACTGTTTCTAAGGAAATGGGAACAAACTGAGGAGACACTTGTGGGAGCTACTGTGACTAAAACTGAGCTTCCCTACGCACAGGGAAGCAAGAGAAAAGCTGATTTCATCAAGCCCAGTTACATACTCAGAATCTGTACTACTGCGCAAATAGGCATGTCTCTTTAGGCAAAAAACTCATTTCTGACAAAGTTGCCCAAATGCATCTCAGAAGTGTGCAACTTGTTCCCTGAGTTAGAAAACGTCGAGAAACGGTCGTTTCTGCTAGCGCTGTGCTTCTACACATGTATTTGCTGAACGGTGAAAGCGCACAGTAATGCACTTTTCTCCCAGCAAATACACTGTTTCTAAGGAAATGGGAACACACTGAGGAGACACTTGTGGGAGCTACTGTGACTAAAACTGAGCTTCCCTACGCACAGGGAAGCAAGAGAAATGCTGATTTCATCAAGCCCAGTTACATACTCAGAATCTGTACTACTGCGCAAATAGGCATGTCTCTGTAGGCAAAAAACTCATTTCTGACAAAGTTGCCCAAATGCATCTCAGAAGTGTGCAACTTGTTCCCTAAGTTAGAAAACGTCGAGAAACCGTCGTTTCTGCTAGCGCTGTGCTTCTACACATGTATTTGCTGAACGGTGAAAGCGCACAGTAATGCACTTTTCTCCCAGCAAATACACTGTTTCTAAGGAAATGGGAACACACTGAGGAGACACTTGTGGGATCTACAGTGACTAAAACTGAGCTTCCCTACGCACCGGGAAGCAAGAGAAATGCTGATTTCATCAAGCCCAGTTACATACTCAGAATCTGTACTACTGCGCAAATAGGCATGTCTCTTTAGGCAAAAAACTCATTTCTGACAAAGTTGCCCAAATGCATCTCAGAAGTGTGCAACTTGTTCCCTGAGTTAGAAAACGTCGAGAAACGGTCGTTTCTGCTAGCGCTGTGCTTCTACACATGTATTTGCTGAACGGTGAAAGCGCACAGTAATGCACTTTTCTCCCAGCAAATACACTGTTTCTAAGGAAATGGGAACACACTGAGGAGACACTTGTGGGAGCTACTGTGACTAAAACTGAGCTTCCCTACGCACAGGGAAGCAAGAGAAATGCTGATTTCATCAAGCCCAGTTACATACTCAGAATCTGTACTACTGCGCAAATAGGCATGTCTCTGTAGGCAAAAAACTCATTTCTGACAAAGTTGCCCAAATGCATCTCAGAAGTGTGCAACTTGTTCCCTAAGTTAGAAAACGTCGAGAAACCGTCGTTTCTGCTAGCGCTGTGCTTCTACACATGTATTAGCCGAACGGTGAAAGCGCACAGTAATGCACTTTTCTCCCAGCAAATACACTGTTTCTAAGGAAATGGGAACACACTGAGGAGACACTTGTGGGAGCTACTGTGACTAAAACTGAGCTTCCCTACGCACAGGGAAGCAAGAGAAATGCTGATTTCATCAAACCCAGTTACATACTCAGAATCTGTACTACTGCGCAAATAGGCATGTCTCTGTAGGCAAAAAACTCATTTCTGACAAAGTTGCCCAAATGCATCTCAGAAGTGTGCAACTTGTTCCCTGAGTTAGAAAACGTCGAGAAACGGTCGTTTCAGCTAGCGCTGTGCTTCTACACATGTATTTGCTGAACGGTGAAAGCGCACAGTAATGCACTTTTCTCCCAGCAAATACACTGTTTCTAAGGAAATGGGAACACACTGAGGAGACACTTGTGGGAGCTACTGTGACTAAAACTGAGCTTCCCTACGCACAGGGAAGCAAGAGAAATGCTGATTTCATCAAGCCCAGTTACATACTCAGAATCTGTACTACTGCGCAAATAGGCATGTCTCCTTAGGCAAAAAACTCATTTCTGACAAAGTTGCCCAAATGCATCTCAGAAGAGTGCAACTTGTTCCCTGAGTTAGAAAACGTCAAGAAACGTTCGTTTCTGCTAGCGCTGTGCTTCTACACATGTACTTGCTGAACGGTGAAAGCGCACAGTAATGCACTTTTCTCCCAGCAAATACACTGTTTCTAAGGAAATGGGAACACACTGAGGAGACACTTGTGGGAGCTACTGTGACTAAAACTGAGCTTCCCTACGCACAGGGAAGCAAGAGAAAAGCTGATTTCATCAAGCCCAGTTACATACTCAGAATCTGTACTACTGCGCAAATAGGCATGTCTCCTTAGGCAAAAAACTCATTTCTGACAAAGTTGCCCAAATGCATCTCAGAAGAGTGCAACTTGTTCCCTGAGTTAGAAAACGTCGAGAAACGTTAGTTTCTGCTATCGCTGTGCTTCTACACATGTACTTGCTGAATGGTGAAAGCTCACAGTAATGCACTTTTCTCCCAGCAAATACACTGTTTCTAAGGAAATGGGAACACACTGAGGAGACACTTGTGGGAGCTACTGTGACTAAAACTGAGCTTCCCTATGCACAGGGAAGCAAGAGAAATGCTGATTTCATCAAGCCCAGTTACATACTCAGAATCTGTACTACTGCGCCAATAGGCATGTCTCCTTAGGCAAAAAACTCATTTCTGACAAAGTTGCCCAAATACATCTCAGAGGAGTGCAACTTGTTCCCTGAGTTAGAAAACGTCGAGAAACGTTCGTTTCTGCTAGCGCTTTGCTTCTACACATGTATTTGCTGAACGGTGAAAGCGCACAGTAATGCACTTTTCTCCCAGCAAATACACTGTTTCTAAGGAAATGGGAACACACTGAGGAGACACTTGTGGGAGCTACTGTGACTAAAACTGAGCTTCCCTATGCACAGGGAAGCAAGAGAAATGCTGATTTCATCAAGCCCAGTTACATACTCAGAATCTGTACTACTGCGCAAATAGGCATGTCTCTTTAGGCAAAAAACTCATTTCTGACAAAGTTGCCCAAATGCATCTCAGAAGTGTGCAACTTGTTCCCTGAGTTAGAAAACGTCGAGAAACGGTCGTTTCTGCTAGCGCTGTGCTTCTACACATGTATTAGCCGAACGGTGAAAGCGCACAGTAATGCACTTTTCTCCCAGCAAATACACTGTTTCTAAGGAAATGGGAACACACTGAGGAGACACTTGTGGGAGCTACTGTGACTAAAACTGAGCTTCCCTACGCATAGGGAAGCAAGAGAAATGCTGATTTCATCAAGCCCAGTTACATACTCAGAATCTGTACTACTGCGCAAATAGGCATGTCTCTGTAGGCAAAAAATTTATTTCTGACAAAGTTGCCCAAATGCATCTCAGAAGTGTGCAACTTGTTCCCTGAGTTAGAAAACGTCGAGAAACGGTCGTTTCTGCTAGCGCTGTGCTTCTACACATGTATTTGCTGAACGGTGAAAGCGCACAGTAATGCACTTTTCTCCCAGCAAATACACTGTTTCTAAGGAAATGGGAACACACTGAGGAGACACTTGTGGGAGCTACTGTGACTAAAACTGAGCTTCCCTACGCACAGGGAAGCAAGAGAAGTGCTGATTTCATCAAGCCCAGTTACATACTCAGAATCTGTACTACTGCGCAAATAGGCATGTCTCCTTAGGCAAAAAACTCATTTCTGACAAAGTTGCCCAAATGCATCTCAGAAGAGTGCAACTTGTTCCCTGAGTTAGAAAACGTCGAGAAACGTTAGTTTCTGCTAGCGCTGTGCTTCTACACATGTACTTGCTGAATGGTGAAAGCTCACAGTAATGCACTTTTCTCCCAGCAAATACACTGTTTCTAAGGAAATGGGAACACACTGAGGAGACACTTGTGGGAGCTACTGTGACTTCAACTGAGCTTCCCTACGCACAGGGAAGCAAGAGAAATGCTGATTTCATCAAGCCCAGTTACATACTCAGAATCTGTACTACTGCGCAAATAGGCATGTCTCTTTAGGCAAAAAACTCATTTCTGACAAAGTTGCCCAAATGCATCTCAGAAGTGTGCAACTTGTTCCCTGAGTTAGAAAACATGGAGAAACGGTCGTTTCTGCTAGCGCTGTGCTTCTACACATGTACTTGCTGAACGGTGAAAGCGCACAGTAATGCACTTTTCTCCCAGCAAATACACTGTTTCTAAGGCAATGGGAACACACTGAGGAGACACTTGTGGGAGCTACTGTGACTAAAACTGAGCTTCCCTACGCACAGGGAAGCAATAGAAATGCTGATTTCATCAAGCCCAGTTACATACTCAGAATCTGTACTACTGCGCAAATAGGCATGTCTCTTTAGGAAAAAAACTCATTTCTGACAAAGTTGCCCAAATGCATCTCAGAAGTGTGCAACTTGTTCCCTGAGTTAGAAAACATGGAGAATCGGTCGTTTCTGCTAGCGCTGTGCTTCTACACATGTACTTGCTGAACGGTGAAAGCGCACAGTAATGCACTTTTCTCCCAGCAAATACACTGTTTCTAAAAAAATGGGAACACACTGAGGAGACACTTGTGGGAGCTACTGTGACTAAAACTGAGCTTCCCTACGCACAGGGAAGCAATAGAAATGCTGATTTCATCAAGCCCAGTTACATACTCAGAATCTGTACTACTGCGCAAATAGGCATGTCTCTTTAGGAATAAAACTCATTTCTGACAAAGTTGCCCAAATGCATCTCAGAAGTGTGCAAATTGTTCCCTGAGTTAGAAAACGTCGAGAAACGGTCGTTTCTGCTAGCGCTGTGCTTCTACACATGTATTTGCTGAACGGTGAAAGCGCACAGTAATGCACTTTTCTCCCAGCAAATACTCTGTTTCTTAGGAAATGGGAACACACTGAGGAGACACTTGTGGGAGCTACTGTGACTAAAACTGAGCATCCCTACGCACAGGGAAGCAAGAGATATGCTGATTTCATCAAGCCCAGTTACATACTCAGAATCTGTACTAATGCGCAAATAGGCATGTCTCTGTAGGCAAAAAACTCATTTCTGACAAAGTTGCCCAAATGCATCTCAGAAGTGTGCAACTTGTTCCCTGAGTTAGAAATCGTCAAGAAACGGTCGTTTCTGCTAGCGCTGTGCTTCTACACATTTATTTGCTGAACGGTGAAAGCGCACAGTAATGCACTTTTCTCCGAGCAAATACACTGTTTCTAAGGAAATGTGAACACACTGAGGAGACACTAGGGGGAGCTACTGTGACTAAAACTGAGCTTCCCTACGCACAGGGAAGCAAGAGAAATGCTGATTTCATCAAGCCCAGTTACATACTCAGAATCTGTACTACTGGGCAAATAGGCATGTCTCTGTAGGCAAAAAACTCATTTCTGACAAAGTTGCCCAACTGCATCTCAGAAGTGTGCAACTTGTTCCCTGAGTTAGAAAACGTCGAGAAACGGTCGTTTCTGCTAGCGCTGTGCTTCTACACATGTATTTGCTGAACGGTGAAAGCGCACAGTAATGCACTGTTCTCCCAGCAAATACACTGTTTCTAAGGAACTGGGAACACACTGAGGAGACACTTGTGGGAGCTACTGTGACTAAAACTGAGCTTCCCTACGCACAGGGAAGCAAGAGAAATGCTGATTTCATCAAGCCCAGTTACATACTCAGAATCTGTACTACTGCGCAAATAGGCATGTCTCTGTAGGCAAATAACTCATTTCTGACAAAGTTGCCCAGATGCATCTCAGAAGTGTGCAACTTGTTCCCTGAGTTAGAATACATCGAGAAACGATCGTTTCTGCCAGCGCTGTGCTTCTACACATGTATTTGCTGAACGGTGAAAGCGCACAGTAATGCACTTTTCTCCCAGCAAATACACTGTTTCTAAGGAAATGGGAACACACTGGGGAGACACTTTTGGGAGCTACTGTGACTAAAACTGAGCTTCCCTACGCACAGGGAAGCAAGAGAAATGCTGATTTCATCAAGGCCAGTTACATACTCAGAATCTGTACTACTGCGCAAATAGGCATGTCTCTGTAGGCAAAAAACTCATTTCTGACAAAGTTGCCCAAATGCATCTCAGAAGTGTGCAACTTGTTTCCAGAGTTAGAAAACGTCGAGAAACGGTTGTTTCTGCTAGCGCTGTGCTTCTACACATGTATTTGCTGAACGGTAAAGTGCACAGTAATGCACTCTTCTCCCAGCAAATACACTGTTTCTAAGGAAATGGGAACACACTGAGGAGACACTTGTGGGAGCTACTGTGACTAAAACTGAGCTTCCCTACGCACAGGGAAGCAAGAGAAATGCTGATTTCATCAAGCCCAGTTACATACTCAGAATCTGTACTAATGCGCAAATAGGCATGTCTCTGTAGGCAAAAAACTCATTTCTGACAAAGTTGCCCAAATGCAACTCAGAAGTGTGCAACTTGTTCCCGGAGTTAGAAAACGTCGAGAAACGGTCGTTTCTGCTAGCGCTGTGCTTCTACATATGTACTTGCTGAACGGTGAAAGAGCACAGTAATGTACTTTTCTCCCAGCAAATACACTGTTTCTAAGGAAATGGGAACACAGTGAGGAGACACTTGTGGGAGCTACTGTGACTAAAACTGAGCTTCCCTTCGCACAGGGAAGCAAGAGAAATGGTGATTTCATCAAGCCCAGTTACATACTCAGAATCTGTACTACTGCGCAAATAGGCATGCCTCTGTAGGCAAAAAACTCATTTCTGACAAAGTTGCCCAAATGCATCTCAGAAGTGTGCAACTTGTTCCCTGAGTTAGAAAACGTCGAGAAACAGTCGTTTCTGCTAGCGCTGTGCTTCTACACATGTATTTGCTGAACGGTGAAAGCGCACAGTAATGTACTTTTCTCCCAGCAAATACACTGTTTCTAAGGAAATGGGAACACACTGAGGAGACACTTGTGGGAGCTACTGTGACTAAAACTGAGCTTCCCTACGCACAGGGAAGCAAGAGAAATGCTGATTTCATCAAGCCCAGTTACATACTCAGAATCTGTACTACTGCGCAAATAGACATGTCTCTGTAGGCAAAAAACTCATTTCTGACAAAGTTGCCCAAATGCAACTCAGAAGTGTGCAACTTGTTCCCGGAGTTAGAAAACGTCGAGAAACGGTCGTTTCTGCTAGCGCTGTGCTTCTACACATGTATTTGCTGAACGGTGAAAGCGCACAGTAATGCACTTTTATCCCAGCAAATACACTGTTTCTAAGGAAATGGGAACACACTGAGGACACACTTGTGGGAGCTACTGTGACTAAAACTGAGCTTCCCTACGCACAGGGAAGGAAGAGAAGTGCTGATTTCATCCAGCCCAGTTACATACTCAGAATCTGTGCTACTGCGCAAATAGGCATGTCTCTTTAGGCAAAAACTCATTTCTGCCAAAGTTGCCCAAATGCATCTCAGATGTGTGCAATTTGTTCCCTGAGTTAGAAAACGTCGAGAAACGGTCGTTTCAGCTAGCGCTGTGCTTCTACACATGTATTTACTGAACGGTGAAAGCGCACAGTAATGCACTTTTCTCCCAGCAAATACACTGTTTCTAAGGAAATGGGAACACACTGAGGAGACACTTGTGGGAGCTACTGTGACTAAAACTGAGCTTCCCTACGCACAGGGAAGCAAGAGAAATGCTGATTTCATCAAGCCCAGTTACATACTCAGAATCTGTACTACTGCGCAAATAGGCATGTCTCTGTAGGCAAAAAACTCATTTCTGACAAAGTTGCCCAAATGCATCTCAGAAGTGTGCAACCTGTTCCCTGAGTGAGAAAACGTCGAGAAACCGTCGTTTCTGCTAGGGCTGTGCTTCTACACATGTACTTGCTGAACGGTGAAAGCGCACATTAATGCACTTTTCTCCCAGCAAATACACTGTTTCTAAGGAAATGGGAACACACTGAGGAGACACTTGTGGGAGCTACTGTGACTAAAACTGAGCTTCCCTACGCACAGGGAAGCAAGAGAAATGCTGATTTCATCAAGCCCAGTTACATACTCAGAATCTGTACTACTGCGCAAATAGGCATGTCTCTGTAGGCAAAGAACTCATTTCTGACAAAGTTGCCCAAATGCATCTCAGAAGTGTGCAACTTGTTCCCTGAGTTAGAAAATGTCGAGAAACGTTAGTTTCTGCTAGCGCTGTGCTTCTACACATGTATTTGCTGAACGGTAAAGTGCACAGTAATGCACTTTTCTCCCAGCAAATACACTGTTTCTAAGGAAATGGGAACACACTGAGGAGACACTTGTGGGAGCTACTGTGACTAAAACTGAGCTTCCCTACGCACAGGGAAGCAAGAGAAATGCTGATTTCATCAAGCCCAGTTACATACTCAGAATCTGTACTACTGCGCAAATAGGCATGTCTCTGTAGGCAAAAAACTCATTTCTGACAAAGTTGCCCAAATGCATCTCAGAAGTGTGCAACTTGTTCCCGGAGTTAGAAAACGTCGAGAAACGGTCGTTTCTGCTAGCGCTGTGCTTCTACATATGTACTTGCTGAACGGTGAAAGAGCACAGTAATGTACTTTTCTCCCAGTAAATACACTGTTTCTAAGGAAATGGGAACACAGTGAGGAGACACTTGTGGGAGCTACTGTGACTAAAACTGAGCTTCCCTTCGCACAGGGAAGCAAGAGAAATGGTGATTTCATCAAGCCCAGTTACATACTCAGAATCTGTACTACTGCGCAAATAGGCATGTCTCTGTAGGCAAAAAACTCATTTCTGACAAAGTTGCCCAAATGCATCTCAGAAGTGTGCAACTTATTCCCTGAGTTAGAAAACGTCGAGAAACAGTCGTTTCTGCTAGCGCTGTGCTTCTACACATGTATTTGCTGAACGGTGAAAGCGCACAGTAATGTACTTTTCTCCCAGCAAATACACTGTTTCTAAGGAAATGGGAACACACTGAGGAGACACTTGTGGGAGCTACTGTGATTAAAACTGAGCTTCCCTACGCACAGGGAAGCAAGAGAAATGCTGATTTCATCAATCCCAGTTACATACTCAGAATCTGTACTACTGCGCAAATAGGCATGTCTCTTTAGGCAAAAAACTCATTTCTGACAAAGTTGCCTAAATGCATCTCAGAAGTGTGCAACTTGTTCCCTGAGTTAGAAAACGTCGAGAAACGGTCTTTTCTGCTAGCGCTGTGCTTCTACACATGTACTTGCTGAACGGTGAAAGCGCACAGTAATGTACTTTTCTCCCAGCAAATACACTGTTTCTAAGGAAATGGGAACACACTGAGGAGACACTTGTGGGAGCTACTGTGACTAAAACTGAGCTTCCCAACGCACAGGGAAGCAAGAGAAATGCTGATTTCATCCAGCCCAGTTACATACTCAGAATCTGTACTACTGCGCATATAGGCATGTCTCTGTAGGCAAAAAACTCATTTCTGACAAAGTTGCCCAAATGCATCTCAGAAGTGTGCAACTTGTTCCCTGAGATAGAAAACGTCGAGAAACAGTCGTTTCTGCTAGCGCTGTGCTTCTACACATGTATTTGCTGAACGGTGAAAGCGCACAGTAATTCACTTTTCTCCCAGCAAATACACTGTTTCTAAGGAAATGGGAACACACTGAGGAGACACTTGTGGGAGCTATAGTGACTAAAACTGAGCTTCCCTACGCACAGGGAAGCAAGAGAAATGCTGATTTCATCAAGCCCAGTTACATACTCAGAATCTGTACTACTGCGCAAATAGGCATGTCTCTGTAGGCAAAAAACTCATTTCTGACAAAGTTGCCCAAATGCAACTCAGAAGTTTGCAACTTGTTCCGTGAGTTAGAAAACGTCGAGAAACGGTCGTTTCTGCTAGCGCTGTGCTTCTACACATGTATTTGATGAACGGTGAAAGCGCACAGTAATGCACTTTTCTCCCAGCAAATACACTGTTTCTAAGGAAATGGGAACACACTGAGGACACACTTGTGGGAGCTACTGTGACTAAAACTGAGCTTCCCTACGCACAGGGAAGCAAGAGAAATGCTGATTTCATCCAGCCCAGTTACACACTCAGAATCTGTGCTACTGCGCAAATAGGCATGTCTCTTTAGGCAAAAACTCATTTCTGCCAAAGTTGCCCAAATGCATCTCAGAAGTGTGCAATTTGTTCCCTGAGTTAGAAAACGTCGAGAAACGGTCGTTTCAGCTAGCGCTGTGCTTCTACACATGTATTTACTGAACGGTGAAAGCGCACAGTAATGCACTTTTGTCCCAGCAAATACACTGTTTCTAAGGAAATGGGAACACACTGAGGAGACACTTGTGGGAGCTACTGTGACTAAAACTGAGCTTCCCTACGCACAGGGAAGCAAGAGAAATGCTGATTTCATCAAGCCCAGTTACATACTCAGAATCTGTACTACTGCGCAAATAGGCATGTCTCTTTAGGCAAAAAACTCATTTCTGACAAAGTTGCCCAAATGCATCTCAGAAGTGTGCAACCTGTTCCCTGAGTTAGAAAACGTCGAGAAACGGTCGTTTCTGCTAGCGCTGTGCTTCTACACATGTATTTGCTGAACGGTGAAAGCGCACAGTAATGCACTTTTCTCCCAGCAAATACACTGTTTCTAAGGAAATGGGAACACACTGAGGAGACACTTGTGGGAGCTACTGTGACTAAAACTGTGCTTCCCTACGCACAGGGAAGCAAGAGAAATGCTGATTTCATCCAGCCCAGTTACATACTCAGAATCTGTACTACTGCGCAAATAGGCATGTCTCTTTAGGCAAAAAATCATTTCTGCCAAAGTTGCCCAAATGCATCTCAGAAGTGTGCAATTTGTTCCCTGAGTTAGAAAACGTCGAGAAACGGTCGTTTCAGCTAGCGCTGTGCTTCTACACATGTATTTGCTGAACGGTGAAAGCGCACAGTAATGCACTTTTCTCCCAGCAAATACACTGTTTCTAAGGAAATGGGAACACACTGAGGAGACACTTGTGGGAGCTACTGTGACTAAAACTGAGCTTCCCTACGCACAGGGAAGCAAGAGAAATGCTGATTTCATCAAGCCCAGTTACATACTCAGAATCTGTACTACTGCGCAAATAGGCATGTCTCTGTAGGCAAAAATCTCATTTCTGACAAAGTTGCCCAAATGCATCTCAGAAGTGTGCAACTTGTTCCCAGAGTTAGAAAACGTCGAGAAACGTTCGTTTCTGCTAGCGCTGTGGTTCTACACATGTATTTGCTGAACGGTGAAAGCGCACAGTAATGCACTTTTGTCGCAGCAAATACACTGTTTCTAAGGAAATGGGAACACACTGAGGAGACACTTGTGGGAGCTACTGTGACTAATACTGTGCTTCCCTACGCACAGGGAAGCAAGAGAAATGCTGATTTCATCCAGCCCAGTTACATACTCAGAATCTGTACTACTGCGCAAATAGGCATGTCTCTTTAGGCAAAAACTCATTTCTGCCAAAGTTGCCCAAATGCATCTCAGAAGTGTGCAATTTGTTCCCTGAGTTAGAAAACGTCGAGAAACGGTCGTTTCAGCTAGCGCTGTGCTTCTACACATGTATTTGCTGAACGGTGAAAGCACACAGTAATGCACTTTTCTCCCAGCAAATACACTGTTTCTAAGGAAATGGGAACACACTGAGGAGACACTTGTGGGAGCTACTGTGACTAAAACTGAGCTTCCCTACGCACAGGGAAGCAAGAGAAATGCTGATTTCATCAAGCCCAGTTACATACTCAGAATCTGTACTACTGCGCAAATAGGCATGTCTCTGTAGGCAAAAAACTCATTTCTGACAAAGTTGCCCAAATGCAACTCAGAAGTTTGCAACTTGTTCCGTTAGTTAGAAAACGTCGAGAAACGGTCGTTTCTGCTAGCGCTGTGCTTCTACACATGTATTTGATGAACGGTGAAAGCGCACAGTAATGCACTTTTCTCCCAGCAAATACACTGTTTCTAAGGAAATGGGAACACACTGAGGACACACTTGTGGGAGCTACTGTGACTAAAACTGAGCTTCCCTACGCACAGGGAAGCAAGAGAAATGCTGATTTCATCCAGCCCAGTTACATACTCAGAATCTGTGCTACTGCGCAAATAGGCATGTCTCTTTAGGCAAAAACTCATTTCTGCCAAAGTTGCCCAAATGCATCTCAGAAGTGTGCAACTTCTTCCCTGAGTTAGAAAACGTCGAGAAACGGTCGTTTCAGCTAGCGCTGTGCTTCTACACATGTATTTACTGAACGGTGAAAGCGCACAGTAATGCACTTTTGTCCCAGCAAATACACTGTTTCTAAGGAAATGGGAACACACTGAGGAGACACTTGTGGGAGCTACTGTGACTAAAACTGTGCTTCCCTACGCACAGGGAAGCAAGAGAAATGCTGATTTCATCCAGCCCAGTTACATACTCAGAATCTGTACTACTGCGCAAATAGGCATGTCTCTTTAGGCAAAAACTCATTTCTGCCAAAGTTGCCCAAATGCATCTCAGAAGTGTGCAATTTGTTCCCTGAGTTAGAAAACGTCGAGAAACGGTCGTTTCAGCTAGCGCTGTGCTTCTACACATGTATTTGCTGAACGGTGAAAGCGCACAGTAATGCACTTTTCTCCCAGCAAATACACTGTTTCTAAGGAAATGGGAACACACTGAGGAGACACTTGTGGGAGCTACTGTGACTAAAACTGAGCTTCCCTACGCACAGGGAAGCAAGAGAAATGCTGATTTCATCAAGCCCAGTTACATACTCAGAATCTGTACTACTGCGCAAATAGGCATGTCTCTGTAGGCAAAAATCTCATTTCTGACAAAGTTGCCCAAATGCATCTCAGAAGTGTGCAACTTGTTGCCAGAGTTAGAAAACGTCGAGAAACGTTCGTTTCTGCTAGCGCTGTGCTTCTACACATGTATTTGCTGAACGGTGAAAGCGCACAGTAATGCACTTTTGTCGCAGCAAATACACTGTTTCTAAGGAAATGGGAACACACTGAGGAGACACTTGTGGGAGCTACTGTGACTAATACTGTGCTTCCCTACGCACAGGGAAGCAAGAGAAATGCTGATTTCATCCAGCCCAGTTACATACTCAGAATCTGTACTACTGCGCAAATAGGCATGTCTCTTTAGGCAAAAACTCATTTCTGCCAAAGTTGCCCAAAAGCATCTCAGAAGTGTGCAATTTGTTCCCTGAGTTAGAAAACGTCGAGAAACGGTCGTTTCAGCTAGCGCTGTGCTTCTACACATGTATTTGCTGAACGGTGAAAGCACACAGTAATGCACTTTTCTCCCAGCAAATACACTGTTTCTAAGGAAATGGGAACACACTGAGGAGACACTTGTGGGAGCTACTGTGACTAAAACTGAGCTTCCCTACGCACAGGGAAGCAAGAGAAATGCTGATTTCATCAAGCCCAGTTACATACTCAGAATCTGTACTACTGCGCAAATAGGCATGTCTCTGTAGGCAAAAATCTCATTTCTGACAAAGTTGCCCAAATGCATCTCAGAAGTGTGCAACTTGTTCCCAGAGTTAGAAAACGTCGAGAAACGTTCGTTTCTGCTAGCGCTGTGCTTCTACACATGTATTTGCTGAACGGTGAAAGCGCACAGTAATGTACTTTTCTCCCAGCAAATACACTGTTTCTAAGGAAATGGGAACACACTGAGGAGACACTTGTGGGAGCTACTGTGACTAAAACTGAGCTTCCCTACGCACAGGGAAGCAAGAGAAATGCTGATTTCATCAAGCCCAGTTACATACTCAGAATCTGTACTACTGCGCAAATAGGCATGTCTCTGTAGGCAAAAAACTCATTTCTGACAAAGTTGCCCAAATGCAACTCAGAAGTTTGCAACTTGTTCCGTGAGTTAGAAAACGTCGAGAAACGGTCGTTTCTGCTAGCGCTGTGCTTCTACACATGTATTTGATGAACGGTGAAAGCGCACAGTAATGCACTTTTCTCCCAGCAAATACACTGTTTCTAAGGAAATGGGAACACACTGAGGACACACTTGTGGGAGCTACTGTGACTAAAACTGAGCTTCCCTACGCACAGGGAAGCAAGAGAAATGCTGATTTCATCCAGCCCAGTTACACACTCAGAATCTGTGCTACTGCGCAAATAGGCATGTCTCTTTAGGCAAAAACTCATTTCTGCCAAAGTTGCCCAAATGCATCTCAGAAGTGTGCAATTTGTTCCCTGAGTTAGAAAACGTCGAGAAACGGTCGTTTCAGCTAGCGCTGTGCTTCTACACATGTATTTACTGAACGGTGAAAGCGCACAGTAATGCACTTTTGTCCCAGCAAATACACTGTTTCTAAGGAAATGGGAACACACTGAGGAGACACTTGTGGGAGCTACTGTGACTAAAACTGAGCTTCCCTACGCACAGGGAAGCAAGAGAAATGCTGATTTCATCAAGCCCAGTTACATACTCAGAATCTGTACTACTGCGCAAATAGGCATGTCTCTTTAGGCAAAAAACTCATTTCTGACAAAGTTGCCCAAATGCATCTCAGAAGTGTGCAACCTGTTCCCTGAGTTAGAAAACGTCGAGAAACGGTCGTTTCTGCTAGCGCTGTGCTTCTACACATGTATTTGCTGAACGGTGAAAGCGCACAGTAATGCACTTTTCTCCCAGCAAATACACTGTTTCTAAGGAAATGGGAACACACTGAGGAGACACTTGTGGGAGCTACTGTGACTAAAACTGTGCTTCCCTACGCACAGGGAAGCAAGAGAAATGCTGATTTCATCCAGCCCAGTTACATACTCAGAATCTGTACTACTGCGCAAATAGGCATGTCTCTTTAGGCAAAAAATCATTTCTGCCAAAGTTGCCCAAATGCATCTCAGAAGTGTGCAATTTGTTCCCTGAGTTAGAAAACGTCGAGAAACGGTCGTTTCAGCTAGCGCTGTGCTTCTACACATGTATTTGCTGAACGGTGAAAGCGCACAGTAATGCACTTTTCTCCCAGCAAATACACTGTTTCTAAGGAAATGGGAACACACTGAGGAGACACTTGTGGGAGCTACTGTGACTAAAACTGAGCTTCCCTACGCACAGGGAAGCAAGAGAAATGCTGATTTCATCAAGCCCAGTTACATACTCAGAATCTGTACTACTGCGCAAATAGGCATGTCTCTGTAGGCAAAAATCTCATTTCTGACAAAGTTGCCCAAATGCATCTCAGAAGTGTGCAACTTGTTCCCAGAGTTAGAAAACGTCGAGAAACGTTCGTTTCTGCTAGCGCTGTGGTTCTACACATGTATTTGCTGAACGGTGAAAGCGCACAGTAATGCACTTTTGTCGCAGCAAATACACTGTTTCTAAGGAAATGGGAACACACTGAGGAGACACTTGTGGGAGCTACTGTGACTAATACTGTGCTTCCCTACGCACAGGGAAGCAAGAGAAATGCTGATTTCATCCAGCCCAGTTACATACTCAGAATCTGTACTACTGCGCAAATAGGCATGTCTCTTTAGGCAAAAACTCATTTCTGCCAAAGTTTCCCAAATGCATCTCAGAAGTGTGCAATTTGTTCCCTGAGTTAGAAAACGTCGAGAAACGGTCGTTTCAGCTAGCGCTGTGCTTCTACACATGTATTTGCTGAACGGTGAAAGCACACAGTAATGCACTTTTCTCCCAGCAAATACACTGTTTCTAAGGAAATGGGAACACACTGAGGAGACACTTGTGGGAGCTACTGTGACTAAAACTGAGCTTCCCTACGCACAGGGAAGCAAGAGAAATGCTGATTTCATCAAGCCCAGTTACATACTCAGAATCTGTACTACTGCGCAAATAGGCATGTCTCTGTAGGCAAAAAACTCATTTCTGACAAAGTTGCCCAAATGCAACTCAGAAGTTTGCAACTTGTTCCGTTAGTTAGAAAACGTCGAGAAACGGTCGTTTCTGCTAGCGCTGTGCTTCTACACATGTATTTGATGAACGGTGAAAGCGCACAGTAATGCACTTTTCTCCCAGCAAATACACTGTTTCTAAGGAAATGGGAACACACTGAGGACACACTTGTGGGAGCTACTGTGACTAAAACTGAGCTTCCCTACGCACAGGGAAGCAAGAGAAATGCTGATTTCATCCAGCCCAGTTACATACTCAGAATCTGTGCTACTGCGCAAATAGGCATGTCTCTTTAGGCAAAAACTCATTTCTGCCAAAGTTGCCCAAATGCATCTCAGAAGTGTGCAACTTCTTCCCTGAGTTAGAAAACGTCGAGAAACGGTCGTTTCAGCTAGCGCTGTGCTTCTACACATGTATTTGCTGAACGGTGAAAGCACACAGTAATGCACTTTTGTCGCAGCAAATACACTGTTTCTAAGGAAATGGGAACACACTGAGGACACACTTGTGGGAGCTACTGTGACTAAAACTGAGCTTCCCTACGCACAGGGAAGCAAGAGAAATGCTGATTTCATCAAGCCCAGTTACATACTCAGAATCTGTACTACTGCGCAAATAGGCATGTCTCTGTAGGCAAAAATCTCATTTCTGACAAAGTTGCCCAAATGCATCTCAGAAGTGTGCAACTTGTTCCCAGAGTTAGAAAACGTCGAGAAACGTTCGTTTCTGCTAGCGCTGTGCTTCTACACATGTATTTGCTGAACGGTGAAAGCGCACAGTAATGCACTTTTGTCGCAGCAAATACACTGTTTCTAAGGAAATGGGAACACACTGAGGAGACACTTGTGGGAGCTACTGTGACTAATACTGTGCTTCCCTACGCACAGGGAAGCAAGAGAAATGCTGATTTCATCCAGCCCAGTTACATACTCAGAATCTGTACTACTGCGCAAATAGGCATGTCTCTTTAGGCAAAAACTCATTTCTGCCAAAGTTGCCCAAATGCATCTCAGAAGTGTGCAATTTGTTCCCTGAGTTAGAAAACGTCGAGAAACGGTCGTTTCAGCTAGCGCTGTGCTTCTACACATGTATTTGCTGAACGGTGAAAGCACACAGTAATGCACTTTTCTCCCAGCAAATACACTGTTTCTAAGGAAATGGGAACACACTGAGGAGACACTTGTGGGAGCTACTGTGACTAAAACTGAGCTTCCCTACGCACAGGGAAGCAAGAGAAATGCTGATTTCATCAAGCCCAGTTACATACTCAGAATCTGTACTACTGCGCAAATAGGCATGTCTCTGTAGGCAAAAATCTCATTTCTGACAAAGTTGCCCAAATGCATCTCAGAAGTGTGCAACTTGTTCCCAGAGTTAGAAAACGTCGAGAAACGTTCGTTTCTGCTAGCGCTGTGCTTCTACACATGTATTTGCTGAACGGTGAGAGCGCACAGTAATGCACTTTTCTCCCAGCAAATACACTGTTTCTAAGGAAATGGGAACACACTGAGGAGACACTTGTGGGAGCTACTGTGACTAAAACTGAGCTTCCCTACGCACAGGGAAGCAAGAGAAATGCTGATTTCATCCAGCCCAGTTACATACTCAGATTCAGTACTACTGCGCAAATAGGCATGTCTCTTTAGGCAAAAACTCATTTCTGCCAAAGTTGCCCAAATGCATCTCAGAAGTGTGCAATTTGTTCCCTGAGTTAGAAAGCGTCGAGAAACGGTCGTTTCAGCTAGCGCTGTGCTTCTACACATGTATTTGCTGAACGGTGAGAGCGCACAGTAATGCACTTTTCTCCCAGCAAATACACTGTTTCTAAGGAAATGGGAACACACTGAGGAGACACTTGTGGGAGTTACTGTGACTAAAACTGAGCTTCCCTATGCACAGGGAAGCAAGAGAAATGCTGATTTCATCAAGCCCAGTTACATACTCAGAATCTGTACTACTGCGCAAATAGGCATGTCTCTTTAGGCAAAAACTCATTTCTGCCAAAGTTGCCCAAATGCATCTCAGAAGTGTGCAATTTGTTCCCTGAGTTAGAAAGCGTCGAGAAACGGTCGTTTCAGCTAGCGCTGTGCTTCTACACATGTATTTGCTGAACGGTGAAAGCGCACAGTAATGCACTTTTCTCCCAGCAAATACACTGTTTCTAAGGAAATGGGAACACACTGAAGAGACACTTGTGGGAGTTACTGTGACTAAAACTGAGATTCCCTATGCACAGGGAAGCAAGAGAAATGCTGATTTCATCAAGCCCAGTTACATACTCAGAATCTGTACTACTGCGCAAATAGGCATGTCTCTGTAGGCAAAAAACTCATTTCTGAAAAAGTTGCCCAAATGCATCTCAGAAGTGTGCAACTTGTTCCCTGAGTTAGAAAACATCGAGAAACGTTCGTTTCTCCTAGCGCTGTGCTTCCACACATGTATTTGCTGAACGGTGAAAGCGCACAGTAATGCACTTTTCGCCCAGCAAATACACTGTTTCTAAGGAAATGGGAACACACTGAGGAGACACTTGTGGGAGCTACTGTGATTAAAACTGAGCTTCCCTACGCACAGGGAAGCAAGAGAAATGCTGCTTTCATCAAGCCCAGTTACATACTCAGAATCTGTACTACTGCGCAAATAGGCATGTCTCTGTAGGCAAAAAACTCATTTCTGACAAAGTTGCCCAAATGCATCTCAGAAGTGTGCAACTTGTTCCCTGAGTTAGAAAACGTCGAGAAACGTTCGTTTCTGCTAGCGCTGTGCTTCTACACATGTATTTGCTGAACGGTGAAAGCGCACAGTAATGCGCTTTTCTCCCAGCAAATACACTGTTTCTAAGGAAATGGGAACACACTGAAGAGACACTTGTGGGAGCTACTGTGACTAAAACTGAGCTTCCCTACGCACAGGGAAGCAAGAGAAATGCTGATTTCATCAAGCCCAGTTACATACTCAGAATCTGTACTACTGCGCAAATAGGCATGTCTCTGTAGGCAAAAAACTCATTTCTGACAAAGTTGCCCAAATGCATCTCAGAAGTGTGCAACTTGTTCCCTAAATTAGAAAACGTCGAGAAACGTTCGTTTCTGCCAGCGCTGTGCTTCTACACATGTATTTGCTGAACGGTGAAAGCGCACAGTAATGCACTTTTGTCCCAGCAAATACACTGTTTCTAAGGAAATGGGAACACACTGAGGAGACACTTGTGGGAGCTACTGTGACTAAAACTGAGCTTCCCTACGCACAAGGAAGCAAGATAAATGCTGATTTCATCAAGCCCAGTTACATACTCAGAATCTGTACTACTGCGCAAATAGGCATGCCTCTGTAGGCAAAAAACTCATTTCTGACAAAGATGCCCAAATGCATCTCAGAAGTGTGCAACTTGTTCCCTGAGTTAGAAAACGTCGAGAAACGTTCGTTTCTGCTAGCGCTGTGCTCCTACACATGTATTTGCTGAACGGGGAAAGCGCACAGTAATGCAATTTTCTCCCAGCAAATACACTGTTTCTAAGGAAATGGGAACACACTGAGGAGACACTTGTGGGAACTTCTGTGACTAAAACTGAGCTTCCCTACGCACAGGGAAGCAAGAGAAATGCTGATTTCATCAAGCCCAGTTACATACGCAGAATCTGTACTACTGTGCAAATAGGCATGTCTCTGTAGGCAAAAAACTCATTTCTGACAAAGTTGCCCAAATGCATGTCAGAAGTGTGCAACTTGTTCCCTGAGTTAGAAAACATCGAGAAACGTTCGTTTCTCCTAGCGCTGTGCTTCTACACATGTATTTGCTGAACGGTGAAAGCGCACAGTAATTCACTTTTCTCCCAGCAAGTACACTGTTTCTAAGGAAATGGGAACACACTGAGGAGACATTTGTGGGAGCAACTGTGACTAAAACTGAGCTTCCCTACGCACAGGGAAGCAAGAGAAATGCTGATTTCATCAAGCCCAGTTACATACTCAGAATCTGTACTAATGCGCAAATAGGCATGTCTCTGTAGGCAAAAAACTCATTTCTGACAAAGTTGCCCAAATGCGTCTCAGAAGTGTGCAACTTGTTCCCTGAGTTAGAAAATGTCGAGAAACGGTCATTTCTGCTAGCGCTGTGCTTCTTCACATGTACTTGCTGAACGGTGAAAGCGCACAGTAATGCACTTTTCTCCCAGCAAATACACTGTTTCTAAGGAAATGGGAACACACTGAGGAGACACTTGTGGGAGCTACTGTGACTAAAACTGAGCTTCCCTACGCACAGGGAAGCAAGAGAAATGCTGATTTCATCAAGCCCAGTTACATACTCAGAATCTGTACTACTGCGCAAATAGGCATGTCTCTGTAGGCAAAAAACTCATTTCTGACAAAGTTGCCCAAATGCATCTCAGAAGTGTGCAACTTGTTCCCTGAGTTAGAAAACGTCCAGAAACGGTCGTTTCAGCTAGCGCTGTGCTTCTACACATGTATTTGCTGAACGGTGAAAGCGCACAGTAATGCACTTTTCTCCCAGCAAATACACTGTTTCTAAGGAAATGGGAACACACTGAGGAGACACTTGTGGGAGCTACTGTGACTAAAACTGAGCTTCCCTACGCACAGGGAAGCAAGAGAAATGCTGATTTCATCAAGCACAGTTAGATACTCAGAATCTGTACTACTGCGCAAATAGGCATGTCTCTGTAGGCAAAAAACTAATTTCTGACAAAGTTGCCCAAATGCAACTCAGAAGTGTGCAACTTGTTCCCTGAGTTAGAAAACGTCGAGAAATGTTCGTTTCTGCTAGCGCTGTGCTTCTACACATGTATTTGCTGAACGGTGAAAGCGCACAGTAATGCACTTTTCTCCCAGCAAATACACTGTTTCTAAGGAACTGGGAACACACTGAGGAGACACTTGTGGGAGCTACTGTGATTAAAACTGAGCTTCCCTACGCACAGGGAAGCAAGAGAAATGCTGATTTCATCAAGCCCATTTACATACTCAGAATCTGTACTACTGCGCAAATAGGCATGTCTCTGTAGGCAAAAAACTCATTTCTGACAAAGTTGCCCAAATGCATCTCAGAAGTGTGCAACTTGTTCCCTGAGTTAGAAAACGTCGAGAAACGTTCGTTTCTGCTAGCGCTGTGCTTCTACACATGTATTTGCTGAACGGTGAAAGGGCACAGTAATGCACTTTTCTCCCAGCAAATACACTGTTTCTAAGGAAATGGGAACACACTGAAGAGACACTTGTGGGAGCTACTGTGACTAAAACTGAGCTTCCCTACGCACAGGGAAGCAAGAGAAATGCTGATTTCATCAAGCCCAGTTACATACTCAGAATCTGTACTACTGCGCAAATAGGCATGTCTCTGTAGGCAAAAAACTCATTTCTGACAAAGTTGCCCAAATGCATCTCAGAAGTGTGCAACTTGTTCCCTAAATTAGAAAACGTCGAGAAACGTTCGTTTCTGCCAGCACTGTGCTTCTACACATGTATTTGCTGAACGGTGAAAGCACACAGTAATGCACTTTTGTCCCAGCAAATACACTGTTTCTAAGGAAATGGGAACACACTGAGGAGACACTTGTGGGAGCTACTGTGACTAATACTGAGCTTCCCTACGCACAGGGAAGCAAGGTAAATGCTGATTTCATCAAGCCCAGTTACATACTCAGAATCTGTACTACTGCGCAAATAGGCATGTCTCTGTAGGCAAAAAACTCATTTCTGACAAAGTTGCCCAAATGCATCTCAGAAGTGTGCAACTTGTTCCCTGAGTTAGAAAACGTCGAGAAACGTTCGTTTCTGCTAGCGCTGTGCTTCTACACATGTATTTGCTGAACGGGGAAAGCGCACAGTAATGCAATTTTCTCCCAGCAAATACACTGTTTCTAAGGAAATGGGAACACACTGAGGAGACACTTGTGGGAGCTACTGTGACTAAAACTGAGCTTCCCTACGCACAGGGAAGCAAGAGAAATGCTGATTTCATCCAGCCCAGTTACATACGCAGAATCTGTACTACTGCGCAAATAGGCATGTCTCTGTAGGCAAAAATCTCATTTCTGACAAAGTTGCCCAAATGCATCTCAGAAGTGTGCAACTTGTTCCCAGAGTTAGAAAACGTCGAGAAACGTTCGTTTCTGCTAGCGCTGTGCTTCTACACATGTATTTGCTGAACGGTGAAAGCGCACAGTAATGCACTTTTGTCGCAGCAAATACACTGTTTCTAAGGAAATGGGAACACACTGAGGAGACACTTGTGGGAGCTACTGTGACTAATACTGTGCTTCCCTACGCACAGGGAAGCAAGAGAAATGCTGATTTCATCCAGCCCAGTTACATACTCAGAATCTGTACTACTGCGCAAATAGGCATGTCTCTTTAGGCAAAAACTCATTTCTGCCAAAGTTGCCCAAATGCATCTCAGAAGTGTGCAATTTGTTCCCTGAGTTAGAAAACGTCGAGAAACGGTCGTTTCAGCTAGCGCTGTGCTTCTACACATGTATTTGCTGAACGGTGAAAGCACACAGTAATGCACTTTTCTCCCAGCAAATACACTGTTTCTAAGGAAATGGGAACACACTGAGGAGACACTTGTGGGAGCTACTGTGACTAAAACTGAGCTTCCCTACGCACAGGGAAGCAAGAGAAATGCTGATTTCATCAAGCCCAGTTACATACTCAGAATCTGTACTACTGCGCAAATAGGCATGTCTCTGTAGGCAAAAATCTCATTTCTGACAAAGTTGCCCAAATGCATCTCAGAAGTGTGCAACTTGTTCCCAGAGTTAGAAAACGTCGAGAAACGTTCGTTTCTGCTAGCGCTGTGCTTCTACACATGTATTTGCTGAACGGTGAAAGCGCACAGTAATGCACTTTTGTCGCAGCAAATACACTGTTTCTAAGGAAATGGGAACACACTGAGGAGACACTTGTGGGAGCTACTGTGACTAATACTGTGCTTCCCTACGCACAGGGAAGCAAGAGAAATGCTGATTTCATCCAGCCCAGTTACATACTCAGAATCTGTACTACTGCGCAAATAGGCATGTCTCTTTAGGCAAAAACTCAATTCTGCCAAAGTTGCCCAAATGCATCTCAGAAGTGTGCAATTTGTTCCCTGAGTTAGAAAACGTCGAGAAACGGTCGTTTCAGCTAGCGCTGTGCTTCTACACATGTATTTGCTGAACGGTGAAAGCACACAGTAATGCACTTTTCTCGCAGCAAATACACTGTTTCTAAGGAAATGGGAACACACTGAGGAGACACTTGTGGGAGCTACTGTGACTAAAACTGAGCTTCCCTACGCACAGGGAAGCAAGAGAAATGCTGATTTCATCAAGCCCAGTTACATACTCAGAATCTGTACTACTGCGCAAATAGGCATGTCTCTGTAGACAAAAAACTCATTTCTGACAAAGTTGCCCAAATGAATCTCAGAAGTGTGCAACTTGTTCCCTGAGTTAGAAAACGTCGAGAAACGGTCATATCTGCTAACGCTGTGCTTCTACACATGTATTTGCTGAACGGTGAAAGCGCACAGTAATGCACTTTTCTCCCAGCAAATACACTGTTTCTAAGGAAATGGGAACACACTGAGGAGACACTTGTGGGAGCTACTGTGACTAAAACTGAGCTTCCCTACGCACAGGGAAGCAAGAGAAATGCTGATTTCATCAAGCCCTGTTACATACTCAGAATCTGTACTACTGCGCAAATAGGCATGTCTCTGTAGGCAAAAATCTCATTTCTGACAAAGTTGCCCAAATGCATCTCAGAAGTGTGCAACTTGTTCCCAGAGTTAAAAAACGTCGAGAAACGTTCGTTTCTGCTAGCGCTGTGCTTCTACACATGTATTTGCTGAACGGTGAAAGGGCACAGTAATGCACTTTTCTCCCAGCAAATACACTGTTTCTAAGGAAATGGGAACACACTGAGGAGACACTTGTGGGAGCTACTGTGACTAAAACTGAGCTTCCCTACGCACAGGGAAGCAAGAGAAATGCTGATTTCATCCAGCCCAGTTACATACTCAGATTCAGTACTACTGCGCAAATAGGCATGTCTCTTTAGGCAAAAACTCATTTCTGCCAAAGTTGCCCAAATGCATCTCAGAAGTGTGCAATTTGTTCCCTGAGTTAGAAAACGTCGAGAAACGTTCGTTTCTGCTAGCGCTGTGCTTCTACACATGTATTTGCTGAACGGGGAAAGCGCACAGTAATGCAATTTTCTCCCAGCAAATACACTGTTTCTAAGGAAATGGGAACACACTGAGGAGACACTTGTGGGAGCTACTGTGACTAAAACTGAGCTTCCCTACGCACAGGGAAGCAAGAGAAATGCTGATTTCATCCAGCCCAGTTACATACGCAGAATCTGTACTACTGCGCAAATAGGCATGTCTCTGTAGGCAAAAATCTCATTTCTGACAAAGTTGCCCAAATGCATCTCAGAAGTGTGCAACTTGTTCCCAGAGTTAGAAAACGTCGAGAAACGTTCGTTTCTGCTAGCGCTGTGCTTCTACACATGTATTTGCTGAACGGTGAAAGCGCACAGTAATGCACTTTTGTCGCAGCAAATACACTGTTTCTAAGGAAATGGGAACACACTGAGGAGACACTTGTGGGAGCTACTGTGACTAATACTGTGCTTCCCTACGCACAGGGAAGCAAGAGAAATGCTGATTTCATCCAGCCCAGTTACATACTCAGAATCTGTACTACTGCGCAAATAGGCATGTCTCTTTAGGCAAAAACTCATTTCTGCCAAAGTTGCCCAAATGCATCTCAGAAGTGTGCAATTTGTTCCCTGAGTTAGAAAACGTCGAGAAACGGTCGTTTCAGCTAGCGCTGTGCTTCTACACATGTATTTGCTGAACGGTGAAAGCACACAGTAATGCACTTTTCTCCCAGCAAATACACTGTTTCTAAGGAAATGGGAACACACTGAGGAGACACTTGTGGGAGCTACTGTGACTAAAACTGAGCTTCCCTACGCACAGGGAAGCAAGAGAAATGCTGATTTCATCAAGCCCAGTTACATACTCAGAATCTGTACTACTGCGCAAATAGGCATGTCTCTGTAGGCAAAAATCTCATTTCTGACAAAGTTGCCCAAATGCATCTCAGAAGTGTGCAACTTGTTCCCAGAGTTAGAAAACGTCGAGAAACGTTCGTTTCTGCTAGCGCTGTGCTTCTACACATGTATTTGCTGAACGGTGAAAGCGCACAGTAATGCACTTTTGTCGCAGCAAATACACTGTTTCTAAGGAAATGGGAACACACTGAGGAGACACTTGTGGGAGCTACTGTGACTAATACTGTGCTTCCCTACGCACAGGGAAGCAAGAGAAATGCTGATTTCATCCAGCCCAGTTACATACTCAGAATCTGTACTACTGCGCAAATAGGCATGTCTCTTTAGGCAAAAACTCAATTCTGCCAAAGTTGCCCAAATGCATCTCAGAAGTGTGCAATTTGTTCCCTGAGTTAGAAAACGTCGAGAAACGGTCGTTTCAGCTAGCGCTGTGCTTCTACACATGTATTTGCTGAACGGTGAAAGCACACAGTAATGCACTTTTCTCGCAGCAAATACACTGTTTCTAAGGAAATGGGAACACACTGAGGAGACACTTGTGGGAGCTACTGTGACTAAAACTGAGCTTCCCTACGCACAGGGAAGCAAGAGAAATGCTGATTTCATCAAGCCCAGTTACATACTCAGAATCTGTACTACTGCGCAAATAGGCATGTCTCTGTAGACAAAAAACTCATTTCTGACAAAGTTGCCCAAATGAATCTCAGAAGTGTGCAACTTGTTCCCTGAGTTAGAAAACGTCGAGAAACGGTCATATCTGCTAACGCTGTGCTTCTACACATGTATTTGCTGAACGGTGAAAGCGCACAGTAATGCACTTTTCTCCCAGCAAATACACTGTTTCTAAGGAAATGGGAACACACTGAGGAGACACTTGTGGGAGCTACTGTGACTAAAACTGAGCTTCCCTACGCACAGGGAAGCAAGAGAAATGCTGATTTCATCAAGCCCAGTTACATACTCAGAATCTGTACTACTGCGCAAATAGGCATGTCTCTGTAGGCAAAAATCTCATTTCTGACAAAGTTGCCCAAATGCATCTCAGAAGTGTGCAACTTGTTCCCAGAGTTAAAAAACGTCGAGAAACGTTCGTTTCTGCTAGCGCTGTGCTTCTACACATGTATTTGCTGAACGGTGAAAGGGCACAGTAATGCACTTTTCTCCCAGCAAATACACTGTTTCTAAGGAAATGGGAACACACTGAGGAGACACTTGTGGGAGCTACTGTGACTAAAACTGAGCTTCCCTACGCACAGGGAAGCAAGAGAAATGCTGATTTCATCCAGCCCAGTTACATACTCAGATTCAGTACTACTGCGCAAATAGGCATGTCTCTTTAGGCAAAAACTCATTTCTGACAAAGTTGCCCAAATGCATCTCAGAAGTGTGCAATTTGTTCCCTGAGTTAGAAAGCGTCGAGAAACGGTCGTTTCAGCTAGCGCTGTGCTTCTACACATGTATTTGCTGAACGGTGAGAGCGCACAGTAATGCACTTTTCTCCCAGCAAATACACTGTTTCTAAGGAAATGGGAACACACTGAGGAGACACTTGTGGGAGTTACTGTGACTAAAACTGAGCTTCCCTATGCACAGGGAAGCAAGAGAAATGCTGATTTCATCAAGCCCAGTTACATACTCAGAATCTGTACTACTGCGCAAATAGGCATGTCTCTTTAGGCAAAAACTCATTTCTGCCAAAGTTGCCCAAATGCATCTCAGAAGTGTGCAATTTGTTCCCTGAGTTAGAAAGCGTCGAGAAATGGTCGTTTCAGCTAGCGCTGTGCTTCTACACATGTATTTGCTGAACGGTGAAAGCGCACAGTAATGCACTTTTCTCCCAGCAAATACACTGTTTCTAAGGAAATGGGAACACACTGAAGAGACACTTGTGGGAGTTACTGTGACTAAAACTGAGATTCCCTATGCACAGGGAAGCAAGAGAAATGCTGATTTCATCAAGCCCAGTTACATACTCAGAATCTGTACTACTGCGCAAATAGGCATGTCTCTGTAGGCAAAAAACTCATTTCTGAAAAAGTTGCCCAAATGCATCTCAGAAGTGTGCAACTTGTTCCCTGAGTTAGAAAACATCGAGAAACGTTCGTTTCTCCTAGCGCTGTGCTTCCACACATGTATTTGCTGAACGGTGAAAGCGCACAGTAATGCACTTTTCGCCCAGCAAATACACTGTTTCTAAGGAAATGGGAACACACTGAGGAGACACTTGTGGGAGCTACTGTGATTAAAACTGAGCTTCCCTACGCACAGGGAAGCAAGAGAAATGCTGCTTTCATCAAGCCCAGTTACATACTCAGAATCTGTACTACTGCGCAAATAGGCATGTCTCTGTAGGCAAAAAACTCATTTCTGACAAAGTTGCCCAAATGCATCTCAGAAGTGTGCAACTTGTTCCCTGAGTTAGAAAACGTCGAGAAACGTTCGTTTCTGCTAGCGCTGTGCTTCTACACATGTATTTGCTGAACGGTGAAAGCGCACAGTAATGCGCTTTTCTCCCAGCAAATACACTGTTTCTAAGGAAATGGGAACACACTGAAGAGACACTTGTGGGAGCTACTGTGACTAAAACTGAGCTTCCCTACGCACAGGGAAGCAAGAGAAATGCTGATTTCATCAAGCCCAGTTACATACTCAGAATCTGTACTACTGCGCAAATAGGCATGTCTCTGTAGGCAAAAAACTCATTTCTGACAAAGTTGCCCAAATGCATCTCAGAAGTGTGCAACTTGTTCCCTAAATTAGAAAACGTCGAGAAACGTTCGTTTCTGCCAGCGCTGTGCTTCTACACATGTATTTGCTGAACGGTGAAAGCGCACAGTAATGCACTTTTGTCCCAGCAAATACACTGTTTCTAAGGAAATGGGAACACACTGAGGAGACACTTGTGGGAGCTACTGTGACTAAAACTGAGCTTCCCTACGCACAGGGAAGCAAGATAAATGCTGATTTCATCAAGCCCAGTTACATACTCAGAATCTGTACTACTGCGCAAATAGGCATGCCTCTGTAGGCAAAAAACTCATTTCTGACAAAGATGCCCAAATGAATCTCAGAAGTGTGCAACTTGTTCCCTGAGTTAGAAAACGTCGAGAAACGTTCGTTTCTGCTAGCGCTGTGCTCCTACACATGTATTTGCTGAACGGGGAAAGCGCACAGTAATGCAATTTTCTCCCAGCAAATACACTGTTTCTAAGGAAATGGGAACACACTGAGGAGACACTTGTGGGAACTTCTGTGACTAAAACTGAGCTTCCCTACGCACAGGGAAGCAAGAGAAATGCTGATTTCATCAAGCCCAGTTACATACGCAGAATCTGTACTACTGTGCAAATAGGCATGTCTCTGTAGGCAAAAAACTCATTTCTGACAAAGTTGCCCAAATGCATGTCAGAAGTGTGCAACTTGTTCCCTGAGTTAGAAAACATCGAGAAACGTTCGTTTCTCCTAGCGCTGTGCTTCTACACATGTATTTGCTGAACGGTGAAAGCGCACAGTAATTCACTTTTCTCCCAGCAAGTACACTGTTTCTAAGGAAATGGGAACACACTGAGGAGACATTTGTGGGAGCAACTGTGACTAAAACTGAGCTTCCCTACGCACAGGGAAGCAAGAGAAATGCTGATTTCATCAAGCCCAGTTACATACTCAGAATCTGTACTACTGCGCAAATAGGCATGTCTCTGTAGGCAAAAAACTCATTTCTGACAAAGTTGCCCAAATGCGTCTCAGAAGTGTGCAACTTGTTCCCTGAGTTAGAAAATGTCGAGAAACGGTCATTTCTGCTAGCGCTGTGCTTCTTCACATGTACTTGCTGAACGGTGAAAGCGCACAGTAATGCACTTTTCTCCCAGCAAATACACTGTTTCTAAGGAAATGGGAACACACTGAGGAGACACTTGTGGGAGCTACTGTGACTAAAACTGAGCTTCCCTACGCACAGGGAAGCAAGAGAAATGCTGATTTCATCAAGCCCAGTTACATACTCAGAATCTGTACTACTGCGCAAATAGGCATGTCTCTGTAGGCAAAAAACTCATTTCTGACAAAGTTGCCCAAATGCATCTCAGAAGTGTGCAACTTGTTCCCTGAGTTAGAAAACGTCCAGAAACGGTCGTTTCAGCTAGCGCTGTGCTTCTACACATGTATTTGCTGAACGGTGAAAGCGCACAGTAATGCACTTTTCTCCCAGCAAATACACTGTTTCTAAGGAAATGGGAACACACTGAGGAGACACTTGTGGGAGCTACTGTGACTAAAACTGAGCTTCCCTACGCACAGGGAAGCAAGAGAAATGCTGATTTCATCAAGCCCAGTTAGATACTCAGAATCTGTACTACTGCGCAAATAGGCATGTCTCTGTAGGCAAAAAACTAATTTCTGACAAAGTTGCCCAAATGCAACTCAGAAGTGTGCAACTTGTTCCCTGAGTTAGAAAACGTCGAGAAATGTTCGTTTCTGCTAGCGCTGTGCTTCTACACATGTATTTGCTGAACGGTGAAAGCGCACAGTAATGCACTTTTCTCCCAGCAAATACACTGTTTCTAAGGAACTGGGAACACACTGAGGAGACACTTGTGGGAGCTACTGTGATTAAAACTGAGCTTCCCTACGCACAGGGAAGCAAGAGAAATGCTGATTTCATCAAGCCCAGTTACATACTCAGAATCTGTACTACTGCGCAAATAGGCATGTCTCTGTAGGCAAAAAACTCATTTCTGACAAAGTTGCCCAAATGCATCTCAGAAGTGTGCAACTTGTTCCCTGAGTTAGAAAACGTCGAGAAACGTTCGTTTCTGCTAGCGCTGTGCTTCTACACATGTATTTGCTGAACGGTGAAAGGGCACAGTAATGCACTTTTCTCCCAGCAAATACACTGTTTCTAAGGAAATGGGAACACACTGAAGAGACACTTGTGGGAGCTACTGTGACTAAAACTGAGCTTCCCTACGCACAGGGAAGCAAGAGAAATGCTGATTTCATCAAGCCCAGTTACATACTCAGAATCTGTACTACTGCGCAAATAGGCATGTCTCTGTAGGCAAAAAACTCATTTCTGACAAAGTTGCCCAAATGCATCTCAGAAGTGTGCAACTTGTTCCCTAAATTAGAAAACGTCGAGAAACGTTCGTTTCTGCCAGCACTGTGCTTCTACACATGTATTTGCTGAACGGTGAAAGCGCACAGTAATGCACTTTTGTCCCAGCAAATACACTGTTTCTAAGGAAATGGGAACACACTGAGGAGACACTTGTGGGAGCTACTGTGACTAATACTGAGCTTCCCTACGCACAGGGAAGCAAGGTAAATGCTGATTTCATCAAGCCCAGTTACATACTCAGAATCTGTACTACTGCGCAAATAGGCATGTCTCTGTAGGCAAAAAACTCATTTCTGACAAAGTTGCCCAAATGCATCTCAGAAGTGTGCAACTTGTTCCCTGAGTTAGAAAACGTCGAGAAACGTTCGTTTCTGCTAGCGCTGTGCTTCTACACATGTATTTGCTGAACGGGGAAAGCGCACAGTAATGCAATTTTCTCCCAGCAAATACACTGTTTCTAAGGAAATGGGAACACACTGAGGAGACACTTGTGGGAGCTACTGTGACTAAAACTGAGCTTCCCTACGCACAGGGAAGCAAGAGAAATGCTGATTTCATCCAGCCCAGTTACATACGCAGAATCTGTACTACTGCGCAAATAGGCATGAATCTGTAGGCAAAAAACTAATTTCTGACAAAGTTGCCAAAATGCATCTCAGAAGTGTGCAACTTGTTCCCTGAGTTAGAAAACGTCGAGAAACGGTTGTTTCTGCTAGCGCTGTGCTTCTACACATGTATTTGCTGAACGGTGAAAGCGCACAGTAATGCACTTTTCTCCCAGCAAATACACTGTTTCTAAGGAAATGGGAACACACTGAAGAGACACTTGTGGGAGCTACTGTGACTAAAACTGAGCTTCCCTACGCACAGGGAAGCAAGAGAAATGCTGATTTCATCAAGCCCAGTTACATACTCAGAATCTGTACTACTGCGCAAATAGGCATGTCTCTGTAGGCAAAAAACTCATTTCTGACAAAGTTGCCCAAATGCAACTCAGAAGTGTGCAACTTGTTCCCTGAGTTAGAAAACGTCGAGAAACGTTCGTTTCTGCTAGCACTGTGCTTCTACACATGTATTTGCTGAACGGTGAAAGCGCACAGTAATGCACTTTTCTCCCAGCAAATACAATGTTTCTAAGGAACTGGGAACACACTGAGGAGACACTTGTGGGAGCTACTGTGACTAAAACTGAGCTTCCCTACGCACAGGGAAGCAAGAGAAATGCTGATTTCATCAAGCCCAGTTACATACTCAGAATCTGTACTACTGCGCAAATAGGCATGTCTCTGTAGGCAAAAAACTCATTTCTGACAAAGTTGCCCAAATGCATCTCAGAAGTGTGCAACTTGTTCCCTGAGTTAGAAAACGTCGAGAAACGTTCGTTTCTGCTAGCGCTGTGCTTCTACACATGTATTTGCTGAACGGTGAAAGCGCACAGTAATGCACTTTTCTCCCAGCAAATACACTGTTTCTAAGGAAATGGGAACACACTGAGGAGACACTTGTGGGAGCTACTGTGACTAAAACTGAGCTTCCCTACGCACAGGGAAGCACGAGAAATGCTGATTTCATCAAACCCAGTTACATACTCAGAATCTGTACTACTGCGCAAATAGGCATGTCTCTGTAGGCAAAAAACTCATTTCTGACAAAGTTGCCCAAATGCATCTCAGAAGTGTGCAACTTGTTCCCTAAATTAGAAAACGTCGAGAAACGTTCGTTTCTGCCAGCGCTGTGCTTCTACACATGTATTTGCTGAACGGTGAAAGCGCACAGTAATGCACTTTTGTCCCAGCAAATACACTGTTTCTAAGGAAATGGGAACACACTGAGGAGACACTTGTGGGAGCTACTGTGACTAAAACTGAGCTTCCCTACGCACAGGGAAGCAAGAGAAATGCTGATTTCATCAAGCCCAGTTACATACTCAGAATCTGTACTACTGCGCAAATAGGCATGTCTCTGTAGGCAAAAAACTCATTTCTGACAAAGTTGCCCAAATGCATCTCAGAAGTGTGCAACTTGTTCCCTGAGTTAGAAAACATCGAGAAACGTTCGTTTCTCCTAGCGCTGTGCTTCCACACATGTATTTGCTGAACGGTGAAAGCGCACAGTAATGCACTTTTCGCCCAGCAAATACACTGTTTCTAAGGAAATGGGAACACACTGAGGAGACACTTGTGGGAGCTACTGTGATTAAAACTGAGCTTCCCTACGCACAGGGAAGCAAGAGAAATGCTGATTTCATCAAGCCCAGTTACATACTCAGAATCTGTACTACTGCGCAAATAGGCATGTCTCTGTAGGCAAAAAACTCATTTCTGACAAAGTTGCCCAAATGCATCTCAGAAGTGTGCAACTTGTTCCCTGAGTTAGAAAACGTCGAGAAACGTTCGTTTCTGCTAGCGCTGTGCTTCTACACATGTATTTGCTGAACGGTGAAAGCGCACAGTAATGCGCTTTTCTCCCAGCAAATACACTGTTTCTAAGGAAATGGGAACACACTGAAGAGACACTTGTGGGAGCTACTGTGACTAAAACTGAGCTTCCCTACGCACAGGGAAGCAAGAGAAATGCTGATTTCATCAAGCCCAGTTACATACTCAGAATCTGTACTACTGCGCAAATAGGCATGTCTCTGTAGGCAAAAAACTCATTTCTGACAAAGTTGCCCAAATGCATCTCAGAAGTGTGCAACTTGTTCCCTAAATTAGAAAACGTCGAGAAACGTTCGTTTCTGCCAGCGCTGTGCTTCTACACATGTATTTGCTGAACGGTGAAAGCGCACAGTAATGCACTTTTGTCCCAGCAAATACACTGTTTCTAAGGAAATGGGAACACACTGAGGAGACACTTGTGGGAGCTACTGTGACTAAAACTGAGCTTCCCTACGCACAGGGAAGCAAGATAAATGCTGATTTCATCAAGCCCAGTTACATACTCAGAATCTGTACTACTGCGCAAATAGGCATGCCTCTGTAGGCAAAAAACTCATTTCTGACAAAGATGCCCAAATGCATCTCAGAAGTGTGCAACTTGTTCCCTGAGTTAGAAAACGTCGAGAAACGTTCGTTTCTGCTAGCGCTGTGCTCCTACACATGTATTTGCTGAACGGGGAAAGCGCACAGTAATGCAATTTTCTCCCAGCAAATACACTGTTTCTAAGGAAATGGGAACACACTGAGGAGACACTTGTGGGAGCTACTGTGACTAAAACTGAGCTTCCCTACGCACAGGGAAGCAAGAGAAATGCTGATTTCATCAAGCCCAGTTACATACGCAGAATCTGTACTACTGTGCAAATAGGCATGTCTCTGTAGGCAAAAAACTCATTTCTGACAAAGTTGCCCAAATGCATGTCAGAAGTGTGCAACTTGTTCCCTGAGTTAGAAAACATCGAGAAACGTTCGTTTCTCCTAGCGCTGTGCTTCTACACATGTATTTGCTGAACGGTGAAAGCGCACAGTAATTCACTTTTCTCCCAGCAAGTACACTGTTTCTAAGGAAATGGGAACACACTGAGGAGACATTTGTGGGAGCAACTGTGACTAAAACTGAGCTTCCCTACGCACAGGGAAGCAAGAGAAATGCTGATTTCATCCAGCCCAGTTACATACGCAGAATCTGTACTACTGCGCAAATAGGCATGAATCTGTAGGCAAAAAACTAATTTCTGACAAAGTTGCCAAAATGCATCTCAGAAGTGTGCAACTTGTTCCCTGAGTTAGAAAACGTCGAGAAACGGTTGTTTCTGCTAGCGCTGTGCTTCTACACATGTATTTGCTGAACGGTGAAAGCGCACAGTAATGCACTTTTCTCCCAGCAAATACACTGTTTCTAAGGAAATGGGAACACACTGAAGAGACACTTGTGGGAGCTACTGTGACTAAAACTGAGCTTCCCTACGCACAGGGAAGCAAGAGAAATGCTGATTTCATCAAGCCCAGTTACATACTCAGAATCTGTACTACTGCGCAAATAGGCATGTCTCTGTAGGCAAAAAACTCATTTCTGACAAAGTTGCCCAAATGCAACTCAGAAGTGTGCAACTTGTTCCCTGAGTTAGAAAACGTCGAGAAACGTTCGTTTCTGCTAGCACTGTGCTTCTACACATGTATTTGCTGAACGGTGAAAGCGCACAGTAATGCACTTTTCTCCCAGCAAATACAATGTTTCTAAGGAACTGGGAACACACTGAGGAGACACTTGTGGGAGCTACTGTGACTAAAACTGAGCTTCCCTACGCACAGGGAAGCAAGAGAAATGCTGATTTCATCAAGCCCAGTTACATACTCAGAATCTGTACTACTGCGCAAATAGGCATGTCTCTGTAGGCAAAAAACTCATTTCTGACAAAGTTGCCCAAATGCATCTCAGAAGTGTGCAACTTGTTCCCTGAGTTAGAAAACGTCGAGAAACGTTCGTTTCTGCTAGCGCTGTGCTTCTACACATGTATTTGCTGAACGGTGAAAGCGCACAGTAATGCACTTTTCTCCCAGCAAATACACTGTTTCTAAGGAAATGGGAACACACTGAGGAGACACTTGTGGGAGCTACTGTGACTAAAACTGAGCTTCCCTACGCACAGGGAAGCACGAGAAATGCTGATTTCATCAAACCCAGTTACATACTCAGTATCTGTACTACTGCGCAAATAGGCATGTCTGTGTAGGCAAAAAACTCATTTCTGACAAAGTTGCCCAAATGCATCTCAGAAGTGTGCAACTTGTTCCCTAAATTAGAAAACGTCGAGAAACGTTCGTTTCTGCCAGCGCTGTGCTTCTACACATGTATTTGCTGAACGGTGAAAGCGCACAGTAATGCACTTTTGTCCCAGCAAATACACTGTTTCTAAGGAAATGGGAACACACTGAGGAGACACTTGTGGGAGCTACTGTGACTAAAACTGAGCTTCCCTACGCACAGGGAAGCAAGAGAAATGCTGATTTCATCAAGCCCAGTTACATACTCAGAATCTGTACTACTGCGCAAATAGGCATGTCTCTGTAGGCAAAAAACTCATTTCTGACAAAGTTGCCCAAATGCATCTCAGAAGTGTGCAACTTGTTCCCTGAGTTAGAAAACATCGAGAAACGTTCGTTTCTCCTAGCGCTGTGCTTCCACACATGTATTTGCTGAACGGTGAAAGCGCACAGTAATGCACTTTTCGCCCAGCAAATACACTGTTTCTAAGGAAATGGGAACACACTGAGGAGACACTTGTGGGAGCTACTGTGATTAAAACTGAGCTTCCCTACGCACAGGGAAGCAAGAGAAATGCTGATTTCATCAAGCCCAGTTACATACTCAGAATCTGTACTACTGCGCAAATAGGCATGTCTCTGTAGGCAAAAAACTCATTTCTGACAAAGTTGCCCAAATGCATCTCAGAAGTGTGCAACTTGTTCCCTGAGTTAGAAAACGTCGAGAAACGTTCGTTTCTGCTAGCGCTGTGCTTCTACACATGTATTTGCTGAACGGTGAAAGCGCACAGTAATGCGCTTTTCTCCCAGCAAATACACTGTTTCTAAGGAAATGGGAACACACTGAAGAGACACTTGTGGGAGCTACTGTGACTAAAACTGAGCTTCCCTACGCACAGGGAAGCAAGAGAAATGCTGATTTCATCAAGCCCAGTTACATACTCAGAATCTGTACTACTGCGCAAATAGGCATGTCTCTGTAGGCAAAAAACTCATTTCTGACAAAGTTGCCCAAATGCATCTCAGAAGTGTGCAACTTGTTCCCTAAATTAGAAAACGTCGAGAAACGTTCGTTTCTGCCAGCGCTGTGCTTCTACACATGTATTTGCTGAACGGTGAAAGCGCACAGTAATGCACTTTTGTCCCAGCAAATACACTGTTTCTAAGGAAATGGGAACACACTGAGGAGACACTTGTGGGAGCTACTGTGACTAAAACTGAGCTTCCCTACGCACAGGGAAGCAAGATAAATGCTGATTTCATCAAGCCCAGTTACATACTCAGAATCTGTACTACTGCGCAAATAGGCATGCCTCTGTAGGCAAAAAACTCATTTCTGACAAAGATGCCCAAATGCATCTCAGAAGTGTGCAACTTGTTCCCTGAGTTAGAAAACGTCGAGAAACGTTCGTTTCTGCTAGCGCTGTGCTCCTACACATGTATTTGCTGAACGGGGAAAGCGCACAGTAATGCAATTTTCTCCCAGCAAATACACTGTTTCTAAGGAAATGGGAACACACTGAGGAGACACTTGTGGGAGCTACTGTGACTAAAACTGAGCTTCCCTACGCACAGGGAAGCAAGAGAAATGCTGATTTCATCAAGCCCAGTTACATACGCAGAATCTGTACTACTGTGCAAATAGGCATGTCTCTGTAGGCAAAAAACTCATTTCTGACAAAGTTGCCCAAATGCATGTCAGAAGTGTGCAACTTGTTCCCTGAGTTAGAAAACATCGAGAAACGTTCGTTTCTCCTAGCGCTGTGCTTCTACACATGTATTTGCTGAACGGTGAAAGCGCACAGTAATTCACTTTTCTCCCAGCAAGTACACTGTTTCTAAGGAAATGGGAACACACTGAGGAGACATTTGTGGGAGCAACTGTGACTAAAACTGAGCTTCCCTACGCACAGGGAAGCAAGAGAAATGCTGATTTCATCAAGCCCAGTTACATACTCAGAATCTGTACTACTGCGCAAATAGGCATGTCTCTGTAGGCAAAAAACTCATTTCTGACAAAGTTGCCCAAATGCGTCTCAGAAGTGTGCAACTTGTTCCCTGAGTTAGAAAATGTCGAGAAACGGTCATTTCTGCTAGCGCTGTGCTTGTTCACACGTACTTGCTGAACGGTGAAAGCGCACAGTAATGCACTTTTCTCCCAGCAAATACACTGTTTCTAAGGAAATGGGAACACACTGAGGAGACACTTGTGGGAGCTACTGTGACTAAAACTGAGCTTCCCTACGCACAGGGAAGCAAGAGAAATGCTGATTTCATCAAGCCCAGTTACATACTCAGAATCTGTACTACTGCGCAAATAGGCATGTCTCTGTAGGCAAAAAACTCATTTCTGACAAAGTTGCCCAAATGCATCTCAGAAGTGTGCAACTTGTTCCCTGAGTTAGAAAACGTCCAGAAACGGTCGTTTCAGCTAGCGCTGTGCTTCTACACATGTATTTGCTGAACGGTGAAAGCGCACAGTAATGCACTTTTCTCCCAGCAAATACACTGTTTCTAAGGAAATGGGAACACACTGAGGAGACACTTGTGGGAGCTACTGTGACTAAAACTGAGCTTCCCTACGCACAGGGAAGCAAGAGAAATGCTGATTTCATCAAGCCCAGTTAGATACTCAGAATCTGTACTACTGCGCAAATAGGCATGTCTCTGTAGGCAAAAAACTAATTTCTGACAAAGTTGCCCAAATGCAACTCAGAAGTGTGCAACTTGTTCCCTGAGTTAGAAAACGTCGAGAAATGTTCGTTTCTGCTAGCGCTGTGCTTCTACACATGTATTTGCTGAACGGTGAAAGCGCACAGTAATGCACTTTTCTCCCAGCAAATACACTGTTTCTAAGGAACTGGGAACACACTGAGGAGACACTTGTGGGAGCTACTGTGATTAAAACTGAGCTTCCCTACGCACAGGGAAGCAAGAGAAATGCTGATTTCATCAAGCCCAGTTACATACTCAGAATCTGTACTACTGCGCAAATAGGCATGTCTCTGTAGGCAAAAAACTCATTTCTGACAAAGTTGCCCAAATGCATCTCAGAAGTGTGCAACTTGTTCCCTGAGTTAGAAAACGTCGAGAAACGTTCGTTTCTGCTAGCGCTGTGCTTCTACACATGTATTTGCTGAACGGTGAAAGGGCACAGTAATGCACTTTTCTCCCAGCAAATACACTGTTTCTAAGGAAATGGGAACACACTGAAGAGACACTTGTGGGAGCTACTGTGACTAAAACTGAGCTTCCCTACGCACAGGGAAGCAAGAGAAATGCTGATTTCATCAAGCCCAGTTACATACTCAGAATCTGTACTACTGCGCAAATAGGCATGTCTCTGTAGGCAAAAAACTCATTTCTGACAAAGTTGCCCAAATGCATCTCAGAAGTGTGCAACTTGTTCCCTAAATTAGAAAACGTCGAGAAACGTTCGTTTCTGCCAGCACTGTGCTTCTACACATGTATTTGCTGAACGGTGAAAGCGCACAGTAATGCACTTTTGTCCCAGCAAATACACTGTTACTAAGGAAATGGGAACACACTGAGGAGACACTTGTGGGAGCTACTGTGACTAATACTGAGCTTCCCTACGCACAGGGAAGCAAGGTAAATGCTGATTTCATCAAGCCCAGTTACATACTCAGAATCTGTACTACTGCGCAAATAGGCATGTCTCTGTAGGCAAAAAACTCATTTCTGACAAAGTTGCCCAAATGCATCTCAGAAGTGTGCAACTTGTTCCCTGAGTTAGAAAACGTCGAGAAACGTTCGTTTCTGCTAGCGCTGTGCTTCTACACATGTATTTGCTGAACGGGGAAAGCGCACAGTAATGCAATTTTCTCCCAGCAAATACACTGTTTCTAAGGAAATGGGAACACACTGAGGAGACACTTGTGGGAGCTACTGTGACTAAAACTGAGCTTCCCTACGCACAGGGAAGCAAGAGAAATGCTGATTTCATCCAGCCCAGTTACATACGCAGAATCTGTACTACTGCGCAAATAGGCATGAATCTGTAGGCAAAAAACTAATTTCTGACAAAGTTGCCAAAATGCATCTCAGAAGTGTGCAACTTGTTCCCTGAGTTAGAAAACGTCGAGAAACGGTTGTTTCTGCTAGCGCTGTGCTTCTACACATGTATTTGCTGAACGGTGAAAGCGCACAGTAATGCACTTTTCTCCCAGCAAATACACTGTTTCTAAGGAAATGGGAACACACTGAAGAGACACTTGTGGGAGCTACTGTGACTAAAACTGAGCTTCCCTACGCACAGGGAAGCAAGAGAAATGCTGATTTCATCAAGCCCAGTTACATACTCAGAATCTGTACTACTGCGCAAATAGGCATGTCTCTGTAGGCAAAAAACTCATTTCTGACAAAGTTGCCCAAATGCAACTCAGAAGTGTGCAACTTGTTCCCTGAGTTAGAAAACGTCGAGAAACGTTCGTTTCTGCTAGCACTGTGCTTCTACACATGTATTTGCTGAACGGTGAAAGCGAACAGTAATGCACTTTTCTCCCAGCAAATACACTGTTTCTAAGGAACTGGGAACACACTGAGGAGACACTTGTGGGAGCTACTGTGACTAAAACTGAGCTTCCCTACGCACAGGGAAGCAAGAGAAATGCTGATTTCATCAAGCCCAGTTACATACTCAGAATCTGTACTACTGCGCAAATAAGCATGTCTCTTTAGGCAAAAAACTCATTTCTGACAAAGTTGCCCAAATGCATCTCAGAAGTGTGCAACTTGTTCCCTGAGTTAGAAAACGTCGAGAAACGTTCGTTTCTGCTAGCGCTGTGCTTCTTCTACACATGTATTTGCTGAACGGTGAAAGCGCACAGTAATGCACTTTTCTCCCAGCAAATACACTGTTTCTAAGGAAATGGGAACACACTGAAGAGACACTTGTGGGAGCTACTGTGACTAAAACTGAGCTTCCCTACGCACAGGGAAGCACGAGAAATGCTGATTTCATCAAACCCAGTTACATACTCAGAATCTGTACTACTGCGCAAATAGGCATGTCTCTGTAGGCAAAAAACTCATTTCTGACAAAGTTGCCCAAATGCATCTCAGAAGTGTGCAACTTGTTCCCTAAATTAGAAAACGTCGAGAAACGTTCGTTTCTGCCAGCGCTGTGCTTCTACACATGTATTTGCTGAACGGTGAAAGCGCACAGTAATGCACTTTTGTCCCAGCAAATACACTGTTTCTAAGGAAATGGGAACACACTGAGGAGACACTTGTGGGAGCTACTGTGACTAAAACTGAGCTTCCCTACGCACAGGGAAGCAAGAGAAATGCTGATTTCATCAAGCCCAGTTACATACTCAGAATCTGTACTACTGCGCAAATAGGCATGCCTCTGTAGGCAAAAAACTCATTTCTGACAAAGATGCCCAAATGCATCTCAGAAGTGTGCAACTTGTTCCCTGAGTTAGAAAACGTCGAGAAACGTTCGTTTCTGCTAGCACTGTGGTTCTACACATGTATTTGCTGAACGGTGAAAGCGCACAGTAATGCACTTTTCTCCCAGCAAATACACTGTTTCTAAGGAAATGGGAACACACTGAGGAGACACTTGTGAGAACTACTTTGACTAAAACTGAGCTTCCCTACGCACAGGGAAGCAAGAGAAATGCTGATTTCATCAAGCCCAGTTACATACTCAGAATCTCTACTACTGCGCAAATAGGCATGTCTCTGTAGGCAAAAAACTCATTTCTGACAAAGTTGCCCAAATGCATCTCAGAAGTGTGCAACTTGTTCCCTGAGTTAGAAAACGTCGAGAAACTTTCGTTTCTGCTAGCGCTGTGCTTCTACACATGTATTTGCTGAACGGTGAAAGCGCACAGTAATGCACTTTTCTCCCAGCAAATACACTGTTTCTGAGGAAATGGGAACACACTGAGGAGACACTTGTGGGAGCTACTGTGACTAAAACTGAGCTTCCCTACGCACAGGGAAGCAAGAGAAATGCTGATTTCATCCAGCCCAGTTACATACTCAGAATCTGTACTACTGTGCAAATAGGCATGTCTCTGTAGGCAAAAAACTCATTTCTGACAAAGTTGCCCAAATGCATCTCAGAAGTGTGCAACTTGTTCCCTGAGTTAGAAAACATCGAGAAACGTTCGTTTCTCCTAGCGCTGTGCTTCTACACATGTATTTGCTGAACGGTGAAAGCGCACAGTAATGCGCTTTTCTCCCAGCAAATACACTGTTTCTAAGGAAATGGGAACACACTGTAGAGACACTTGTGGGAGCTACTGTGACTAAAACTGAGCTTCCCTACGCACAGGGAAGCAAGAGAAATGCTGATTTCATCAAGCCCAGTTACATACTCAGAATCTGTACTACTGCGCAAATAGGCATGTCTCTGTAGGCAAAAAACTCATTTCTGACAAAGTTGCCCAAATGAATCTCAGAAGTGTGCAACTTGTTCCCTGAGTTAGAAAACGTCGAGAAACGTTCGTTTCTGCTAGCACTGTGGTTCTACACATGTATTTGCTGAACGGTGAAAGTGCACAGTAATGCACTATTCTCCCAGCAAATACACTGTTTCTAAGGAAATGGGAACACACTGAGGAGACACTTGTGAGAACTACTTTGACTAAAACTGAGCTTCCCTACGCACAGGGAAGCAAGAGAAATGCTGATTTCATCCAGCCCAGTTACATACTCAGAATCTGTACTACTGCGCAAATAGGCATGTCTCTGTAGGCAAAAAACTCATTTCTGACAAAGTTGCCCAAATGCATCTCAGAAGTGTGCAACTTGTTCCCTGAGTTAGAAAACGTCGAGAAACGTTCGTTTCTGCTAGCGCTGTGCTTCTACACATGTATTTGCTGAACGGTGAAAGCGCACAGTAATGCAATTTTCTCCCAGCAAATACACTGTTTCTAAGGAAATGGGAACACACTGAGGAGACACTTGTGGGAGCTACTGTGACTAAAACTGAGCTTCCCTACGCACAGGGAAGCAAGAGAAATGCTGATTTCATCAAGCCCAGTTACATACTCAGAATCTGTACTACTGCGCAAATAGGCATGTCTCTGTAGGCAAAAAACTCATTTCTGACAAAGTTGCCCAAATGCATCTCAGAAGTGTGCAACTTGTTCCCTGAGTTAGAAAATGTCGAGAAACGGTCATTTCTGCTAGCGCTGTGCTTCTTCACATGTACTTGCTGAACGGTGAAAGCGCACAGTAATGCACTTTTCTCCCAGCAAATACACTGTTTCTAAGGAAATGGGAACACACTGAGGAGACACTTGGGGGAGCTACTGTGACTAAAACTGAGCTTCCCTACGCACAGGGAAGCAAGAGAAATGCTGATTTCATCAAGCCCAGTTACATACTCAGAATCTGTACTACTGCGCAAATAGGCATGTCTCTGTAGGCAAAAAACTCATTTCGGACAAAGTTGCCCAAATACATCTCAGAAGTGTGCAACTTGTTCCCTGTGTTAGAAAACGTCGAGAAACGGTCGTTTCTGCTAGCGCTGTGCTTCTACATATGTATTTGATGAACGGTGAAAGCACACAGTAATGCACTTTTATCCCAGCAAATACACTGTTTCTAAGGAAATGGGAACACACTGAGGAGACATTTGTGGGAGCTACTGTGACTAAAACTGAGCTTCCCTACGCACAGGGAAGCAAGAGAAATGCTGATTTCATCAAGCCCAGTTACATACTCAGAATCTGTACTACTGCGCAAATAGGCATGTCTCTGTAGGCAAAAAACTCATTTCTGACGATGTTGCCCAAATGCATCTCAGAAGTGTGCAACTTGTTCCCTGAGTTAGAAAATGTCGAGAAACGTTCGTTTCTGCTACCGCTGTGCTTCTACACATGTATTTGCTGAACGGTGAAAGCGCACAGTAATGCACTTTTCTCCCAGCAAATACACTGTTTCTAAGGAAATGGGAACACACTGAGGAGACACTTGTGGGAGCTACTGTGACTAAAACTGAGCTTCCCTACGCACAGGGAAGCAAGAGAAATGCTGATTTCATCAAGCCCAGTTACATACTCAGAATCTGTACTACTGCGCAAATAGGCATGTCTCTGTAGGCAAAAAACTCATTTCTGACAAAGTTGCCCAAATGCATCTCAGAAGTGTGCAACTTGTTCCCTGAGTTAGAAAACATCGAGAAACGGTCGTTCCAGCTAGCGCTGTGCTTCTACACATGTATTTGCTGAACGGTGAAAGCGCACAGTAATGCACTTTTGTCCCAGCAAATACACTGTTTCTAAGGAAATGGGAACACACTGAGGAGACACTTGTGGGAGCTACTGTGACTAAAACTGATCTTCCCTACGCACAGGGAAGCAAGATAAATGCTGATTTCATCAAGCACAGTTACATACTCAGAATCTATACTACTGCGCAAATAGGCATGTCTCTGTAGGCAAAAAACTAATTTCTGACAGAGTTGCCCAAATGCAACTCAGAAGTGTGCAACTTGTTCCCTGAGTTAGAAAACGTCGAGAAATGTTCGTTTCTGCTAGCGCTGTGCTTCTACACATGTATTTGCTGAACGGTGAAAGCGCACAGTAATGCACTTTTCTCCCAGCAAATACACTGTTTCTAAGGAACTGGGAACACACTGAGGAGACACTTGTGGGAGCTACTGTGATTAAAACTGAGCTTCCCTACGCACAGGGAAGCAAGAGAAATGCTGATTTCATCAAGCCCAGTTACATACTCAGAATCTGTACTACTGCGCAAATAGGCATGTCTCTGTAGGCAAAAAACTCATTTCTGACAAAGTTGCCCAAATGCATCTCAGAAGTGTGCAACTTGTTCCCTGAGTTAGAAAACGTCGAGAAACGTTCGTTTCTGCTAGCGCTGTGCTTCTACACATGTATTTGCTGAACGGTGAAAGCGCACAGTAATGCACTTTTGTCCCAGCAAATACACTGTTTCTAAGGAAATGGGAACACACTGAGGAGACACTTGTGGGAGCTACTGTGACTAATACTGAGCTTCCCTACGCACAGGGAAGCAAGATAAATGCTGATTTCATCAAGCCCAGTTACATACTCAGAATCTGTACTACTGCGCAAATAGGCATGTCTCTTTAGGCAAAAAACTCATTTCTGACAAAGATGCCCAAATGCATCTCAGAAGTGTGGAACTTGTTCCCTGAGTTAGAAAACGTCGAGAAACGTTCGTTTCTGCTAGCACTGTGGTTCTACACATGTATTTGCTGAACGGTGAAAGTGCACAGTAATGCACTTTTCTCCCAGCAAATACACTGTTTCTAAGGAAATGGGAACACACTGAGGAGACATTTGTGAGAACTACTTTGACTAAAACTGAGCTTCCCTACGCACAGGGAAGCAAGAGAAATGCTGATTTCATCCAGCCCAGTTACATACTCAGAATCTGTACTACTGCGCAAATAGGCATGTCTCTGTAGGCAAAAAACTCATTTCTGACAAAGTTGCCCAAATGCATCTCAGAAGTGTGCAACTTGTTCCCTGAGTTAGAAAACGTCGAGAAACGTTCGTTTCTGCTAGCGCTGTGCTTCTACACATGTATTTGCTGAACGGGGAAAGCGCACAGTAATGCAATTTTCTCCCAGCAAATACACTGTTTCTAAGGAAATGGGAACACACTGAGGAGACACTTGTGGGAGCTACTGTGACTAAAACTGAGCTTCCCTACGCACAGGGAAGCAAGAGAAATGCTGATTTCATCCAGCCCAGTTACATACGCAGAATCTGTACTACTGTGCAAATAGGCATGTCTCTGTAGGCAAAAAACTCATTTCTGACAAAGTTGCCCAAATGCATGTCAGAAGTGTGCAACTTGTTCCCTGAGTTAGAAAACATCGTGAAACGTTCGTTTCTCCTAGCGCTGTGCTTCTACACATGTATTTGCTGAACGGTGAAAGCGCACAGTAATTCACTTTTCTCCCAGCAAATACACTGTTTCTAAGGAAATGGGAACACACTGAGGAGACATTTGTGGGAGCAACTGTGACTAAAACTGAGCTTCCCTACGCACAGGGAAGCAAGAGAAATGCTGATTTCATCCAGCCCAGTTACATACCCAGAATCTGTACTACTGCGCAAATAGGCATGTCTCTGTAGGCAAAAAACTCATTTCTGACAAAGTTGCCCAAATGCATCTCAGAAGTGTGCAACTTGTTCCCTGAGTTAGAAAACGTGGAGAAACGTTCGTTTCTGCTAGCGCTGTGCTTCTACACATGTATTTGCTGAACGGGGAAAGCGCACAGTAATGCAATTTTCTCCCAGCAAATACACTGTTTCTAAGGAAATGGGAACACACTGAGGAGACACTTGTGGGAGCTACTGTGACTAAAACTGAGCTTCCCTACGCACAGGGAAGCAAGAGAAATGCTGATTTCATCCAGCCCAGTTACATACGCAGAATCTGTACTACTGTGCAAATAGGCATGTCTCTGTAGGCAAAAAACTCATTTCTGACAAAGTTGCCCAAATGCATGTCAGAAGTGTGCAACTTGTTCCCTGAGTTAGAAAACATCGTGAAACGTTCGTTTCTCCTAGCACTGTGCTTCTACACATGTATTTGCTGAACGGTGAAAGCGCACAGTAATTCACTTTTCTCCCAGCAAATACACTGTTTCTAAGGAAATGGGAACACACTGAGGAGACATTTGTGGGAGCAACTGTGACCAAAACTGAGCTTCCCTACGCACAGGGAAGCAAGAGAAATGCTGATTTCATCAAGCCCAGTTACATACTCAGAATCTGTACTACTGCGCAAATAGGCATGTCTCTGTAGGCAAAAAACTCATTTCTGACAAAGTTGCCCAAATGCATCTCAGAAGTGTGCAACTTGTTCCCTGAGTTAGAAAATGTCGAGAAACGGTCATTTCTGCTAGCGCTGTGTTTCTTCACATGTACTTGCTGAACGGTGAAAGCGCACAGTAATGCACTTTTCTCCCAGCAAATACACTGTTTCTAAGGAAATGGGAACACACTGAGGAGACACTTGGGGGAGCTACTGTGACTAAAACTGAGCTTCCCTACGCACAGGGAAGCAAGAGAAATGCTGATTTCATCAAGCCCAGTTACATACTCAGAATCTGTACTACTGCGCAAATAGGCATGTCTCTGTAGGCAAAAAACTCATTTCTGACAAAGTTGCCCAAATGCATCTCAGAAGTGTGCAACTTGTTCCCTGAGTTAGAAAACGTCGAGAAACGTTCGTTTCTGCTAGCGCTGTGCTTCTACACATGTATTTGCTGAACGGTGAAAGCGCACAGTAATGCACTTTTGTCCCAGCAAATACACTGTTTCTAAGGAAATGGGAACACACTGAGGAGACACTTGTGGGAGCTACTGTGACTAATACTGAGCTTCCCTACGCACAGGGAAGCAAGATAAATGCTGATTTCATCAAGCCCAGTTACATACTCAGAATCTGTACTACTGCGCAAATAGGCATGTCTCTGTAGGCAAAAAACTCATTTCTGACAAAGTTGCCCAAATGCATCTCAGAAGTGTGCAACTTGTTCCCTGAGTTAGAAAACGTCGAGAAACGTTCGTTTCTGCTAGCACTGTGGTTCTACACATGTATTTGCTGAACGGTGAAAGTGCACAGTAATGCACTTTTCTCCCAGCAAATACACTGTTTCTAAGGAAATGGGAACACACTGAGGAGACATTTGTGAGAACTACTTTGACTAAAACTGAGCTTCCCTACGCACAGGGAAGCAAGAGAAATGCTGATTTCATCCAGCCCAGTTACATACTCAGAATCTGTACTACTGCGCAAATAGGCATGTCTCTGTAGGCAAAAAACTCATTTCTGACAAAGTTGCCCAAATGCATCTCAGAAGTGTGCAACTTGTTCCCTGAGTTAGAAAACGTGGAGAAACGTTCGTTTCTGCTAGCGCTGTGCTTCTACACATGTATTTGCTGAACGGGGAAAGCGCACAGTAATGCAATTTTCTCCCAGCAAATACACTGTTTCTAAGGAAATGGGAACACACTGAGGAGACACTTGTGGGAGCTACTGTGACTAAAACTGAGCTTCCCTACGCACAGGGAAGCAAGAGAAATGCTGATTTCATCCAGCCCAGTTACATACGCAGAATCTGTACTACTGTGCAAATAGGCATGTCTCTGTAGGCAAAAAACTCATTTCTGACAAAGTTGCCCAAATGCATGTCAGAAGTGTGCAACTTGTTCCCTGAGTTAGAAAACATCGTGAAACGTTCGTTTCTCCTAGCACTGTGCTTCTACACATGTATTTGCTGAACGGTGAAAGCGCACAGTAATTCACTTTTCTCCCAGCAAATACACTGTTTCTAAGGAAATGGGAACACACTGAGGAGACATTTGTGGGAGCAACTGTGACTAAAACTGAGCTTCCCTACGCACAGGGAAGCAAGAGAAATGCTGATTTCATCAAGCCCAGTTACATACTCAGAATCTGTACTACTGCGCAAATAGGCATGTCTCTGTAGGCAAAAAACTCATTTCTGACAAAGTTGCCCAAATGCATCTCAGAAGTGTGCAACTTGTTCCCTGAGTTAGAAAATGTCGAGAAACGGTCATTTCTGCTAGCGCTGTGTTTCTTCACATGTACTTGCTGAACGGTGAAAGCGCACAGTAATGCACTTTTCTCCCAGCAAATACACTGTTTCTAAGGAAATGGGAACACACTGAGGAGACACTTGGGGGAGCTACTGTGACTAAAACTGAGCTTCCCTACGCACAGGGAAGCAAGAGAAATGCTGATTTCATCAAGCCCAGTTACATACTCAGAATCTGTACTACTGCGCAAATAGGCATGTCTCTGTAGGCAAAAAACTCATTTCGGACAAAGTTGCCCAAATACATCTCAGAAGTGTGCAACTTGTTCCCTGTGTTAGAAAACGTCGAGAAACGGTCGTTTCTGCTAGCGCTGTGCTTCTACACATGTATTTGCTGAACGGTGAAAGCACACAGTAATGCACTTTTCTCCCAGCAAATACACTGTTTCTAAGGAAATGGGAACACACTGAGGAGACATTTGTGGGAGCTACTGTGACTAAAACTGAGCTTCCCTACGCACAGGGAAGCAAGAGAAATGCTGATTTCATCAAGCCCAGTTACATACTCAGAATCTGTACTACTGCGCAAATAGGCATGTCTCTGTAGGCAAAAAACTCATTTCTGACGATGTTGCCCAAATGCATCTCAGAAGTGTGCAACTTGTTCCCTGAGTTAGAAAATGTCGAGAAACGTTCGTTTCTGCTAGCGCTGTGCTTCTACACATGTATTTGCTGAACGGTGAAAGCGCACAGTAATGCACTTTTCTCCCAGCAAATACACTGTTTCTAAGGAAATGGGAACACACTGAGGAGACACTTGTGGGAGCTACTGTGACTAAAACTGAGCTTCCCTACGCACAGGGAAGCAAGAGAAATGCTGATTTCATCAAGCCCAGTTACATACTCAGAATCTGTACTACTGCGCAAATAGGCATGTCTCTGTAGGCAAAAAACTCATTTCTGACAAAGTTGCCCAAATGCATCTCAGAAGTGTGCAACTTGTTCCCTGAGTTAGAAAACGTCGAGAAACGGTCGTTTCAACTAGCGCTGTGCTTCTACACATGTATTTGCTGAACGGTGAAAGCGCACAGTAATGCACTTTTCTCCCAGCAAATACACTGTTTCTAAGGAAATGGGAACACACTGAGGAGACACTTGTGGGAGCTACTGTGACTAAAACTGAGCTTCCCTACGCACAGGGAAGCAAGAGAAATGCTGATTTCATCAAGCCCAGTTAGATACTCAGAATCTGTACTACTGCGCAAATAGGCATGTCTCTGTAGGCAAAAAACTAATTTCTGACAAAGTTGCCCAAATGCAACTCAGAAGTGTGCAACTTGTTCCCTGAGTTAGAAAACGTCGAGAAATGTTCGTTTCTGCTAGCGCTGTGCTTCTACACATGTATTTGCTGAACGGTGAAAGCGCACAGTAATGCACTTTTCTCCCAGCAAATACACTGTTTCTAAGGAACTGGGAACACACTGAGGAGACACTTGTGGGAGCTACTGTGATTAAAACTGAGCTTCCCTACGCACAGGGAAGCAAGAGAAATGCTGATTTCATCAAGCCCAGTTACATACTCAGAATCTGTACTACTGCGCAAATAGGCATGTCTCTGTAGGCAAAAAACTCATTTCTGACAAAGTTGCCCAAATGCATCTCAGAAGTGTGCAACTTGTTCCCTGAGTTAGAAAACGTCGAGAAACGTTCGTTTCTGCTAGCGCTGTGCTTCTACACATGTATTTGCTGAACGGTGAAAGTGCACAGTAATGCACTTTTCTCCCAGCAAATACACTGTTTCTAAGGAAATGGGAACACACTGAAGAGACACTTGTGGGAGCTACTGTGACTAAAACTGAGCTTCCCTACGCACAGGGAAGCAAGAGAAATGCTGATTTCATCAAGCCCAGTTACATACTCAGAATCTGTACTACTGCGCAAATAGGCATGTCTCTGTAGGCAAAAAACTCATTTCTGACAAAGTTGCCCAAATGCATCTCAGAAGTGTGCAACTTGTTCCCTAAATTAGAAAACGTCGAGAAACGTTCGTTTCTGCCAGCGCTGTGCTTCTACACATGTATTTGCTGAACGGTGAAAGCGCACAGTATTGCACTTTTGTCCCAGCAAATACACTGTTTCTAAGGAAATGGGAACACACTGAGGAGGACTTGTGGGAGCTACTGTGACTAAAACTGAGCTTCCCTACGCACAGGGAAGCAAGATAAATGCTGATTTCATCAAGCCCAGTTACATACTCAGAATCTGTACTACTGCGCAAATAGGCATGTCTCTTTAGGCAAAAAACTCATTTCTGACAAAGATGCCCAAATGCATCTCAGACGTGTGCAACTTGTTCCCTGAGTTAGAAAACGTCGAGAAACGTTCGTTTCTGCTAGCACTATGGTTCTACACATGTATTTGCTGAACGGTGAAAGTGCACAGTAATGCACTTTTCTCCCAGCAAATACACTGTTTCTAAGGAAATGGGAACACACTGAGGAGACACTTGTGAGAACTACTTTGACTAAAACTGAGCTTCCCTACGCACAGGGAAGCAAGAGAAATGCTGATTTCATCCAGACCAGTTACATACTCAGAATCTGTACTACTGCGCAAATAGGCATGTCTCTGTAGGCAAAAAACTCATTTCTGACAAAGTTGCCCAAATGCATCTCAGAAGTGTGCAACTTGTTCCCTGAGTTAGAAAACGTCGAGAAACGTTCGTTTCTGCTAGCGCTGTGCTTCTACACATGTATTTGCTGAACGGTGAAAGCGCACAGTAATGCAATTTTCTCCCAGCAAATACACTGTTTCTAAGGAAATGGGAACACACTGAGGAGACACTTGTGGGAGCTACTGTGACTAAAACTGAGGTTCCCTACGCACAGGGAAGCAAGAGAAATGCTGATTTCATCCAGCCCAGTTACATACTCAGAATCTGTACTACTGTGCAAATAGGCATGTCTCTGTAGGCAAAAAACTCATTTCTGACAAAGTTGCCCAAATGCATCTCAGAAGTGTGCAACTTGTTCCCTGAGTTAGAAAACATCGAGAAACGTTCGTTTCTCCTAGCGCTGTGCTTCTACACATGTATTTGCTGAACGGTGAAAGCGCACAGTAATTCACTTTTCTCACAGCAAATACACTGTTTCTAAGGAAATGGGAACACACTGAGGAGACACTTGTGGGAGCTACTGTGACTAAAACTGAGCTTCCCTACGCACAGGGAAGCAAGAGAAATGCTGATTTCATCAAGCCCAGTTACATACTCAGAATCTGTACTACTGCGCAAATAGGCATGTCTCTGTAGGCAAAAAACTCATTTCTGACAAAGTTGCCCAAATGCATCTCAGAAGTGTGCAACTTGTTCCCTGAGTTAGAAAACGTCGAGAAACGTTCGTTTCTGCTAGCGCTGTGCTTCTACACATGTATTTGCTGAACGGTGAAAGCGCACAGTAATGCACTTTTCTCCCAGCAAATACACTGTTTCTAAGGAACTGGGAACACACTGAGGAGACACTTGTGGGAGCTACTGTGACTAAAACTGAGCTTCCCTACGCACAGGGAAGCAAGAGAAATGCTGATTTCATCAAGCCCAGTTACATACTCAGAATCTGTACTACTGCGCAAATAGGCATGTCTCTGTAGGCAAAAAACTCATTTCTGACAAAGTTGCCCAAATGCATCTCAGAAGTGTGCAACTTGTTCCCTGAGTTAGAAAACGTCGAGAAACGTTCGTTTCTGCTAGCGCTGTGCTTCTACACATGTATTTGCTGAACGGTGAAAGCGCACAGTAATGCACTTTTCTCCCAGCAAATACACTGTTTCTAAGGAAATGGGAACACACTGAGGAGACACTTGTGGGAGCTACTGTGACTAAAACTGAGCTTCCCTACGCACAGGGAAGCAAGAGAAATGCTGATTTCATCAAGCCCAGTTACATACTCAGAATCTGTACTACTGTGCAAATAGGCATGTCTCTGTAGGCAAAAAACTCATTTCTGACAAAGTTGCCCAAATGCATCTCAGAAGTGTGCAACTTGTTCCCTGAGTTAGAAAACGTCGAGAAACGTTCGTTTCTGCTAGCGCTGTGCTTCTACACATGTATTTGCTGAACGGTGAAAGCGCACAGTAATGCACTTTTCTCCCAGCAAATACACTGTTCCTAAGGAAATGGGAAAACACTGAGGAGACACTTGTGGGAGCTACTGTGACTAAAACTGAGCTTCCCTACGCACATGGAAGCAAGAGAAATGCTGATGTCATCAAGCCCAGTTACATACTCAGAATCTGTACTACTGCGCAAATAGGCATGTCTCTGTAGGCAAAAAACTCATTTCTGACAAAGATGCCCAAATGCATCTCAGAAGTGTGCAACTTGTTCCCTGAGTTAGAAAACGTCGAGAAACGGTCATATCTGCTAACACTGTGCTTCTACACATGTATTAGCTGAACGGTGAAAGCGCACAGTAATGCCCTTTTCTCCCAGCAAATACACTGTTTCAAAGACTGTTTCTAAGGAAATGGGAACACACTGAGGAGACACTTGTGGGAGCTACTGTGACTAAAACTGAGCTTCCCTACACACAGGGAAGCAAGAGAAATGCTGATTTCATCAAGCCCAGTTACATACTCAGAATCTGTACTACTGCGCAAATAGGCATGTCTCTGTAGGCAAAAAACTCATTTCTGACAAAGTTGCCCAAATGCATCTCAGAAGTGTGCAACTTGTTCCCTGAGTTAGAAAACATCGAGAAACGTTCGTTTCTGCTAGCGCTGTGCTTCTACACATGTATTTGCTGAACGGTGAAAGCGCACAGTAATGCACTTTTCTCCCAGCAAATACAGTTTCTAAGGAAATGGGAACACACTAAGGAGACACTTGTGGGAGCTACTGTGACTAAAACTGAGCTTCCCTACGCACAGGGAAGCAAGAGAAATGCTGATTTCATCAAGCCCAGTTACATACTCAGAATCTGTACTACTGCGCAAATAGGCATGTCTCTATAGGCAAAAAACTCATTTCTGACAAAGTTGCCCAAATGCATCTCAGAAGTGTGCAACTTGTTCCCTGAGTTAGAAAATGTCGAGAAAAGTTCGTTTCTGCTAGCGCTGTGCTTCTACACATGTATTTGCTGAACGGTGAAAGCGCACAGTAATGCACTTTTCTCCCAGCAAATACACTGTTTCTAAGGAAATGGGAACACACTGAGGAGACACTTGTGGGAGCTACTGTGACTAAAACTGAGCTTCCCTACGCACAGGGAAGCAAGAGAAATGCTGATTTCATCAAGCCCATTTACATACTCAGAATCTGTACTACTGCGCAAATAGGCATGTCTCTGTAGGCAAAAAACTCATTTTTGACAAAGTTGCCCAAATGCATCTCAGAAGTGTGCAACTTGTTCCCTGAGTTAGAAAACGTCGAGAAACGGTCTTTTCTGCTAGCGCTGTGCTTCTACACATGTATTTGCTGAACGGTGAAAGCGCACAGTAATGCACTTTTCTCCCAGCAAATACACTGTTTCTAAGGAAATGGGAACACACTGAGGAGACACTTGTGGGAGCTAATGTGACTAAAACTGAGCTTCCCTACGCACAGGGAAGCAAGAGAAATGCTGATTTCATCAAGCCCAGTTACATACTCAGAATCTGTACTACTGCGCAAATAGGCATGTCTCTGTAGGCAAAAAACTCATTTCTGACAAAGTTGCCCAAATGCATCTCAGAAGTGTGCAACTTGTTCCCTGAGTTAGAAAACATCGAGAAACGGTCATATCTGCTAACACTGTGCTTCTACACATGTATTAGCTGAACGGTGAAAGCGCACAGTAATGCACTTTTCTCCCAGCAAATACACTGTTTCTAAGGAAATGGGAACACACTGAGGAGACACTTGTGGGAGCTACTGTGACTAAAACTGAGCTTCCCTACGCACAGGGAAGCAAGAGAAATGCTGATTTCATCAAGCCCAGTTACATACTCAGAATCTGTACTACTGCTCAAATAGGCATGTCTCTTTAGGCAAAAAACTCATTTCTGACAAAGTTGCCCAAATGCATCTCAGAAGTGTGCAACTTGTTCCCTGAGTTAGAAAACGTCGAGAAACGGTCTTTTCTGCTAGCGCTGTGCTTCTACACATGTATTTGCTGAACGGTGAAAGCGCACAGTAATGCACTTTTCTCCCAGCAAATACACTGTTTCTAAGGAAATGGGAACACACTGAGGAGACACTTGTGGGAGCTACTGTGACTAAAACTGAGCTTCCCTACGCACAGGGAAGCAAGAGAAATGCTGATTTCATCAAGCCCAGTTACATACTCAGAATCTGTACTACTGCGCAAATAGGCATGTCTCTGTAGGCAAAAAACTCATTTCTGACAATGTTGCCCAAATGCATCTCAGAAGTGTGCAACTTGTTCCCTGAGTTAGAAAACATCGAGAAACGGTCATATCTGCTAACACTGTGCTTCTACACATGTATTAGCTGAACGGTGAAAGCGCACAGTAATGCCCTTTTCTCCCAGCAAATACACTGTTTCTAAGACTGTTTCTAAGGAAATGGGAACACACTGAGGAGACACTTGTGGGAGCTACTGTGACTAAAACTGAGCTTCCCTACGCACAGGGAAGCAAGAGAAATGCTGATTTCATCAAGCCCAGTTACATACACAGAATCTGTACTACTGCGCAAATAGGCATGTCTCTGTAGGCAAAAAACTCTTTTCTGACAAAGTTGCCCAAATGCATCTCAGAAGTGTGCAACTTGTTCCCTGAGTTAGAAAACGTCGAGAAACGCTTATATCTCCTAGCGCTGTGCTTCTACACATGTATTTGCTGAACGGAGAAAGCGCACAGTAATGCACTTTTCTCCCAGCAAATACAGTTTCTAAGGAAATGGGAACACACTGAGGAGACACTTGTGGGAGCTACTGTGACTAAAACTGAGCTTCCCTACGCACAGGGAAGCAAGAGAAATGCTGATTTCATCAAGCCCAGTTACATACTCAGAATCTGTACTACTGCACAAATAGGCATGTCTCTTTAGGCAAAAAACTCATTTCTGACAAAGTTGCCCAAATGCATCTCAGAAGTGTGCAACTTGTTCCCTGAGTTAGAAAACATCGAGAAACGGTCATATCTGCTAAAGCTGTGCTTCTACACATGTATTTGCTGAACGGTGAAAGCGCACAGTAATGCACTTTTCTCCCAGCAAATACACTGTTTCTAAGGAAATGGGAACACACTGAGGAGACACTTGTGGGAGCTACTGTGACTAAAACTGAGCATCCCTACGCACAGGGAAGCAAGAGAAATGCTGATTTCATCCAGCCCAGTTACATACTCAGAATCTGTACTACTGTGCTAATAGGCATGTCATTGTAGGCAAAAAACTCATTTCTGACAATGTTGCCCAAATGCATCTCAGAAGTGTGCAACTTGTTCCCTGAGTTAGAAAACGTCGAGAAACGTTCGTTTCTGCTAGCGCTGTGCTTCTACACATGTATTTGCTGAACGGTGAAAGCGCACAGTAAGGCACTTTTCTCCCAGCAAATACACTGTTTCTAAGAAAATGGGAACACACTGAGGAGACACTTGTGGGAGCTACTGTGACTAAAACTGAGCTTCCCTACGCACAGGGAAGCAAGAGAAATGCTGATTTCATCAAGCCAAGTTACATACTCAGAATCTGTATTACTGCGCAAATAGGCAAAAAACTCATTTCTGACAAAGTTGCCCAAATGCATCTCAGAAGTGTGCAACTTGTTCCCTGAGTTAGAAAACGTCGAGAAACGTTTGTTTCTGCCAGCGCTGTGCTTCTACACATGTATTTGCTGAACGGTGAAAGCACACAGTAATGCACTTTTCTCCCAGCAAATACACTGTTTCTAAGGAAATGGGAACACACTGAGGAGACACTTGTGGGAGCTACTGTGACTAAAACTGAGCTTCCCTACCCACAGGGAAGCAAGAGAAATGCTGATTTCATCAAGCCCAGTTACATACTCAGAATCTGTACTACTGCGCAAATAGGCATGTCTCTTTAGGCAAAAAACTCATTTCTGACAAAGTTGCCCAAATGCATCTCAGAAGTGTGCAACTTGTTCCCTGAGTTAGAAAACGTCGAGAAACGTTCATTTCTGCTAGCGCTGTGCTTCTACACATGTATTTGCTGAACGGTGAAAGCGCACAGTAATGCAGTTTTCTCCCAGCAAATACAGTTTCTAAGGAAATGGGAACACACTGAGGAGACACTTGTGGGAGCTACTGTGACTAAAACTGAGCTTCCCTACGCACAGGGAAGCAAGAGAAATGCTGATTTCATCAAGCCCAGTTACATACTCAGAATCTGTACTACTGCACAAATAGGCATGTCTCTTTAGGCAAAAAACTCATTTCTGACAAAGTTGCCCAAATGCATCTCAGAAGTGTGCAACTTGTTCCCTGAGTTAGAAAACATCGAGAAACGGTCATATCTACTAAAGCTGTGCTTCTACACATGTATTTGCTGAACGGTGAAAGCGCACAGTAATGCACTTTTCGCCCAGCAAATACACTGTTTCTAAGGAAATGGGAACACACTGAGGAGACACTTGTGGGAGCTACTGTGACTAAAACTGAGCTTCCCTACGCACAGGGAAGCAAGAGAAATGCTGATTTCATCAAGCCCAGTTACATACTCAGAATCTGTACTACGGCTCAAATAGGCATGTCTCTTTAGGCAAAAAACTCATTTCTGACAAAGTTGCCCAAATGCATCTCAGAAGTGTGCAACTTGTTCCCTGAGTTAGAAAACGTCGAGAAACGGTCTTTTCTGCTAGCGCTGTGCTTCTACACATGTATTTGCTGAACGGTGAAAGCGCACAGTAATGCACTTTTCTCCCAGCAAATACACTGTTTCTAAGGAAATGGGAACACACTGAAGAGACACTTGTTTGAGCTACTGTGACTAAAACTGAGCTTCCCTACGCACAGGGAAGCAAGAGAAATGCTGATTTCATCAAGCCCAGTTACATACTCAGAATCTGTACTACTGCGCAAATAGGCATGTCTCTGTAGGCAAAAAACTCTTTTCTGACAAAGTTGCCCAAATGCATCTCAGAAGTGTGCAACTTGTTCCCTGAGTTAGAAAACGTCGAGAAACGCTTATATCTCCTAGCGCTGTGCTTCTACACATGTATTTGCTGAACGGTGAAAGCGCACAGTAATGCACTTTTCTCCCAGCAAATACAGTTTCTAAGGAAATGGGAACACACTGAGGAGACACTTGTGGGAGCTACTGTGACTAAAACTGAGCTTCCCTACGCACAGGGAAGCAAGAGAAATGCTGATTTCATCAAGCCCATTTACATACTCAGAATCTGTACTACTGCGCAAATAGGCATGTCTCTGTAGGCAAAAAACTCATTTTTGACAAAGTTGCCCAAATGCATCTCAGAAGTGTGCAACTTGTTCCCTGAGTTAGAAAACGTCGAGAAACGGTCTTTTCTGCTAGCGCTGTGCTTCTACACATGTATTTGCTGAACGGTGAAAGCGCACAGTAATGCACTTTTCTCCCAGCAAATACACTGTTTCTAAGGAAATGGGAACACACTGAGGAGACACTTGTGGGAGCTAATGTGACTAAAACTGAGCTTCCCTACGCACAGGGAAGCAAGAGAAATGCTGATTTCATCAAGCCCAGTTACATACTCAGAATCTGTACTACTGCGCAAATAGGCATGTCTCTGTAGGCAAAAAACTCATTTCTGACAAAGTTGCCCAAATGCATCTCAGAAGTGTGCAACTTGTTCCCTGAGTTAGAAAACATCGAGAAACGGTCATATCTGCTAACACTGTGCTTCTACACATGTATTAGCTGAACGGTGAAAGCGCACAGTAATGCACTTTTCTCCCAGCAAATACACTGTTTCTAAGGAAATGGGAACACACTGAGGAGACACTTGTGGGAGCTACTGTGACTAAAACTGAGCTTCCCTACGCACAGGGAAGCAAGAGAAATGCTGATTTCATCAAGCCCAGTTACATACTCAGAATCTGTACTACTGCTCAAATAGGCATGTCTCTTTAGGCAAAAAACTCATTTCTGACAAAGTTGCCCAAATGCATCTCAGAAGTGTGCAACTTGTTCCCTGAGTTAGAAAACGTCGAGAAACGGTCTTTTCTGCTAGCGCTGTGCTTCTACACATGTATTTGCTGAACGGTGAAAGCGCACAGTAATGCACTTTTCTCCCAGCAAATACACTGTTTCTAAGGAAATGGGAACACACTGAGGAGACACTTGTGGGAGCTACTGTGACTAAAACTGAGCTTCCCTACGCACAGGGAAGCAAGAGAAATGCTGATTTCATCAAGCCCAGTTACATACTCAGAATCTGTACTACTGCGCAAATAGGCATGTCTCTGTAGGCAAAAAACTCATTTCTGACAATGTTGCCCAAATGCATCTCAGAAGTGTGCAACTTGTTCCCTGAGTTAGAAAACATCGAGAAACGGTCATATCTGCTAACACTGTGCTTCTACACATGTATTAGCTGAACGGTGAAAGCGCACAGTAATGCCCTTTTCTCCCAGCAAATACACTGTTTCTAAGACTGTTTCTAAGGAAATGGGAACACACTGAGGAGACACTTGTGGGAGCTACTGTGACTAAAACTGAGCTTCCCTACGCACAGGGAAGCAAGAGAAATGCTGATTTCATCAAGCCCAGTTACATACACAGAATCTGTACTACTGCGCAAATAGGCATGTCTCTGTAGGCAAAAAACTCTTTTCTGACAAAGTTGCCCAAATGCATCTCAGAAGTGTGCAACTTGTTCCCTGAGTTAGAAAACGTCGAGAAACGCTTATATCTCCTAGCGCTGTGCTTCTACACATGTATTTGCTGAACGGTGAAAGCGCACAGTAATGCACTTTTCTCCCAGCAAATACAGTTTCTAAGGAAATGGGAACACACTGAGGAGACACTTGTGGGAGCTACTGTGACTAAAACTGAGCTTCCCTACGCACAGGGAAGCAAGAGAAATGCTGATTTCATCAAGCCCAGTTACATACTCAGAATCTGTACTACTGCACAAATAGGCATGTCTCTTTAGGCAAAAAACTCATTTCTGACAAAGTTGCCCAAATGCATCTCAGAAGTGTGCAACTTGTTCCCTGAGTTAGAAAACATCGAGAAACGGTCATATCTGCTAAAGCTGTGCTTCTACACATGTATTTGCTGAACGGTGAAAGCGCACAGTAATGCACTTTTCTCCCAGCAAATACACTGTTTCTAAGGAAATGGGAACACACTGAGGAGACACTTGTGGGAGCTACTGTGACTAAAACTGAGCTTCCCTACGCACAGGGAAGCAAGAGAAATGCTGATTTCATCCAGCCCAGTTACATACTCAGAATCTGTACTACTGTGCTAATAGGCATGTCATTGTAGGCAAAAAACTCATTTCTGACAATGTTGCCCAAATGCATCTCAGAAGTGTGCAACTTGTTCCCTGAGTTAGAAAACGTCGAGAAACGTTCGTTTCTGCTAGCGCTGTGCTTCTACACATGTATTTGCTGAACGGTGAAAGCGCACAGTAAGGCACTTTTCTCCCAGCAAATACACTGTTTCTAAGAAAATGGGAACACACTGAGGAGACACTTGTGGGAGCTACTGTGACTAAAACTGAGCTTCCCTACGCACAGGGAAGCAAGAGAAATGCTGATTTCATCAAGCCAAGTTACATACTCAGAATCTGTATTACTGCGCAAATAGGCAAAAAACTCATTTCTGACAAAGTTGCCCAAATGCATCTCAGAAGTGTGCAACTTGTTCCCTGAGTTAGAAAACGTCGAGAAACGTTTGTTTCTGCCAGCGCTGTGCTTCTACACATGTATTTGCTGAACGGTGAAAGCACACAGTAATGCACTTTTCTCCCAGCAAATACACTGTTTCTAAGGAAATGGGAACACACTGAGGAGACACTTGTGGGAGCTACTGTGACTAAAACTGAGCTTCCCTACCCACAGGGAAGCAAGAGAAATGCTGATTTCATCAAGCCCAGTTACATACTCAGAATCTGTACTACTGCGCAAATAGGCATGTCTCTTTAGGCAAAAAACTCATTTCTGACAAAGTTGCCCAAATGCATCTCAGAAGTGTGCAACTTGTTCCCTGAGTTAGAAAACGTCGAGAAACGTTCATTTCTGCTAGCGCTGTGCTTCTACACATGTATTTGCTGAACGGTGAAAGCGCACAGTAATGCAGTTTTCTCCCAGCAAATACAGTTTCTAAGGAAATGGGAACACACTGAGGAGACACTTGTGGGAGCTACTGTGACTAAAACTGAGCTTCCCTACGCACAGGGAAGCAAGAGAAATGCTGATTTCATCAAGCCCAGTTACATACTCAGAATCTGTACTACTGCACAAATAGGCATGTCTCTTTAGGCAAAAAACTCATTTCTGACAAAGTTGCCCAAATGCATCTCAGAAGTGTGCAACTTGTTCCCTGAGTTAGAAAACATCGAGAAACGGTCATATCTACTAAAGCTGTGCTTCTACACATGTATTTGCTGAACGGTGAAAGCGCACAGTAATGCACTTTTCTCCCAGCAAATACACTGTTTCTAAGGAAATGGGAACACACTGAGGAGACACTTGTGGGAGCTACTGTGACTAAAACTGAGCTTCCCTACGCACAGGGAAGCAAGAGAAATGCTGATTTCATCAAGCCCAGTTACATACTCAGAATCTGTACTACGGCTCAAATAGGCATGTCTCTTTAGGCAAAAAACTCATTTCTGACAAAGTTGCCCAAATGCATCTCAGAAGTGTGCAACTTGTTCCCTGAGTTAGAAAACGTCGAGAAACGGTCTTTTCTGCTAGCGCTGTGCTTCTACACATGTATTTGCTGAACGGTGAAAGCGCACAGTAATGCACTTTTCTCCCAGCAAATACACTGTTTCTAAGGAAATGGGAACACACTGAAGAGACACTTGTTTGAGCTACTGTGACTAAAACTGAGCTTCCCTACGCACAGGGAAGCAAGAGAAATGCTGATTTCATCAAGCCCAGTTACATACTCAGAATCTGTACTACTGCGCAAATAGGCATGTCTCTGTAGGCAAAAAACTCATTTCTGACAAAGTTGCCCAAATGCATCTCAGAAGTGTGCAACTTGTTCCCTGAGATAGAAAACGTCGAGAAACGGTTATATCTGCTAACGCTGTGCTTCTACACATGTATTTGCTGAACGGTGAAAGCGCACAGTAATGCACTTTTCTCCCAGCAAATACACTGTTTCTAAGGAAATGGGAACACACTGAGGAGACACTTGTGGGAGCTACTGTGACTAAAACTGAGCTTCCCTACGCACAGGGAAGCAAGAGAAATGCTGATTTCATCAAGCCCATTTACATACTCAGAATCTGTACTACTGCGCAAATAGGCATGTCTCTGTAGGCAAAAAACTCATTTCTGACAAAGGTGCCCAAATGCATCTCAGAAGTGTGCAACTTGTTCCCTGTGTTAGAAAACGTCGAGAAACGTTCGTTTCTGCTAGCGCTGTGCTTCTACACATGTATTTGCTGAACGGTGAAAGCGCACAGTAATGCACTTTTCTCCCAGCAAATACAGTTTCTAAGGAAATGGGAACACACTGAGGAGACACTTGTGGGAGCTACTGTGACTAAAACTGAGCTTCCCTACGCACAGGGAAGCAAGAGAAATGCTGATTTCATCAAGCCCAGTTACATACTCAGAATCTGTACTACTGCACAAATAGGCATGTCTCTTTAGGCAAAAAACTCATTTCTGACAAAGTTGCCCAAATGCATCTCAGAAGTGTGCAACTTGTTCCCTGAGTTAGAAAACATCGAGAAACGGTCATATCTGCTAAAGCTGTGCTTCTACACATGTATTTGCTGAACGGTGAAAGCGCACAGTAATGCACTTTTCTCCCAGCAAATACACTGTTTCTAAGGAAATGGGAACACACTGAGGAGACACTTGTGGGAGCTACTGTGACTAAAACTGAGCTTCCCTACGCACAGGGAAGCAAGAGAAATGCTGATTTCATCCAGCCCAGTTACATACTCAGAATCTGTACTACTGTGCTAATAGGCATGTCATTGTAGGCAAAAAACTCATTTCTGACAATGTTGCCCAAATGCATCTCAGAAGTGTGCAACTTGTTCCCTGAGTTAGAAAACGTCGAGAAACGTTCGTTTCTGCTAGCGCTGTGCTTCTACACATGTATTTGCTGAACGGTGAAAGCGCACAGTAAGGCACTTTTCTCCCAGCAAATACACTGTTTCTAAGAAAATGGGAACACACTGAGGAGACACTTGTGGGAGCTACTGTGACTAAAACTGAGCTTCCCTACGCACAGGGAAGCAAGAGAAATGCTGATTTCATCAAGCCAAGTTACATACTCAGAATCTGTATTACTGCGCAAATAGGCAAAAAACTCATTTCTGACAAAGTTGCCCAAATGCATCTCAGAAGTGTGCAACTTGTTCCCTGAGTTAGAAAACGTCGAGAAACGTTTGTTTCTGCCAGCGCTGTGCTTCTACACATGTATTTGCTGAACGGTGAAAGCACACAGTAATGCACTTTTCTCCCAGCAAATACACTGTTTCTAAGGAAATGGGAACATACTGAGGAGACACTTGTGGGAGCTACTGTGACTAAAACTGAGCTTCCCTACCCACAGGGAAGCAAGAGAAATGCTGATTTCATCAAGCCCAGTTACATACTCAGAATCTGTACTACTGCGCAAATAGGCATGTCTCTTTAGGCAAAAAACTCATTTCTGACAAAGTTGCCCAAATGCATCTCAGAAGTGTGCAACTTGTTCCCTGAGTTAGAAAACGTCGAGAAACGTTCATTTCTGCTAGCGCTGTGCTTCTACACATGTATTTGCTGAACGGTGAAAGCGCACAGTAATGCAGTTTTCTCCCAGCAAATACAGTTTCTAAGGAAATGGGAACACACTGAGGAGACACTTGTGGGAGCTACTGTGACTAAAACTGAGCTTCCCTACGCACAGGGAAGCAAGAGAAATGCTGATTTCATCAAGCCCAGTTACATACTCAGAATCTGTACTACTGCACAAATAGGCATGTCTCTTTAGGCAAAAAACTCATTTCTGACAAAGTTGCCCAAATGCATCTCAGAAGTGT